>NC_138182.1:254260781-254898281 GCF_964194105.1 Spermophilus citellus
CAGTAAGGATAAATTTACGCACCACACAAGAGAGTGCATGAAAGGAAAATTGAGTCATAGTATGTACCTTTGAAGGAAAGTTTATTATTCAATAAGAATAACCCCTCTTTAGTTTTGTTTCTTTTGTACTGGAGATTGAACCCAGGGGCATTTAATCATTAACCCACATCTCCAGACCTTATTTATTTATTTATTTATTAAATTTGGGACAGGGTCTCACTAAGTTGCTTAAGACCTTGCTAAATTGCCAAAGCTGGCCTTAAATTTATGATGTTACTGACTCAAACTTCTGATTTGCTCAGATTATAGGTGTGTGCTGCTGCACCTGGCTCCCCTCTTCATTTTTTTTGTGATATATTATATAAGGCTATCATGTAGAATTCTAAAGATTGCAGCAAAATATTCTGTTCCTTTGTTACCAGTCCAACTCTAATCCTGATACTGTCATGGAATGATGGTGCAGATATAATTAAGGCTCCAAGTCAATATATAAATTATTACATGGGTGAACCTGAGCCAATTAAGCAAACTGACTGCAAATGAAGAGATTTTCCACCTAGTCACAGAAGAAAGAAATTGAAAACATGAGAAGAACACATGCTTGTTTATAGAAGGTGAGGGTCACAGGAGAAGGAACATAGGCCTCCTCTAGATGGAAGTTACTGCCCCAGTTGGAAACCAGCATGGAAGTGGAGCATGGAAGTGGAGCGTTAACTAGTGCTTATTTTTTTTTTTTTAATATCAGGGAAGTAGATTTACCAACAAGAAAAATGAGATTGAAATCAGATCTGTTCCAGAGCAACCAGAGAAGAGGTTATCCTGGTTGACATATGACTTCAGTATTGTAAGACTTTAGCCAGAGAACCCAGTTGAATCTACCTGGACTTCTTTCCTACAGAATTGTTGCCTTTTTCTGTTACACAACAAAAGAAAAGTCATGTAAGCTATCAAATGATTGTGCTGTAGGGTAGATAAAAGAGTATAAAATTATTTAAAATGGAATTGTTCTCAAGGTATTTATTTGGAAAGTACTGTTCCCCAAGATCGTGACATGTGATGGTAATACGATGTATTTCCATCTAGCTCCCTAACCACAGCTTACTTATTGAATTTATATTATTGATAGTGTCGTCTTTACAATTGTGAAAATAAACTTACATCACAATATGAATTTCAAAAGTAAATAATAAAGTGTACCTGAGATAGCTAAAAGACCTGATTTATGCTTGGGCTTAAAGAGGGTCAGCTTTTCCAGTTGAAAATACTGGAATTAACATGGCTTTAGAAAGTTGAATATTTAGGTTCATATATTTTATGGGTCTCAATTTACTTACTGAAGTCACCTCTATTTCACAAAGATTAGTTAAAATCACATGTCTGTAAAGGTAAAGGTTTAGCAACAGCAGGTAAAAATACAGTCCAGGTATACATTTCTGTCTTTACCTGTGGCAAAGCAGCTGAACAATCTCTCTGATCTAGAACTACAGGATGGAAGATGTTAGAGACAATGATGACATAATTAGCAGCTGCAGTGCATCCAGCTCTACCTGAATGGTTGTGTGCTTTTCAATGTTACCACCCTTCAGTACCACGCAATACATGTGACACAGGAAAGTTCTTTGCTTTGCACAGGAGTGCCTTGCTCTCCTGCCCTCTTAAATACTGGCACATTCCCTCTTCTGCACAGAGGGTGCACATTTCTCTTATTTGCACAAACCCCTAGGTAGACTGAAAATGTATTTGCAAACAGTAAGTACTTAAAACAATTCCACAGAACACTCAGCCTTTCAGAAACTATTACATTACAAAGATTTTTAAAAATCCAATTTGAAAAAGTGGCAACTAGATTTGTCAAAGCAAAATACACCACAAAATACTTTGATAGCATGGCTGATGTTGAAGTTAAGGTTTATAAACAATTGTACAAAAGAGATTACCCACCAGTGTTAACAGGTAATTAGGCCAAGCAATAAGTGCACGAATGTACACTTTTCTAAAGCAATCTCCCAACACAACGATAAAAGTTTAACTAGTGCTTATTTTTTATATACTAGTTTATGATTATGATTAAATTATACTTTAAAAGTGCTCATTGATTTGTTCTCTAAGGCATTTTTTTGCCACTGATAAAATTCAGAAAATTACAATTTAGTATACTGTTTTACTTAGTAGATATGAAATAACTCAGTTCTCATAAGATGTTAGCAATATTTTTAAAAAGTTTCCTGAATATATAATTAGGATGTTACTTTAGTAAGAAACAGATATTTCTTTTAGAAATGATGTCAATATATAGTTTCATGCTACAGATAAATTAATGTATATTTTATAAATTTGTTTCCACTTGATGCAAATATTATTTGGGCTTAGGTAGTGAATGATAATTAATCTGAAGTATGGTTATTGATCTAATTACCACTGGAGTTTTTTTCTCTTCCCTGTAAGATATTTTCAATGTTTTCATCACTATTTCCTGGACATGTTTACCTATTCATTCCTTATTTTTTCAACTGATTTTTAATGAATCATTATGTAATAGTCATTAATTACCCTTGGGTCCCTAAGGACACAAAATTGCCCACCTAATATGGTTAGTCTAGATAAATATTATTTAAAGTGAAAACAAAGGAACCCAATGAAAAGTAATTAGTAACACCTATTGAAAAGTAATTAGTAAATGCTTGCTTTTAAAATTGTGTTAAAAAAATATAAATGGAAATCACTTGAGCTGATTTTGCAAGTGCAAAAAGTAATACATATATATATATATATTACTTTCATATATATATATATGAAAAGTGCAGGTAAAATGTAAAACATTGGAGAAGCCTAATCATTGATTTTTATGAAACAAAGGGCAATACAATAATTGAAAAACACAGCAAGGTTTACCTTTATACTAACAAGTGGCTATAATAAAAAGGACAGATAATAAAAAGTTTAGGTGATTTTATGAAGTTGGGATCACACTGTTTTGTGGAATGTACAAATTGTGTGGACACTTGAGGAAAGGCTGGCCATTCATCCAATGTTTAAACTTCAAGTTATCGTAGGACAAAGCAATCCCACTCCTCACTATGTACCCAAGAGAAATGAAGACATGTCCACTTCAAATAATCTCACACTAATGCTCATAGCAGCATCAATCATACAATGTAAAAATTAAAAACAACACAAAATTCTATCACATAATGAATAAACAAATAAAGTGTATTATATCCAAAGAAAGGAATGTTTTTTTTTTTTTTTTTGTAATACAAAAGGATGAAGTTTTGATGATAGAGTACAACATGACAACATGGGTAAACACTGAAATTAAGTAAAACCAGGCATAAATTATCACTTACATATTGTATAATTATTTCATAAAAATACCAATAATAGGCCAATCTATAGAAACTAATAGTTGATTAATGGCTGTGTGGGATTGGGGGAGTCTGAGCTGGATGGCTAAGGGGTGCAGAATATTGATTTGGAGAACCAAAAAGTATTCTAAAATTTATTGTGGCAAAGAAGGTACACCTTTATGATATACTGGAAGCTACTGAAGTATAGCATTTGAAGAATGAATTTATATTATATTGTGATAGTAGGAGCAAATGTGACTCCATTTTGTTTTATGACTTCATCCTGTAAAACAACCATGCCAAGTAGAAGAATCATGACTGGAGCAAGATGTTCTTTTCCTTTTGCTATAGAAACCTTTAAGAACACGGAACTACCTAATGGGATATTTTTTCTGTAACTAGGGTAACGGGGCTCTGTTTCTGTAACTGGGGTGACTGGGCTAAGTGTGATTGGTTAGGCTTCCCTCCGCTTGAATGAACTGTACGCCTCTGTAACCTGGCTTGCTTGCATTGGCTAGACCCCCTGAACATCCCTTTTGCGGTTTTCAGTCTTATAAGGAGTGCCCTTGCAATTGTTCGGGGCTGATCAGGGGAACAGCTTTAAGTTCTGGTCAGCCGCCACCGCTATGCTTCAATAAAGGCTTGATTCAATTATACGTGAGTGGTCTGGAAGTCAGTTTATGAAACCCTGGGGCAAAGCTTTAACTATAACATGACCAAGTTTATCTTTTCTCACTATAACAATATTAATTATATCTAAATGAATCTGTGAAAAATATTTAATGTCCTATATCCTGAGAATGACATATTCCTAATCCCCAGCATACCTATGGTTCTGTCATGAAATCTCAGAAATATTTTTAAAGCTTTATATAATTTATTAGAGAGACAGAGAGAGAATATTTTAATATTTATTTTTCAGGTTTTTTTTTTCGGTGGACACAACATCTTTATTTTTATTTTTATGTGGTGCTGAGGATCGAACCCAGCACTCTGCGCATTTCAGGTGAGTGCACTACCACTTGAGCCACATCCCCATCCCCGAAAGCTTTATATAATTTTTGTATACAATTTCAAATTGCAGGAATTTGGTATTTGTTTATTCCCTCATACATGAAAAAAATCTATATTCTTATCATAAATCATTTTATAAGAGTTTTATTCTAATTTCATTGTAACACAGTCATACCCAAAGTTTTCAATTTATTTATAATGATCGATATTTAGGCTTGTATTCTCCTAGACTTAGATGTTTATGACAATGCAATACTCTGGAAGAGGGAAGCCAAAAGTGTCTTGCTAAGCTTTCTCTCAATGTTTTTCTTAAAGAGGTCTGAGGATTGTTATTGAAATTCCATGAGTTATTCTTTTACGTTAAGTATTATAAAAGCTAATTGGAGCTTATATTGGATTTTCATATTGACAAAATTATTCAAGTGCTTTTATTAATTTTTATTTTTTTCTGAAACTGCCACATATGAAGTATTTTTCTCAATGGCTTAAGTAATGCATAAATATAAGAGAAAAAAATTCTCACAATTGGCAGGAGAATCAAACACTTTCCACTCAAGGATAAGGGCCGTCCTAGGAATAAAGAAAAAAGTAAAGAGTTTCCTCACCTCATCCAACACTAAGTAAACAAGTGTAACATCCTGTATCTTTTGCTAGGTTCTCATAGCAAAAAAAAAAAAAAAAAAAAAAAAAAACACAAAGATGGGAAACCCACTCTCAAGGAAAGCTCTGTATGATACTTGATGTTCAAGTGACATCTTTTCCTATGATGCATAAAGAGCAGTTTACCATTTTCTGAAGCAGCAACTGTGATGTTGTACCATGGTGTTTCTTCTCTGTCAAGAACCTTCGATGTCTTAATGGTTCCAGTATTGGCATCAATGTTGAAAAATCTGTCATCTTCAGCCTTGTAATTGATGAAGTACCTGGAGGAAAAACAAAATGTAATCCTTCATTTTTCCTTGAAGCTATAATAGAGAGAAAACACACTGAAAAAAGGGAGGTATTAAATCAAATATATTAAAAATATAGCTGTATGTTTAATCTCCATATTTGGCTAAATATTTATATAGAAACTTTATTTTATTATAGAACACACAATTATTTTATCTCTTAGTCTTTAAAACTTAGGCTATTATACCACAAGTTATTTTCAAAAATATTTGCTAAATTCTATGAATAAGAGTAGATAATAGAAACTCAGTGATTTATAAGAGAAAAATGCTTTTTGTAGTTCTGTAGTATGTTGGAAGAAAAAATACAAAAGTAAAAATTCTTGTTGCTATATGTACAAAGAATTTTAAGGTTGAAGCAGATGTCAGAGGGAATTTTTTCTTGGTATTTCATTATAGTTGAAATTTGGAGATGAATATAAAATGCAAAACAACACATCTATAGTTATTACCATAATATGTACAACACTTTGATTGAATCTTTATTTAATACAAGAAAAAAAAAATATTTCAAGGAGGAATTTGTGCACTAGGGGCCACAAGTTGTCCCACTCCTATTTATATAATCTTGCAGGATTTTCTCATCCAAGGTTTGGCCTTCAGCCTTCTCTGGAAATAGAATGAGCTGAAAGTGATGGTGTTCTGGTTTCCTGCTGTGCCCTGCCACTTTCATAAGAAAACTCTGCCTGGGCTATTGTGCTCATCCCAGCAGTAGATAGAGTCATAATGTGGTATTGTTGTAGGTCAACTTCTCCAGCCTAGAGCAGAGCACCCTAGAAAGTGTCAAGATGCAAGAATGAGTGCACCAGAGATTGGCAGAGCTGGCAAGCAAAGGCTACCACTGTTCATGGTAATTCACAGACACATCTATGATAGTTGTAATAGACATTTTTATATCTCTGAGTCTGTTTTTTATTCATTGATAGCTAATTAACATGCATAATAAAAATATAGTAAATAATTACTATTTATTCTAGAAAATTTCTAGACTGTTTCTAAAATTATTTAAGTACATAAATGGTCTTTTCTCTCCTAAAAGCTCTAAAACCTCTTCCCTTTTCCTTAATCACAGCTTAAGTTTTATCTAGACAGAAAGTATAAAAATGAAAGGATTTGTAGAAAGATTTAGAAAAAGAGCATTAGAAATAGAGGGGAGAAAGTAAAAAGATCAAAATTAAGTTAATAGTTTGACTTGATTGCAAAATTATAAATAAATAAATAAATAAATAAATAAATAAATAAATAAATAAATACAAACACTGATGTATATCAATACAACTATACAGAGCAAAAGATATGGATGCCCAGGTGTTAGAACAAGCAAGCCCTATAGCTTGTGGTAAAGAGTCTTTCTCTGTACAAGCAAAGAGAAGAAATGTTAAAAAGAAAGGAAAGACTGATTTATGTAGAGAAGAAATGTTAGAAAGAAAGGAAAGACTGATTTATGTTTTTGAAAAAATCACAGTGTCTACTTTCAACCTTGTATTGGGAAAATTAAAAACAAGAAAAATGTAATCATCTTGAATGAAGTGAGAAAAATAGAAATGGAAAGAAGTGACTTAAACATTGCTATGTATTAGAGACAGCCTGTAAAACACTTTTTGGAGTGGCATTAGTGAAGGGGAGAACTTGCAGGTGTCTTGTTTGCATGTATATGTGGGTGACTGAGTGCTTGTTTTACCATGCAAAAATGGATAGGCCTATTTACGAGGTAGACAAAATTGAATTAAGGTAAAGCAATTTTGGAGAAATTAAGTGCTTTGATATGGTATGACTATGATGCCAATTAGGTTAACACATGGAAAGAAAAACAGAGATCAAATAAGTGGGTGGATTTCAAATGTGTTTTCTGAACAGGAAATATAAAGTTGATACAAATTAGCATAGACTTAAGGTAATTGGAACAGTATGATACAATTTGGAAGAAAATTGTAAGGAGATAAGAAAATCCTGAGACCCTTTTGAGACGAAAGCAACCCAAATTCTGTGTAAGAAAAAGATTGCCACAAAAGGAAAGGGGCATCCCAAAGAAGGAAGAAGGGATCCTAAGGGGACACTAGAGCCAGGAGAAACGAATGTTTCAAAGAAGGAGTGGACAGATGTGGTAAATTCTGTTAAGGAGCCAACTGAGGTTAGTAAGTGTTGATCAGATTTGACAACATAAATCTACTGCTTAACTTAAGAAGCACAAATCTCAATAAACTGTCAAAGAATTTGAGTTCTATTACAGCAGATTTGAGAGTTTATTGAATGTGAACATGTAAAGCCCATGAGGCATGACAATTTACTTGAATCACTTTCCGAATGGAAGTCACTAAAAAGGTGCACTGAGTTATCCACAAAGTAAGTTTGACAATCTGTTCTTTTATAGAAGGAAAACATGAAGAATTGACTATACTACTACAGGGAATGGTTATTTTGAGAGGAGACTATCTAAAATGTTCAAACTCATGAGAAGATGAAAATAATTGGGTTCCAAAATAGAAATTTAGGAATTGCCCACTGAAAATAACATGGACTCTAATTCCATTTTATCATGAGAAAAATATAAAAGTTGTTTGAAAATCTAGAATAGGTGAGTATGGTAATGGAAATACTACAAAATTCATTATACTTTCTAAAACAGTATAAGCGTATAAGTATAGCTTTAATAAAACTCTGTGCCTCTCACAGGTATAATGTGCCAATAGGGTCCACAGAAGCTACTGCTAAGGAGTAAAATCTTCTAACAACATGTGGGTACACATGCACAAACATGGCAAAAGTTATTAACAGAAGCCAATAGGCTGAAACGACAAACCAAAGAACACCCAAAGAAATTTAGGCACATTTAGTAATAATTACACCTACCAAGGGACGAAATTTATCACTTAAAATTTTGTAATGAAAACAAAATAACCGACCATTGTGTATTTATTTTTTCAAACCAGAAGTATATATTGATTGAAGAAGTTACCGTGTAAAAATAAATTAAACAAATAAAATAATAAGTATAAAGAAAACCTTATTCAGAGACTTTAAATCCAGATGAATCAGTGTAGTAGGAACCCTGCATGTCATTGGGCTTTCCCAGAGTATGAAGGCGTGTTGCACTGAAGCCGTTTTCATTTTCTTTGACTTGAGTTCACATCACAAAGAAACCTGACAGTACTTCTTCCTCAGGGGCTTGACGCTAAGGATGAGGGCCAAATAGCTCTGGATATTTCTTGTCACATGTAAAGGACAACATCCTTCAAAACATAATCAGTTAGCATTCTAGCTATTTTATCAGTTAAAGTTTGTTGCCATTAATCTATCTATAATGTCTATTTTTGGACATTGCTGTCATTTTTGGTTACTCTAAGAAAATGTTTCTATTTGAATATCAGAAAAACTAAAATTGAAACAAATTATTCGAACTTGTATTTTCCTCCAGACTATCAAACTCAGATTAAGTTTCTACTAATGCACTCCTATGAAATAGGGCAGAAGACCCATTATTTGAGGAGCGTGATTACTTCAGATTTATAAGTCTAGAAAAATGGGGGTGTCTTTTATTTATAAGCTAAATGAAGAATCTGAAAATATATAGTGTTCTTTTCTTTTTTTTTTTTTTTTTTTTTTTTCCTGAGCAATTTTCTCAGAAACCTCACTCTGGGCTTCTAACATAAGCTCTAACATTAGTGGTTAAATATCTTTGGCTGTAACAATTGTTTATTTGGATTGTAGGAAACTAGAATCTATGTTTACCTAGTAGAAAATGTTAGGCGTCATGCTGGGCATGTGTCCTCAGACTCATGTTATTTACCTCTTCTTTTGTATGTGATCTAGCTCTCTTGGGAAATCAACAACAAGGGCTAGATATCAGAGGGTGTTTGAACTACAGAGTCTAACTCAAGCAGGTGCAATTGAATTCTGACTGAAGTAGCACTGTACTGTTCTGCTTAACTACCCTTGGATTCCTGCCCAGCCATGGAAATAAACATTCAGAAATCAGCTGAATGAAATGTGAGAGAAAAGAAACTCTTTAAAACTATTTTGGTCATCAAATGTAGAATTAGTTAATGCTCATGATTTAGAATTAAGAAATGCCATAAGACTATAAAATTGTATAGTAAACAAATCATTTAAATATATTAATAGTTTAACTTTCATAATAAATTCATTTGTTTTATAAATTCTCATGTGGAAGTCATCTGTGAAATACATAAAGACCTTCTCTAGGCATGGAAGCCAGGGAGAAATAGGCCTGGCAGTGGAAACTTCCTGTGGTTCTCCTTTGTTTACAGATCACCCAATGCATGTGACCTTTCCCTCCTCTCTGCTAGAAAGGTTCCTCATAGTAGCACCAGAAATGGGCATAACCCATGAGGGAACTAAACAGCCCACCTTTAATCTGTTTTGGAAAAGAACACTATAGAATCTCTTTGATGTCTCCCAATATAAATAAAGCAGGCGTGGGCTCCATTTTGTCAGAAGCTCGATCTGTCTAGTCAGCTTGCCTGTCCTACCCCCGCTTTTGAAATTACTTTTTGTGTTCTGTTTTTGTTTTTTTGGTTTTTTTTTCCCCCTAGATTTTAGTTCTCAGTCAGCCCATTGCACTGAGGGGAACCAGATTCCCACTGCCCATGCAGGATGTGGGTGGGACTCTCATAAACACATCTTAAAATCTTCTGAAACTGCATATTAATATTTTGAATTTTTTTTTTCAAATAACAATATTAATTTAATATTCACAGTGCTTTCTAGCTAATGTAAAACCATGTAAACATTTATGTAAATGACATAGAACCTATTTGGGATTAATGATATAAAAATGTGTAATAGGAGTTTTAAGTTTTTCTTTTTTAATTTTAGTTTATAGCTATCAAAATAGATAGTAATACATTGAAGCTAGAAGCAATATAACCAGATAAGACATTAAAAGATATGCTATTTTGTTGAGAAAGTTCTTAAATTGTAAGTACTTATTGTTTAGATCCACCAATGTGGTATACATAGTGGGATCTGAAAGAATGAATTAGACCCTCCCTACAACAAGCATGAACCAGTCTTTTCTAATAAATCTGTAATCGAAATTTATTTTAAAATTTCCAGCTCAATGTACACATTTTCATTGGAAACTGAATGAAATTGTCGTTTTCTTCTATGTGAGTCATTCACCAGTAACCACAGAGATATTCTGCTTAACTTCCTATTTGAATGAATAAAGCAATCAATCAACAAATGTAATGGGGAGTGTGTTCATATTAATCTGAAAGTAATTGAGGCATTCCATAGTAATGTTTCAATTCCTTTGTAAATATTTTGGTAGAAATAATCAGGCCAATAAATCATCATGTCATACATATCTAGATAAGTATGTTTTCACATATATAACATATTTATAGATTCTTAATATTATCCTTTAAATAGATTCCTAACACATTTGTAATAGTTTTTATTAATTCAGGAAATGACTTTTCCCCCTCTCTAGTGTATACTGAAAATATTTTTAGTTTATTGAAAAATACCTAAATATTGAAAAAAAGAAAAATATATTTATAATTTCTATGGTGTGTCATAGCATTCATAGTTTTGTTAAAAAATAAATTAAGTGAAATATGATTATCAATGGTTAAAACACATCTTTTAGACTCCAGGTTGAATCTGAGGAAAAAAATCCCATTCATAGAATATCTACATGTGTCCAGAGAGACACTGTGAGAGAGAAACCTTGGGATGAATTCAAGCAAGAGCTAAGGTACTATGATGATTGTGATAGAGTACTGTCACCCTTTTAACACTATATTCATTTCATCCTATGTGAAATAAGCAATCAAGTACTATTTACCCTATGAGCCACTTCAGAAGTTTTTCAGTCCATGATGAATGAAATATTCCTTATGAGGGACTGGTAAACTAGCTATGTACTGAATAAGTGCTACTAATTTAGTGTCAGCTCAAATTTGCCCAGCAGTCCTTAAGAAGCCTTTAATTGGAAAAGTCTCATATGCCAAAGTAATGGTTAGATATAAATTGTCCCCCAAAAGTTCAGGCATGAAACAATGGAAGTAAGCTTAGAGGTAAAATGATTGGGTTATGTGATCCTTAACATAATCAGTGCATTAATTTCCTGTTAGGGATTAACTGGTGGTAACTGTACATAAAAGGGGTGTGCCTGGAGGAGGTGGGTCATTAGGGAGAAATTTTGCTGTGTGTATATATACATATGTGTGTGTGTGTGTATACATGTGTGTGTATATATATATGTATATATGTATATGTATGTGTGTGTATATATATATATATAAAGATATATTTTGTATTGTTTATTTTTATGTGGTGCTGAGGATTGAATCCAGGGCCTCACACATGCTAGGCAGGTGCTCCACCACTGAGCCACAACCCCAGCCCCTGCAGTGTATATTTTGTCCCTGAAGAGTGGAGCTTTCTCTATGTGCTTCCTAATGTGATGTTCTGAGCTGCTTACCACAGTCACACCATTCCATCCTAAGTTTCAGCCTCACCTAAAGCCTCAGGGAATAGATTTGGTCATCTAAGGACCTTTAAAACTGTGAGCCCTAAATAAACTTTTCCTCCTTTAATCATTGTCCTGCCTTTGGGTCACAGCAGTGAAAAAGCTGACTCAAACAGCCAATCTTTATAATTTCTCACCAGCAGATAAATTGACCTGTTTACACATCACAGCATAGTAGACCTTTTTGGAGAGTTGTCACTCTGACCTATAAATACTAGTTAAAAATTTTTACACTCACCAGTGCTCTCTGTTCTCATATATGGACAAAATTTCAAATTTCTAGCAAATACATTTCAAAGTATTTTCTAGAAAATATATTATGTCAAAATATAATGAAAAATCATTATTCAAATTAATACTTCACCAGTCCAACAAATAGGTAGACAAGCTAAGACTATAATAAACAATCAATATCAATAATGATTACCTTTACTCAAATATTTTCTTCAACAGAAGCGACTTTAAACAAATTGCTCAGTTCATTATTAGGCACTCAATTTTCCTTTGATTATGTAAGCATAGACTGAAGATAATTAATCCATTGGAAATTTATTTTTCACTTCAATAACAAAATTTCAGTCTTTGGAGGCACTTATTATGTCCATTACATTCTGTCTACTTTACCTTAAAGCTCATGTAATAAAAATCTATTTCTGCAATGATTTGGAAACATGGATGGCCTAAAGTATAGAAGATCTCTTTCAGTTGTCTCATTTTAATATTTGCATGTACAACACTTAAATGGTGAAAGAAATTTCTTTGAGATTTTACTCCCCAATTAGCTGTTTTACAAGTTTTGTCAACTATAATCAATGGTTGGCATAAAGTTTAATTGATATATACCCTGTGGGATATCATGGCAGCATGGCTTCTTCAAAAAGTCACACTCTTGAAATATGACTCAGATTAATTTCTTTAAAAAATTGTTTTATTTCTTTTACTATATTTGCTTATGCAATTTATTTCACAAGATATGTACCCAGAAAATAATCTTTCTAAATATGAGCAAACAAAAAAATTGCTTGTCACATGAGTTTGTATTGTGTTTAACTGCTTAGTAAAAGAGGCAGCATATCATTAATAATCTATAATTTATAAATAAGTTTGGTCTGTCAAAAATAATATTCTATATTAGATGGTATTTTAAAATTGACTTTTTTGGATGCATTTGATAGTTGCTTCATACTTTATTTTAAATTCAAAATCTCAACTTTTTCTCTTCAATTTTGTTACATGACCTTCCATTATTTTGAAATGTCTTAATTTTTGCTGTGATAATATCCAAAATTAATATGGCATTGCTAATTCCTCTCTCATCATAAATTATGTGCTCATTTTCAGGAGTGTATAAAAAAAGTATCCATGTCCAAGATGATTCATTGAACACACTGGAGTCGTTTGTCTACAAAGACTACATTACATATGTAAATGGGCAAGCTTATTCTCTGCCATTATTTTTTAAAACATTGTAGGTTAGAAAGATGTTTTTAATACAGCTGATATTTCAAAATATAATCACAGTTTTATATTCTCATGTGTGCATGCAAATTGTATTATACGTTTTTGAAAAAATTAGGTAACAAATATAATATTTGTTTTCTGTTGTTTTACAGTTATTACATAAAGAAAACATTCAAATTCTTATCAATAAGTAAATATATAGGTTAATTTTGATAATAAATTAGAGCAGAAGGAGGGAAAGATGAGGGAATGTACTGACTCAAATAAACTGAACTACTCAATCTATTTATTACATGGGAAATGCAACTGGGGAATTCAAGAACTTTCTTTTCCTGTTATAAGTTAAGTGGTAGTTCACAATACAGAAAAACTCTAAGCTTAAGAAGTGCTATAGGCTGGGTGAAAGGCACACACCTGTAATCCTAGTGGCTTGGGAGGCTGAGGCAGGAGGATTGAGAGTTCAAAGCCAGACTCATCAAAAGCAAGGTGCTAAGCAACTCAGTAAGACCCTGTCTCTAAATACAATACAAAATAGGGCTGTTGCAGATATCGCTCAGTGGTTGAATGCCCCAGAGTTCAATCCCAGGCACCACCACCCTCCAAAAATAAAGAAGAGCTCTATATTGGTGTTTCAGGAGTTAAAAAGCAACTTGACTGTCTTCACCATTTCCTCTTACCAGTGTATGAAATTAACCCCTTTGATCACTGTCCCTCTCTTCTCTGAGATCATCCACTCTCTCCCGTGAGAGTGTTTCCCCTTCTCCTTTTCTATCCGTTCTAATAAACTTGTCTGTTACTCTGAGGGATAAGTTGAAAATTTTTCTGACTTCACTGTCAGAATCAGAGGGGCCTTCATGTTTTCTCAGTTTCCCAGAAGGCCTAGCCTTGTAAAAGTATTATGCTGGCAATTTAAGTGCAGCCATTTAAACCCAAGATTTCTTCAGTACATGTAAACAACCAGTCTAAAATTTTATGTATTTTTCCTTTCTTTTTTAACAAAAAGTGATGATTCTATTGCTACAAATTGAACATCTTATTTTGAGTAGAAAAAGATAAAGCATAGGACATTTGAGGCTCCAAGGATTCTAGTGACTCACTAATAGGTTAGAAAATTGAAAAACAAAAGACTACAGTCAGGAAGATTTTCACAAATGCATGTAAGACTCAAACTCCCTTTCATTTCCAATTCTGCAAACTTGAAGCTAATTGCATTTCGGGCACACTGCAAGGTACATCTTCTCAATGTGCTTTTCCTTAATTAGTACAAACATTTGGTCCCTGAGAAAGGTGGAAATATGAGGCTTGCTTGTGTGTTCGTTATTGTTTTCTGTTTTTTATTCACTCTTTGCACCTAGAGGCCCATATGAATGACACATTTTTATTAAAATAAAGAATAAATATTATGTAAATTATGCCCCCAAACAGCAGCTAAGGAGTCCCTAATTATTTTACAGGGCCGAAGCAGGATTCATTTTAGTTGTCTAACCAAAACAAAGCAAAGAGAATAATGCATATGCTGGGAGATTTGTGCTTTGCTTTATTAGCATTTAGAGACAGTATCAGTCATCTTTGCACCCCAATAAGTTGTTGAATATATGTGCCATAGCAAGTATTCAATTAAATATTCTCAATAATATGGGGCAATTATTAAAGCAATTAATCATAACTTGGGGAAATAAATTATCCATAGAAATAGCTCACTTAACTTTGAAACATACATATTGAAACATTCATATGATTAAGTCTATTTTAAATTATGCATTTGAATAAATAACTTTACAAAATTTCTTTGTAAAATTTTTTTAATGAATATATTTAGTACTGCTGTTTTACTAATCTACCACAAAATTTGCCTTATTCTATAGCAGAGTTCCTCTACTTCAGAACTATTGGTATTTGGGACCAGATAATTTCTGTGATAGTAGTTGTCCCATGAATTGTGGAATGTTATCTTGATCCCTGGTTCTCTCTTACTAGAGATGCCAGTAGTTCTCTCCCTGCTATGGACTGGATGCTTGTGCCACCCCTACCCCTACCCCCTTACACATTTAATTGACCTGACAGGGTCCTCAATTAAGGAGGGATTAGATCTTAAAAATGGAGATCTCAAGAATGGTATTAGCATTCTAATAAGGGAGCTTGTTAGGATGTGAGATTTTTTTGATTTTCAGATTTTCAGATTTCTTTTCTTTAAATGCCTCACCAACATGTAAGGGTACCAGGAGTTGACTACTTGCAATACAGAGGGTCTTCCCCAAAACCCAGCTACTCTGCCACCCTTATTTCAGGGTGCAACTGTGAGATAAAATCTTCTGTTTTTTAGAAGCACCGAGTTTATGATAATATGTTGTGGCAGCCAAACTGGCTAAATCAAAAAATCATCACCAGAAATTGACTATGAAATTCGCTGTAGCTCTCATGAATGGATTTAGGGCTTTCCAAGAAAAAACTAAGAGATACTTTGCTTCTTTCTCTGCTCCTTGCCACCTGAAGACACAGTATCTACAAACCTGGAAGCAGGCCTTCTCCAAACCCTAGATTTTGGTCTTTGACCTTTCAGCATCCAGAACTGTGAAAATGAATATTTTTTTTACACTCCACAGTGCAGGTCAGATAGTGATAGCCAAAGGACCAAGACATTCTCAAAAAAGCCTCCATACAATTCCAACTGTCCCTTGGAGGAGGGTGGGTATTTCATCTCCAGTTCTGTGTGAAATAAGGTGTTTTCATATGTGTTAGGACAGCTGCTGAAAGGAGTTTGCTCTTGTTCTCAATTTTGTCTCATTTGGCCTATATTGCTTCACAGAAAATTCATCTTTCATTTCAACTTCTAAGTTTATTAGTATTTATCTTAAAATGGAAATGTTTTATTTGTATATTTTTGGTTACAAATATTGAAGCTCCCCTATTTTCTTTTCTTCCCTAATTGGCACTGCTGCTAAGATAAACCTCAAAGACCTACCAGCAAAAAACCCTCCTCAAAATCCTTGCCTAGACTCACTTCCAAACCTCATAATTCACCATATCCACAGTAGTCCACACTCCTCATATAGACCACCATCTGCAATTCTTTCTCCAACCTTTACTTGTCAGACCTAGATTATGAGCCTCACTTCAATCTTTTTGAACTTATTATCTCAAAAATATTTGGGATACACTGCCTATAATACCTCTATGAGACCACTGTAAGCCTCATTGCAATACGACATCATGTTTATGAGCCAAATTGTTTATGCAACAATGTCCAGAGATTTGGCCAAGTGTTATTCTGTATGATTCTGTGAATGTCTTTTTGGATGGGACAAATATTTAATTTAAATCAGTGGAGTCTGATTAAAGCATATGTGGATGTACCCCACACAATCATGTGAAAGCCTATAGAATGAAGACTAATTTTTCCCAAGCAAAAAGTATTCTGCTCACAGATAGCCTTTAGACTGAAACTGAAACTGAAACTGAGTCTCCAGATTGCTGGCCTATTCTGCAGATTATGAACTTGTACCTGTACAATTATACAAAATAATTCCTTAAATTATGTGTCTCCCTCTTTCTTATTCACCTCCCCATGCATATTTGTTCTCCTTCTTTTAAAAAAAAACTGATTAAAATACATACTTAACTTTTTCTAAGCTTCTGTCTTATCTGGAGTTCAAACTGGTAGTGTTGTTGTTGTTGGTGGTGGTGGTGGTGGTTGTGTGTGTATAGGTGTAATTTCTTATCATGAGGATCCTTGTAATATTGGTACTGATGATGAGTAGTTGACTATCACTTTACAAATGGGAAAAACTTCTACTCTTTAATTATCAATTATAGAAAGCATCATTTGTGTGAATATTTAAATTTCAAATGAAATCTGACCAATTTTTACCAGATATTTTCAAATTAAACTAACATAATAGAATATTTTATTTCCCAAGACATTGGATGTATATAGCAAAAGATGTCTCATCTGCACATATACTTTATAGTGCTACCTTTCAGTATATTTTAATAAGTTATACCTATAGTTAAGAGTAAAAAATGGTAATTTATAGAATGATGAAGCATAATGAAATTTCCTCTAGTCGATCAGTGGACATACTGACTTCTATCTATTCCTTTAGAGTGATTAATTTCTATAACTGATCTTGAAAATATTATTTTGAATATCTTGCTACTCTGCTTCTTTAAGCAATATCTAGCTTTTGGTCCTAGCAAGACAGGATACTGTCATTGCACTTGGACATGGAACATGATTAGTAAGTGTATACATTTGTTCACGGAGAATTGCTTCTCTTAATTCATTTGTGCTATGCACTTAAAAATACTGAAATAATAACACATATAGAAAATAAAATTGAGAGCATCCACAAATATTGTATAAGGTATATTTTTTGGCTTTTATTAAAATGGATGAAAACTAATGATGGTGAAAGTAAGAGTTTATGGGACAAATCAGACAGACCTGTTTAAGGATTTCAACTAACAAAGGCTTGAGGGTCTCTAAGTATGTAAATATAACTATACACAATTTTTTTTATTTTGTCATGAGACAAAAAGAAGTCCTTTCTGATTATATAAGAAAGTCTTAATAATCTCTATTGCATGGCATATGGATAATAAAATATTATTTAGTAATTAGTTATATACTCATCACTGTGCCACTTAACATGTGTTAAGTCCTTCATTTCCATAAAATTCAACTCTATCTACATATTTATGTGCATCATTTTTCCATCTTTAAATACTAGAATTTTGAGAATCAGCAGGATTGAACAGATCTTGCTCAGCTGTCAGTAGAGATGCCAGAATTCCCATACGAGTCTTCTCAGGGGTGTCTCGGTTTACGTCCGGACTCACCTGGGCACCTTAACTCACCTTAACTCAGTTGTGTGACTGCCAGTTGTAGGATGCTTTACTTGTGCTTTGTGAATGCAGATTCATGAATCTGCACAATAATCTTGAGGGGTAGGTATTATTTTTCTCTTGTAGATAAGGACAGATCACTAGATAATGCCACACAGCTCTTGTGACCAGAGGGACCAGTAACCAAGTTGAGATGAATGTTATTCCCATATTTTATTTTCCCACTCTATCCATACTTCCTACACCTAGGATACCAAAGATTCTCTAGTTTGAGTTATTTTTACAATATTTTTTCAATCAATTATGCACATATTTATTCCGTCAAGTGGAAACAATCTGGGTGGTCAGTAGCACATGCATGGAGATAGCTACATATATTCTTATTTTTCCAAAAAACATCTGCTATGTTCCTTAGTTAAAGAACCAACAAATATTCTAATTTAATTCTGAAAAAAGTCAACCTGGTAATAAATTAAGTAAATATTATACAATTCATATTTAAATTCACTTGAGAGGAAACAAATATCTTTATATATTAGAAGTATTGAATCACAGCATACCTTACTAAACTGTTAGCACTGTCAGGATCTTGTGCTAAAACTGTGCCAACAATGGTCCCGATCTTCGCATTTTCATAGACTTCCATGACGTAAGAAGGCATGGAAAATAGTGGTGGTTCATCTACATCCCCAACGATGATCTTCAGCATGGTTGCATCTTTAAAAGGACCCAGGTGGGAAAAACGAAAATCCAGGTGTGTATTGGCTCCTTCTATGTTGAGGGTGTAGGACTTCTTTTTCTCATAGTTTAGTGGCTGTGAAGAATAAAGAGCATTTCCAACATCATGATATTTATATTTTTCAAACAAGCACTATTTTCTATGTTTTTGAAAAAAAATAGAATAAACTTAAATATTTCTATTATGTTCAAAAACAAACTATAAATTTTGTCTTAAGAACAACATCTAGATCAGTCATCAGGGAAACTCATTATTGGGCACAGTGGCACAGACCTGTAATACCACTAGCTCGGGAGCCTGAGACAGGAGGATTTTGAGTTTAAAGCCAGCCTCAGCAACTTAGAGAAGCCCTAAGCAACTTAGTGAGACCCTGTTTCAATAAATAAAATATAATAGGGTTGGGGATGTGGTTCAGTGGTTAACCCTTCTGGGTTCAATTCCCAGTAACATCATCAACAACAAAAAAATCACACAAACTCAAAGTTTGAATCAATGGTAAATTTACGTGTTGCATATATATATAAATATATCCTTAAATTTGGTAATTCCCATTAGGAATTCAAAAGCAGATTTTCCCAAAGGAAAACAAGTATTGATTTCTGGGAATTCTTGTTACTAGACCCTCTGGCAACACTTTTTTTTTCCTCTTCTTCAACTTATGCTGTTAATCTTTAAAAATCCTGCTATTAATTTCTTCAAATTAAAAAAAATAGGTATTTTCTATATTTAAGCAATTTTTCTCATCTCACAGACTTTTTCAAAATTTATATGTTTATTTTTAATGGAAAGATAACAATTGCACCTATTTATGGGACAAAGTAATAATATTTGGACACATGTATAAATTGTGAAATGTTTACCTGAAGATGTTTAGGCATTCTATCATTTCAAATTGTAATCGTTTCTTTGTAATGATAACATTCAATATCTTCTTTTTAATTTTGATTTGTATGATACAATATTATAACTATAATCACACTATCGTGTAATGGTACCTCAGAATCATTCCTTCTCTCAGTGTCTTTGTATATGTTAACCAGGGCCCATCCTCCTCTCTCCCCTCCCATCTGCAGACTCTCAGATCCTTGGTTCTGCTCCATATTTATGGAGTCAGTTTTTTTTTAACTTTCCACATATGAATAAAATCATACAGTGTTTATCTTCATTGCATAGCTTATTTCAATTAACATTATGATTTCCAGGTCAACTTATGTTGCTGCAGTGACAGAATTTCATTCATTTTATTGCTAAACAGTATTTCATATGTTTTATTTATTCATCTGTTAGTGAACACATAGGCTAGTTGCATATCTCAACTAACGTTAAAAAGTACCACAATAAACCAAGAAATGTAGATGTCTTTTTAACATACAGGTTTAAAATCATATATATATATGATTTTAAACCTGTATGTTAAAAATTATTTATATATATATATATACATATATAATATATAAAATACCCATTAGTGAGATTATATCCACATTATTTATTTTACTAGTTCATGTTAGTTATACATAATATTTGAGTTCATTTTGACATAATTAAAATAACATGGGATACCAATTTCTCTAATTTAGGAAACAGTTTTGGTGTTTAACTTATAGCCACATGGGAGCATATGCTTGGGCAAGGATATCTTCACACAAAAAATATTGCATAGAAAAATGAGTCTAGACCTTGACCTCTGTTCATACGCCAAAATTAAGATAAAACACATTAAAAAAATTTAAAACCCACATCTAGAATACTATTAGAAGAAATACTTCACAATAGATCTAATCAAAAACATTTTTGGATATCATACACAAACCACAGGCAACAAAAGCAAAAGTCCACAAAGCAGATGACATCAAAATAGAAAGTTGCAAAGCAAAAGACAAAGTCAACAGAATGAAGAAAGAACACACAGAAAGGGCGAAAATATTTGCAAATTCTACCTCTGACAAAGAGTTAATGGCCAGAATAGAAAAGTAACTTGAACAGGTCAACAACAAAATATAAAGTAAATTACCCAATGAAAACATGAGCTAAATAAATAAACATCTCTCAAAAGAAATAGCCTGTTGGCATATGGCAAAATGTTCAGTATGACTAATAATCAGTGCAAGTCTAAATCACAATGAAACTTCATCTCATTCCAGTTAGAATTATTATTATTATTAAAAAGATAAATGCTATTAAGCTTCTGAAGATAGAAGAACTTTCATATACTGCTGGTGGAGGGGTAAGTTAATACAACTCGTATGTAAAATAATAAAGTTTCATTAAATCTCAAAATAGAACTACTACTTGACCCAGAAATTATACAACTGGTTGTGAAGCTACTGGATATATAGCACATCTTATGTTTACCTTGCTAGTTGCAATGTTGATATCTTAATTTAGTATCTTCTAAAGTTTTATGTTTCCAAATAAAAAAATTTTGTTGATATTTTAGCAAAAGATTCATATAGGATTTTGAATTCCTTCTTTTTTATTGTATCTATTAGTTTTTCAGTTTAGAACCACTTCATTTCTTTGTTTTTTATTTCTTTTATTCTTATGGTTCTTGGATTAATTTACCTTTTTAAATTAGAGTGTTCTATTTCTTTTCTTGTTTATGACACTTTTTTTAAACTTCAAGCCTATATCAATATTTTTCTATATTTATTTTGTATTTTCTTTATTTTCAATTATTCAACTGATATTATGTACATAGACACATATATACAAGTGAGTATGTACATGGTTTTTCCATACGAAGGAGCTCAGATGTTTTCCTTCACTCTGAAGTCCAATGGTCTAATCATTCGGAGTTGCTAAATAGAGTACTATAGACTCGGTTGTTTAAATGTCATTCATTTATCATGGTTCTATATCCTGGTAAGTTTAAGATCAATGTGGTGGCCGATCTGGAGCCTAGTGGTGGTCCTTATCCTGGTTCGCCAAGAGCCTCCTTCTTGTTGCGTCAACTCTTATTCCTATTCATGAAGGCTCTACTCTTGTGAACTCCCCAAGTCTACACCTCTAAACACCATCCAACTAGACATCAACATATGACTTTGTGGAGAGTCAGAACCATGTACTCCGTCACAGTTCAGAAGAAACTAACTAGAATCAACATCCTTAGTGGGTTCTTTTAAACAGTAATAGTCAGTTCTGCTGATGATTTCTTCTCTTATTTTTTCTAATTGTCTTGGAAAATTGGCCATTCTATTGTTTCAAAACATGTAGAAGAGAAGATAACTTAAGTTTCCAAACCAGATGCTACGAACATAGAACCTAGAAAACTTCGAGGGTCTTGGGGACACAGATCAGGGTGGGTCAGTGCAATATTTTTACTGTTTTTTTAAGGTTTTACATTTTTTTTAAATTTCAGCTAGGCCTTGTTGCACAAGCCATTTATAATTCCAATGGCTTGGGAGGTGGAGGTAGGAATATCTCAAGTTCAAGGATAGACTCAGCCATTTAGCAAGGCTGTAAGAAACTTAGTGAGACCCTTTCTCAACATAAAACATAAAAAGGGCTGGAACTTAGGTCAATGATGAAGCATCTGTGGGTTCAATGTCAGTACCAAAACATAAATAAAAACAAATTAAAAAAAAAACTTAAATTCTTAAAAGTTAATAGTATAAAATGGGAAGTTATACTCCCTATAAGTATGATATGTCAAAATATATTCTACTGTCATATATAACTAAAAAACAAATAATTTTTTAAAAAGTTAATAATGTCTAAAAAATTGTGTATGTGTGATACAAATGCTATATTATTTTATGTGTGGATGTCTTTAAAAAAGGGCTGATTCTTCAGTTTATGACCCACCAATTAGAAGTCACTTGCTTTTAAGGGAATCCAAACTAAAATTGAGTTGTCTTAATATTTACCATACATCTTGTTAGAGGAACCAAGTAACTCCTAGTTAAACCCACATATTGCATATTTTCTTTTCTTTATCTCTCTCCTGAGTTGACTAGTTTATCAATAAAATCCACCTATATTTAAATAACCTATCTGTACACACTTACTGCTGTCAGTACTTGGGTGGAGAGCTGTTGCCTTTCTTCACTTTTAGCTTCTGTACTAGCATGCTGTTCCTGGAGAATCCTTGCCAGTTTTACCATCTAAGATCAATGTGTATAATTATGTGCACTCAACCAGCCTACCTCAGTATGCTATATAATAACTAACATAATTCCCATGGAATATGGGTATCCAAGACTTAAGACTAAAAACTGGGATGCATTGACTAGGGAAGACTAACATATCTTTTCTCTGATAATACTGGATTTTAAAACAGCAATCTTTATTCATTCATTGTTTAAACTTTTACATCATTCTGACTGTCCATGAAATTATGCAGGAAATTTTTGCCACCTTTATCATATAAGTCTGATAATATAATCAAACTGTGATCCACAATTAAAGACATCCCTTTTTCCATTTCTTACCTGGTCTCTTGACAAAGTTAGATATCATATGTTGTAACACTAACCTTCTAAGTGCTATGGTATAGACTGTTGATGGGAACACATGATTTCATCTTTGTGATCACCTAATATATGTTGAACTAATCCCAGGCAGGGAAAATCATTTTGAGATACTTGTTTGCCAGGACTGGCAGATGGATGTATGGGAACCCACCTGCAGACACACTGGAATCATAGGGTTATTTCAGGTTGAAACAATTTGAAGCAGATGAATTAATGCAAATGGAATTATTTTAAAAACTCATTTATAAAGAGAAGTTTAAAAAGCTGAATTGCAGTATAGAAAAACTGGAACAAAATTATACTCATTTGCTTGAGGATATTTTAGAATTATGTACATGCAGTAAAGAGTGCTTTTTTTTATTACAACCACAGTAGTATATAAAGATGGCATTAGTATGATGATTGTTTTCCAATTACTCTTACTGTATTAAAGCTATACATATACTCATCATTTATACATTTTATATAAGCCTTCTAGAATTTTCTATAATTATTAGCTTTGGGGAAAATATTTAAACACTTTCCTGTAAGAATTCACTTTCCTTTATTACAAGAAGAGTTTTTTTTCCAAAATTAGTCTATCAAAAACAGTATATTAAAGAGAAAAAAATTTATTTTTTTTAATTCCAGATTTTAATGAAAGAATAGTAAAGAAAATTACTTTATAAGGAAGAAAAATGAAAATTTACGCAGGCTACTGAAGTATCACAGAAAGCAATAACATGAAATGTTTGCCTTGGAATTTATAAAACACAAACACATATTTTCCTGCCTTAAAAAAAAAAAAAACAACTCAAAGAATTGCTGTAGAAATATGATATGAACCTGGTAAGTGTGGTTAGAATAGAGCCAGAGAGTGTTCATGAGAATATAAAATTTTTCTTTTATAGCTCAGTTCTCTGTTAAAGTCTCATTTGTTTTTTAGTTCTTTCTGGATGGATTATGGAAATAATTGTTTGGACTAAAAAACTGAATAACTCTGAAGTTAAACAAGTAAGTGGGAGAAGAGTTCTTTCATTTAGAGCCATTTGAAGACACTTCGAAAGAGTAGATTCTAGATCTTGGTAAGTTGTTTATAATTATTTTGTACATAGATTTTGTTTCAAGATATTTATTGATGACTGGGGCATGATTAATTGAATAAAGTTCATCCTATTTTACAAAATTTAAGAATTATGATATTTCTTACTTTAGAAATCTCAAGTATATACTAACAATTGGTATTTAATGTAAGAAATATGATATTAAAGAAGAGAATTGTAGAATTAACTAATCCAACATTAATATTTATGAAAAAATATTTCCAAAATAGGATCAGATTATAATTTTCAATTCTTATAGAATTTCCCCCAGATTTAATTCTCTGGACAAAACAGTTATGGTACAAGTTCTTTATGATTTAAAAAAAGTTACATCATTGATTTTCAACTTGCAAGAATATGAATAGTGTTGCCATATTTCATAAAGTCTTGAATACTCAATTATATTTTATTCAGAATTCCTAAAGAATTTTAGTATATTTGTTAATTAAGAAGAACATAGTTATAAAGCATTTATTTGTTGTTTATTTAAAATTAGAATTTAACTAGGTGTCCTGTATTTTATCTATGATATTCACATTCCAATATTCAAAGTCAAGATGTTCATAGTTGGTGATAAGGCTCTCATGTCAGGAAAGAAGGAAATGACTAGCAAATTTGACTTGAATGTATATCAGTAACTCCTAACATATAAAAAGTTAAAATTATCTTTTTGTATACGACATTGCTCACATCAAATATTATAACACATATAAAATAAACTTCTTTTGTATGATTCATCCTAATATTTTTTTTCCTTAATATTAAACCCTCCAAACATTTTCAATTAATCCCACTTGTGATATGCTTTGTTTTACTGGAAAGGTGCTTGGAACTGTGCTTAGAATGTTGATAGATAGTGGTTGTCGTGAGTCACCCTGGCTCCAAAGACTAACTTCCCTATCCCCTGAGAAGAGCTACCCAATGGTGAACCCTGCTGACTCTCATGATCCTTACCCACCAATCAGAATAGCCCTGCTGACTCTCATGATCCTTACTTGCCAATCAGAAAGCACCCTGTGCCAAACTGTCATAACTGTCAAACTGCCCTGGCTCTATAAATATGCAGAGCTGTTCCTCAATAAACGGGGCACTTCTCCGACAAGGAGCCTTATTTACTGTTTTTTCTTTGGTGCCGAAACCCAAGAGGGGGAATTTGCTGCTTGAGGGCCCCCTCTCTCAAGGATTGCCGTCCTCGTCCACTCTTTCGCGAGCTGCTACTACTCACATAACACTGGCTCTTCAGTAAGTGAGTTCCCCTACCGGGTATCCAACTTCAGATGGGCTATACGCAGGGGCTTTGACTGTGATCCTCTGGAAAACCTCTGACGCCCAATCTGGAGGAGAGAACACACCCTGCCATGACCTTCATGGTCACAGTGGACTCTCTGGAACCTGGTTCATGAGCAGGAGGTCCCGAGGGGTGGAAGAACAGGCACTCCTCTCTCTCTCTCTCTCTTTAACCACCCTTGTCTCTCTCCTGACCTAAAAAAAAAAAAAAAAAAAAAAAAAAAAAAAAAAAAAAATCCTGGCGCCAGGTGGTCCATGACTTCTGGCCTTTCTGGGTCTGCCAGCTGGACTCTCAGGTGACAACTCGACCATCCTCCCGGCTCCGACTCTCTCAAGTCATATTGGTCAAGCTCTCCTTGCGGGGACGCCTGCATGGAGGCTCATCGATTCTGTTCAAGTCCGGACCCTTCCCACCTTCCTACTTCCTTCTTAAGGACTATTATGGAGGCCTCTTCTTCCCTGCCTGCAGACTCTCCCTTAAAATGCCTCCTGGCTAATCTGAATCAGCTATCCCTCACTTTTTATATAAATGCCAAACTCTCATGAAATTCTGCACACAAGATTGGCCTTACTATCAATTGGACAATCAAAGTCAATGGCCCCCAAGAGGATCCCTAGATCCCACAATTCTCAGAGATCTGTTTAACTTCTGCAAGTGCTCAAAAAAGTAGAAGGAGATCCCCTATGTTGAGGCTTTTTCTCTTTTTCGTTCTTACCCCAACCTATGCTCTTACCTTAACAACCCGACTGAAACTTCTTTCGATTCGGCAGATGAACCCCTTCCCTACCGACCTCCTACATTGGCTCCCCCTTCTCCCGTGACACCTTTAGTCCCCCCCCCCAAACTAGGTCCTGCTCCCTAGTTCCACAAAGCATGGCCCCCTTAAGAGAGATTGCTGGACCTGAGTGCATTATCCTGGTACATGTCCCATTCTCTATGAATGCCCTCATGCAACGTGAGCAAAGGTTGGGCTCATTCACCACAGATCCCACCACTTACATAAGAGAGTTTCAATGGGTCCTCCAGGATTATAGCCACACTCACCATGATATATGTATGTTATTGGCTAATACTCTCCTTCGTGAGTAGCATACCAGAGTCTGGGAACTTGCCAGAGCCCATGCGGATGAAACTCACCAAGTTAATCCCAATCACCCTCCAGGGCCACTTGCTGCTCCAGATCAAACTCCCGACTGGGATTATAATACACAAGCTGGCATACAGAGTGGGGACTGATTTGCCGCATGTATTATTGCTGGGCTCAAAAAAGCAGCACGTAAGGCTGTCAATTTCCAAAAATTACAAGAGATTATTCAAAAGTGAGAGGAGACACCATCAGAATTTCTGGATTGGTTTACAAAAGCCCTTCAGCAGTATACTAATCTAGATCCTGAAACCCCAGATGTGCCGTCATGTCCTTATGACATATTTCCTCTTGCAGAGCTACCCCGACATCCAGGCCAAACTAAAAAAGCTCAAACAAGGCCCTACCACCCCCCAGACTGAGATCTTGGTGGTAGCCTTTAAGGTTTTTCACAACCAGGATGAGGAAATAGAGCGCCGCAAGCACAGGGCCCAACACAATAAATTTCAGATGCTCGCCCAGGTCCTGCAGGTTGCCTTCTCGGTTCAAAATCCCCCGGACCCCTGCTTCAAGTGTGGCAAGGAGGGACATTGGGCCAGGGCATGCCCTGCACCACACACTCCAAGTAACCCATGCCCTAAATGTCAACAACAAGGTCATTGGGACTCTGACTGTCCTAGATTCCATAGGAAGCCTATATCCAGGGAACCCTCTGACCTTCTGGGCATAGCAATCAAAGATTGATGGAGCCTTGGGTCCTTGTCCCCAGCCTTAATGATTAATAAACAAGAACCTAGGGTGTGGATTCAGATGGATGGGTGCAAAGTTGACTTTCTCCTTGGCACCAGGGCTACCTTCTCAGTCCTGACAGAATTCTGGGGGCAAACAGTGCTGTCCACCTCTCCTATTGTCAGAGTAGGAGGAAAGCCTATCTATCTAAAAAAGACTCCCCTATTACTCTGTTTCATAGACAACTTCTCATTCTCTCAGATGTTCCTAGTTATGCCCCAATGTCCAGTTCCTTTGCTTGGCAGAGATATTCTCTCTAAATTTAATACAACAATCAACATCTGGGCTCCTGGCATGATTCAGGTCCCAGAATCGGCCTGTTCATCTTTTCTGGCCCTTTTAGCAGAAGACTGGCCATTCTTTTCCACTTGTGAGACTGACATGAAAAAGGACCCTTTACCTATGAACCTAGTTGACCCAATTGTATGGGATACCCACACCCCCTCCACCGTTTCCTGCTCACTAGTCAACATTCATCTCAAAGATCCTAACACCTTCCCCAATCAGGCTCGATACCCTCTGTCCACAAAAGCTCTTCTGGGCCTACAACCTATTATTCAGGACCTTCTTGCAAGGGGTACATCCATCCTGCTCATTCCCCTTACAATACTCCTATACTAGCGGAAGAAAGCCCAATGGGTCCTATCGCTTAGTTGAGGACTTACGACTCATCAACACCTCCGTTAGGCCCATACATCCTTTGGTTCCCAACCCATACACCCTGCTGTCTCAGATCCCCCAAACTTCCACCCACTTCTCGTCATAGATTTAAAGGATGCTTTCTTCTCCATTCCTCTTGCTCCGGAATTGCAAGATCTTTTTCCCTTTACCTGGACAGATCCCACCACCAGACCTTCTCAATAACTAACCTGGACTGTCCTTCCTCAGGGATTTCGAGATAATCCACACCTCTTTGGCAAACCTTGGCCTCCAACCTCCAATCTTTTCACCCCCAGTGCCCAAAATCCACCTTCTTGCAGTATGTTGATTATCTACTTTTCTGTAGCCTGCCCAAAGGGCACTCAACAGATGACACAGTTCTCCTACTTAATTTCTTGGCCTTAAAGGGATATTGGGCCTCTCCACAAAAGGCCCAAATAGCATGTAAAGAGGTCATATATCTAGGGTTCTCTATATCTCAAGGGAAAAAGGCCATTACAGTAGACAGAAAACAGCTTATTGTGTTTATACCTATACCAAAGACCAAAGATGACATACTCTCCTTCTTGGGTTTGACTGGGTACTTCAGGGCCTGGATTCCTAATTTCTCCCTCCTTGCCAGGCTGCTATATAATCTGGCCAAGGGCCCCCAAGATGAACCCCTACCCTCAGCGATAGGGAAGCCCTTTATAATCCTTAAAAAGGCCCTCCTCCAGACACCCAAACTGCATTTCCCCAATCTGTCCCAACACTTCACCCTCTATGTATATGTAAAACAGGGACAAAATTTGGGCGTTCTGGGTCAGGAATATGGCCCCACATTTGCACCAGTGGCCTACCTATCCAAACACCTCAACCCCATCGTCAGGGGATGGCCCCAATGCCTCAGAGCCCTAGCAGCGGCTCATGACCTCCAGGAAGAAGCACACAAGCTTACCTTTGGCTCCCTGCTAACCATCTCATCTCCTCACCATCTAAAGGATTTCCTTACTTACAAGGGGCTACAGTCACTTCCTCCTTCCAGGGTTCTATCCCTCCTTGTCTCATTCCTTGAAAATCCCTCCATCTCTTTTCAGTCCTGCTCTCCACTAAACAATGTCTCCCTCCTCCCATCTTCTCCCTCTCAAGATCCCATCCACAAATGCCTGGAGGTATTAGAGACAATTTTACCCTGCCCTACCACCATTTCTGAGGGACCCCTGCCCTCTTCAGACCTCGGCTGTTTCTCAGATGGTAGCTCCTTTATACATGAAGGGGTTAAAGTGGCGGGATATGCTGTCATTTCCCTCTCATCCATCATAGAGGCAAAACCTCTCCCACCCAATACCACCAACCAACAAGCTGAACTCATAGCTGCCAGAAGGGCATTCCAGCTAGCAGAGGGAAAAACCCTCTCCCTATAAACAGATTCCAAATACGTCTTCCATATCCTGATCTCCCATGCAGACATTTGGAAAGAAAGGGGGCTATTGACCACCACAGGGATGGCAGTCATTAATTCCACACTTACTTCTGGCCCACTATGAGCCTCCAGGCTGCCTTCCCAACTGGGAATAATCCATTGCAAGGCCCACCAAATTGACTCCTCCCTTAATACTATGGGGAATTCCAAGGCCGATCAAGTGGCTTGATCAGCTGTCTTACATAGCTTTACCTCCTCTCCACTTCTCTTTGTTACCACCGGGGATTGGCCCAAAGATCCCCAACAACTCTTACAGTTTCTTCACTCTCTATTCCATTCTAGTCTACAGAGTCTCATTACTTTCTTTCACTCCTTTTTCACCCTTTCCCCACGTGATAAGACCCTCCTACAACAGATCACTTCCGCTTGTCAGATCTGCTAGAAAACCAATACCAATACTCCATTAAAACCTAAAACTTTCCCTTCTCATCAGGCCCGCGGTCATACCCCAGCTGCAGACTGGCAGATTGATTTCACCAACATGCTCTGAGTAAAAAACATAAAATATCTTCTTGTATTGGTAGATTCTTTTTCAGGATGGGTTGAAGACTTTCTCACTTCTAACATGCGGGCCTCTAAGGTAGTTGATCTGTTGTTTACTCACATAATCCCCTGTTTCAGGATACCCACTTCTATCCAATCAGACAATGGCCCATAATTCACCTCGCAGATAACTCAGGGACTGGCTCACGTGCTATCACTCCCTTGGCATTTCCATTGCCCTTACAGCCCCCAGGCTTCCAGAAAGGTTGGAAGGACCAATCGGTCCCTTAAAGAGACCCTCACCAAGCTCACCATGAAATTAAGCCTGGACTGTGTAAAGGTGCTCCCCTTGGCTTTATTGCACATTAGGGCCTTGCCAAAGAAGCCTTCTAATCTCTCACCTTTCAAAGTCATGTATGGCCGTTGCCTCGTTCCTCCCGGATTGCCTACAGAACCCCTACCCATCTCCAAAACCTATGCTCTGCCACTTGTCTTCCATTTATGCTCTGAACTCTGGCACTATATCAAGACTGGCTCTTTCCTGACCCCACTCTCTCTTAAAACCCTACCTCCTTAACATCTGGTCAACTTATTTACTATTGCCCACTGCAGAAAAAGCCCCCTTTAAAACCAAAATGGAAGGGCCCTGCTCAGGTGATTATGAGCACACCCTCAGTGGCCAAACTCAAACTACCTAATAACCAACTTACCCCATGGATTCATATTTCCAGGCTTAAGCCCAGTGATCCTACACCTTCATCAAAAGAGCCAAGGATCGTCACCTGTCATTAAGTACTCTTGTCAATGCTGCCCCTCATTTCTGGTCCCTCTTGGGTCCTCTCTTTGCCCTATGTCTGGAGATTCAAGGCAAATGACCCTAAGGGCCCCCTCCAGCCAGACCCTCCCACCCCTTGCTTGAATCTGGACAGTAGTGGGAGTGTTGTGTGTAGTTCTTCTGACAAACCACTTAGGTGTCCGGGGCATGGTGACCCCTGAATAAGTGTGAACTACCTTTATCATAAGGGAGCACTTTACCAGTTGCCTTCTGGGCCTAAGGAGGAACATGTGTGTTTTGTTTACTCTCCCAATTTTGTAAGAATTTCATGTATCAGTATTTAACGTTGAGGTGTTTCATATAAAACGTGGAAAGATCTGACTGCTCTCAAAAGGAAATCTGGTAACAATGGGCCACCATCCTCCCTTGGCCACCTTCATTCAGAGCGTGGGAGAAGTTGCCTTCTTTATTACAAAGCTGTGCCTTCTTGGTGTGAAGAGAGACAAGACTAGGGAATAAAGCTGGGAACAGTGCTCCAAGGGCCAGAGGAAGGTAAAGAGAGAAGCAAGCTGGTTTCAGAGACACCCAGGCAGGAGAGAGTTTGATGGTCAATAAGAGCAGCCTTAACAGAGAGGGGAGGGAGCTAGAAGAGTGGAATTGGGGGTGTTAGGTGCAGGCCAAGCTGGCCAAACAAATTAGCTGCAGAATGACCTGGCTTCTCAAACCCTCTGTCTGGTTCTTTATCGCCTGTTTGCTTCAAGCCCAAATGCCCAAGCACCCACTCAAGGCTGAACACTCAACCCCCACTCAAGGTTGAACACTTAACCCCTCTTGTGCCAACAAGGCAGCTTGCAGACCCAGAGACCCCATTAGATTTGGGCTATAAAAACTCCCTGTGCCTGTTCCTTCCCTTTATCATAAAGTTCATTCAGACTCAGGTGGGTAAAATTTCTAATCAAGCTTTTAACCAGCTTCTCCTCAGGAATTACCAACTTCTGGCTACTGATGATACCGCCAGTGGAGACCTATGCCGAATGGGCTGACATCATCATGGATCTATGGTGGGAAGGAACCTTCGTTGATCTGGTTCCTGAAGTTATACCAGTCTTCTCTGCCCTCCTGTGGAGGCCCCTTACTTCCCTCCACTCTGATTCTCCCACGCCACCCCATCTCAGCAGGAAGCAGCCAGAATGAGTGGATGCCCACTCTCATTTAATAACAAAGAGGGGGAAATGTTGGCAGTGCTTCCCCATCCCCCGAGAAGAGCCATCCAATGGTTAGCCCTGCTGACTCTCATGATTCTTACCCACCAATCAGAATAGCCCTGCTGACTCTCATGATCCTTACCCACCAACCAGAAAGTGCCCTATGCCAAACTGTCATAACTGTCAAACGGCCCCAGCTCTATAAATATGCAGAGTTGTTCCTCAATAAACGGGCACTTCTCCAAGGACTAGCCTTGTCCGCTCCTTCTTTCAGTGATAAATTAGTTTGCTCAGTATTTATTGGTTTATAGTTATTTTGTGTTAATAGTATAGTATTAGTTTCCTAGGTCTGTCATAACAAATTACCACAAAGGAAATGGATTCAAGCAGAAGAAATTCATTCTCTTTACATTCAGAAAGCAAGAATTCATGAATTTGATAAGTCTGTTCTCTCTCTCTACAGGAGAATCTACAGGAGAATCCTTGAGTTTCTTTGGCTGTTCTGGTCTTGCTGAGAAGGAATCATCCCCGTATTGCTGACATTCTACTTGTTTTATAATTTGGCAACTTGCAAGATAAGATTTCAGGTTTGCTTAGAAATCCCAGCTTTGTAACTATGAGTGACAAAGATTTCTTCCAAGGCAGAATTAAATCAAAAAGAATTAATGCACAGTACAGAGCCAGTGCTCAGCAGACTTATGGTCTAAGGGCAAAGACTGAAGGCTTAGTGGGTTATTCTTAAGCCTGAAACCTAGAAGAATTTTTCCTACTGGATTTTACACTTGCTTAGAGTTGGAGACTCCTTTATTTCTCCATTTTGTCCATATTCAAATATCAGCATCTATAGCTATTCTGCTATGTCTCTCTGATCATTATTCTTTGGAAGCAGCTAACTTGTTATCTAAGTTCACAGATAAAGACTTTAGTCCCAGGTAGAAACCATTCAGTTTCACCTACTTGATTCTAATGATGAGATTTAAATGTTTTTGTCAATGATATTTAGATAAGATTTTCAACTTATACAATTGATTTTTAATCCCTTAGGACTTGTAGAGAAGTTGAGATGAGTGATGCTATTGTACTTACAAGAATAACATACATTTTGAGGAGCCAAAGGCAGACTATAGAGAACCTATACTGAGTCCATCAATAATGCAATTGTGTTACAGAGCACAAAGGACAGGTGGAGCTTATTTTGGATTATACATGTAGATGCTAAATGCAGTGACAAAAAATGCTGATAAATGAGGCAGAGGTATATTTGGCACAAATAATTTGATGAGGTAATGTGAACACACATGCAGAGAGAGGAGTGATATGACCATGACTCAAATAATTCCCTGAGCCTACAGAAGATGAAAGAAAGAAGGAAAGGATGCTTCCTTAGGGTTCATGGGGGAAAGTTCAGTCCAGCCTCCAGAACTTTGAAGTGAACTATGTCTATCGTTTCAAGACACTGTTAGTGGTCATTTGATAAAGCATCCCCAGAAAGCTAGGTATATTTATTCATGTCATTAAAAATGCAGCAGAATTTTTTTTTCTTGGTGTGCTGAAAGGTTTACATAGTATTGAAGTTATTGTTACCTCTTTGGTGCAATGGGCAGTGCATTGGAATTATTTGCTCTTTCAGTTTTGATTAAAATTCTTTTATTTTTTTATTTTTTTAATTTATTTTTTTATCAGATGTTCTTAAGTGAAACTTCTTCCTGGTCTGTTTTGAAAGGACATTCAATCCCAAATTTCTCATTCTTATATATGGAAATCAATTTATAAGGATTTGTATTTTTTTTTCAATTTGCTCTTGGCAATTTCTCTCCCATAATATGTTTTACATGAAATTTATTTGTGTATAGTTTTAAAATATTATGCTACATTTTTTAGCATTTTCTAGATGATTATTTTCTGCCATCTTTTAATGTTTCTTAATAATATTAAAGCTTATTTTTAATCTATTTTCTGTTTCCTAACCCCCTTTTGTAATTATTAATTCATTTTCTGTTTTCAATTTTCCTATTTTATTCATATATTTAATTTATTTAATTTTTGCACTTCTTTTATTTATTTTTCTCAATACATTTACAAATAAGAATGAACTCTCAGGAGTACTTAATTTCTATCCTGTAATTTCCAGGCATGTTCTTTTTTATTTTTGAAAGTAATTGTTTCTTTTTACTTTTACATGACAGCACAATCCAGTTTGATATAACTATAAAAGCATGAGATATATTTTATTCTAGTTAAAGTCCCACTCTTATGGATATACATGGTAGTGGGATTCACTGTGTTGTTTTCATACATGTACATGGAAAAACTGTCAGATTCTTTCTACTGTCTTTCCTTTGCTTATCCCCTCCCCTTCCCTCCATTTCCCCATTGTCTAATGTACTGCTATTTTATTCTTATTGGTGCAACCACTCTGGAAATACTGGAAACTCCTGGGAAAACTGAAAATCCACATGTAATAGAATAAAATTTGACTCTTATCTCTCACCCTGCACAAAACTCAGCTCTAGGTGAATCAAGGACCCAGATATTGTCCAGAAACCTGTATGCACATACTGGAAGAAAAGTTCAGCCCAATACTCCAATATATCAACTCAGGAACCAAATTCCTTAATAAAATCAATAATCAATAAATGGGTTGGCATAAAACTAAAAAGCTTTTTCACAGAAAAGGAAACAGCTAAGAGTGAGAAGAGAGAACCTTCAGAATGGGAGAAAATTTTTTCTACCTGTACCTCAGATAAAACATTAATTTCCAGGATACATAAATAACTCAAAAAACTTAACACACACATATGCACACACACACACACACACACACACTCACACACACACACACACACACACACACACACGAACCCCTAAATAACCCACTCACTAAATGGGTAAAGAAATGGAACAGGCACTTTACAGAAGAAATGATACAAATTTATGCAAACATGTTCAATATCTGTTGCAATTAGAGAAATGCAAAGTATCACTACATTGATATTCATTCTCACTTTAGTCAGAATGGCAGCTATCAAGAATATAAGTAACAATGAATGTTGGCAAGGATTCGAGAATAAAGGTACACTTATGTACTGCTGGTAGGACTGCAAATTGTTGCAACCTGTCTGGAAAGCAGTATGGAGATTTCTCATTAAACTTTTGTATAAATTTTGTATTTGGATGCACTTTACTTTTTGAATTGAGGAACAAACAAATGTGCATGTTAGTTCCATTGTGCCTTATTCATTTGAACATATAGCATATTTTTTTGTATTCTTAAAGAAAAAGACTGTTGTTGTAGTATATGTTACATTTCCAGGTGAAGAAATGTTTGTTTTCTGATCATCCCCCACCCCAGGTTTCTAGTTGCATTATATTTTTCTGAGAGCATTTGGAAAAGAATATTTCAGTATTATTTTGGTTTGGACCTTTATTTTGATAGTTTTAAAAACTAATATTTTATCAATTTTTCTAAATATCTCATGCATCCTAGAAAAAATATGTATCTTCAGAATGCAAAGATTGGTTCATATTAGCTCCCTATTAATAACATTATGGAATTATTCACATTGTTAAACACTTTATCTGTCATGAATTGAAATCAGTGAAATACAACTCCTTCTATCAAGCTTTTGCTAGACAAATCTCCTTGCATGTATTCTGATTTCTGCTTTATAAATAATGTCTATGGATTGAACAGGTAGTTTATGTATATTGCATACAAATAATGAATTGCCCATGTTAGGATAGTAAAGAGGCATTATTTTATGACTTTGGTTTGATTTCTTTCTATCATGGTGGGCATTAAAGTTTTATCTATTATTTCTATTTCTATTTCTTATACTCTAAATTTCTATGTTATAGATGTCTCTGGCTTTGTTTTATGAAGTTCTCTGGATGTTTCTTGCATTGAGAAATATTTATATTTTTTCTACTTACTACCTCTATTCTTATAAATTTATGTAATATGCTTCATTAATAGTATTTACTATAAGTATTTTAATAGTGAATACTTATACGATACATTATCCAGCAAATAAAAAAAATATATTTTTCTAATTTTCTTTATACATTAATAACATGATTTTTAAACAATCTTTACTTGTTTACTATTATGTATTCTTGGAGATCTAATATAGATTCATGGGCTCTGACTTATATTCTTTCATTCCTAGCTATTTCCAATAAAATAATCAATGCATTCATCTCACTTTTAATATTACTCCTTATTAAAAGTGGTATTCTTTCTACATTTTGAGGGGTGTATACTCCATATTCTGATCACCTCCCTGATTGTGATGATAATCATTATCAGTGTTACTGAACTTCATTTTCTTTTAGTATCCACAAGTTGTGGTGGGTATCTTGGTGAGATAATGTACTTCCCAATAAAATGTCCTCATTTTTAATGTTCAGTATTATATGCTTGCATTTGCCATATTCAAAGGCAATGTGGCTGGTTACAAAATCCTTGCCTCCCATTTATTTTCTTGAGTATCTGGTAGCTATTGTTACACATGCTATATAGCTGTTTAAAAATGATCTCCAATGCAAGGATTTCCCTGACCTTCTACTGCCTTTGAAAAATTGGTACTCATATATCTGAGCTCATACAATTTAAGTCAACCTATAACATTAGCACTTGACATCTTGTATTATAATAATATTTCACGTCTAGGAAGTTTTCTTCAAGAAAAGAGTATCATCTAATTCATCTTCAAATTTCAAGTATCTAGAATAATTCCTAGTTTACAAAGGGGTGATTAATAACATTTTTGCAATCTCAAAGATAGCTGTATTTAGAGCAGAGAGAAACATTGTTATATTTAAGGATGAACAAGTCCATATTTTAAAAAGGAATTGTTAACGGCTGCATATACCCTAAATAATTAATATAATTTAACTTTTTGTTCATCACAATATCTCACTAATGTGTAATTTTCTCCATTTGTAAATGAAGAAACTGAGGTACAGTGAAGTTAAGAAACTTCCAGAGGCCAAAGACTATAGTGATGTAATTTACATCCTTAAACACTAGGTTATGCTGCTGAAAATTTAATTAGCAAATAAGTGATGTGAAATAACAGTCCAGTTTGATGAATACAAATAAATATATTTTAACACCATATAATATCCATATTATTAAAAATGTCTTTATGTTTTATTTTTCCAAATATTCTCTTAAATTAAAAAATGAATCAAAATTTTATTAATTCTCCTAATCACAACTCTGAGTACCTCTACAATTTCGTTAATTCACAGACTCACAGAGCTAAGAACTGAAATGCTATTTGGGCAAAATCTTTTATCCACTCGGTCTTTGCTGAAAATGCTTGTCCTGGCATAATTTTAACTTCCCCAGGAAATTGGGCTTTCCTTACTTTTCTTTATCTACTGCTCAGTTTCCTAATTTAACAGCTCATTGTCAATGAGTTGAACCCAATTTTTATCTTAGATATTAGTTTTCTAATTTCATCCTATTACTCCTAGTAATTACTTTTACATATCATTGGCCTTTCTCACTTATAAAGCCATACTCTGACTCTTTGATATTAATCCATTTAATATTACTATAGATAGTTATCAACTCTTCCATCAATCTTTTTCCAACCAGTTTTACATATTTAAGGCTTTTTAATTGTTTCTCATTAATCCCTTTTATTCTTTCTTAAGCTACTGTAGTGTATTTCTTCTGTGGAGCTATATAACCAGCAGAAGTACAGGACACAGAAATGATTGCTCAGCCAAGTTGCTCTATTATTCTATTCTTCTTGAATTTCAAAGAGGATGCAAATTTCTGTTCTTCTATGTAAAAAGAAAGAGACTATTGGCCTCTCTTTTTATCTGACTTCTGCGCTATATCACCACTTAGATTTTCAGATACAGGATGGGAATGCAATTGATAGTGTCCATATCAACATTTTCATACAAAAAGTATCATATTAATGATAAAACTTATCAAATGGGTATTTTAAATCATGTTTTTTTAACAAATACAAGAAAAATTAGATATTTTTTTTTCTGCCTCGACTCTTTTAACTATGGTATATTTTTTTGGTTCCTTTCTGCTGTCTTTGCTAGATACCAGACATTCTTTGAAGACCAGAATATATACATAAGCTTTCTTTCTATAAATTTCTCTTTGGAAAAGAGTGTAGACTCATTCATAGTATATAACTGCAAGGATAATGATACAGATTAACATTAATGTAGAAAATATAAGAAAACATTTTGACATGTTTATTGTCAATTAATCATGGGAAAATGAATGCAAAGATCTTTCAATTCAAATAACTTAAGTATATATCACATTATATAAAAAGTATATTAATATACTATATATTATGTTTGTATAATTATATACCAGTGGATATGTGTATGTTCATTTCTATATATGTGCTTTATATTAAAAAATTAAATGGCACCATATATGTAAATGCATACCAACAGTCATAGATATATAGATTAAACTCATCAGGATGTTTCATCAAGACATTTATTTACAGCTAAACACTAAATTATATTGTAAAAATATATGATTTTAAAACAATCAACAATAGTCATGTCTATAGATGAAATAGCATAAACAACATTTGCCTAATACGACTCCCTGTCAAAAGTCATAAGGAAAACAGTGATGAATTTCACTGCATTGAAATTTGGATTCTTCTCTCCATAGACTCTAGATAAGCTGAATGTTTTAGTCATCACGTTTGCTGCTCTGATCAAAAAACCACATAAGAACAATTTTAGAGGAGAAAAGTTTATTTGGTCCTCAAAGTTTCAAAGGTCTCTGTCTATAAATAACCAGGTCCCTTTCTTGGGGCTCAAAGTGAGGAGTGTGGTGGAGTAAAGTGGCTCAGAAAGTAGGCAGGAAGGGGAGAGAGAGAGACTCTGTTCACCAGATACAAAATATGTAGCCTGAAGGCACACCTCCAGTGCCCCCCTTCTCTGGCCACACCCTACTCGCCTTCATTTACCCATCAAGGATTCACTAATTGAGTTAAGGCTCTCATAATCTTCTCATTTCTCCTCTAAACCTTCATTCATTGTCTCACACAGGAGCTTTTGGGGAAAACCTCACATCCAAACCATAATACAGAATAACATTTCAAATGTTAGAATTTAAAAATATAAAAAAAAAATAAGCCTGAAAAACTTTTTCAATAGTAAATTCTCTAATAAATGTTCCTATTTTACAGTGCATTCGAATTAGAAATCTACACATCCAGTGGGTAGAATGCCTTAATTTTTGTTCCTTGTTCACAGTCCAAGAGTTTTAAACACCAATAGCAAAGAAGAGCCTGATCCTTGGCTCTTCTTTGCTATTGGTGTTTAAAACTCTTGGACTGTTTTAACTCAAAGCAAATAAGGAAATAACAATGAAAACCTCAATAATCAAAATCTGAAAAACAAACAAACAAAATTGGTATTTGGGATAGTCTAATATGGGTATAGTTGAACATATTTCATGCTTTTCCCTTAGAAATTATTCAAATTATATGGTTCTTTTTAGTTATACATAACAGTAGAATCCATTTTGCCATAATTATACAAGCATGGAATATATCTTGTTTAATGCAGATCGCAACACATCTCCTTCCCATTCCCTCTCCCTTCTCTAGTTCCCTTTCCTGTATTAATCTTTCTTCCATTTACCCATAGTTATTTTGAATTTAAATTTTTAAAAATGTATTTCTAACATTTGTTTACTCTTATGGTTAATCTCAGATTATTTGTAAAATGAAGTGATATAATGGTCTTTTACACAATATATTATAACTTTTAAAAAATACACAGTACCTGGCTTTAGCAATTTTTAACACCTGTTATAGGCAAGAATGCATTTTCAGTACAGGTAATTTAGAGTGAATTAATGACAAAATGTCTTATTCTATCAGAAGCAGAATCCTTGCTGTGGATATGGAATTTCATTTTGTGTACAGTGAAAAAATATGGTAATGCATCCTATGACATATGAAACAAAAAAGAGGGTTCAAAGGAGATTCCTGACAGAGATACACCTGGAAATACGCCTTGCACAAACAGTATTTAACTTGAACTGTGAAGCATAAAGGAACCTGCTGCTTCCCCAAAAGGAAGGGGAAATAGATTAACAGAAACATGAGGAAAGCAAGCATATGTGATTCAACAGACAGAGGGGATTTTCTTCTTCCTGTGCGTCCAGGTGGTTGATGACATGGAATAGAAAGGCCAACTAAAGGACCAAATGGAGTGGCATGGAAAGTGTAAGCAAAACGTGCTTTGGGCTGGGAATATGAGTCAGGGTTAGGGAACCTGTCTAGCACCAGGGGAGCCCTGGGTTCAGCCCCAAGTCCCTTCCCCACTCCACACACAACAAGATTAATATTAATCAGACAACTGGCACACACTGTAATCCCAGTGACTGTGGAATAGAGAAAGAGAGAGATAACAAAGGAGAAGCTGATGTGGTAGAATGGTTATGAGTCAGGCATAGCTTCGGCCATCCTTTCACCTTATTTTATCTATCTTTCAGAATCACCTAGTAAATTTTTTAAATAAGTGAAGTTTCAAAGAATTGGATGAAGTCATAGATATAAATGGTAAGATTAAGATTTCCTTTTGTTTCCACAGTAAAGTTTGTATCTCTTAGTACTTTCTTGACATAAATCACAACAGTAGTATTTTGAGTTAAATTAATAAACATTGTATGAGCAATTGAATAAGCTAGGGAAAGGAAAGCAGCAGTACAAATGGTATTCACTAAAAAGGGACAGGGTAAATTAGAGTCTTGAAATAAAAGAGTTAATATTTAGAACAACTGCAATAAAGAATGAAAATTGATAAAGGAACCATAAAAAGGGATTCTGAGAGACACTGCGGTAGAGAAGTCCATCCCGAGCAACAGAGGATGTCAGAGGACAGAGCACATCAACTTGCATTCATCCTTATCTTTCTTCACCTTTCCATCCAGTCAGGCTCCATTAAACAATGAATGAAAGTTACCAGAGTGTATTTACAATGTACCATGTCATGCATCGGAGAATTCCACTTGGCAATTTTCTGATGAGGGAATGATATGGACATGGATGTGCAGGTGCCCCTGCTGGCTGGTTTATAGAGTGGTTCAGGTTCTGATCTTTGAGATTAGCTTTCTGCCTTGCTTACTAAACTGAGCTGCCTTAGAGATTAAATAAGAAACAGGTTTTAAGGATGATTTTATCCTTTTCCTGCCATCTGAATCAGTCCCTCTTGAAGGGTAAAATGCATTGATTTTATAGTTTGTTTTTCTTTACTTTTCTTTTTTTCACACTAGAGATTGAACCAAGGGATTCTTTACCACTGAACTACATCCATCCCCAGTTATTCTTATTATTACTATTTTTAAATTTTGGACAGGGTCTTGCTGAACTGCAGAGACTAGCCTAGAACTTGGAATCCTCCTGTCTTAGCCTCCCGAGTCACTGGGGTTGTTTTAATACATCATCAGTACTTATTGCTCAATTGAAAACATTTCTTCTTGAAAATATCCATTTTGAGTGGGTGCAAAAGGGAATGAAGCATGTTAATTAAACACATGTGCGCACATGTGCATAGTTTCAATTTCATTTTTTTCTGGCAGCCATTAGATTGACTGTTGCTCTGCATGTGGGAAGATCTTCCCACTTTTTACAATGCCCCAATGTTTACATGTACTTCAGATCTTGAATATAGACAAACTATTCACCACCCTGCTCAGTTTCTATAATTGTATGTTATTTCCTATTTTATAAGGTAATAGGACTTACAAGACAAGAAAAATGCTCCCCATTCTCCAGATATATCATCCAAACTTCCCTGTATCCATTGCTATCTTCTTCCTGTCCCTCAGTTGTCTCAGTGTAGGAAAGAAATTGTCATAAATGAGCTGTTTTCATCCACCTGTGATCAACATTCCATTTACTATTTACTATTTTTATTAATGCTGTTAATGTTCAATAGAAAACTACTTGAAAACTTGATTTAAATAATTGATTTAAAAGAATGCCCTCTATCTCCAGGGCATCCTTTTAAATCAATTATTCTGCTGTTGGCATCACTGTTGTCTGTTTTCAGTCTCTCTTCTTAAAATTAAAATCTTTGTTCCACCAAATCCATCTACTGCCTTCAAAACCTCTCCCTGTCATTTACTGCAAAGCTTCCCATAGGAGGTGGTATGTTTTCCTTCTTTTTCTTTCCATAATCTTGCTTCTTATTCTTTTTCCACCACTAGTCAAGGTTCAATCTTAAGTCAATATAACAATGTAATTACTAGAATAAGTATTGAAAAGATTTAACACAATACAAATAACTTTATGGTACCAATTTATCAACTGGTGTTCGAACACATTCTACAATAGCATCACTTGGAGTACTTATTAAAATGCATAATATTGCAGCCCTACTGAAGAAAATTAAGAGGGAGAGAGAGAGAGAGAGAGAGAGAGAGAGAGAGAGAGAGAGAGAAACACACACACACAAACTAGGGATCTCAATTTTCCTGTATTGCTAAAATAAGATCTGAATATACATGAAGAGAGGAACACAAGGCAATAGGAAATACACTTGAATTTTCTTCTTCAAATTGTGTATATTCCACTGTTAAGGTTATAAAGAGAAGAGACTTATGTACGCTTAAAAGCAAAAAGTAGTAGTTTTGTTCTAAATGCCAGATTCTTAGAAACAAAATAAGACTGGAGGATCAAGTTAACGGTTTCACTGACACGGACTTCATGACTCCATGGAAATCAAGCAGAACCTGTGTCTTTAATGCGTGTTAGCAAACACTAGTTTTGTATTAATCAGAAAATCCTCTTTATGAGGAATGGTGTTAACAGAGCTAGAATTCATGATAAAGCTTTTATCTGAAAGTTCTAAAATATTTTACACAAATATGTATTATTTGAAAACAAAAAAAATAGATGAGTTAGAGATCTTCTTATTAATTTATGCGGCATTTTGGGAAAAAAAATTAATAAGAGAAAACAAACAGAAGGACAAATAGTTATATATCAAGAATTTACATTATTTGGAAATAGAATGAGATAGAGGAGAAGAAACAGAATAGAGGCAAATATTCTATATGTCAAAAGTACAAGATAAACGCTGAAAAAATAAAAGGCACAAAAACCTGGTAGACACTGGAAAAGCTAAACATTGATGGGGAAAGGATCTCACAATTGAATGCCAAAGACATTTAAAAGCTAAGTATCATTCAGGTATCTATTTTGCCATTCAAGTTTTCAAATAGTTTTCTATTGAACATTAACAGCATTAATAAAAATAGTAAGTTCTAATGTAATCCAGTGGGTTTGTACCTCCAAATTTCATACAAAGTATTCAGTGTGGCACACTCCTTTTCCTGTCCTATCACACACATTAGAACAATTGATTCAGAAAATAAAAGTTATTATTGTCCTTGAAATTACATCTGAATTTTTAAGATCAGAACAAGGTATCATTTTTTAAAATGAGATTTCTGTGAGTGTTTATATTATTTATGTAGTTCACTCAAATATTTTGATAAATTCTTAGTTTTAATTCTAAGATTATTTACGGTTATGTTTTTTTTTTTAACTGATACATGAATGCTATGGAAGCTGCCCATTTTTGTTATTACAGAATCATCATGGCTTTATTTTGAGGACATTTTAAACCCTTTATGCTTAGTTGAAATGAATTATACTTATTTTTTTATTGGTATCACTGGGGCAATTCAGGTAGACCTGAGCAATGAGAAACACAGCAAAGGTAAGGAGAGATACAGTCCAGGTATACTCTGCATCAGACTTCTCATTTTTATCAAACTATGCTTTCTGAGAGAGGATCCAAAGCTTCAGACACTACCATAATTAAAATGTTGTTAGAGTCTGTAAACAAGTCAGGATGGTGCCTGGCATTTTGCCAGAGAATTGTTAGAGTCTGTAAACAAATCTGGATGGCGCCTGGCAAAATGCCAGAGGGAGTGGTTTGTGAAGTAACGCCATCGAGCCATTAAGTGTGGAGATTCCTTATTGGTTGACTGCTGTATCTACTTTATGTTAATTAGATAAGCTGTGTGGAATGTATAAATACTGCTCCTGTCCTACAATAAAGGGCTTCCACTCCTGCTGTATCAATCTACACAAGTTGTTCGTCACCCCCCCGGTTATTTTGCTGCAGCCGGACTGCGGCAAAATGTAGTTATATTGCAAAGAGAAAATACATGGCTTATTCATACCTCTGGCAAATTTCCATTCTTTGAAAGATTAGTGATTTGTGTGAATCGCGACATGTATGTTATTTTACCTTCTTTAAGGAAAGGATTCCTTCTCTGGTGTCTTTGTCAGTGGAGATGGAGAATACCCCAACACCATCACCATTCACAATGGAGTAGGTCATGTCAGCATTGGAGCCAGTATCAGCATCATTTGCCTTGATTTTCCCAACAGCTGAGCCAACTTGAGCTGATTCAGGAACATATAGTTGATAGTGCTCTGGAAAATATTTCATATTAAAAATAATGTTCATAAAATCATCTTATAAGAAAAGATTACAAAATTTAAATTATGCATTCAAATAAATATTAAACTAGGAAATACACAAATCATTTTCAGAATTTAAAATATTACTTTACTAATTAGTAATTAAATACTAGGTTTATATGAACTTTAAGATATATGGAAAATATTTTACATGGAAAGAGCCTGTATACCTTGGCATACAATATCTTATTTGCTGTCTATCTTTAAGTGACAGAAAAATAGAGTAGTTACGTTTCCAGTTTCATATTGAACAAAAATCAGTTTAGTAAGCTATTAGTGCAATTCTAATTTATTTCTCCCATCATATAGCATGTAAAGTTCAAATATAAAAGTTTAGGAATGTGGGATTTAAACAGAAAAATCGAGGGGAGAAGAAAAGTAATATTATAAGTGTATAATCATTTAGTGCAGTACATAAGCCATGACAAAGATAATTAATGCATTTATATGTTTGTTTACCATATATTCCTCATCAACTTCTTGAAATTATTTGACATAACTTTATAATATTCACAAATATAATATCTATTAAAATTAAAATTAAATTGATGATCAAGTTAAAGAATGAGAAAGTACATACTTTGGCCATATGAGGTAGTATTTATAAAGTACTAATAGTTTTAAAAGTTTATCTTCTGTAGTCAGAAATAGTAAATCTATTAATTTCTATAAAGTTGTCTGATAATCAGCAATATCAAGAATTTGTTAAGGATTTTCCTAATAATAAATATTGACTAGGACTTTCATCAAAACCATTTATGAACAATTATAAAAGTACAGTGATTATATTTTTAAAAAACTTCCTACCGATAAGTTAGAAATGTATTCATTAAAGCACTGGGTTGCAAATCCAAAATAATAACATAAATAACAAAGTTTGAATTCAAATGCAATTTGATAAAGTATTTTATCCAAGAATAAATTAACATTATTTCAGCAGTATAGAATAGAAGGATAACATTAGACTGTAGACTGATAAACATATTTCTTCAATGAAAATAATTTTTGTCTGAAAATCATTCATTAGATATGTCCTGATAGTAAAATTAAATTACATCTAATTAATATATGCAGTTTTCTTTTTTAAATTTATGTTAAGAACATCTAACATGAAATTTAGCCTAAACAAAATTTAAAGTGTGAAATATAGCATTTTTAAAGCACAATATTAAACTGCAGATCTCTAGAAGTTATAAGCCTTGATTAATAACTGCCCATTTCTCCCCTGCATTGAATGACAATCATAACAGTGTTCTTTGGTCAGATGAGTCTATTTTAGAAGGCTCATTTAATTGTAATCATGGAATATTTGTGCTTCCTTGACTAGCTTTTATCACTTCCCCTAGCACCTTTCATGTTTATTCATACTTTCACAAATTGCAGGATTTCCTGTGGTTAAAACCTGAATAATATTTCATTGTGTGTATGAATGGTATTTTTCTATTAACTCTATTCACTAGTCTGTCTATTGACTTGTATATTATTTCTACATATTGGCTTTTGTGAATAGTGCCTTAATGGACATGGGGGTGATAATATCTTTGAGAATCTATTTTAAATTCCTTTGGATAAATGCCCAAAGTTGGCGTGCTGTATCATATAATAGTTCTATTTTTGAAGAACCTCCCTCCTGTAATCTGGGTTGACAGCACCATTCTGCATTACTATCATCAGGTTATAAAGGAGTTCTAATTTCTACACATCTTAACCAGAACTTTTTTTTTTTTTTTTAATTTAGCCATCCTAACAAATGTGAGCTGATATCCTATTGTTGATTAGATGTGCACTTCCCTGCTGGTTGTGACCTTGAGCATCATTTTATATCCAGTTTGTCCATTTACATGTAATCTTTGAAAAAATGTTGAAGATATTTGCCCATTTTTTATTGGTTCTTTAAAGTTATACATGACAGTAGGGTCCCTTTTGATACAATTATAGAAACAAGGAATATATCTTATTCTAATTAGGACTCCAGTCTTATGGATGTATATAATGTTGAGATTCACTGACCTATATTCATATATGTACATAAGAAATTTATGTCAGATTCGTTCCACTGTCTTTCCTATGTCTATCCCCTCTCCCTTCCTCATTCCCTTTATCTCATCCACTGAACTTCTATTCCTCCCCCCCCCACTCCACTATTGTGGATTACCTTCTATTCGCTTTTTTGTTTTTTGGGGTTTGGCTAATGTCACTTAGCATTATATCCTCTATCTATTTTCTAGTAAAAGTCAGAAAGTTATTCCTTATGACTCACTACTATTCCATTGTGTATATATGGCACATTTTCTTTATCCATTCATCTGTCAATGGGTATTTCGTTGGGCTCCATAGCTTAGCTATTGTGAACTGTCATTTGCCCATTTTTAATAGGCTTACGTGTTGCTTTACTATTGAGTTTCAGGCATACATCATGTGTTTTGGAAATAAACATCATATTTGACATATTGGTTACAAAGACTTTTCCCATTCCTAGACTGCATTTTCATTTTTATTGTTTCCTTTTCTGAATTAAACTATTTTAATGTGATGTTGCCTCATTTACCTATTTTTATTATTACAATCTGTACTGTCATATCCATTTTTGTGTTACAATCAAGAAGTCATTAACAAAATTAATGCCAAGATTCCCCCCTGTGTTTTCTCTTAAGAGATTTACAGTTTCAAATCTAAATATGACTGTTTACTTATGTATGGATATGGTAAGAGTCTGATTTTACTCTTTGGGATGCAGATGTTCATTTTTTTCCCAGCATCATTTGTGAAGAGATGGTCTTTTTCACAATTTTGTGTTTTGTTTCTCCTTGATAAAGATTAATTGGCCACATACATGGGGCTCTATTTCTAAGATCATGACTATGTTCCTTTGATCTATGTTTTCTATGTGAAAACCATACTATTTAATTAGCAGAGTTTTGCAATATATTTTGAAATCAGGAAGTGAAATATATCTAGCTTTGCTCTCCTTTTTAAAGATGTTCTGACTATTTAGGGTCTTTTGTGGTTTTGAATCGATTTTACAATTGTTGCTTTCTATTTATGTAAAAAAATATAATTTTATTTTAATAGATATTTTACTGAGTCTGTAGAGAAGATATGTCATATGGACATTTTATTATAATCCACAGATAGCATCATATTTGTGGAAAGTTTTTCTACTAAGAAGGGAACAACTCAAAGATGCCCACTTTCAGCTTTTCCCTTCAACATAATTACCTCCTCAATGTAACTTTAGCTAAAGCCATTAGGCAAGTAAAAGAAATAAAAGATATCCAAATCAGAATAGAATTCAATGTTTGTAAACGGCATGACATTATATATAGAAAACCCAGAATACTCCACAAAATGAACAAACATCTGTTTGAAGCAAAAATTAAGTAAAATACCAGGATACAAATACAGAAAATTATTTGTATTTCTTCAAAACAATGAAGATTAGGAAAAGAATCTTATTTTCAGTATGTTAGCTTTTTATAGCCATGATAAACATTCCTATGTACATATGTGAATACACCATGATGAATCTTCACATCATATATAACCATAAGACTGATATTCTAAATACGATATGCTCCATGTTTGCATAAATATGTCAAAACACACTCTACTATCATATATAGCTTAAAAAGAATAAAATAAAGAACTAGGGATGGTGGTATATATTAACCAGTGTGATTAAAATATTCCACACAAACAGAAATTTAAAGGATGAAAGATTTATTTTGGTTCATTGTTTCAGAGGTTATAGGCAAATATCAGTGGACTCCATTGTTTTGGGTCTGAGGTAAAGCAGAACAACATGGCAGAAGGGTGTTCCTCTCCTGGCAGCCTGGAAAAATGAGTACAAAGAAGGAGGGAGAGGCTGGGGAAAAGATATGCCCTTCAAAATCATACCCTGTTGATTTTGATCAGGCCCTCCAACCTCCCAATAATATGTTCAAATTATTAACAACCAACTGATAAGGCCAGAGTTCTCAAGATCCATTTACTTCCCAAACACTACAACTCTGACCATTGCTGCACTGGGGAACAAACTTTCAACCCATGAGTCATTTAGTACAACTGCCCCCGTCCCTGTAGTTTCCACCATCTCCTCATGATTCCATCATTTCCCATAAGTGCCATATCTGAACATTGTTTCCTTATTACTAAATCTTCAACACATGAGCCTTTGGTGGGCATTCTAAATTCTACTAAAATAAATGGTACTGAAAAGAGAGAAGTCCTTAGTAATAAGCTTAACTAAGTAAGGAAGCAAGACGTTTGCACTGAAAATTGCAAAACACAGATTAAGGAAATTTAGAGACAAACAAGTAGAAAAACACTTTGTGATCATGGATTCAAAGACTTATTTGCTTCTAGAGATAAAATTACATGCTTTAAAATGCAGATATTTACATATTAAGGTTTGACTCTTGTGTGAATATGCTTACTAAACATTTAACAAATATTTTATCTCTTTTTATTTAGTATTGAAGGTACTTGGTGACAAAATTAATCTTAATGTCAAGTAACAAAAGTATATATTAGTTTTTAATTTAGCATTCCCAACAAAAATATAATTTCATAAATACATGAAATACATGATCCCTTGACATTAATCAAATGGTTTTATCAGAACATAGCATATTGACAAAATTACAGCCCTTATTGACACAATTAACTAACAGGTAAGAACATGTGATTCAACCTTTTATTGCATTCTGTCTTCTCCTATTTGACTGCTGCAGCTTAGGCAGCTTATTCAAAGAGTACATATCCACAGAACTGTTTGAACTGGGACTAAAAAAAACTTCTCACTCTTTGCTATAAAAGCTACGGTATATTGGAAGAAGTTGTTTTTCAATGACTGTTTCCAATTTTCATGTTGAATAATCAAATTTAAGGACAATCTGTTCCAAAGAATTGTCATATTGATTTACACTGTCCTTAAAAATATCAAGAGATGCCTAAAAAACACCTGTAAAATAGGTCAATATTTGTCGAAAAGATAGTATAGATATATTATTACAAAGTAAAGTAGTACAGATCTTCTGAAATTTATTGTATTAGAGAGAACAGAGTGAGATAAGTCCTTGCACGCCAAAAATTCTAAGATCCAATGAAACCAGAATTTTACATAATTCCTTAAACCTCCCCCCAAAATACTCAGCTAGTTTATATAGGGTATTGACACTTGCAAACAAAAGAAGTCTTAGAAAACAGGAACAAATGAATGTACTACAAAATTGTTATAGTGGTGGCATTATAAAGCAGGTTATTTTTATAAAGTTGTTTGTGAAAAGAGTTCAAATAAGTAATACAAAATTTATGGCCCAGAAAGCATTTAGGCTAAATCCTACAATATGATTCATGTACCAGGAAGAAGATATTTTTTTTTAAGAATTGGATATATCAAATCTTCTCCATTAACTATAGTCTATTATAGAAAATAAACTATATTCAGGTCAGTATTTTATACAATTTCCATAGAATTGAACATTCATAAATTTTAAATTATCCAATTTACTAAGCATCCTGTAAAGAGGCCCTCTGATTTTCTCTCCATCCTGTTATTCATGACCATGAGTAATTCCTTCCTGTTGAATGCTAGATACAGTGACTCATTTTCAATGAACTAAGTATTGTAAAATAATGGAATAGCAACTCCATCTTTGGGTACAGTAATTTTGTGACTTGTCTCATGGGTATCCTCTCTCTTACTCTAGCTTGGATATCTTTCTTGGGGAAGCCTGCTGTCCTATTTTGATGTGGCTTTTTGGAGGGACCCATCTAGCAATTGACTGATGCTTGCCAAAAATCATGTTAGTAAGTTGGAAACAGAAATGAGCTCCACTTCAACCAAGGTTGGATAAGACCTCAGCAACTGCTGACATTTACATTGGAAACTCATAAACCTGAACCAAAGCTAAACCATATGTATATTTCTGACCAAAATAAATTGTTATATAATAATTTCCATCTGTGTCAAGTGATGAAATAAGAATAATTTGCAATTCGACAGTAATCAAATTATACACAGCCCTGCTATAGTTGCAAATGATTTGATAAGTTCAGCAGACACTTTTTAATTCTTGTTATCCTCTTATCCTTTGTGTAATGTTTAAGAAAATTAAAAATGAAAACTCAAAACAAACATGATTGCATTACATCTTTATTCTTTAAAATTTCCCTTCTTATAACTTTCACTTTGGTATGTTTCCAAATTAAGAAAAAATACTATAATAAAATATGCATTAATAGTATGAGACTTCTATATTCATGTATCTGCTTCAGATATTATTTTTTTTTTAATTATGGCACAAACGATGTTGCAAATGATCCATTGCCATGGGCAAATTCTCAGTTCATTTTCCCAAAGAATGAGAGTTTTGAAAATATTTTAAATATTAATTTACACATGTTTTGGGGCTGGGATTGTGGCTTAGTAGTAGAGTGCGTGCCTTGCAAGCATGAGGCACTGGATTAGATCCTCAGCAACACATGAATAAATATATATATATATAAATTTACACATGCTTATAAAAAATATACTGGAATGAAATAGTTTGTATGTTTTAGATTTATATTTATCATGTATTTTTCCATATTGTTTATTTTACTCTTCATGGTAATTGGGGATATACCTAAGATAATATGTATTTTAATGTATTATTTTTTAAATATTTTGTTAGTTGTAGATGGACACAAAATATCTATTTATTTATTTATTTATTTATTTATCTATTTATTTATTTATTTATTTTGTGGTGATGAGAATCAAACCCAGTACCTCAAACATGCCACCGTGAATACTCTACCACTGAGTCACAACCGAAGCTAATGTATTAATTTTAATAGTATATTTGATTATAATAATTTGCCATAATTTATCCATTCTTATGTTACCAAATTAGATTGATTTCAATTAATATTACATTACTTACTTTGTCGTGCACATGCGACAGGATTTATCTAGACAATATTGACAAGTGAGGCCCTACCTGGACTTTCAGAACATAGTCCTTCCCTGGTTCTACAAACCTATTTCTAACAGGTGAATTTTAATTTCAATTCAAATTTTATTCAGTTTATTCTCGAATAATAGTATTTTTCAATAATTTAGGTCTCTACTTCCATTCTATAAAAAACTGTAGGAAGAGAGATTGTATCTGTGGTTCCAATTGTAATCTAAAAATGTATGACTACCAAATATTCAAATCTAATATGTCCTGAGTTCCTGCTATAATGTTTTAATGGTGGGCATCTAAAATATGATATCTTTTTAAAAATTAAATTGACAATAAATTAGGAAATTTAAAAATTATACCATTGAAAAAGGAAAAACAATAAGTTATTTAAAATTCATAATTAATGGAAACAAAGAAAACTGAATAACCTAATTTGGATATTTAACTTTTAGACCTTGCCTATTTATGATATGAACTTTATTCAAAAACTAAAGGACAACAACAACCACAAAAAACTGAAAATAAACAAAAGAGCATATAAAGGCCCAAAGGATAATTATCTTTAAAAAGTGTTGTGAATGAGACAAGGAAGTCCTCTTTCATAACTCCTATTTAGAAGAGTTGTTAAAATTTCCTCCAAAATAATGAGAAAATAGAAGAATATTGGAGGAATGCAAATAGAAAAAAAGTCAAATAATCTCTATGTGAAAATAATATAATCCTGTATTTAGAAGATACCTAAAACTCCTCAGAAGCGAAGACCTCTAGAGTTGACAAATTCAGCAAAGTAGCAGGATATAAAAACAATTTACAAAAATAAATACTTTTTCTAACCACCAATAATAAGTTCACTTAAAAATAAAACAGGGAAACAATTCCATTAAAAATAGCCTTGAAAAAATTAAATAAATAAAATACCTGGGAACAAATGGAACTTGGATGAAATATATCTACAATAAAAACTATAGAACAGTGAAGAAAGAAGTTGAAAAAGATATTAGAAGATACAAAGACATCTCATGTTCTTGGGCAGGCAGAATGCATATTCTTAAATTAATTTTATTACTATGATCTATGTGTTCAATGTAATCCTTTCAAAATACCTATGGAATTATTCGCAGAACTTGAAGAAACAGTTCTAAGATCCACATGGAAGAACAAAAGGCCCAGGATAGCTATTCTGAGCAAAAAGAATAAAGCAAGAAGGATCACAATACCTGACCTCAAATTATACTACAGAGCTATCGTAACAAAATCAGCATGATGTTGGGATAAAAAACCGACACAGAGACTGGAATAGAAGACACAGAGACAAACCCTTATGACTGGAATCATCTGATTCTGGATAAAGGTGCCAAAGCACATTTAGGAGAAAAGACAGAATTTTAACAAATGGTTCTGGGAAAACTGAATAATATATTTGAAAATGAAATTATATCCCTACAAATGCCCTGCATAAAAGTCAAAGTGATCAAAGACTGGAGAATTAGACAAGAAATTTTGCAAGTTCTATCAAATAAAATATAGGGTCAACACTCCAACACACAAGTGTAGGAATTGACTTACTTAGTGAGGTCCCTAAAACTCAAAAATAAAGCCAAATAATCAGTAAATGGGATAAATTAAAAAGCTTCTCCACAACAAAGGGAACAGGAGCATGAGAAAAAGAGACCACAAAGTAGGAAGAAAAGCTTTGCCAGATACTCCTCTGACAAGGGATTTATATCCAGTTTATATACGGAATTCATAACACCAAAATTAGATAATTAAGTGAATAAATAGCTTAATGAATACATGGAAAATGAAATTGGCCAACAAATATATGAAAATAATGTTCAACATCCTTAGCAAATCAAATCAAAACTGCACTGACATTTCATCTCACCCCAGTTAGAATGGCAATCATCAATAATATAAATAATAATAAATGCTGGTGAGGAGGTGTTGAGAAAGAAATAGTTATACATTGTTCTCTTACTATGAAAATAGGTAGGGAGATTACTTTAAAAAGGAAGAATGAAGTCACACAGCTATTCTATTCCTCAATAATTTATCAAAAATAATTAAAATTAGCTATTAATTATAATAGCATATAACTTCCAATGTTCACCACAGTGCAATTCAGAATAGCAAACATAAGTTCTATAAAGAACCAGCCTAGATCCATCAACAGAAGAATGGGTGAAGAAAATGTGATAAACACACACACTCACACACACACACACAAACAATGGAGTTCTATTCAGCCATGAAATTATGTTATTTACAGGTAAGAGGATGAAACTAGGGATTCATGCACAGTGAACTAATCTAGACTTAGAAAATCAAAGGTCAAATTTCCCTCCTTATATTTAGAAGCTAGAAAGAAAAGAAGAAGAAAAAGGAATCACATGAAAATAAAATGGAAACCAGTAGAGTAGTGAAAGGATATCACTGGGGAGGAAGGAGGAGAGAGAAAAGGGAGGAAGTGAGGAATTTGACCTAATTAAAATATGTATGAATATATCACAAAGAGTGTAAATATATCACAAGCAGTTCCTATATATAATTATAGGGAACTAATTTTAAAAACAAATAAGTAGAAGAAAGATCAGTGAAGGAATAACATCTGGGTAGGAAGGAGAGGAAGAAAAGGGAAAGTTATGAAGAATGAAAAAGAGCTAATGTATTCTGTGCATTTATGAATATGTCATAGTGAATCCCACCATTAGGTATAATAGTGATGCACTAAAAGTGATGCAACTCAAAAGAATAATTTCAGAAGATGTTGCTATTCTCAAAAGCAAAATAGTAAATAACTGATAATCGGAAGATATTTTAGACAAAAATTTTCAAACTGACATTCTAGTGCAAGAAATCTAGTAATTTTTCCCATTTACCCATTACCCAACAATAATAGATTGTTTTCCTATCACGGTTATTGGGGAAAATTCTGCAAGGAACACAGTAATGCAAATATCTCCTTTGAGTAAATAATATCATTTTGTACAAATATATGTATATACACAGATGTACATAAAGGATATTAAGTAAATTAAGTCAGTCCCCCCCAAACAAACATTATATGATGTCACTTGACTTTGTAATCCAATATACTCAAAATCAACAATGTTCAGATAAGAATGGTGTTTCACAGTGTCTGGGATAGTGAGGGAAATGAGGCAAAGTTGACCAAAATTTAGAAATTCTCACTTATGGAAGAAGAATAAACAATAGAAATCTAATATATGGCACAGTGACCATAGTTGATAATAGTGTATTTTATACTTGAAATTTATTGAGAGTAAATTTTATGTGTTCTTACCACCTCTACACACAAACAGTAACTATGTGAGAAAAAGGAAATGCTAACTAAATTGATTGTTGTGATCATTTCACAAGTTATATATATATATACAAAATCATTAAGTTGTACATTTTTCACATGTACAGTTCTACTTGTCAAAATTTTCCTTAAAATGCTGAAAAATAATTATAAGTTTGATAAAGAGAATAAATGGGAAAATAAGAGCAATAATATTGAACAGAGATGAACTAAAAATATGTATGTGTTTCATAAAAGAGGTCACCAGAATATAAATATTAAATTTATTAACAAATAATTTGTAAGAAACCCACCTCTATGAGATTAATGCTATCATCATACTATAAGACAGTGAATTTTTTACAAAGTCTAGTTTAATTGAGTGTTTAAATATTTTATTATTGTTGGTGATGAAGATAAATATAGTTTGTACATTGACCTTTGCATTCCTCAAAATAGTAACTTCATGTGTGTCACACTTTAATCTTAATATCCCTATGGTTAGTGGGTGTTTAAAAGTTATTTTTAAATGACAAATATATCAGGATGAACATTAACTCTAAGAAAAGTACAAACTCTAAAAAGAAAATTTTAGTGCCAATCATGAACAAAAAAACTGTATAACATTACCTTCAAAAATTCTGACAATTGATGGCTGGAGAGTGTAGCTCAGCAGTAGAGCACAACCTCAGCATGTTTGAGGTTTGAAGCCCAATATCCAGAACCAAGAAAAGTAGAAAAAAAATCTGGCAATTGGAGCCAACCATTCCATAAATAAGTAGCCATCTTTAAAACAATAACACATGATCTTTGTTCTTCTGTAATTTTGCAAGAATTTACATTTTTGTAGATATGAATAGTTGGGTGAATTTTGAAAAATATTGTTGAAAGTGCATTTAGCAATCTTTGACTAATGGTGCACAGTGTTGGCATTAATACCTGTGATGAAGTTCAATAATATAAAATGATCAATGCATTATTTCAAAAATAAATATATTTAAATAAGTTTCACAAGAATCATAGTTCATAGATCCTGTGTTGTACAATCTTCAGCACATCCACAGTATTTTTACTTTCTGCTCTTTTGGAAGAAAATAAACCAAAGAATAAAATATATTTTTGTCATGAATAGTTTTGAAGTGTAGCCTCATCAACATTTTTACTGTTGCCAAAATTACCTTAGACTACTGTTATCTAGTTTTCAAGAGAGTTAACACAAATAAAACAAAGAGATGGCAATTTCAGTAAGCACATACATACATTCTGATACCTACTCAAACACACTAGACACATATATCTATGTATATTTCCATTTTAGGACAGAATGTCATCTTCCTGAAATTCATGTATTGACACACTCATCCTAATCACTTCACAGTGTGACTATATTTAGAGACAGGTCTTTAAAGAGTTATTAAATTTAAATAAGGTCATTAGGATATTTCTTAATGTAATATGACTCCTGTCCATATGAGAAAAAGAAATTAGTTCATAGAGACATCAAAAATCAAAACCTTGTTTGGACATAAAAAGTAGGTGACCATTTGCAAGCCACAGAGAAAGGGTGTCAGGAGAAAAGAAGCCTATGAACACCTTGATTTTGCACTTGTAGCCTCCAGTACTGTGAGAAAAATAATTTTTATTGCCTAAATACCCAACTTTGTGTATTTAACAAATTAATGCAGAGTTTAAGTGTGCATATTTTAGTATTGAATCAGTAAGTGTAACACATATATCTCCATGTGTAGTTACATAATTGTATAAATATAAACACACATATAACTATGTAATTATGCCAATTGTTTATTAGATTTAGGATATATGTATATATACATGTATATATATACATGTATATATATATATATATATATATGTATAAATTCTCAACTCGTTTTATATCTGGATATATAAAAACAAAGAGAAATGTGAAAGAGAAGACTTAATTCTGTGTTCAAAATAAGGGGAGACACATGTTCACTTCTTAGAACATTACTTGAAAAAATTTGTAACTGTAAGACATTTTTGTTTCTTTTTGAAATGCATTAAACTCATTTTGAAAGCTAAATGAGCCCCTTGTCAGCTTTACAGTCAAGGAGATATCTTTATCAGGGATCTGAGAGTCACTTGTTTAAAATGCAAGGGGATTGAGCTGGGGGTGGGAGGAAGGACAGGAGAAGAAAGGAATGGTGGAATAAAATTGACTAAACTATCCTATGTGAATATATGACTAAACCACAGGGAATTTCACTTTTATGTATATCTATAAAGCACTAATAAAAAAAATCTATAAGTAAATAAAGACCTGTACAGTAGGGAAAACGGAACAGAGAGAGGGAACAGGAAAGCCTGGGGATTGAAGTAGAGCAAATTATATTCCTTGCTTGAATGTTATATCAAAATTAATCCCAATATTATGTGTGACTATAATATACGAATTAAAAAATGCAATGAATAAGAAAGATACTGTCACCAGGCCTATTAACTGACAGCATTGTTACCACATTACCAATGATATTTAAGATGAAGTATTTATTGTACGTTAGTGGTACTACCATGTCCTCTCACTGAGGAGTGATTCTTGATTATCTTGTCAACATGTAAGTAATAAGTTGCACCTGCTTGGTTACATAAAAAAGTGATATTTATTTTTGTCATTGCCATCTATTAATGTACTGTTTGTGATAAGATTCATATTTTGGTTTAATGTTTATTCAGTAAAATTGTTTTCTTTATCTTCACTACTTTCTTAGGCTTTGGGAGGGCTCATATTTTCCCATTAAATTCTAAATTATAATTACACATTTTCAGGAATATACATAATATAGCTATTATTTCATGGCACCATAAGTCATTAATTTTTTTAAAAAAAATATTTTTATTATTTTCAAGAAATTCTTTTTTTAAGATTGCAAATCTGGGCACTGCTGTTGCCCTTCCTTCAATCCACCTCATACCACTTCTCGTCCATGATACTCTGTGGTTTTGCTCAGAATGACCACAACATGCCTAACTGCAGCATAGAGTCCCTGGAAGCAGTACCCTACCAATCTCATCATTAAATTAACAAAGCATGGTACTGTACAAGTAGATGTTTATCAAAATACTAATCACATTACCTTCTGAGAAAATAACCCAGGGCCAAAGCAGGAATAGGTAAATATCTGATAAACCAGTAGTTTCTTCAATTCCTTTGCAAATTATCTTGGGTTATCTTGTTAGGGATTAGAGAGTAATATGTACAATGGCAGATCCAAAAAACTAAAAATATATATTTTGTCTATAGTGCTAATTATGGGAAAATCATGTATTATGAGTTAGATTGAACACCACAAAACAATAGAAAGGTTGTGATTTTAAAACCTTTACTATTATGTTTTTCCCCCCAACATCTTGAATGCAGTCATCAATTCTAAGTACGCATCCTAACCTGAAGAGGAATTTTTTTCTTTTTTAAATTTTTTTAAAATTTGTTTTAATTAGTTATACATGATAGTAGAATGCACTTATAAACTTTGATATATTATACATAGATGGGAAATAATTTCTCATTTTTCTGAGTATACATATTGTAGAATCATATTGGTAATACAGTCACATACATACATAAAGTAATAATGTCTAGATAGTAATCTTTCTTATCCCCACATCCCCTGCCTTCCCCTCCTTTCACTCCCTCTACCTAATATAAGGTAACACTATTCTTTTTTTTGCCTTTATACATGTACTTTTTTTGCATTACAATTCTTAATACACATATTTACCACAATATTTGTATCTCTGTTTGTATACAACATATGTTGACACCCAATTCAAGTCTTTATACATGTACTTTGTAAAATGATGTCCATCACATTCCACCATCCTTGCTAATCCACTGTCCCCTCCCTTTCCCTCCCACCCTTCTGCCCTATCTAGAATTCATCTATTCCTCCCATGCTCTCCAGCCCTACCCCACTATGAATCAACCTCCTTATATCAGAGAAAACATTCTGCATTTGCTTTTTTGATATTGGCTGACTTCACTTAGCATTATCTTTTTTTTATTGATTATTTAAAGCATTACATAGCTCATGATATATCATCTTTCATACATTTGACTCAAATTGTGTTTTGAACTCCCATTTTCACCCCGAATACAGATTGCAGAATCACATCTGTTACATATTCACATTTTTACATAATGCCATATTAGTGACTGTTGTATTCTGCTACCTTTCCTATCCCCTACTATCCCCCCTCCATTCCCCTCCCCTCCCATCTTCCCTCTCTACCTCCCCTGCAGTTGTTCAATTCTCTCCCTTTTTTTCCCTCCCCCTTGCCCCTCATAACCTCTTATAATTTTATGTATCATTGAAGGTCTCCTACTATTTCCATGTGCTTTCCCTTCTCTCTCCTTTTCTCTCCCCCCATTTGTCTTTGTTTACTGTAGTCTTTTCCTCATGCTCTTCCTTCCTGTTCTGTTCTTAGTTGTTCTCTTTATATCAAAGCAGACATTTGGCACTTGTTTTTTAGGGCTTGGCTAGCTTCGCTTAGCATAATCTGCTCTAATGCCATCCATTTCCCTGCAAATTCTATGATTTTGTCATTTCTTAGTGCTGCATAATACTCCATTGTGTATAGATGCCACTTTTTTTATCCATTCATCTATTGAGGGGCATCTAGATTGGTTCCACAGTCTAGCTATTGTGAATTGTGCTGCTATAATCATTGATGCAGTCGTATCCCTATAGAGCGCTTTTTTAAGGTCCTCAGGGAATAGTCTGAGAAGTGCATTAGCTGGGTCAAATGGTGGATCCATTCCCAGCTTTCCCAGGAATCTCCATACTGCTTTCCAAATTGGCCTCATCGTTTTGCAGCCCCACCAGCAGTGTACAAGTGTACCCTTTTCCCCACATCCCCACCAACACTTATTGTTGTTTGACTTCATAATGGCTGCCAATCTTACTGGAGTGAGATGGTATCTTAGGGTGGTTTTGATTTGCATTTCTCTGATTGCTAGAGATGGTGAGCATTTTTTCATGTACTTGTTGATTGATTGTATGTCCTCCTCTGAGATGTGTCTGTTCAGGTCCTTGGCCCATTTTTTAATTGGGTTATTTGTTATCTTATTGTTTATTTTTTTGAGTTCTTTGTACATTCTGGATATTAGGGCTCTATCGGAGGTGTGGGTGGTAAAAATTTGTTCCCAGGATGTAGGCTATTTACCTCTTTTATTGTTTCTCTTGCTGAGAAAAAACTTTTTAGTTTAAGTAAGGAAAACCACTCCATTCACAATATCCTCAAAGAAAATAAGATACTTGGGAATCAACCTAACAAAAGAGGTGAAAGATTTATACAATGAAAACTACAGAACCCTAAAGAGAGAGATAGAAGAAGATCTCAGAAGATGGAAAAATGTACCCTGTTCATGGATAGGCAGAACTAACATCATCAAAATGGCTATATTACCCAAAGTTCTCTACAGGTTTAATGCGATGCCAATCAAAATCCCAACGGCATTTCTTGTAGAAATAGACAAAGCAATCATGAAATTCATATGGAAAAACAAAAGACCCAGAATAGCAAAAGCAATTCTAAGCAGGAAGTGTGAATCTGGAGGTATAGCGATACCAGAGGTCAAACTGTACTACAATGCAATAGTAACAAAAACAGCATGGTACTGGTACCAAAACAGGCAGGTGGACCAATGGTACAGAATAGAAGACACAGAGACTAATCCACAAAGTTACAACTATCTTATATTTGATAAAGGGGCTAAAAGCATGCAATGGAGGAAGGATAGCATCTTCAACAAATGGTGCTGGGAAAATTGGAAATCCATATGCAACAAAATGAAATTGAATCCCTTTCTCTCGCCATCCACAAAAATTAACTCCAAATGGATCAGGGAGCTAGATATCAAATCAGAGACACTGCGTCTGATAGAAGAAAAAGTTGGCTAGGATCTACATATTGTGGGGTCAGGCTCCAAATTCCTTAATAGGACACCCATAGCCCAAGAGTTAACAACAAGAATAAACAAATGGGACTTAGCATTATCTTTTTCAATGCCATCCATTTACCTGTAAATGCCATGGCTTTGTACTTTTTTAATGCTGAGTAAAATTCCATTGTGTATATATGTCACTTTTTTTTTCAGAATCTCAACAAGGTCTCACCTTGATGGAATACAACATTAAAGAGGAATATTGAACCAAGGGTTTTTGAATTTTGCTGGGTCTTCCCCTGAAGTTAGTGTATTCAAAATAGAAATGGAGGCTACAAAAAGGAGCAATGCTATCCTTTGAGGCAAATATAACTTGGTAATATTTATTCCTATAGTTTCAAGTGTCATCTATAAGCCTACAACTCCCAAACTAATAACAGTTACTATTTCTTGAATTCTCATTGCAATTTTGAAATGATTTTTGATAACCAAAAACTCAATATCTGTTTATAAAACTAAGTTGAAAACAATTTGAAAACTTTAAAATGCAAACCAAAAAATAAAGAATAAATAAAATGATTAAATTTTATAATAAACATCAATGGTATTAAACTGAGTGAAGTAGGGGCTGGGGATGTGGCTCAAGTGGTAGCACACTTGTTTGGCATGCACGGGGCACTGTGTTAGATCCTCAGCACCACATAAAAATTAAAAAAAAAATAAAGATGTTGTGTCCACTGAAAACTAAAATAAATAAATAAATAAATATTTAAAAATTCTCTCTCTCTCTCTCTCTCTCTCTCTCTCTCTCTCTCTCACAAAAAGAAAAAAAAAACTAAACTGAGTGAACCAAATGTGAAGATTTTTTTTACTTATTTAAAAAAAAAATTCTTGCTATTCACTGAAATAATCATATTAAAAAACTTATCAACAACAACAGAGGAAAATAACAGGAAATTAAGAAATCAAAAAGGGATTATATTTTAAACATTCAAATTAGAAATAAAAGTTAAATTTTCTGTCTTCAGTTCCACAAACTTAATTTAGGCTCACAAAACTACTGGAATAATGTTTAATACTAAAAATCACTCAAGTTGGCTGGAGCCAATGAAATCATGTGAATGAGGAGATTTGCAGTAAAATCTAATAAGTGAAGTCACATCAAAAGAATTAATGAGGGGAGTCACCGCTTTAGTTCCGTGACGTTGAAGGAGCTTAGGGACTTGAATCTGGTTCCTGATCCCCATCAAATTGGTGTGGAGGCCAATACCTCACATATTCTGGGTCTTGGAATACTCTCTGGCACAGTCACTCGATAAACTTAGAAAACAATTTAGAAATATAAATGTTTGACTCCAGAGCAAGTATACTTTAATCTCAAACTTTTTGAAAAGGAAACCATTAAAAAAAAATGGCGGCCGCCGCCGCTGCTGGCGCCGCCTCCCGTGGAGCACCATAGAGCAGACTCTTCACCGCAAGAATGAACTGCCGAATTATATGAAACAGCTGATAAGATGAGCGACAATTTAAAATCCAAGTGATCCGAGAACACGCACTGAGCTCTGACCCACTGAATTCAAACTCCCGGTCACCTGCTTCCCGCAGACAAACAGCTATGACTCGGCATTAATTCATCCCGCTGAAACAACTGGTCAGCCCTTCTCATCATACGAAGGTAAATGCCTACCGAGCCTTCATAAGTAGTGGCCACAGGTTTGAAACGGGGCTTGGGAGAGAAGGACCCACCCGTTGAATTAGTCTCCCGGCAAAGGGAAACCGTGTCATCAGACTGCTGCGGAGGAGATAACTGCGTTGAAACAGGTGTGTGATCCCATAGCCTTGCCTCTCCACACATCGGGAAAACTCTAAGAGCCCCTCCCAGCTCTCCCGTAAGGGCACCTCCCAGCTCTCCTGTGAGTGCTTCAGCCAGCCCGAGGGAATCAGAGGTGGTGCGGGTCCCACAAGCGGAAATACCGCTCCCACCACGGCTGACTGCTGAGGTCTCTTGCACCACCTACGGGAAGTGGATACCAGAGGGCAAGTAAAAGCCGCTGAGGATTCTCAGCCCCAAACTCTACAAGCTTAGGGTCTGAGGGAATGGCAAACTGGAAGAGTGTGCCCAGTCGTTCATGAAAACAGGGCTCCCGGGAGCAGCAGACTTGGCGTGTAGCCAGTATTGTGGTGAGAGGGGCCTGGCTAGAGAAAAAGTGGGAAGTGACTAGACACAAGAGGAGGCCCTAGACACTCAGGATTGGAGACTCGCCCAGTCTGGGAGGAGCTGCTGCACAGTGATTGGTTCCCGCGTATTGACAGGAGAAACTTGACCTGGTGGGCACAGCGCCATCTACTGGAAGAGAAGTTAATCAAACTCTAAGACTGCATTTATTAGGTTTTTTTTTCTTTTTCTTTTCTCCTTTTTTTTTTTTGATTTAGGTTTTTCTTTCATTTTCATTTTTTTCTTTCTTGTTCTTTTATTAATTTTTTTTTACAAAATATTTTTTTAAATTTTTTTTTCTACTAATTTTAACTTAAATTTTTTAAATTATTATTATTATTATTTTTTAATCTTTTTCTTTTTTAGTTCTATTCTTTTTCTTCTTTAGTCTTCTCATTTTTCTTATCCCCCCTTTTTTCTTGAATTCTACCTGCCTACTCTCATTCTCTTTAGAGACTTCTTCCCTTCCCTTCAAATACCTTTCCTCCCAAGCATCAAACTAATTTATAGGAGTAAACAGTAACTCAGCAGTCAAACAGAACAAGAAGCAACATGAGCAGCTTCAAAAAACAAGGAAGAAAAGGAGTACAAACAACGCAGGACAGCCTAAATATTCAGGAGGACCTAGAGTCATCAGAAAAATGGTCATATAAAGAACTCAAGGAACACCTAAGACAGATGGAATGGAACCTTAAAGAGGATACAAGACAGCAAATTCAAGCAGCGAAAGAACACATTGAGAATGCATTTCACAAACAGATAAAAGAAGAAGTTAAGCATCTTTATCAGGAGATAGAGACTATAAAAAATAATCAAACAATAATTCTAGAAATGAAGGAAACGATAAACCAAATTAAAAACTCAATTGAGAGTATCACTAACAGAGTGGAGCAAGTAGAAACCAGAACATCAGATAATGAAGACAAAATATACCATCTTGAAAAGAGTCTAGCCAACTCAGAAAGGCTGGTAAAAAATCACGAGAAAAACATCCAAGAGCTATGGGATAACATGAAGAAACCAAACTTACGAGTCATCGGGATAGAAGAAGGTACAGAGATTCAAACCAAGGGAATGAGAAACTTGCTGAAGGAAATAATTACAGAAAACTTTCCAGAAATAAAAAAGGAAACAGATATACAAATTGAAGATGCATATAGGACACCGAGCACACAAAATCACAGTAGACCAACGCCAAGACACATTGTTATGAAGATATCCAATATACAGAACAAAGAGAAAATATTAAAAGCTACAAGAGAAAGGAGACAGATTACATTTAGGGGTAAACCAATACGGTTAACCACAGATTTTTCATCACAGACACTGAAAGCAAGAAGGTCATGGAACAATGTATTTCAAACACTGAAAGACAATGGATGCCAACCAAGAATTCTGTATCCAGCAAAATTAAGCTTCAGGTATGACAACGAAATAAAAATCTTTCATGATAAACAAAAGTTAAAAGAATTTGCAGCCAGAAAACCAGCATTGCAAAGCATTTTGAGCAAAACACTACACGAGGAAGAAATGAAAAACAATAACCAAAACCATCAGTGGGAAGTGCCGCAGTAAAGACAGAGGGCAAGGGGAAAGACAATCATGGAGAGACAAAGTAAATTTTTTTTTTTTTTAAAAAGGATAAACAATCAAACATGGATGGAAGTTCAAACCACATATCAATAGTAACTCTGAATGTTAATGGCTTAAACTCTCCAATAAAGCGACAGAGGCTGGTATCATGGATTAAAAAAACAAATCCAACAATATGCTGCCTCCAGGAGACACATCTGATGGGAAAAGACATACACAGGCTGAAGGTGAAAGGATGGGAAAAATATACCACGCACATGGTCCTCGTAAGCAAGCAGGGGTGGCCATCCTCATATCGAATAAAATCGACTTCAAGACTAAGTTAATCAAAAGGGATAAAGAAGGTCATTATATACTGTTAAAAGGAACCATTCACCAACAAGACATAACAATTATCAATATTTACGCACCAAACAATGGTGCTGCGACATTCACAAAACAAATTCTCCTCAAATTCAAGAATCAAATAGACCACAACACAATAATTATGGGAGACTTCAACACACCTCTCTCACCATTGGACAGATCCTCCAAACAAAAGTTAAATAAAGAAACTATAGAACTCAATACCACAATCAATAACCTAGACTTAACTGACTTATATAGAATATATCAACCATCATCAAATGGATATACTTTCTTCTCAGCAGCACATGGATCCTTCTAAAAAATAGACCATATATTATGCCATAGGGCAACCCTCAGTAAATATAAAGGGGTGGGGATAATACCATGCATTTTATCTGATCATAATGGAATGAAACTGGAAATCAATGATAAAAGAAGGAAGGAAAAATCCTACATCACATGGAAAATGAACAATATGTTACCGAATGATCAATGGGTTACAGAAGACATAAAGGAGGAAATCAAAAAATTCTTAGAGATAAACGAAAATACAGACACAACATATCGGAATCTATGGGACACAATGAAAGCAGTTTTAAGAGGAAAGTTCATCGCCTGGTGGTCATTCCTCAAAAAAAGAAGAAACCAACAAATAAATGAGCTCACACTCCAACTCAAAGACCTAGAAAAGGAAGAGCAAAACAACAGCAAATGTAGCAGAAGGCAAGAAATAATTAAAATCAGAGCGGAAATTAATGAAATTGAAACAAAAGAAACTATTGAAAAAATTAACAAAACTAAAAGTTGGTTCTTCGAAAAAATAAATAAGATCGACAGACCTTTAGCCATGCTAACGAAGAGAAGAAGACAGAGAACTCAAATTACTAACATAAGGGATGAAAAAGGCAATATCACAACAGATGCTACAGAAATACAGAAGACAATTAGAAATTATTTTGAAAATCTATATTCCAATAAAATAGAAGATAGTGAAGACATTGATAAATTTCTTAAGTCATATGATTTGCCCAGACTGAGTCAGGAGGATATAGACAATCTGAACAGACCAATATCAATAGATGAAATTGAAGAAGCCATCAAAAGACTACCAACCAAGAAAAGCCCAGGACCGGATGGGTATACAGCAGAGTTTTACAAAACCTTTAAAGAAGAATTAATACCAATACTTTTCAAGTTATTTCAGGAAATAGAAAAAGAGGGAGCTCTTCCAAATTCATTCTATGAGGCCAACATCACCCTGATCCCGAAACCAGACAAAGACACCTCAAAGAAAGAAAACTACAGACCAATATCTCTAATGAACCTAGATGCAAAAATCCTCAATAAAATTCTGGCAAATCGAATACAAAAACACATCAAAAAAATTGTGCACCATGATCAAGTAGGATTCATCCCTGGGATGCAAGGATGGTTCAACATACGGAAATCAATAAATGTTATTCACCACATCAATAGACTTAAAGATAAGAACCATATGATCATCTCGATAGATGCAGAGAAAGCATTCGACAAAGTACAGCATGCCTTTATGTTCAAAACATTAGAAAAACTAGGGATAACAGGAACTTACCTTGACATTGTAAAAGCTATCTATGCTAAGCCTCAGGCTAGCATCATTCTGAATGGACAAAAGTTGAAGGCATTCCCTCTAAAATCTGGAACAAGACAGGGATGCCCTCTATCTCCACTTCTATTCAATATAGTTCTCGAAACACTGGCCAGAGCAATTAGACAGACGAAAGAAATTAAAGGCATAAAAATTGGAAAAGAAGAACTTAAATTATCACTATTTGCAGATGACATGATTCTATACCTAGAAGACCCAAAAGGGTCTACAAAGAAACTACTAGAACTAATAAATGAACTCAGCAAAGTGGCAGGATATAAAATCAACACGCATAAATCAAAGGCATTTCTGTATATCAGCAACAAAACTTCTGAAATGGAAATGAGGAAAAACACTCCATTCACAATATCCTCAAAAAAAAATAAGATACTTGGGAATCAACCTAACAAAAGAGGTGAAAGATTTATACAATGAAAACTACAGAACCCTAAAGAGAGAAGTAGAAGAAGATCTTAGAAGATGGAAAAATATACCCTGTTCATGGATAGGCAGAACTAACATCATCAAAATGGCGATATTACCAAAAGTTCTCTATAGATTTAATGCAATGCCAATCAAAATCCCAACGGCATATCTTGTAGAAATTGATAAAGCAATCATGAAATTCATATGGAAAAATAAAAGACCCAGAATAGCAAAAGCAATTCTAAGCAGAAAGAGTGAATCAGGCGGTATAGCGATACCAGATTTCAAACTATATTACAGAGCAATAGTGACAAAAACAGCATGGTACTGGTACCAAAACAGGCGGGTGGACCAATGGTATAAAATAGAGGACACAGAGACTAACCCACAAAGTTACAACTATCTTATATTTGATAAAGGGGCTATAAGCATGCAATGGAGGAAGGATAGCATCTTCAACAAATGGTGTTGGGAAAACTGGAAATCCATATGCAACAAAATGAAACTGAATCCCTTTCTCTCGCCATGCACAAAAGTTAACTCAAAATGGATCAAGGAGCTTGATATCAAATCAGAAACTCTGAGTCTGATAGAAGATAAAGTTGGCTCCAATCTACAGATTGTGGGGTCGGGCTCCAAATTCCTTAATAGGACACCCATAGCACAAGAGTTAACAACTAGAATCAACAAATGGGACTTAATTAAACTTAAAAGTTTTTTTTCAGCAAAAGAAACAATAAGAGAGGTAAATAGGGTGCCTGCATCCTGGGAACTAATTTTTACGCCTCACACTTCAGATAGAGCCCTAATATCCAGAGTATACAAAGAACTCAAAAAATTAGACAATAAGATAACAAATAACCCAATCAACAAATGGGCCAAGGACCTGAACAGACACTTCTCAGAGGAGGATATACAATCAATCAACAAGTACATGAAAAAATGCTCTCCATCTCTAGCAGTCAGAGAAATGCAAATCAAAACCACCCTAAGATACCATCTCAGTCCAGTAAGATTGGCAGCCACTATGAATTCAAACAACAACAAGTGCTGGCGAGGATGTGGAGAAAAGGGTACACTTGTACATTGCTGGTGGGACTGCAAATTGGTGCGGCCAATTTGGAAAGCAGTTTGGAGATTCCTGGGAAAGCTGGGAATGGAACCACCATTTGACCCTGCTATTGCCCTTCTCGGACTATTCCCTGAAGACCTTAAAAGAGCATGCTACAGGGACACTGCCACATCGATGTTCATAGCAGCACAATTCACAATAGCTAGACTGTGGAACCAACCCAGATGCCCTTCAATAGATGAATGGATAAAAAAAATGTGGCATCTATACACAATGGAGTACTATGCAGCAATAAAAAATGACAAAATCATAGAATTTTCAGGGAAATGGATGGCATTAGAGCAGATTATGCTTAGTGAAGCTAGCCAAACCCTAAAAAACAGATACCAAATGTCTTCTTTGATATAATGAGAGCAAGTATGAACAGAGCAGGGAGGAAGAGTAGGAAGAAAAGATTAACATTAAACAGAGACTTGAGATGGGAGGGAAAGGGAGAGAAAAGGGAAATTGCATGGAAATGAAGGGAGACACTCATTGCTAAACAAAATTACATATAAGAGGTTGTGAGGGGAATGGGAAAATAAACAAAGAGAGAAATGAATTACAGTAGATGGGGTAGAGAGAGAAGATGGGAGGGGAGGGGAGGGGGGATAGTAGGGGATAGGAAAGGTAGCAGAATATAACAATTACTATTAGTGCATTATGTAAAATTGTGGATGTGTAACTGACGTGATTCTGCAATCTGCATTTGGGGTAAAATTGGGAGTTCATAACCCACTTTAATCTAATGTATGAAATATGATATGTCAAGAGCTTTGTAACGTTGTGAACAACCAATAAAAAAAATGTAAAAAAAAAAAAGAATTAATGACATTGCAGTCTTTAAAATTTGTTCAAGAGCTTAGAGTTACTAATATTTCCAAATTAAAAAATAATTGAACTTAAAGTAGGAGCTTATTTATGACTATGCACTTATATATGACTACTAATGCAAAATTGGAAAATATAAGGGAAATTTATAGTGTAATAACTAAAAGAATATTTTGAAACAGATTTTATAAAAATGCTTAATGTTAATTTTTATAACTATACTAGCAGTATATTTAGCATTCTGTCATTGAATATATATGAGCATTAAAAGATAATTTATAAGTGTGTGCATGTGTGTGTCTGTGCATGTATAGGAGATACGCTATTCAGATGTATTGTAGGTGTATTATATTTTATAGGCATTATATATTACATTATTAAATATTATATGCATATGATATACAAATATATGACAGCTATAATATATTTGCACACCTTAAGATTTTATAATGAAAAAAATTGATCATAGACCTATTTGATACAATGAAGAAGTTGATGTCAAGAATATTTTATGAACACATAAGTCCTCTTGATAAATCTCAAGTCATTTAATGTACAATTTCAAAATCCAGGAATACACTATTCAAGTTATTTTGTAAGGAAACAATCCCCAACTCTTTTCATAATGATCTAGTTTTAGAAAATTAAAATATTTGATAATTATGCTTCCCAAGTACATTCACACTGAATAAAATTTATTGTGTATACAAGCTGGAACACAAGAATTTCCATTGTTGCTTTAACAGTCATCAACCATGTATGTAGGTATGTCCTGTCTGATCTATAGCAGTGAAGAGCTACTGAAGAACTCTGAGCTCTGTGGCAAAGGAATAGCAATGTCCATCATATCCTCTGTATTGAGAATCAAGGAGACAGGGCCTACAGAAATCCAAGCACAATTAGCCACAGCAGATATTCCTACTTGAGGAGGTGGATTTATTGAAAAGAAGGGGTCTCTTAGAGTTTTGCAGAAAGTGCCAACTTCTGGTCTCTTGAACTAATGTCTATACCTTTATTCAGATATTTTATAAAATACTGAGATCCATATTTTGGATACTAAATGATGTCTTTCCTCAACACTCTTACTTAAGTGTCTTTTTCATGTCAGGCACCTGATTGTTTTTACAGTAAAATATTAATAATTATTTATGCACCTGATTTTTTTTCTATTGTTTTCCTTAAGAGAATAAAAAGAAAATTATCAGGAAGATTATTTCACTCTTGTTAATTATTATTTTCATTAAAAAATAGAAATGCAAGAAGAGAGAAAACTACAACACAAAATGTCTACAACAGAACTTGTAGTATTTTAAGTTAATGTAATAAATTATTAATAAGATTTTTTTTGATCAGGAAAAAAACACATTATGAACACTTTTGATTTAAATGCATAATAAAGATGCAACTCACAAAATGGCAGATTTGGAATCTCCAGAGGCTCATTTCCACATAGAAACAGCAGAAGACAACTTGAAATCTGATAAACTCAACCTATAAACAATAGTCTACTGTACCTAAGTAAATGTTCAATTAAGAAAAGTCCATTCAAAGTGGTAAGCATTTTGGTGCTTCTACTTGCTCTTATACCATCCCTTCAAAGAGCTGAGAGATCTGGGTCTTCAAGAGGTGAGACCATTGTTTCATATTTGGTCCATAAAATTAGACCAAGATATACCCCATGCTTTTACAAATATACCAAAATGAATTCTACTGTCATGTATAATTAAAAAGAAAAAATAAAAATGAAAATAAATTTTAAAAAAAACAAAGTATCAAAAAAGTTGAAATTATTTTAGATTGAGAGAAAAAGAAAGAAGATTCAAACTACTCCAATCAAAAAGAAATTTGGGACATTACTACTGATGTTACAGAAAGGAAAAGATTTTCATGAGTACCATGAACCACTATATTCCAAAAAATTCTATAATCTATGAAAAAAAATTCTCAAAAATGTTGACCTATCAAAACTAAATTATGAAGAAATAAAATCCTTATATTATTGGTGAGGTGATTTGTAAGTTATCCAAAACCTCCCCCAAAAATGTATCCCTAGAAGAGATGAATTATCTGGCATATTCTGCCACACATTTAAAAGGGAAATTATGACAGTGACAAAATATTCCAAAGAAATTGTAACTAGGAGACTGCTACCTAATTTATCCCATGGAGCCAGCATTCTCCTGAAATCAAACTCAAAGTCATCATAGGCATTTTTTGGAGAGAGCAGGCTCAATTCCAGGCCACGATAACCATAACGTAGTACTATCTCATTAATGCAAGTCACAAATTCTTTGGTGTCTCTATGCTTTGTAAATTGGTTTTACGGTATGTTATAGACTATTGAGTATGCAATTATGACTAAAAGCAATGTATATACCTTAATTAAAACTACTTTAATGCCAGCAATCTTAGTAATGATGTGAGGCTTCAGGGAATCTTAGGATTTTTCTGATGGAAGGACTCAGCTTGATCCTTACTGATCAGATGCACATGTTGCTGCAGGTTACAGTGAAAGTGGTATTTTCTTTAACTAAGAGAGTAATGAAGTTTCCTGCATCTACTAAATCTCCCTATCAGAAAAGATTTCTCTGTAGTATGTGATATTGTTTTATACATTTTACCCATATTATAACTGTCCTGGAAATTGAAACCCATACTCTCAACTCTGTTTTTGCTTTATCAAGTAAGTTTATATATATATCCTAAATCCCATAATGTTATTTCAACAATAGTCACAGCATTATTTACCAGGATTCAACTCCATTTTAAGAAGCTTCTCCCTCTACTAAAAAGCAGCTTCTTCTCTATTAAAATTTTATCATGAAATTGCAACAGTTCAGTTACATATACAGGTTAAACTTCAAATCTTTTCCTCTTGTTAATACTACTATAGCATTAACTGCTTTCTCACTAAAGTCTTTAAACCCCTGAAAGTCATCACTGAGGTAAGTTAGAATCAGTTTCTTCCAAACTCCTGATAGTGCTGGTATTTTGATCAATTCCCATGAAGAATCAATATTGTGATTGCAGGGATTGTGGTTCTAGGGACTGAGCCCAGGGCCTCATGTGTGCTAGGCAAACATTCAAACACTGAGCCACATTCCAATCCTATCAATATTCTTAATGACATTTAGAATGTTGAATTCTTTCCAGAAAGTTTTCAATCTACCTTGCAGAGATTAATCATAGAGATCACTAATGATGGTAGCTATAGATTTAGAAATTACAATTTCTCTAATAATTGGACTTAAAAATAAAAACTCTTCCTTGATTCGTAGGCAAATAGATTTATTTTTAGGAGACATAAAGATAATAGTAATCCCACTGTACTTCTCCATAAGAGCACTTATATGATCAGATACATTGTCAATGAGACTTCGAATGCAATTTACTTTTTCTGAGTATAGTCCTCAATGGTGGGCCTAAATATTCAATAAATTATGTTGTAAACACACGTAATGTCATCCACACCCCATTGTTCTATGTATGGAGCACAGGTAGAGTAGTATGATTCTAAAGGCATCTAGAATTTCTTGAATGGCAAATTAGCATTGACTTTCCCTTAACACCATCGGCTACTTTAGTCTCTGAAAAGGGGAACAATTGGTCTTTGAAGCTTTGAAGCCAGGATTGACTTCTCTTCTCTACCTGTGTGAATCCTAGATGAAATCATCTTTCAGTACAAGCCAGTTTCATCTACACTAAAAATGTGCTATTTAGAGCAACCACTGCCATCAACTACCTTAGCTAATAACTTGGCAACTTCTTATTACACTTGATGCTTTGTCTTGCTCTTTTGTGTTATAAAGACAACTTGTTTCTTCAAACCTTACAAACAGTCTCTCCTAGTTCTGGAGAGCTTTGTCTCTTAGCCTTCAAAGAACTGAAGAGAATTAGGGCCTTAATTTGGAGTAGGCTTTGGCTTTTGGCAGTGTGGCTGGTTTGATCCCCTATTCTAACCAGAAAAAAAAGTTTCTTATTATTAGCAAAAATCCTATTTGCCTATCATTTATGTGTTTGCTGGAGTAGCAGCACTTAGATTCCCTTCAAGAAATTTGTTTTTTGCCTTCACAAATTGACTGATGCAAAAAGCCTGGTTTCCTTCTTATCTTGGCTTTGAATGTTTCTCACTAAGCTTACTAATTTCCACTTTTTTAATTAAAGTGAAAGACATGTGACTCTTTCCTTTACTGGAACACTTATGGGGGTTATAGTGTTATAGATTGTCCTAAGTTCAATATTGTTGTGTCTCTGGGAAATGGGAAGCCCAAAGAAAGGGATAGGGATGAAGGAATGGCTAGTCAGCCACAGTCAGAACATACTCAGAAAACTTATGCATATGTGAGATTGGTTGCAATGTGTCACTCCAAATCAATTATCATAGTAACTTTGAAGTTCACTTGTCACAGATCACTATGAGAGAGATAATAATAATGACAAAATTTGAAATATTATGGGAATTACCACAATGTATCACAGAGACATGAAGTGAGTATATACTTTTGGTGAAACATTGTTATCACAAACCTCAGTTTGTTAAAAAAAAAAAGTTAGCAACTACAAATCACAACCAAGAAAAGCACAATAACTTATGAACTTATACCTACATGAGAAAAGACAAATAAGTACCTATATTCTTTAAGAATATTAAGACAAAAATTCCTTTACTGTATGCATTTGTACCTATTTATAGATATATAGATGTATGTATATGTGTGTACATACAAATATAGAAAACCACAATATAAAAACAAAATGCAGACATGAAAGTTTAATGTTTGAACCTTTCTTTAGAACTGGAAAAATTAATAAGAGATGCCACAAATGCAGGGAATTAAAAATGTTTTAAATTTTTTATGTAAATACAGAAAAATCTGATTCCCCAAAGTGAGTAACATAATTGCTAAACCATAACTACCTTCAAAATGTTAGTTTTGCTTGACTTTTCAATATGAAGGTTAGAATTTTTGAGTTATCAAGTAAGGCAAGGCACACTGTTGTGCTTCAGGCATCAAATTATATGTACTATACTAATAAAGTCTTTTCATCATATTTTGAATATGTGTGAAACTTTCATATTGCTAACTCCTACCTAATTAGTGATTTTTTCTTTTAATATCTTCAAACAGAGCTAGAATTATAGCATCATAGACATACAGATCTCATTATTTCATATTTTTGTTTCTGAATATGCCATAATTTTATTCACCATATGTGATCTTTTGCACATGATTCCTTAGACTCCATCATAAAATAGTAATGATTAACTGAAGTAAACTTAAGAAAGGAAGACTTGGTGGGGATAATAAAAGGGAATTTGGCTCACTGAAGCTTGTCCCATTTAATATACCTTTTCCTCCCAGGACAGTATTGACTCTAATTGCTTTTTTAAAGACATTGTATCTTTACTTCAGTAACTTTGCCAGATGAGTACATGGCATATTTCCTCAGTAGACCTGATCTCCAGTCTAAAAAAGCTGTGATTAATGTGATCATTACATTTTTCAACTCATTTAACATTTGTCTTATATGAAGAGTATTTACTTGGGAAAAGAGACAATATAAATATTTTTTAGGGAAAATTGACATTGTAAGTGGTTAGAAACAAAGACTTAACTGGTTTGTCTTTGTTGATGAGATTAAGCAGAAAGATTTTTAAATATCTGTTTTAAATTTTGTATGTAAATACAGCTTTATGCTCAGATGCTCCTTTGAAAAAAGAAGAAAAAACACACATGTAATCTGGAATTTCTTTTTAATCGAAGGAAACTATGTTGAGTACTAACCTATGTTGGATCATCAAGAAGACCCTGAAATTAGAGAAAAAGGATCTGTGGGAGGGTGAAGTAAACAGAATAAAATTATTTTATGTGCATTTTTAATACATCATATTGGATACTGCTATTATGTATAACTAACATCTTCATAAACAAAAAAGTAAAATTCAAAGAAAGAAGAAAGAAGTTAGGCTCTACAGAGCTAAGATGTTTCTAATACATAAATACTATGTAGTATAAAGATGGCTACTTGAATACCACACATAAGAGGGTAATTATCCTGTATTAGTTCTTTGGGATATATTTAAAATGGCATAACTTAACATATTCTGTTCCTATGAGTCAGCATGCACAAAGCTGATTTTCCTCTAGGAATGATAATTTTCTTGAAAATATTGGTAAGGTAATTCAATTATAAAAAAATATTTTCTCACTTTTTATTGCAAAAGTCATTTGTAAATTACTGGAAGAAAGAATGAAAACTTATAAAATCCAATTAAAAGTCAGCCCTGTTTTATTAAAAAAAATCCTGTGAAGAATTACAAAATGATTTATAAATACTAACTGCTAACACTCAAATTATTTATAAAAATATATGCTTATAACCATAAACATAGATATCCATGTAAAATAACCAATAAAGGAAAATAGAATGTATAACTTTGTCATAGAATATAACCAATAGATTTTTAAAATCACAAATGATTCACCTACTCTGGTAAATTCCTAGGTACATAATCCAAAATTATTTCAAAATGTCCAACTTCAAAATAAAAAAAAGTCACTTAATATTTATTTTTCTGAAAGAATAGATTCTGTAGTCATATTTGCCTTTTTAGTTTAATAAATATGTAGTAAAGATAAGCTATCATTTTATTACTAAATTTCATGACACAAGATAAAAATGTGTCTTTAATGAAGGCTGAATAAAATATATTTGTAATATTTCCCATTCTCTGTTTTCTAGTTGATTTGAGAATTTCCGATTTACTTCAGATGTTACCCTTTATTATCCTATCAATTGCCACATAGAATGTAAATTGGTAGATTAGAAATCTAATTAGCTTAATCTGAACTTCAGATTCCATGATATTTTCAGTATACATATTGTAATAATCAAATAAGAACATTTAGCATATTTATCATCCTAAACATTTATCATTTATATGTGTTGAGTACATTCAAATCTCTATTTTCTAGCTATTTTGAAATATTAAATGTGATATTATTGCTGAGTGCAGTGGCTCAGGAGGCTGAGACAGGAGGATCATGAGTTCAAAGCCAGCCTCAGCAATTTAGCAAGACCCTAAGCAAATCAGTCAGACCCTATCTCTAAATAAAACACAAAATAGGAGTAGAGATGTGGCTCAGTGGTTGAGTCCCCCTGATTTTAATCCCCAGTACTGCTCTCCCCCAAAAGTGGTATTATTAACCCTAGATACCTACTAAGCAATAGAATACTAGAATTCATTGGTTGATGAATATAAAATTAAAATTAAGTAGGAGAATTAACTTCTGGAATCCTAAATTTAAAAAAGTCTTCCAATTTTAATTGTCATATCATATGAAATAATGGCCCTTGTCTCAGTAATATATATATGTATATGTGTGTATTTGTGTGCACATGTGCTTCCATTATGTAAATTAAGTGATAAAATAGATATAAATGTACACTGTAATTTTTAAAACGTTTTGCAATTTAATTATATCTAACGTTAAATGTAATGTAGACCCTTCTATGATCTACGAGTTTCTTTTGCACATACTTCATAGAGCAAAGGCCACAAGTGAACCTATTCACAAACTCTTATCTACAGCACCAATATTTTAAGTGATTTTCATGTAACTATAAACTTGGTTGTCTTTTTAATAATAAAATTTTGATGGGGTATTTAAATTCAACTAATTCACTCATTCATTTAACAGTCATTGATCTAGTTCTGGTCACTGGCTTGAACAAGTAGTGTTACAAAAACAAATCAAAACTCTTTCATACTTAGAGACACTCATAGTGTAGAGGACACAGGGATTTAGAACAGATAAACATGCATGCAAAAGTGCCATGTCAAGAGGAAATCAAAAGAAGCAACTCATCTGCAACAGACATTACAGAGAAATTTAGCAGGAATTTTAAACAGTATGAGCACAGGATGATCCCAGTCAAAATAAGTTTGTGCAAAGCATTGTTATGCTTTAGGAATACACAATATTTCATTGTAGTTAGGCCTGGATATACTGAGAACAACATTAAGAAGGAACCTCAGGAAAGGAATCTCATACTGACTTGTGATGAGCCTTTGCTGAAATACCAGCATACCTACTCAATTACAGGTCTTAAACATCATTTGGTAAGATGGACATCTATAGCAAACCCCAATTGGATTTTATATTAATTAAGGATCATTCTATGAGTGGTTATTCACAGTACTGCCATATTAAAAATACTCCAATATAATATAATTATATCCTCTATTTTCTGAAGATGGATGAACACCACCTCCTTCCAAAGTCACAGAATAAATACTTGCCTTGTTTCCCCGAATTGCCTTTTGGATCATGATCTGTTTTCAAGATGGATATTCTATTCTGAGATCACATGTAATTAAACTATTTGTAATGGTCTTTTGTGTGATACCAGTGTATGTGTACATGTATGCATAAAGCAATCATTCATATCATAAATGTATCTATATCTGTATAAACACATTCAAAAGTTACGATAACAAAATGCATTGTAAACATCTTCATGAAAGTTGTAACAATGCATAACTATTTTGGCAAATGTAGGATATTGTAACTTAGCACCACTTGACTGTTTTGAATTATTAACTTGGATGCTAGCAGAAATTCACATTTTTCACCTGATATCCATTATATAGCAGGTTCAGGATTGAGAGATTTCTATAGTCTTGACAAGAGATAACACCATAGGAAAATCAAGAGCTATAAAAGCAAAATATCCCCACAGAAGACAACAAAGCACTATATATTCAGGGATTTCATTTTGTTTTACATAAATGCATAGTAAAATATTCAAATCCTAGGAAAAAGGTACATACTCTGTGGAAACCGTGGTGGGTTGTCATTGACATCTGTCAAGGTGATGTTGACTGTTGTAGATCCAGAAAGCCCTCCAACTTGTCCAGCCATGTCTTTGGCTTGAATGACCACTGAGTAGTGTTCTCTGGCTTCTCTGTCCATATTATGTAAGGCTGTTCTAATAACTCCTGTAATACATACATTTTAAACAATAATTGGTGTGTGTTTTACATAAATGAAAGACTACTCAGATATATTTTTATGTTTTAAGAAATGTTTTCTTTTGTTAGACATAATATTAATATTTTTTACATAATTATAAAGCATAGGATCACTTTGCTCTAATTCAGTCCCCATTATTCCCCTTTTCCCCCCTCTTCTCCCTCCCTCTGTTCCCTTTCCTCTACTGATTTAAGAAATGGCTTTTTAAATAGCATATTTTTAAAAGAAATCCACACTTCTGCAATTTAACAATGCACTAAAACTGATTTATGGAGTCATTTATCTGCAACCACGTATCCCTAACCTTTTTTCTTGTGACTAATTAAGATATCCATCAGTCCAAATTTCCTGGGGTTGATGGCCCCTTGAGGTCAGTCCTCTGCCCTGATTCCTTCTGCTTGTGGGCTAAGCATTTCACAATTGTTCCTCTCAGAAGTCTCAGTTAAGAGGTATTATTGATTTAAGCAGTGGTTAATTTTCTTCCTTACTGAACAATTTACATGGCTTGCTCATAGGGTCATCAAAGTTTGATGAAGGAAAACATTGCAGAAATGTAGACATTTGAACAAAGAAGCATTTTAACTTACATCAAGAAAAAAATGTTTCCCCAAAAAACATATTTATCAAGAATAAGATATGTATTTTAGCCAAATAAAGTTATGATAATTGAGTTTAGAAATAAAGCAAAAGTCACATTTTTAATTTTATATTGTTAGGGAGACATTTAATGCACTTCTTCATGATGGATTCTTGGATTGAATGAAGGCATGAAAAATATATATCCATTTTTTATAATGTTTATATATATAAACACCTTTTGCATCCCCCAGAAATCAATAGCCCTTTCAGTAGTCTTAAATTTAAAAACCAAAACCACATTTTACAGAAGACCAAGTTAACCGAGAGCCTATTATTTAAAAATTTTTTAAAAGTCACCTAGATGATATATATTATAAATATGTATATTTATGTCTATACAAAAAGAACTTCTCTTGAATTCACATTTAGTTAGTTATTGCTACAATTTGTTGGAAGTTGCCAATTGAAACTTCTAACTGTAAAGTTTACCAAACATTTGTACATACAATTTCTTGAAATGACAGAGAAAATGGAGTTGTATAATCAGAAAAAAAAAAAAAGTCCTTAAGATTGGAAAAGATCAATCACTTTATAAAAATACTCCCCTTTTAACTGGTGCATTATAATTATTCTTCTCTATTCCACTTTCCATTCGGTTTTTAGAAGAGCCTGTCCTTTTTTTTTTCTTTTTAATTTTTTATTTGTTTTAATTAGTTACACATGATAGTAGAATGCATTTATACGCTCTGATATATCCATACATAGAAGGGATGTAATTTCTCATTGTATTGAGTATACATGTTATAGAATCATATTGGTCATGCAGTCACATATATACATAAAGTAATAATGTTTATTTTGTTCTACTAATGCTCCTATCCCTACATCCCCTCTTCTCCCCTCCCTTCACTTCCCTCTACCTAATCTAAGGTAATGCTACTCTTCTATAGTGCCCCCCACCTTATTTTGAATTAGCATACACATTTTAGAGAAAATATTCAGCCTTTTGTTTTGGGGGAATGGTTTATTTCACTTAGCATGATATTCCCCAACTTCATTCATTTACTGGCAAATCCCATAATTTCATTCTTCTTTAAAGCTGAATAATATTCCATAGAATATATATACCACATTTTCTTTATCTATTCATCTATTGAAAGACACCTAGGTTGGTTCCATAGTTTATCTATTGTGAATCGATCTGCTATTAACATTGACATGGCTGCATTACTGTAGTATGCTGAATTTGAGTCCTTTGGGTATAAAACAAGGAGTGAGATTCCTGGGTCAAATTGTGGCTCCATTCCAAGTTTTTCTGAGGAATCTCCATACTGCTATCCATAATGGTTGCATTAATTTGCAGTCCCACCAGCAATGTATGAGTGTACTTTTTCCCAACATTGTCATCAACATTTATTGTTGTTTCCTGTGTTCTTTTTTTTGTTTTGTTTTGTTTTCCTTTTTTAATTTTTTTTATTGATTATTTATCGCATTACATAGTTCATGATATATCATCTTTCATACATTAGACTCAAATTGTGCTTTGAACTCCCATTTTCACCCCAAATACAGATTGCAGAATCACATCTGTTACATATTCGCATTTTTACATAATGCCATATTAGTGACTGTTGTATTCTGCTACCTTTCCTATCCCCTACTATCCCCCCTCCCCTCCCCTCCCCTCCCATCTTCCCTCTCTACCTCCCCTGCTATTGTTCAATTCTCTCCCTTTTTTTTCCCTCCCCCTTGCCCCTCATAACCTTTTATAATTTTATGTATCCTTGAAGGTCTCCTACCATTTCCATATGCTTTCCCTTCTCTCTCCGTTTCTCTCCCCCCATTCGTCTTTGTTTACTGTAGTCTTTTCCTCATGCTCTTTCTTCCTGTTCTGTTCTTAGTTTTTCTCTTTATATCAAAGCAGACATTTGGCATTTGTTTTTTAGGGCTTGGCTAGCTTCGCTTAGCATAATCTGCTCTAATGCCATCCATTTCCCTGCAAATTCTATGATTTTGTCATTTCTTAGTGCTGCATAATACTCCATTGTGTATAGATGCCACAATTTTTTTATCCATTCATCAATTGAAGGGCATCTAGGTTGGTTCCACAGTCTAGCTATTGTGAATTGTGCCGCTATAATCATTGATGCAGCCGTATCCCTATAGTGCGCTCTTTTAAGGTCCTCAGGGAATAGTCCGAGAAGTGCGATAGCTGGGTCAAATGGTGGTTCCATTCCCAGCTTTCCCAGGAATCTCCATACTGCTTTCCAAATTGGCCTCACCATTTTGCAGTCCCACCAGAAGTGTACAAGTGTACCCTTTTCCCCACATCCCCGCCAACACTTGTTGTTGTTTGACTTCATAATGGCTGCCAATCTTACTGGAGTGAGATGGTATCTTAGGGTGGTTTTGATTTGCATTTCTCTGATTGCTAGAGATGGTGAGCATTTTTTCATGTACTTGTTGATTGATTGTATGTCCTCCTCTGAGAAGTGTCTGTTGAGGTCCTTGGCCCATTTGTTAATTGGGTTATTTGTTATCTTATTGTTTAATTTTTTGAGTTCTTTGTACATTCAGGATATTAGGGCTCTATCGGAGGTGTGGGGGGTAAAGATTTGTTCCCAGGATGTAGGCTCTCTATTTACCTCTTTTATTGTTTCTCTTGCTGAGAAAAAACTTTTTAGTTTAAGTAAGTCCCATTTGTTTATTCTTGTTGTTAACTCTTGGGCTATGGGTGTCCTATTAAGGAATTTGGAGCCTGACCCCACAATTTGTAGATCGTAGCCAACTTTTTCTTCTATCAGACGCAGTGTCTCTGATTTGATACCTAGCTCCCTGATCCATTTTGAGTTAATTTTTGTGGATGGCGAGAGAAAGGGATTCAATTTCATTTTGTTGCATATGGATTTCCAATTTTCCCAGCACCATTTGTTGAAAATGCTATCCTTCCTCCATTGCATGCTTTTAGCCCCTTTATCAAATATAAGATAGTTGTAACTTTGTGGATTAGTCTCTGTGTCTTCTATTTTGTACCATTGGTCTACCCACCTGTTTTGGTACCAGTACCATGCTGTTTTTGTTACTATTGCTTTGTAGTACAGTTTGACCTCTGGTATCGCTATGCCTCCAGATTCACACTTCCTGCTTAGAATTGCTTTTGCTATTCTGGGTCTTTTGTTTTTCCATATGAATTTCATGATTGCTTTGTCTATTTCTACAAGAAATGCCATTGGGATTTTGATTGGCATCGCATTAAACCTGTAGAGAAGTTTGGGTAATATCGCCATTTTGACGATGTTAGTTCTGCCTATCCATGAACAGGGTACATTTTTCCATCTTCTGAGATCTTCTTCTATCTCTCTCTTTATGGTTCTGTAGTTTTCATTGTATAAATCTTTCACCTCTTTTGTTAGGTTGATTCCCAAGTATCTTATTTTCTTTGAGGATATTGTGAATGGAGTGGTTTTCCTTATTTCCATTTCAGAGGTTTTGTTGCTGATATACAGGAATGCCTTTGATTTATGCGTGTTGATTTTATACCCTGCCACTTTGCTGAATTCATTTATTAACTCTAGCAGCTTCTTTGTAGACTCTTTTTGGTCTGTTAAGTATATTATCATGTCATCCGCAAATAGCGATAGTTTAATTTCTTCTTTTCCTATTTTTATGCCTTTAATTTCTTTTGTCTGTCTAATTGCTCTGGCTAGTACTTCGAGAACTAAATTGAATAGAAGTGGTGATAGAGGGCATCCCTGTCTTGTTCCAGATTTTAGAGGAAATGCCTTCAGTTTTTCTCCGTTTAGGATGATGCTAGCATGAGGTTTAGCATATACAGCTTTTACAATGTTGAGGTAAGTTCCTGTTATCCCTAGTTTTTCTAGTGTTTTGAACATAAAGGGATGCTGTACTTTGTCAAATGCTTTTTCTGCATCCATCGAGATGATCATGTGGTTCTTGTCTTTGAGTCTATTGATGTGGTGAATAGCATTTATTGATTTCCGTATATTGAACCATCCTTGCATCCCAGGAATGAATCCTACTTGATCATGGTGCACAAGTTTTCTGATATGTTTTTGTATTCGATTCGCCAGAATTTTATTGAGAATTTTTGCATCCAAGTTCATTAGAGATATTGGTCTGTAGTTTTCTTTCTTTGAAGTATCTTTGTCTGGTTTTGGGATCAAAGTGATGTTGGCCTCATAGAATGAATTTGGAAGAGCTCCTTCTTTTTCTATTTCTTGAAATAGCTTGAAAAGTATTGGTATTAATTCTTCTTTGAAGGTTTTGTAGAACTCCGCTGTATAGCCATCTGGTCCAGGGCTTTTCTTAGTTGGTAGTCTTTTGATGGCTTCTTCTATTTCTTCTTTTGTTATTGGTCTGTTTAAATTGTGTGTGTCTTCCTGTCTCAATCTGGGCAAATCATATGCCTTAAGAAATTTATCGATATCTTCATTATCTTCTATTTTATTGGAATATAGGGTTTCAAAATACTTTCTAATTATCTTCTGTATTTCTGTAGTGTCTGTTGTGATATTGCCTTTTTCATCCCGTATGTTAGTAATTTGAGTTCTCTCTCTTCTTCTTTTCGTAAGCATGGCTAAGGGCTTGTCTATCTTATTTATTTTTTCAAAGAACCAACTTTTAGTTTTATCTATCTTTTCAATGGTTTCTTTTGTTTCAATTTCGTTGATTTCTGCTCTAATTTTAATTATTTCTTGTCTTCTACTACATTTGCTGTTGTTTTGCTCTTCCTTTTCTAGGTTTTTGAGGTGTTGTGTGAGTTCATTTATTTGTTGGTTTTTTCTTTTTTTGAGGTAAGAACTCCAAGAAATGAATTTCCCTCTTAAAACTGCTTTCATTGTGTCCCATAGATTCTGGTATGTTGTGTCTGTGTTGTCATTTGACTCTAAGAATTTTTTCATCTCCTCCTTTATGTCTTCTACAACCCATTGATCATTCAATAACATATTGTTCATTTTCCATGTGATGTAGGATTTTTCCTTCCTTCTTTTATCATTGATTTCCAATTTCATTCCATTATGGTCAGATATGGTGCATGGTATTATCTCCACGCCCTTATAATTACTAAGAGTTGCCTTATGGCATAATATATGGTCTATCTTTGAGTAGGATCCATGTGCTGCTGAGAAGAACGTGTATCCACTTGATGATGGTTGATATATTCTATATATGTCGGTTAAGTCTAGGTTATTGATTGTGCTGTTGAGTTCTATAGTTTCTTTATTCAGCTTTTGTCTAGAGGATCTGTCTAATGGCGAGAGCGGTGTGTTGAAGTCACCCATAATTATTGTGTTGTGGTCTATTTGACTCTTGAACTTGAGGAGAGTTTGTTTTATGAACGTTGCAGCTCCATTGTTTGGTGCATACAAATTGATGATTGTTATGTCTTGTTGGTGGATGGTTCCTTTTAACAGTATATAGTGACCTTCTTTATCCTTCTTGATTAACTTAGGTTTGAAGTTGATTTTATTCGATATGAGTATGGCCACTCCTGCTTGCTTCCGAGGGCCATATGAGTGGTATGATTTTTCCCAACCTTTTACCTTCAGCCTGTGTATGTCTTTTCCTATCATATGAGTCTCCTGAAGGCAGCATATTGTTGGATTTGTTTTTTTGATCCAGGTTACTAGCCTATGTCTCTTGATTGGTGAATTTAGGCCATTAACATTTAAGGTTACAATTGAGATATGATTTGTATTTCCAGTCATGCTTCTTTATTTATTTATTTTAGTTTGGCTAGTTTTGCTTTTTGGTTGTTTTCCTCCCCCTTTACTGAGATACCTCCTGCTGTTAGTTTTGGGCACTATTTATCAAATCCTCTTCTTGTAGTGTTTTGTTCAAAATGCTTTGCAGAGCTGGTTTTCTTGCTGCAAATTCTTTTAGCTTTTGTTTATCATGAAAGATTTTAATTTCATTGTCAAATTTGAAGCTCAATTTTGCTGGATATAGTATTCTTGGTTGGAATCCATTATTTTTCAGCGTTTGAAATACATTATTCCAGGATCTTCTCGCTTTCAAAGTTTGTGATGAGAAATCGGTCGTTAACCTAATTGGTTTACCCCTGAAAGTAATCTGCCTCTTTTCTCTCGTAGCTTTTAATATTCTCTCCTTGTTCTGTACGTTGGCTATCTTCATAATTATATGTCTTGGGATTGGTCTATTATGGTTTTGAATGTTTGGGGTCCTGTAGGCTTCCAGGATTTGGCAATCCATTCCATCTTTCATCTCTGGGAAGTTTTCTAGAATTATTTCATTTAATATGCTGTCCATTCCTTTGGTTTGAAACTCTGTGCCTTCTTCTATCCCTATGACTCTCAGATTTGTTTTTTTTATGACATCCCATAACTCTTGAATAGATTGTTCGTGGGATTTAAGCATCTTTTCTGTGTTGACTATATTCTTTTCAAGTTGATAAACCTTGTCTTCATTATCTGATGTTCTGAGTTCTACTTGATCAAGTCTATTTGTAATATTCTCGTTTGAGTTTTTAATTTGGCTTATAGTTTCCTGCAATTCTAGGATTATTGTTTGATTTTTTTTTAAGATCTCTATCTCCTGGTAGATCTCGTTCTTTGCCATTTGAATTTGTTTGTTTAATTCATTTTCAAAATATACTTTTATTTCTTGGACTTGCTGTCTCATGTCTTCTCTAATATTCCTTTCCATTCGAGTTAGGTATCCCTTGAGTTCTTTCCATATCCCTGTTTCTGAAGTTTCTATGTCCTCCTGTAGAATTGAGTTGTCTTGCATTGTTTGAAATCCTTTTTTCCCTTGTTTTCTCATGTTGTCCACGTTACTTTCCAGCTCTTTTTGATTGTCGTGTTTCTGCTCTCTTCTATAGATTTGTTTTGTTTCTGTATTACTCTGATGTCTCTCCTTTGTGTTGTTGAACTATGCCTGCTAACGTGGATTCTGCTGGGAAGGAATTCCGACGTCCGAGCTCCAGTGACGACACTACACTGCTATGCCGTGCCCCAGTCTCCTTGCCGGGGTGCTCTAATGGGGGGGTGTGACTGGACTGTCTCTGTTTGGTTTCAGCACCCGGTCGTGGCAGGCGGGCAGACTCCCGCCGCCCAGTATCTCAGGCCGTGGGCAGGTGATCCATCGCCAGCGGGAGGGCGTTCTCCTACCGCCCAGTTACGCTGGCAGTGGATGAACTGTCGCCGGCGGGCCTGCAGTTTACAGCTGCCCAGTCACGAGCGCCTTGCCTCTAGTCTCCTGTTCTCTCCTGCTAGGCTTGGGTTCTCCTGCTAGACCAGATTTCCCCTCAGTGATGGTTCTCGGCAGTTCAAGCTGTACTCTGGGCCTGTTTTGTTGCAATCTGTGGGAGAGTGGCAGTGGATACTTCAGCTCTCTAAGATGGTGGCCGCTGTTTGCCTTAGCGGAGTGTCCCTTGTGGGGGGCGGGGCCTTACCGGCTTCCTTCCCCGACTGCAATCCCGAACTCAGCCCGGGGGTCAGTGCGGGCTTGGGCTTGGCTGGTGGGATACCACCATGTCGCAGCCACTTAATTCCCTGCTGACTGGTTAACCCCTTCTCTGCGGCGCCACGCCTTCTGTAGCCTCGGGGCAGGCCACGCGTATCAGACAGCCTGGATCTCCGGGGTCACACCGTTGGCTTTTGGGATCCCCGGCACTCTATGGTTTTGATTTTTTCTGCTTGCCCCTCCCCCAGCGCTGGCTAGGCAGGTTTTGTTTTGTCCGCTGATGGGAGGGGGGGTTGAGCGTCAGGTGCCTCTAGCTCCCCTTTAGTCTTTATGCAGGCTCACTCTGATACTGCCTCCCCCTGAAAGTCTAGGAGAGATTTTATGCGAAATCCCCCTAAGTTTGGGGGCTGGGCTGGGTCACACACACCTGTTTTGTTGCTGCAATCTGTTGGAGAGTGGCGGTGGATACTTCAGCCCTCTAAGATGGTGGCCGCTGTTTGCCTTAGTGGAGTGTCCCTTGTGGGGGGCGGGGCCTTACCGTCTTCCTTCCCCGACTGCAATTCCGAACTCAGCCCGGGGGTCAGTGCGGGCTTGGGCTTGGCTGGTGGGATACCACCGTGTCGCAGCCACTTAATTCCCTGCTGACTGGTTAACCCCTTCTTTGCGGCGCCACGCCTTCTGTAGCCTCGGGGCAGGCCGCGCGTATCAGACAAGAGCCTGTCCTTTTAATTAAATTTATTTTTTTCTAGTTGGGCATGGTGGTGCACCTTTATTCCCAGCAACTCAGGAAGCTGAGACTGGAGAATTACAAGTTCACAGCCAGCCTCAGCAAATTAAGGAGGCCCTAAGCATCTTAGGGAGTCCATGTCTCAAAATAAAATATATAACAAAGGACTTAGGATGGGGATGTGGCACAGTGGTTAAGACCCCCTGGGTTCAATTCATGGTACCAAAAACAAAACAGATTTATTTTTTCTTTCTAGCTTCCACATACGAGAGAAAACATATAGGACAGAAACCACATCTATTTTGTTGTTCTTCTTCTTCTTCTTCTTATTATTATTCTTTTTTCTGAATGAATTTTCTGTGTAATAACTTTGAGAGGAGATCCTCTGGCATGAAAAATGATTCCAGGACTTTCAAACCTTGTGAACATGTAACTGGGAAAGTATAGGAAAACCCCCTGAAGCTAAATAGAAAAGAAAATTATTCTTATCACAATAAATTTTAATAATATGATAATAAATGATTCATCTAATTCATGCATATGAAAAAGCCTCAAGCCTCTTTATTAAAAAGAACAATGTTTTATCACATATGATAATTGCATAAGTTAGTCACTGAATTGATTCAGGAATAAATTAGCAAAGGATTTTTGAAAATTTCTTAGAGAAAGGATATATATTTTTTTTAGTATTTGAGAAAAAATAAAGATGACTTTTTGGAGAAGAATAAATTATAAATGGAAATTTCCTCAGATGGGAAAGAGTGTGAGGATGTTGTCAAGGATGATCTTCTACTGCATAATTAGTAAAATGAGGTTTTCAAGCTCTATATATCTAAAGATAAAACCAATCACCCATCCTTGCAGAGTAACTTTATAGATATCACTTTAATGTGTACTTTGGATATTGGTCATTTAAGAGGACCAGAAAAGGAGAACCAGGGGGATCGCTGTTGTATCCTATGAACCTTCATGATTTCAATAGGGTGCTTTTATTTTTTATAGGGCAGACACTTACTTGTCAGTGTAAAGGAAAGGAAATAAGCTGACAAATGCTTTGCAGTAGCCACTATGTTTGGATCATCAAAATCCACATTGACCTGGAGGATGGCCTTGTTTCATGAGCTTAGCCAGGACCCCCTAGAGTCCTGTTGGTAACTGGGAGTGCCACAGTCAGCTTTCCATAAACACAGTCCAGGCCAGGCTATTCTCATCTAACCTGAAGCCCAGGTACATGAAAGCAGATGGCCTGGAGTATAAACGGTGCACAGTCATTTTTTTTAAATACAATTTTAGATTGACTCACAGCAAAATTGAAAAGTACAGAGACTCCCATTTTCTCCCTCCCCTTTACACACACAGCCTTGAACACTATAGATATCCTCCCCCAGGTTGGTACCTTTGTTACAACAGATGGAGTTACTTCAGCACATCATTATCACTCGAAGTTGGATTGCACATTTAGTCTCATTTTTGGTGTTGTGAATTCTATGAGTTCTAATAATAAAAATACCCGTGTCCACATTAGATTATCACATAGAATAGTTAAAATACTCTGTAAATTGTCTTTCTCAACTTATTCATTCCTTATTTCCATCAATCTCTAGAAAAAAATATTTTTTATAGTCTTGACAGTTTTGCCTTTTCCAGAATGATATATAATTGAAATATTCAGGAGTTATTCATTCAGATGTCTTATTTCATTTAAAAATATTCACTTAAACTTCTCCCTATCATTTTATAGCTTGATAGTTCAGATCATTCTTTTTAGTGGTGACTAATATCCCATACATGGATGCACTACCAGTTATATACGTATTGATTTACTGAAGAATATATTGATTGCTGCTATATTTCAGAATTATAATTAAAATTGTACTAAAATTCCATGCAGAGATTTTTGTGTGAATATCAGGTTTCAACTCATTTCAGTATATGCAAGGATGTGAATGTCAAATAACATGGTATGAGTAGAATTAGTTTTGTAAGAAACTCTCAAACTGTCTTCTACTGTGGTTGTATAATTTTCTTTAGCACCAATGATGACTATCTTGTTGCTCAATAACCTAGCCAGCACGTATTGGTTTAAGGGCTCTTGATTTCAATTAATTAAATAGGTGCATAGTGGTGTCTGATTAATTAAAGTATTGACTTTCATCTCCCTAATAATATATGATGTTGAATATCTTTTCATATATTAATTTGCCATCTACATACCTTCTTTCATAAAGTGTCTGGTTTGGTCTTTGGACCACTTAAAAATAGATTTTCCACTTTTTTATTGCTTTTGAATTTTAAGTTATGTATTGTGACATATATGAAGCAGTATTCATTATTCATAGATCTCTGAAGAATCAGAATCCATAACTTGATAGATAGATAGATAGATTGATAGATAAAAAGCAAATCATTAAGATAAATTTTCTCAGATAATGGTGAAGATTGAACAATTCTATAGTTATTATCCTCAAGCTTTTTTAATTTTAATTTCATACCAGTGATTGAACCCAGAGGCTCTTAACCATGGAATCACAACCTCAGCTCTTTATTATTTTTTTATTTAGAGACAGAATCTCTCTAAATTACTGAGGCTGGCTGAAGCTGGCTTTGAACTTGCAATCCTCCTGCATCAGCCTCTGGATCCACTGGTATTAGAGGCATGCAACACCATACCTGGATACCAGTCCATTTTTGAATGTCAAAATCAAGAGTGTTGATGATAGAAAGTCTAGTTCAACTGTAGAAGATCAAAGACCCAGCTGAAGCAATCAGGCAACAGAAGGGGCACATTCTCCCTTGCTTTATATTTTATTCCTTTCAGGGTCCTAATAAATTAAATGATGCTCATCTATACTGGTAATGGACCTCTGCTTTACTGATTCTTACAATTCAAATATGAATATGTAGCAATATTCTCGCATAGACACCCAGGAATAATTTTTAACCACATATGTGGGCTGTCCATGGCCTAGTGAATTTGGCACATAAAATCAACCATTTCACAATTTATTTTAAGGTTTGCTGTTTGCAAATATTTTCTCCCAGTGTCTGACTTAACTTCTTTTTGTCTTGACAATATCTTGAAAAAAATACTTTGAAAAAATTAATGAAGTACAACATGTCCACTATTTCTTTCATAGATACTTCCTTGGTTGTTTTATCTAAAATATCCCCACCATAGCCAAGTCACTTGGGCTTTTTCCCATATTATTTCCTAGGGATATCTTTAATTTTACATTTAAGATTACATTTCATTTTGAGTTAATTTTTATGAAGTGTGTAAGGACTAATTTCATATTTTTTGGCATGTGGATGAGTAGTTCATATTATAATTTTCATTAAAGAATGAATTAACCATGTTAAGAAAAACTCTCTTTTCTCTCTATCTTAGCTTTGTTTCCTTGTGAAAATCTGTTAATTGTATCTTCTGATTTTGTAAGGCTCTCTAGTCTGTTCCGTGGACCTCTTTGTCTATTTTTTCATTATATCACACTATTTTGATTAGCATAGGATTAGAGTAAACTTGAACTTAGGTAGAGTTAGTATCCTGACCTATTCTTCTTCAATACTGTGCTGGATATTCTGGGTCTTTGTCATTCTAAATATGACTTAGAACCATTTCAGTAATATCTGAAAAGTAACATTTGGGTTTTGATTGATATTATACTGAATCTGTAGAACAGGTTGGGAATAATTTGACAATATGGACATTTTGACAATATTGAGTATTTCAACCCCTGAATGTGTAACTTTTCCCCATTAGTTTTTTAAAAATTTTTTCATCAATTTTGTAGTATGTGTGTATATATATATTTTTTCCACCATAGCAAAATCACATAACACACACACACACACACACAGCATAATTTTTAGACTTATAACTGCTAATATTCAAAGCATATTGTTCTAAAGTTTAATCTCCATTTATTAATTGATGCTTTATAGCAAAGTGATTGACTTTTGTATATTAAGCTTGTATTCCATTAACTTACTAAAATATCTTATTGGTTCCAGGATGCTATGGTTTAGACATTAGGTGTCCTCTGTGTGATACAATGAAAGAAAGTTTTCAGATAAAAATATTGGATTATAAGAGATTTAGCCAAATCAGTGCATTAACTCCTGATAGGGATTAACTGAGTGACAACTGTAAGCAGGTTGGGTGTGGCTTGAGGAGGTGAGTCTTTGGAGGTGTGCTTTTGCAGTTTATATTTTGTCCCTGGTTAGTGGAGCTTTCTCTGCTCAGCTTTCCAGGTACTCTGAGCTGGGGTCACAGTTGGCTTGGCTACTGCTCTAGAAGGCAACAAACCTTTGCATAAACTGTGTGGTCCTGGTTCTATAGGACGCTGGAGTTAAGGAGTCATGGAGGCTTCCACTCATATTTCAAAGGAAAACCTTGGAGGACATCAAAGTGCAGCAGGGTCAGAGTTCCTGTGGGCACCCACTGAAAGGGCAATGCATGAAGATGTGAGGACAAAGTTGAAGCTGCAATGAGACCTCCAAGATTAAGAAATGGCAGTACTATAGAACATCTGCCAAGGAAACCTGCAGAAATTGATCAGAGAAAAACTGATACAGGCCATTTGGACTGCAAAGATCAAGGTCACTGGGAAGAACTACACAAATCCTTTGAGGAGAACATCAGGATACCATGTGCCCCAGATGCTGGACTTGGAGCTACAGGACTTGTTTGCTAGGATTTATTTCAGTTTGCTTTGGTCCTATCCCTTCTTTACATGCCTCTATTTCTCCTTTTGGAATGGAAATGTTTACTCTGTTCCTTTATATATTGAAAATATGTAACTTGCTTTTGATTTTTACAGGGGTTCTCATTGATACTTTGCCTTGAATCTCAGAAGAGACTTTGTTTTTGAACTTTTGGTAATGCTGAAATTGTTAAGACTATGAAGACTCTTAAAAATGGACTAAATGCATTGTGATAACCTAGAAGTACCCACAGGGAGGTAGAATGTGGCTGGAGGTTGTGGCTCACTGGGGGGATGTGCCATTGAGGTATAAATTTTGTCCTTGATGAGAGGGGTTGTCTCTCCTACTTTCTGGTGCCATTTTCCTGAGCTGTTTTCCTCTGCCACACTCTTCCACTATATTCTGCCTCATTTTGTGTCCCCAGGAATGGAACTGGTTGTCTATGGACTGAGACTTCTGAAATCACGTGCCCCTAAATAAACTTTATTTCCTCTAATTACTCTTGTCAGGTCTTTTAGTCACAGCAAGAAAAAAAAAACCTGATTAAAACAGAGGAACACATGTTTGTTCACTCATTTAGATTTTAATATAGAAAAGAAAAATGAAAATTATATTTTTTTTCCTTTCAAAAGAGTAGGGATAGGGAGAGGATATATCTTTGCTCTTTCTTTCTTTCTTTCTTTCTTTCTTTCTTTCTTTCTTTCTTTCTTTCTGCCTTCCTTCCTTCCTTCCTTCCTTCCTTCCTTCCTTCCTTCCTTTCTTTCTTTTTTAGTTTGTTCTTGTTAGCTATGCATGACAGTAGAATGCATTTTGACAATTACATAAATGGAGCATAACTTCTCATTATTCTGGTTGACCATAATATAGAATCTCACTGGTCATGTAACATATATGTTCATAGGGTAATAATGTCCAATTCATTCTGCTATGCTTCCTACTCCATACCTGACTCCTCCTTTCACTCCCCTCTGCCTAATCCAAAGTACTTCTATAGTAATAGTGAACCTTTCCCCCCACATCTTCACCAACATTTATTGTTACTTGTTTTCTTGATAATTGCCATTCTGATTCTTCCTCTCTTCACTCCTGTTAAGTGAGTGATTTTCCTGTCATACATGAATAATCCTTTCTCTACGTGGGAAAATATTTCCATAGATATTTAATCATTAAATCAAAAATAATTCATAAATGTTTCATTCTCAATGCTTACAGCAACAGCTGCTTTTATTTTTTTACAGAATAAAGTACATATTTTGAATAAATGCACATATACACTCACTTCCCCTCACTCTCATTTTGTTATTTGTTTCCTGCCTTCTTTTATTTAGGAAACTACATTTCATGGTAATAAAAATTTTATAGATAATTTTTTACAAATATAAAAGGGGTTAAATTACAGATACCTTTGAAATATTGCCTTATGCACTGGTTTTATTAGTACATGTGCACATTAACACTATCCAGTTGTAACTGTTGGAATGCTCCTTTTATTCTAAAACTGTACTGGTTTAAATGATCAATTATTGAGGTGCCCTAGGTAGTATTGTATCTGTGTTAGTTTTTAAACCTGACACTGCTTAAACATTTCTTTGAGATTTCATCAAGGGAAAGATTGAGCATATGTATTCTCTAGAAATTCTAATTTATTAAATTGCAGTGGGGCAGACACACAAAAATTTCAAATTGATTTCGGTATGTGTCCATGTGGGTTTCATGAACAAAATACACTGAGTGGCTTAAAGAAAAGAAATTTACTTTTCATTGGTAAGGATGCTAAGAAGCCCCGAGGTCAAGGTGCCAGGTGATTTGGCTCATGGGAGGGCTGTCTTCCAAATTTTCAGATGACTATTTTCTCACAATGTCCTACACAGCCTTTCCAGTGTATTATCTTTGGAGTGTAGAAGTGACTCTTTCTCTCCTCTTGTAAGGACAGTATTCCAAACATGTAGGCTCCATCCACATAACCTAATCTAACATTGATAACCTCCTTTGGGAGTGATGACTTCAATGTATGAATCTGAGAGCATACAAACATTCAATGTAATTCCAGTGCTTTGGGGTCAGTAACATGCTTTGAAAAGAGGCAATTGGAAAGGCAATTTTTTCCCCATAACAGGTTATGCATTTTTTTTCACACTTTATCTTCATCTAATCATGGCAATAAATGAATCTGTGTATGAATATATTACACACATCTATAACACACAATGATAATATAATTTTCCATGACTGTGACTTCTAAACTTATGAACAATATGAAGATAAAATAAACTTACATTGTCCAAGAAAGAAATGATGTTTGCTTAATTGGTTTGCTATTTCTGGCATGTGTCCATGTATCCATTATGTCCAGCAACTGCAATATTACTTTTTATTGATAAAATAAATGTAATATGTGGCCTCCTCAGTTAGTATTTTATTTTGTTGTTTTTGCATTGCTGGAGACTGAATCCATTCTCTTTTCCATGTGAGGCAAATGCTTTATAACTGCCCTAAACATTAATTTCTTCATTTAGTAAATTTTGTTAATAAAAAGAAATACATAGGGATAAAATTAATTATAAATCATTGTATTGTTCATTTGTTCAAAAACAAAGGAAATTTATGCTGTTTGTAATGCATCCTAGATGAATGGCAATGTCCAATCCTGAATATTTTATGGATATATTTTTATAGAAATGTTTACTTCAAATACCTTAATGAAAATTGCTGCCTGTTCTTCTCCTGTAATCCTTGGAAGAATCAAAAGAATGTGATTGCTTGTGTTACCATTTTGTTTTGTTTCTCATTATGATCTTAATAAATGATTAAAGGCTTCTCACTCTCTGAAAATCACCATCTGACTATTTCTTCCCAGTCACCTTCATATGTAGGGTTTGTAACTGGGAACTCAATTAAATATAACTTCTTAACAATGAAAATCCATCTATGCTTATAAACACTATTTCTTGAGCCTCACAAATTCGCCTACCATATGTCTATGTGCCTTGACTAATGATATTTGTATAGTAGTATACTCTCCAAAATGTTTGGTTGTATTTTACCCACTAAATAAGAACACAAAATGAAAATATTTTATAAATTTGCTTCATTAATTAATATTACAGAAAATTGCAGAAGAAAAGTTTAATAGGCTAGGACAAACAAATAAACAATACATTCAAATTCTCACAGAATCTTCTGAGGTACACACATTCATTTACCAGAGGAACTGGTAAGTTTCTTTTCATACCTAAACAACATGTTTACTGCTTTGCTCCGCTACTTATTTTTCTGCTTAATTTACTAAGTTGCTCATTTATTCATGTAATGTCTAGTATGTTATACAAAATATGTTAGAATTTCAGTGTTTCTCTGAAAGGAAACATGGGCCAATTAATTATAAACCATATGGTGTTTTATTAAAATGAATTTAAAATTACCTAAATTACAGGATACAAAATCAATATTCAAAAGTCAGTAATGCTACATGCCAATATCAAATTGTGTGAAATATAAATAAAGGAATAAATCAGATTTACAATAATTACAAATGTAAAATTTATAGGAATAAAATAGTGGGAAGATCTGTATAATTAGTATTAAATACTGATGGAAAAATTGAAGAGGACATACACCCACAAAGAAAGAAATTCCATATTCATGGACTGTAAGAATCAATATTATTTAAGTGTCCCCAACACCTAAAGTAATCTACAGATTCAGTACAATAGCTATCAAAATACCAATGATATTCTTCACATTATAAATGAAGCAGTTTGTAATGAACTGAAAGAAAAAAAATGAATAGACAAAGCCATATTGAGCAACAGGAATAAAATAGGAAGCATTATACAAAGTGACTTCAAAACATACCACAAAGCTGTTATAAAAAAAAAAAAAACAGCCTGGTACTGGCAAAAATATCAGAACCATAGACAATAGAAACAGAAAAGGGGAGCCTAGGAGAAAAGTCCCAAATCTGCACCCAACTGATTTTCAGCAAAGTTGGTAGGAGCACACATTAGAGAAAGGCCAGGCTATTCAATAAATAATGTTGGGAATTGGGTGTCTGCAAGCAAAAGGATGAAATAGATCAGAATCCTTCATCAGTTAGAAAAAAAAAATTAACTAAAAAAGAGTTGGGGATCTAGTTCAGTGGTAGAGCATTGCCTAACTTGCACAAATCCCAGGGTGTAATCTCCAGAATTGCAGGGGGAAAAACTGGAAAGAAGAAGAAAGAAAGAAAGAAATCAACTCAAAATGGATTAACAAATTTTTAGACATGAAGCTTCTAGAAGAAAACATAAAATAAAAACTTTAGGACATTGAATGGGAGCTTTGACAACGATGTCAAAAGCACAGAAAACAAACACAAAAATAGATGAGTAGGATTGAATTAAACCTACAATCTTTTGCACAACATAAGAAATAGTCAACAGAGTACAGAAACAACCTACAAATGACAGAAATATTTGCAAACTATACATCTGACAAAGGGTTAATGTCAGGAATACATAAGGGGGTCTGTGATTGTGGCTCATTTGTAGAGCACTTGCTTAGCACATGTGAGACACTGGTTTGGATCCTCAGCACCAAATAAAAACAAGTAAATAAAATGAAGTTATTTTGTTCATCTACTCCAAAAGATATTTTTCAAAAGAATACATAGGTTGTGAAAATGTTCAGTAATGAAAAATTAACTACCCATTTCAAAAATAGCTAATAAAGTGAACATTAAGAAGCTGGGAGAGGAGTTGGGTAGAATGAATAATGGGATGGGGAGAAAGAGTAGAAGACAGTGAATAAACATAATCAATGAATGACACAAGCATGTATGGGAATATACAATGAATCACAATTAATATGTGCTAATAATTATTACAAAATGTTTCCTAAGCCTTCACATATAAAATTAAGATATAGACAATAAACCTAAGTAGAAATTCCATAAAAGAAGGCACATCAATAGCCAACAAGAAAAAGTTTTCAACATCTGTATTATCAGGGAAATGTAAATCAAAACTACAAGGAGAGGTTAGCAGAATGCAGTATGTATGGCTGTTATTGAAAAAAAAACTAAAATAATAAGTAGCTTCAAGGATGTGGAGAAAGGGAATCCTTTATTATTGTTGATGGAAATATGTAATAGTACAGTCATGGAAAAAAGTACACAAGTTTCTCAAAAAATTAGAATTACCATATGTTTTAGAAATACTCAAAGGAAATGATATCAATATGTCAAAGAGAAAACTACATTCCCATATTTATTCAGCAATACTCACAATAGGCAAAAAATGGCAATCAACTATGTGATATATATACACACAGAATACTATTCAGCAGTAAAGGAGAACCAGATTCAGTCATTTGCAGCATGAATGTACTGAAGATGATTATGTTATACAAATGGGCCAGAAACAGAAAGACAAGTACTGCATGATTTCACTCATGTAGAATATAAGAAAGTTGATCCCATAGAAGTGGAGAGTAGAATGGTGAGTACCAGGTGCTGGGAAGAATATAGAGGTACGAGGAATAGGAAAAGAATGATCAGTGGGTATAGAGTTAAAATTTAAATAGGAGTAAGAAGTTCTCATTTTCTAATGAATGGTAGAAAGACTACACAACAAAAATGTACCATATCTTGCAAAAAGTTCCAAGAAAGAATTTTGTGTGATTTTCCTTTAAAGAACTGATAAATGCTTGTGGAGACAGATGTGTTTAACCTGGTTATGAAATAGACACATGTATCTAAGCATTACATTTTCACTAACTAATAGGTACAATTTTTGTTTTTATGTATATTTAAAAATAAATCTAACAATAAAAATTAAAAATTAAAGAGATTATGTGGAGTTCTATTTATCATACAAATTAAGACTCCCAACTTAGATCTACAGAATGAGAATACAGGGCAGTAATTGACAGCAATAAGTACTTGTGACAAGCTTCTCCGGGGACTCTTATAAATGGACATGTTCTAGAGAACTGCCTAGAATTGGCAATACATATTCTCTGACCTAAACGTGATCATATTTCATTATAGAATCTTTTTACTTAAAATAATACAAATACTGAGAAGTTTAGATATTTTCCGAAGTTTCACTATTTTCTGAAGTATTATTTCCTACAATTTTGGCCACAATAACTTTTCTTCCCAGTTGTCCACTTGTGTCCATGTGTACATATGTATGACTGTTAAATATTTACTAGTATACCGCTGGTAGCTAAGGAAAAATATATTAGAAAGAGGCAAGTGAAGGAGTTCTACTCAAACATAGCCATATAAAAACAAGGGCTCTAAAGTGGGTGCAAGATACAAGAAAGGAGGCGGGCTCAGAATGGTAATGATGGACCCGATCTCTTCATATTATGCAGATTACCATATGCCTTGCTTTTGCTAATAGTGACATGGGAAGCCAGGGCCAGGCTATGGGCAAAAAAATGAAATAACCTCAAGTTTTAACATGATTAATTTGAATGTTGTGTTGGAAATAGTTAGAGATACAAGGGTGAAATCAAATGAAATAACTTAAAAGATAATTACAATAAGTTAAGTAAAATGGAATTGAGAAACTGTGGTCAGATCCTGAGTACATCCCAAAGATCGATTTGCTAATGAAATAATTGTGTGGTGTAACACAAAAACAGGAGAGAGAGAGATGATCCAAAGTGTTTGGACTGAGATATAGAACACTGAGATAAACTATTCCTGGGGAGGTTGTTGGAGTTCAAGAATTTTGAGGTGTTTTTTTTTTTTTTTTAGTATTTATTTATTTTTTAATTTTTTGGCCGACACAACATCTTTATTTGTATGTGGTGCTGAGGATGGAACCCAGCGCCACGTGCATGCCAGGCGAGCACACTACCGCTTGAGCCACATCCCCAGCCCCAAGAGTTTTGAGGTCTTAGTTTTGTTTTTTGTTCCTCCATCCACCCTATGGTGCTAGGAAGTTCAAGTTGGAATGCATTCTGTGATATGCATCTTAGAGAATCAAGCAGAAATCTGCAGTTAGCATGCAGTGCATTATAGAATCTCAGACTAGTAATATACATGTGATCAATATTGAAACAGGAGGAAATGCAGAAAAGAGATTGAGAAAAAGTGCACACCGATATGGTGGAAACCAAAATATTTCACAGAATAAAACTTCCTGAGTGCCAAATGCTGTTTCTAAGTCAAATGTGATGTGGTCTGATCGGTGTGTAGAGGGAGGTAAAGTCAGAGACCTTGTTATGGAAAATGTGGCAGTTTGACCTAAATTTAACAGTGAACATAAGATGAAGAAGCTGTCATATGAGATATTTTGAAGTGAATTTTTAAGGAGGAGATGTCTGATTAGAATTGGTGTTGGAGGAAGATCCAGGGATTTCTAATGGCACTCAGGTATTTGGTTTAAGGACTCAGGTCAGTGGGGAGTCTCTCTACAGAATGAGAAGTCTAAGATGAAGATCTGTGAAGTGAGTGTTAATTCAGGGGGATACTGATGTTCCTGTGCTTAATGGCTATCTTTGAGAAAGACTGATAAGTAGTTGAACACATACCATAGGGTGGAAAGGTCTGGGCTGATGAGACAAGATAATAACAATTATAAAGAGAAAGAGTTGAACTCACTCTTACCTAACACTTATTATAAAGAAAATGCCACTTATTACAATGAATGGTCCAAATTGTTCTCTATTGAATCTTCATTCCTTGAGTTATATACTAAAAAATTACCAATAAGGTTGGAAAAGTTACCGTTTAAAACGATGAGAGATAAAAATGTATGAAAATGTAATGGATATTATACAATAAAATTTGTCTATTTGGACTGAATTTAATATTTTTAAAAAATTTAAAAACATGGCTATTTGTTGGGAAAATTAGCTGAATTATTTCTTTGTGTATAATTCAAGTTTAATCAGAAAGTACAATACTAGGTTGAATACATTACATTTTCCAAAAATAAATTTGAAGGACCTTACACTCCATAAGCTTTCAGACACTAATAAAAGTAGAAACCATGTGGCAAAAGAAGAAAAAAAAAAGATTTTACACATAAAAAACAAAACTAGTTTGTAAGGGAGAGAAAAGAATTTTGAAAGTTATTTCTTATCATTGATTTAAATTGTCCATCCATATCATCTTTCTGCCACTCAGTTATTAGTTGTCAATATGACAGTTCATTTGCCAAGGTATATCCAAAGAGATAACAGTCAACTTGAACTGGTATTTTATACAAAGCCTTCCCAAAGGTATCTTTGTACCCTTGTTGTTTGCACATCCCCTGAAGGCCCTGAAGTAACTTATTGTTTTAGTGAGACCCACTGTTTACTCCTTCTGTTTGTGTGTATGTGTATGATTTTTGATTATCCAGTTGCATGCTTTTGCGTTTTGTGAAATGGACCAAGATCCTAAAGTTTGGGAGTGACTTCTGTCTAGTTGTCAATACTAAGACCTGGCTTGACACAAGCCCTGGCAACTAAATGCTCTTCTATTTTGCTTCCTGGTAGGGGCATGACAGAATCAGAAGGCTTAAGGCAGGCTATCAATTAAGTAGACCAATCACGACCTTATGAAATAAGAGGATGCAGACTGAACTCAAGGTTCTGACTGCCCAGACATATTTGGGGATTCATTGCACAGAGTTTTAAAAATTGAAAAATGAGTTACTTCAGCAAACAAGATAAACACTAGACAGAATTATAAAAGGAGTCATAAAATCAAAAGGAAATTAGCATACCATATAATGGCTGAGAAAAAAGGGTTAAATGAGGCATTGATTTAGCTATTTAGAGATTTTTTTTCCTATTAAATAAACCCCTGAAATCATACCATTTTTGTTGATTTAACACCTTTCACTGCTCATTTTAACGTTGTTCACTCTTTGGATTCCTATAAATGTCTTTCCACAAACTCAAGTACCATTTATCAAAGTTACTGTGTGAGCTCACCAGGAAAAGAGATTTGGCATATTCATGGGTGGTATTTCCCTTTCAGAAATAATTCCAAAGAGATTTAACTAGAGAAAGAGCAGGAATTGTTAAGTATCAGTGAACCATACACCTGAAATGTTTTACCCATACGGATACATCAAAACTGTATCCAATGTGGAATTTTACATTTTTCCAGGTAAATTGGAAGTAGCAGCACAATAGCCATAAATCATCTTTCTTCTCCTTTTTACTCCCAAGTTATGTCATTTGAGTTTCAAAATGACTCTCAATCCATCACTTTTTTTTTTTTTATGTAACATCAATTTCTTTACTCCTAGCCTCAATTTAAGAAATATGTATTTTACTTGTTAATCTCTTTTTTTTTGTGGATTCTCTGGCAAAATCACTGGATCAGTCACATCTCAAATTCTGAAATTATTTTCAAGGTGTAGGCTGGGTCAAGACACTTTGCTATATACCAAAATATTCCCGGGCTTTTTTGATAAGGTTATAAAGTGTACCAAGAAACCTAAAAATGGAAGAGGGATTGTAACTTACTGATAAAATGCTTGCCTAGTATGTGTGAGGGTGGTCCTGGGTTTGGGAACTTTGGAAAAAATTTTTAAAAGAATATTCAATTAATTCATAAAAATTGAAGACAATGAAAATCATACATGTTGTATTTTTCATCTACTGAAAATATGAATGTAGTAATTATTCAATAACTATATTTCATATATTTAGAAGTATTATTATATTATATTAAACATCTAAATTGTCATTCTTTTCTTTGCTTGGGGCTGGGACTACAACCCAGGACCTTACACATGCTCAACAAGCATACCATTCTAGCCCTCAAAATTATATTATTAATAGACAATCTGAAATTATCTTTCATTCCCCTTTAGTATTTTAAAATGTTTCTTTTTTATGTTTGTGATTGTACATTTTGGACATGAACTACCCACTTGAGTCATTGGGATGTTCTCTGTCACTATTTGTAGAATAACTTGCATAAATATTAAAAAATTGTATGTTAAACAGTAAAATATTAAAAAGTAAACAGTAAAATTAAAAAGTAAACAGTAAAAAGTAAACAGTAAAATATTAAAAAAGTGTATGTTAAACAGTAAGCTCCAGTAAAGTTATCATATACTTAAAAAAAAAGAAAAAAAATCCTGTTTCTCAATTTTGTTCAGAAGTGGGTATATTGTTTATAAAGCAAATGTGTCAGAAGCTTCACAATTCTTGATACATTTCCCTACCTCCCCAGACCCACCATTGGAGCTATTTAGTTTGCCATGGGATTGGCAGTACCTCCATGTATAGTTCCAGAAGTGTACAGATTTTTTTATAACAACTGTAATTAAACATCCATTCCAAAACCTATCTTCCACACTTTGACTACACATAACTCTTCCAATGCAAATGTAAACTTGTTTTTCATTCATTCTTTCTGAGTTTTTTTTCTTGGTAAATCAGCAACAAGAATGGGTGCTTCCTAAACCCAAGACTGTCTCTTTCCTCTTATTTTTTTCCTATTATACCAATTATATTATCAAGTTTTTATTAAATATTATCATGAGTTTTGGTTCTTTATCTTTATGTGTATAAATCCATAATTTGAATACCTTTCATGTATCAAGCATAAATGTAAATGCAATTTTTCCCAGCTGTTTAGTCTAATCATCTTTTGATTTGTATTATTTCTCATGAACACTTAAAAAAATACAAACACTTGTAGACCACTTAGGAACCTACTGTTTTCCTGTCTTCTTTAATTTGGACATGGTGGAGAGGGTAAGGAAGATGACCTTATTATGTCTGCCACCCTCCCTGTGCTCTAAGGACACACACTTTGTCACGAAGCATCACTCCCATGCCTTTTGAGTATACTCCAATCGGCTGCTGCTTCTGCATCACAGCTGGCTATAAAGATTACTCTCAGACACTTGAAGACCACGAAGTGGAGAACACTGTGGTGTTCTAAGCAGGGGCCAATTCATTTAATTCATTCACACTGCATTAATTGGCCTCCAGTGTGGTTACCTAGTTTCTTCTTGAATACAAAGAAAATAAGAAAATTCCTTTAGATCTTATTCTCTCTGATGCCTCTAGCCACTATAGCAGATTTATTACACATTACTTTCAATTTCTACATTTTATTTCTGCTAGCAAATAGAATTCAATAATGAAGCTAAAATATCAGCCTGATCTCTATATGCCAACAGATATTAAACACAGCCTATTTCTTTCAGTTGCATTTTGCACGCTAAAAGGACAAAATTCTAGCAAATTAGAAATCACCAAAATAATTCAGTTACTTCATTGATGAAGTCATTAATTCAGTGGATGTTGATTGCATTATCAAGTGTGAAACACTCAGAATACAAATAAGAATAGAAAGCATTTCTAAATGGTTGCGATTAGGTAGCATTATATATTTTTAAGGCTATATAACCAAATTAGTTCAAACCAGATTATTTAAAACCTTGGTTTTTATTTGTTTAGACATTGAGTCTTGCTGGAGAAGTGAAGAGATAGAACAATCTCTATATTACTTTTCTCGCTACTCAAACTTATACTCCCTTATATAATTTTTTGAGAAGACCCTGGGCAGAATTACACTTGCTTTTGTCACAATTTACTTGTATTTTGGAAACACTGGAAATATTGGCCATAAAATATCTGAACAGTGTCATTTGTCCATGACCAAGTTTAAGATAAAAAAATTGTCCCTGAAGTAAGAGTGTAGTGGCATACACACATTTAAGTTTTTACCTTCTGTTTTTCTCTCATCTAATTACACTAAGTCATTATGTTTATTTCTATTTTTATCTCATGTAATTACCTTAAGCTATTTCTCCAGAATTATTTATAATATGTGAAAGAAAATGCTTGCACATAAATACATTTTAATACATAACATGTAAAAATGTTGTTATTTAATGGGACAAGATAGTATTTTAATTTCATTCTGCTTCTACACAAAAAACTAAGCAGTATCAAAATTTATGTACCAATTAAAATATGGATTTTGCAAATAGATTGATGGGATCCAAATTTTATTATCTTTGATTAACTCTGTGGTCTTAAGATGTTTGCTTCCCTCTTACAAACTTTTAGCATGTGCAAAACACTCTTAAAATTGCTTAGTAAGGGAGAAATAAAATTATAAACAAAAGATAGAATTGTTGCTTTTGTTCTTATTACATTATCATGTGTCTAGATAATTATAGGCAATAACAGTAAAGTAATATTCTCTCAAAAATCTTCTTGGATGAACATTGCTCTCATAATTTTGTACTACTTAAAAGTTTACCAAATTTTGTAAGATAAACAAGTTTTAACCAAAAATAGCCTTGTGAGGTGACAGGACTGTATGTTTATACATTGAATAACTAATACATGCTTAGTGATCTACTGACTTTTGATGCCAGATTGCTTTTCCAGAGTCAAGGAGGAAATGTAGCACATTCTTTATATTGATCAATAGTTCCACCCAATAATTGCCTAATACATTGTATTTTATTACTGGCAATCTTTCTGACACATATACTGGCATTTGATCATTAGATAGTGCTCCTGAAGTCACATAAATCAACATTTATATATGCAAATACATATGGGAACTCTAAAAATTGTCTTCTCATGGTTTAATTCTCATGCCAAAGATGTTGCTATTATTCTATTTTTATCAGAACCTCTCCTGGAGACCATAAATGATAGATTGTTTCTTTATAACCCCCTTTGTGACAAAGTCCTTTAACTTTGGAAGTTAGATTGGATGGTTGGGAATATACGTGGTTATTTAACATTAACAGTAATTTTAAAAAAATGAAGTAAGTGATTGCCCTGTATTTGAACCAAAGCAATAACAAAATAAATACTTAGAAATTAGGCCATATTTATTCATCTATCAGCTATCAATTAACTTATCCTTCTATCCTTTTATCTATTTGACTTTAATGCCTTTCATTGCAAACTGTCTCTTTGTATAATTGTGACAGGAGAGGCCAAAGATATATTTAGAAAGCTTTACCTGGTTGTGCAGAATGTAATTCAGCTAAATAATGGCCTTGAAGAGTAACAATGATTCTTGTGTTTTAGCAGAGGAAACACTAGATATTATCAATAATTTTTAGTCAAAAATGTGCATTTACTATAGGTTGTGGCAGCCACGAACATTTCCTGAAAGTAAAGAAGGATTTTTGACTTAATAAAGTGCCAACGGATTCTGAAATATTATCCACTAAACTACCATTTGCTCTAACAGACTTGGCTCAATCAATGATTTTCAATTACTAAAATTAAAATAGAATTCCCTGATTTGTGTATAGTCAGATTCACTTGGCAATAGACACTACACCAGGCTATAGTACAGAAGAAAGGATTATAAACTCTATATTTGTAGTACACCAAACTTTGGAGTTTAATTAACAAGTGTCAATCACTTTCATTAATTTTTTTGAAAAGCTTTAAAAACTATATTTTCCATTAGAGGATGATGTTTTGAAGTACAGGTACATTTTGGTCTGGTGAAATCTAGTGAATTAGAATATGCTATGCATTTTTACTTTGAAAAAAATTTTAAAGAAAGAGAAAGAGAGAGAGAGAGAGAGAGAGAGAGAGAGAAAGAGAGAGAGAGAGAATATCTTTTTTATAGATGGACATAACACAATGCCTTTATTTTTATGTGGTGCTGAGAATCAAACCTGGGTCCCGCCCATGCTAGGCTAGCGCTATACTGCTGAGCCACAATTCCAGCCCTGAAAAATATTTTTATGAATTTTTTTAAGAGAGAGAGAGAGAGAGAGAGAGAGAGAGAGAGAGAGAGAGAGAGAATTTTTTAATACTTATTTTTTAGTTTTCACTGGACACAGCATCTTTATTTTATTTTTTATGTGGTGTTGAGGATTGAACCCAGTGCCCGGCGCATGCCAGGCGAGCACGCTACCTCTTGAGCCACATCCCCAGCCCCTTTATGAATGTTTTTTTAACTATTTATAGATGATAACTTTTCCAACTGAAAATGCATGATATTTTATTCAAATAATTTTGTCCTTAAATTGTTATACTTTATTTTTTTATGTTCTATAAATTTTTAGTTCATATGATTTACTGAATGTATAAAGAAACTTAAGATTTAAATTTTAATTATTTAATTTAAAATATTTGACTCTTGAGTTTCATGTAGAATATTTGCACTAATCTCCAACATGTATTATCAATAATAATGAATTCAAAATTATTTTAATTCATAAAGACAAAATATTTTCATAAAATTGGGGAACCATCACAGTCAGTAAAAAGTTAATAACACTCTGTACTTTGGGCATTTCCTCCTCAGTCTGAATTGTCTCAGATTATGTTCATAGTTACAAGTCAATAACAAGTGTTATTCATACAAAAAGGACAAGGCAAACACAGCCAGAAATGTGATGGTGTGTATTCTTAGTTATATCGCTAATCCTATTGGCATTTTTGCAAGATTGAGCTTTCTTTTATACCAAATTTACTTAAGAATGGAGTTACTTTTTATAAGAAAGGTGATTTTTCTCTTTCAGCCAGAAATCACAAAATAAACACAAAACTGAGTGAAAAGACAGAATCCAAACCATCTGTGCCTGTTAGCTAATGAATTTCTGCTCCTCTGGGGAAAATTAAAGTAGAGCTTTGTAAATCTATAAATGGCAGATATAATTTTGGGGGAGGTATTGTTTGGTTGGTTTGTTGGTTTCATTTGATTTTGATATTTTTAAAGGATTTTTAATTAATTGACATACATTTTTATATATTTATTGTGTACAATGCAACCTGTTTTTTTTAAAAAATATAACTACATGTGAATAACTAAAAAAGCTGACATAAGCATTGTATCACCAGGCAGATTATTCCTGTTTTAAACTAGAGATACTAATATCATTGCTGCTGTATTCAGTGCCACATTCTTTACTCAATACCATACCATGTTTTGTTCTACTCTTCTGACAAACTCTTTATTCCCATTTATTCAAAAACCCTACCACTGACAATGATTATCCTTGATCAAATTCTGTCAGGCTCTCCTGAACTCTCTCTCTCTCAGACATGAGGTTTTCATGCTGATCTCTGCATTGTGCAGTTTTACCAAGAATCCTGCAAATCAATTAAATCAGTATTCCGTCAATCTCAATATCTGATATCCCTTAATATCTCAGGTTCCCCATTTCTTATCATTTCTAAGGGGTGGTCCCTTCACCCTGCTATGCTTTAATCAAATGTCCCCCATTAATTCTAATCTTTCATCTTAGTAATTTTCCATTCAGTGGCCTCCTTATCTTCTACCATGTCCAACTATTGGCTATAAATCCTCCTTTTCCTTCTTGCATTCATAATTGAATCATTTTCTCTTTTCAGCTGAAATACCCATTGCAAGGCTCCCTATACCTATCAAGATGGCCGTGAATAAACTCTTGTCTTGCTGTGTGTTATGAATAAGACCATTAACATTCAACCTAATGTTAATTTTGTTATACTTTCATTGCTTATTGTCTGTATTCACTTCACCACCTCTTACAGCAAGAATGTAATCCAGGGTGGCCATGTGTGTAGGTTTATTTTGTTTTTTAAAAAAGCCCAGATAGCTTCCATGATAGCTTGCCATACAGGAAGTTATCAGTAAACAGTTGTTAAATGCAGTAGAACTGAGTAAATCACATGATGATCATTAACATTGCATTTAGCACAATAACCAGAAGCACCATAGGATCTCTCAATGTTCCTAGACTTTGACACTCAGTTTGTGGTACTTGAACTCTCAGCAGCACTTTTACCTAGAATCTTGTTGGAAATGCAGTCTTTAGGCCTCTCTGGATACCAAACAATTCAGAACCTCAATTTTCCTAAGTGCCCACTATCTTAACTGCATTCTTATAGAAATGAGTCTCTTGTTGCACAACACGAGCCATTTGTTCTTTTGTTTCCCTTTCCCATATTTTGTAGGGGAAATTGTTCCCCATACTTTCATAGAGATTGCATTCATGATGGCAGTTGATATAGATCAAATGCTTCTTTAGTGTGTTTAAGCCTTTACTAAATATTTTGCATTAAATATGTTATAAAAAATAGTTCTTTTTTGTGTGGGGTAATATTGGCAAAATGGAAATGGAGAAGATCACAGCACTTTCCTTCCTATAAAAAACAACATCTGGACCATCAATGAATTAAAAAGAAAAAAAAAATCTGAGCTATCTCAGGGATCCAGATCAGAAGCAGCAACAATACAGTGAAGGAAAAAAAGCAAGAAAAGAAAGAAAGAAACAGACAAACAAACAAATAAATAAAAAATAAAGCTCAACACAGAAAATGTTTCCCTGTGAATTCCTATTGCTAGAAAAATAACAGCAGGTTGAATGACCAGTTTCCCTAGACATTTGGGAAATGAGAAAAGAGTGTGCTTTAATGTCACCCTACTCAGATCACTGGAGAGGGTGACATAGTAGAGAGGCGTGAAGATTGCCAGGAGTGCAGAAGAAAAAAATTAGTGTAGAAATAAGTAAAACACAGAATAAAAGAGAAAAAACTCAAATAAATAATATCAGAAATAGAAGAGAAGTCATCACACTGCATGTGACAGAAATTAAAGTGTTTATAAGGGACTGTGATGAACAATTATATGCCAATTAACTGGATAACTAATAAAAAAATGGACAAATTCCTAGAAATATATTACACACCAATACTGAATCAAGAAGAAATAGAAAACCAGGACAGACCAATAACATAAATGGGGACCAAATAGTAATAAAAAATATTCCCCAAAAGCCTGGGACCAGAAATTTTCATGACTGAATTCTACTGTTTTCAAAGAAGAATTCACATCATTCCTTCTTAAAGTCTCCCCAAAATAGAGGGAATACTTCAAATTCATTCTGAGACCTGCATCACCCTAATACCAAAAACAGACAGAAATACTATGAAAATTAAACATGACAATTCAAAATTCTAGATTCAGAAGTCATCAATAAAATATTAGAAAACAAATTCAACATCATGTTGAAATGGCCATACAACATGACCAAGTGGAATTTATTATTAGATTTCAAGTATATTCAACATGCAAATCAGCCTCTGTAATATGAAACATTGACTAAATTTTTAAAATCACACAATTAAGTTAAAACATGAAAAGAAAGCTTTTGACCAATTTCAACAAATAAAAATTTTCTCAATTAGAGTTATAAAAGAGACTTACCTCTACACAATTAAAATCACATGTGAACACTCCAAAGCTAACATCATAATTATTGGAGAAAAACTGAGCTTTTTTTCTAAAATACACTAACCGTAACAACTTCTTTCAACTAATTACTGGAATTTCCAGGCTCAGAAAGTAGCCAAGAAAATGAAATAAAATACACCTGGACAGGAAAGAATGAGTAAAAAGATCTCCACTTGAAGACAACTTAGTCATATATGAACATATTGACGCAACAACAGCATCAAAATTATAAAAATTAATAAACCAATTTTTATAATAACTGAATACAAAATCAACATAACAAAATAAATTTTAGCTGCTAAATAAATAAAACACAAACTACCTGACTTTAAATAAAGAAAACAATGCCACTCACAACAGCCATATAATAACACCAATAATAATAATGAAGAGTAATAAACTTCACCAAAGAGGTGAAAACTTGCATATTAAAATGTAAAATATTGATGTTGATAACTAAAGATGACACAGATAATTGGAAAGATATTCTGTATGAATAAGAAAAAACAGTATTGCTAAAATGTTCATACTACCCAAATTAAAAGCCAAGTACGGATTTAATGCAAATCTTTCCAAAATCCCAATAGCATTAGTTACAGAAAAAATTTAAAAATTATAAAAGTTATAAAGAACTGCAAGAAAACTCAAAAAGCCAAAGGAATATTGAGGAAGGTTAACAAAACTGGAGGTATGAAGGTATCACACTCCATTACTTCAACATACATCACAACTACAGAAATTAAAACAGCATGATAGTGGCATAAAAATGAACATAGACCCACGGAATGGAATATAGAACTCAGAAATAAATCTACTCATCTATGTTCAACTAATTTTCAATAATGTTAGCCTCTTAGGGCAGCATTCTTTTCATTGGGAAAATACAAAAATATAAATATAAAATACATTTTTTCGGATTTGATGAAATAAAGTTTTCAAGCTTTTGTATGATGTTACAAGATTTAATTGTATTAAGTGTAAGCACTTAATAAATCATAACGATTAAGAATATTCTTATTATTTCAACTTGAACATAGTATGATTTTATATAGTAAAAGATACCGGCCTTTCAGTTTGTAGTCAAAATTAACTATTAATATCATTACATAAATTTCTACTCAAATTTTTATATATTTTTATAGTATTCATAGGTAAGTAAAATGAATTAAAATAAGGTATTCTTTAGAATTATTATTAAATGGCAATTTTTATTAGTGGCATATATTAAATTTTTCACTTCTTTTGCTATGTGTGTGACACACCTAGTACAAGAAATTTTCAAGAGGCTAAGAGAGCAGAGTGGGAAGACATGAGCTAGCTCCACATAATAGTTGAGAAAGTTAGGAAAGTTGCTAGGAGAAGTATTATTGAGACTAATATTAAATAAAACTAGACCCTCACCAGGTAAAGAAAGGAGAGGAGTTCATCAGGCAGCAGAGCTGCTGATGTAATCAGAAATGTGCAGGCTTCATATTTTTTAAATAAATACCAGACCAAAAAAATGTTGTGAAGGAGTTAAGAGACATGATCTTCAAATAATAAGAGGTCACAAAATATAACATGAAAAAGTTGATTTGGGTCTATAGTTGTTGGGGAAGAAGTGAAGATCATCAGAGTAAACAGGCAATCCACAGAATGGGGGGGAGAGGAAAGGTTTTGCAAACTGTCCATCAGATGTGGTAAATGTCAAGAACACATAGAGCAGTGAAGCTCCACCTCATGTACAACCACAAGAATGGGATCCTAAATTATACTGCATGCATGTATAATATGTCAAAATGCACTCAACTGCCATATAAATAAAAAAACAGAACACATAAGGAGCTTAAGATACAGAATAATAAAAACCTATGAAGAACTGGACTTAAAAATTGAAAAGGACCTAAGTAGATATTTCTCATAAAAAGAACACAGAGACACAGAGACAGTCAAAATGCAAAACATGTATGAAAATATACGGAATAGCACTAATCATCCGGGAAATAAAAATCAAAACCACAATGAGATATCACCTCACCACACTCCAGAAAGAATGGACATTATCATAAACATCAAAAGTAACAAGTACCAGCCAGAAGGTGGAGAAAAGGAACCCTTGCATACAGTTGATGGGAATGTATCTTAGTGAAGGCATTATAAAAAAACATCACAGAGCTCCATCAAATATTTGCAAATAAACTACCATTTGATTCTACAAACACACCACTGGGTACAGAGCCAAAGGAAATGAAGTCAGTATACCAAAGAGGCATTTGCACTTCATGTTTACTGCAGCTCTATTCACAATAGACAAGAAATGGAAACAGCCTGAGTGCTCACAAACTGATGAGTGAATAAATAAACATGATACTTGTATATACTGGAATACTATTCAACCATAAAAAATAAAAATGTCATTTGTGACAACATGGATCAAACTGTGACAATATTAAGGCAAGCATACTAGGCACAGAAAGACAAGTACCACATGATCTTTCTCATAAGTTGAATCTAAAAATGTTATATAGGTTGAAAGTGGAATGGTGATCAGAGGCTGGAAATGAGACATGAGAAATATTACTCAATGAGTACTAAGTTTCAGATAAGAGCAAGATATCTTCATGTGCAAATTGCACAATAGGTGAATACATATAATGATAATGTACTATATATTTCAACAAGCTAAAATAAAGGATTAGGAATGTTTTCCCTATAAGAACTTGATAAACATTTAAGGAACCAGATATGTTTAACCAAATTTGAATATTGTACTATGTAGAATTTATATCAAAAACTTACTTGGTACCCCATCATTATGTGCAATTTCTACATTTTAATTTATCAATTAAAAATAAACTTCCAATTTAAAAATCAAAAAAGAATTGAGTGAAGAAAAATTGGAAATATTGGATTCTTAGTTCTCTTAGGACTGGATTGGAATAATTGCATTAGATTGCAGAATTCTGAAGAAGTCAGGAAGAAAAACCATTTAAGAGGGGTATTATAAATAGCAAATGGGGGAAATTATGGCTATTAATGTTAAGACTGGAAATAAGTGTTTTCTTTAAACTTGCATAAAATGATGCATTTATTTACAAGGAGAGTTTCTACATATTGAATTGGCTTTCATATTAGAGGATGAAAACATTTGGGAGTTTACCTGATTTATTATTGCATTTGTTTTCTGGGCTACATTTTTCTTGTGCCTCTGAATAAAGCCTCAGGCAAATCCTAGAGGTTTGTTCAGACAAACATATAATATATATTAAAAATAATTCCCAGGTTAGTCACTAAAATTTCCAAACCAGTATAGTCATCACATAGCACCAATCCAACACAAAATTACAGACTCAAGGGTGAGTCTGAACTCAAGGTCAAGGAGCCCAAATGGAAACAAACTAGTTGGTTTCTTCTTGCTATGCTATTTTATCTCCTATCCTTAGATTAGTAGCTATTTTAGATCCTTCTGAAAGGTTTACTAAAAACTTTAAAGCACATAGCAGAGTTAGCTGTGATATTGTGTTAGTGCCCATTGTTGGTGCACAGTTTCTGAACACTTCTCAGGTACCATTTTTGTAAAATCTGATATTACCCCTAGGAATTTTAAAGGAAGGTACCTTGATATAGACAATGGCATCTCTCTGGCACCTCATTTGGGATGTCTCTCTAATCCTTCAGATCAAGGATCTCCAACACTTTTCTTACTGGGGGTGATTTTAACCTTCTAGGCTATCTTCTTGATAAAATCCCGAAGTTGTCGCATTTTGCTGTTGGCAGTGCACTTGTGTCTTGCAGGAAGTTGAGCTCTGGTTTCTTCTCTCCGGCACCTGTGCCTGTGCCCTCCTGCCAGCTCTCCTGAAGCTCTAGTGAGCATAGGATAAAAATCTTGCTATGATGAACTTAGGCCCTGCATCACACAACATAAGTTAAAAGGGAACATTTTTACGGCTCTGCCTGAGAAGGGACTGGAAGTGGTTGATGGGCAGTAGTTACCAGTTCACACAAATCAAGCTCTGGTGAACACATTTAAAGCCTTGAGCTCTCTTAGGTGTGTAACTGGTCAATATTGTTCAGAAAACACTTGAGTTATTCCTTTTGCCAGCAGTGTCCAGACATCTCACACTTCTCATTAGAGGAAGATGAAACAAGAAACTACAGTTTATTAAAAAAAATGATTTTAGTTGTAGATGGACATAATAACTTTTTAATTTATTTATTTTATGTGGTGCTGAGGATCAAACCCAGTGCCTCACATGTGCTAGGCAAGTGCTCTACCACTGAACCACAACCCCAGTTCAGAAACTCTGCTTTGATCTTTAGCCTTTCTTTAGAAGCCTCTTCAGTGAAAATAGAACTGGGCTCACATAATGCTGTTCCAGGATATTAAATGATACAGTGTGAGCAGCCTGATTCTTGTTTATCTGAAGGAGTTTCAATAAAAGCAGAAGAAGTTACAAAACTTCTATAATACACTAGCTATTGTTTGGTAGCATGTACCTGAAAAATACCCTACCTATAAGATGTGTATTTAAAAGAATTTTGCATATGTAAATTATGTGAGAGTATATAAAATATATGTGGGTTTAAATGTATATCTATGTGAATATAGGTTTCAACAAATTTATACAATGCCCATAGACATGTATATATGTGTATTTAAAGGTAAAATGCATTGTGCATAGTTTGGAAGTTTATATACATGAATCTGTATACCCTGAGTTCATGCAGGTAACAATATAGTGAAATATTATCCACTCAGGCAGAATTTCATTTAGAATAATCTTTCAATATCAACAACTGAATTTCAAAATGATACATTTGTATGTAATGGATATTGAAGTTAAATTCATATTTAACTCATTTAAAATATAATATTTAAATTATATGCCTATATAATTTAATATATAATTTAAGTGTCTATAATTTTAACATTTTATAATATAAGTATATATACAAATAAATAAAATATAAATCTTTATAATATAATATAAATATATATTTAAATATAAATATATATTTAATTAGGGACAGCATTTTTCTCTATCTTAAAATAATTTTCACTAACAACTGTGGAATAAAACATTATTTTATCCATTAATAAATGTGATAATATTTGAATTACATTTTTATTTTTATTTTTTATTGGTTGTTCAAAACATTACAATGCTCTTGACATATCATATTTCATACATTTGATTCAAGTGGGTTATGAACTCCCATTTTTACCACTTATACAGATTGCAGATTCACATTGGTTACTCATCCACGTTTATACATATATTTATTAGTTTCTCATTCTCTATTTAGTAAACCATCTCCATATATCACCCATACAAAAGCACTGGCACTTAGATACATCACACTAATTAAATGCCACATTAAATATCTCTACTCAAATTTTCCTCCTGCATATTTGATGTAAACCTTTCAAAGCACAGGAAGAAGTGACAACAAAGCCCTCTGCTGCACTCTGTGATTGAGAGAATCAGTTATTCTGGTGTCTCTGGAAGCAGAATCAATTCATGTGCTCTGTCATCCTTAGAAAGTCCTCTCTAACATTCTGTCAGCAATAAATTTCACAGGATTTCCCCAGTCAATTGCTCCTTCTATTTGGGATTAAGATAAAGGTAAATTGATTCTTCTCATACATAGTGGGAGCACGAAAGAAGAGATACTTCTACTCTACTCACTTTTTTTTTTCCCTGACAGATTTCTTCTGCCTTACTAACATAAGGTACTTAGTTATTGAAATTCTGGCTGCGACATACACTCAGGCATAACCAACATGAATGCAATTTCCCTTAGATTTACCTTCCATGAAAGTAAGGAGGAAATTTGTTTCTGAGTTAGTTATTTCTGAGCATATTTAAAAAAAAATGTGTCGGCTTGTAATACTTTACTTGCAATGACTTCCTGGATATCATGCTAGATTTAATTTCACTCTATCTTCCAAAACTAGTGATAGTCATAATTTGTGTTTTCTCTTTCCATACAAATTCAGAATTAAAATGTAAAATCTCATACTAAACTTTCCCTTAAAATATAGTAGATAGAGAAGCTATTTTGAAATTCAAATTAAGACCATCTATAAACAATCAGGCATGACTATGCCTGGCATCAAAACAAATTTTATTGAGCCTAACTTTTAATGAAGGTGTTAATACAGAGATACATTCTCTTTTTCCTTTGGAGCAGCATAGATACGTAGATGAGTTTGAGATAATTATTTCAAGTGAATTAGAATTTGCTAAAGATATAATGTCAGGTGGCAGTGTCCAAAGATAACTACACAAGAGAAAGAAGCAAACGAATGAAAGTATATAGTAATAAAATGTTTAAAAAACCCACCAACTTTCTATTGACAAACATCCATACATAAATATGCAAACAAGCATGCTGACCACAATTTTGATCTTTATGCAGAGGGTAATGATGGGATTTGACTTCTACAAGGTACTATAGTGTGCACAGTTCTAGGTTAGATTCTAACTAGACCATTTAATATCTAAATTAAAAACAGAAATAAAACATATCCTGTGTTTGTGTGTGTGCATACACATGGGCACATGGTTGTCTCTTGGTGGGTGGTAGCCATTGTTCACCCAATTCCCTCCTGGCAAGTTATGCTAATATTTAAATGCAAACCACAGGGTATAAAGTGAGACTAACATCTGAGACTAATACATTAATTGTATTAAATGTATTAAATGTATTAGTCTCAGATGTTAAAGGATATGTCACTTTGTAAAAAGGTTAAACAACAAAAGTCAATTAGGGCGAGCCAATTATTTCCATTTTTTTTTTCATTACTTGGTTAATGTATGCTCACTACATTAATTTAGAGGAGAAAATGTTTATTTGAGGCTCACAATTGCAGAGGTATCAATACATAGATGGTAAATTCCATAGTTCATGAGGGAAGAGTGTGGTAGAGCAGAGTGGCTCAGGACATGGAACCAGGAAAAAGAGAATGAGAGAGAGAGAGAGCAAGGGAGAGAGAGATTGATTCTTGCTCACCTTCACGAAATTACTAAAGTCCAGGACATGCCCCCAGCTACTCATCTCCCCCAGCCATATCCTACCTGCCTACAGTGGCTACCCAATTATTCCATGTCAGTGGATTAACACTGATTAGGTTCAGGCTTTCATCATCCAATCAGTTCACTCCTGAAGGTTCTTGCATTGTCTCACACTTGAGCTTTTTGGGAATACCTCATATGTAAAGCATAAAAGTTTATAACAGCTAGTCAAAATCTAATTAATTAGGCCTGTAATTAATTGTACCACTAGTTGCACTTTCCTACCTGACATACTCAATATCTGTGTGCATATTTATGACTTTCTAACTTGGGAGGGAATATGATTAAACAAGGAAAAATGAAAATTTTATAAATAATCTCATGATAGCCTAATATTTAAATTAAATCAAAGTATATTAGGTAAAGAGGAAAAAAAATGATGTCAGCTTTTCATTAATATTCACTTTCCAAATAAAATTTCAAAAGTAAATGCTATACTCAAAACAGTATGATCAATTACTTTATTTAAAAGTATATATGCATGTGCTCTTAGAGAAATCATTATTTTAAAATATTATTTAAATAATGTTTAAAATTTACAGTGTAGTTTACTAATTAACTTTCTATTAATGTATTTAGATATTTGCTCTTACTGATTGGTAGTCCACAATCTGTGCAGCAATGTAAAGTTTTGATTTATTCTAAATGTTGTGAAGTTGAAAATATGTGATGTAAAAGATATGTTTTTAATTTTTGTGATACAGTGCTGAGAGCCACAGCTGAGTCGGAATGGCCCCTGGCATTTTACCAACAGTATTGGTTGACAGGTGAGGCATTACTATCTGCCTTGGCTGCTACTTTGGAGTTCTTGTGGTGATTCCTGGGGATTCCCGGAGAGTTCCCATTGGTTAGGGAAGTGCAGGAGGAGGGATTTTCCGGATGATATATTTCTGGTTGCTGGTTGCTGGAGGAGCATGTGGCAGTTGGCAGATTTCCCGGGAGCATGTGTGGAGTGTGCTGGTAAAGTTCAGAAATAAAGTTTGTTCTTGCTTCAGTGGCTCCTGATTTGTGCCCAGCCAGACTACGGCAATACAGTTTTAAGTGTATTTTTTCTAGTTGATATTTCCAAAATATCACTCACTGAATTCAATCTACTTCTCTTAAGGAGAAGTCAGCTCAGAAAAAAATTGAATATTATTCACTGTGTTTGTCATTCTGAGACTAGGTGGGGAGTGGCCACTTGCCATGCAGTTGTTCACCTTTGCATTCCCAGCGTAAACCTTGTAGTATCCCCTTAAGGAATTGTGTGCCAGTTAGCTGAGATTTACAGAAGGTACACCGCCTACCACAAGCAATTCTTATCATTGGTATAAGAGTCTCGCCCAGGGAAAAATGACACTGGAGGAAAAAATGCTTTGTATTTACCATTTATTCCATTTGACATTTAGAAAAACTCTTTCATCCCAAATTAATGGTAGTTTGAAAATATTTCTAAATTCAAATATAATTTTTCTCATACATCAAAGTTTTTTTCTTTGACTTTGATATCTATACTTGCACTTATTTATATAGATATAATCCTCTTTGTATATGTCATACTCTCTACAATGATATATTCTTCCCATTACTTAATGATATTATATTAATCGTATATGTAGGCTTATGAATGTTTTGGGGTTCTGCCTTATGAATTGTTGGTTAAGAAGTTGACCAGTTGAAACATTGGCTTTTGAAAGAAAAAAGATCAAAGTCTATATCAGGCTTCTTAATATATATGTCTCTCAGAAATTTTGAAAATACAATTTAGTTTCCCAAAGTAAAAAGGGAATAATAGTATTTCCTTTCTAAGAGTTTAGTAATGTTTGCTTTATTATATACCTTTGTTTTATTTATTTATTTTCATGTATGCTAAAGATAAGATCCAGTGCCTCACACATGCTAGGGAAATGCTTTACCACTGAGCTACAACTCTAATCCAATGTTCATTTTTATGATATGCAAAGTTTCTTGAGAAATATTTAAAATATCTGAGGCATTCATGGTGGTAGCTGCTAGTACTTACAAATTTTCAATTCATTTTTATAAAAAGGACCACATATGAGTACATTTTTTTTTTCATGAAACATTTGCATTATAACTTTGAAAAATAATCCTAAAGTATTTTAACATACTTTTATACAAAATCAAGTTTGTTTTTCAATCCAAATAAAATTCTTCTTCTAAAATGTATAGTAAAATAATAAGAGCAATGTTAACACAATTAAGAAAGGAAAATATTTGAGGGGGAAATTAGGAGTACCTTAAATTATGGTAAAGTAAAATAATTCTTGATTTTATAGCATAATTTTTGATTAATAATTCTTTGAAATAATTAACACCTAGTTAAATTACTATGTGTAGATGATATTTTACATAAATAGTAAATGGGGAAATATTAAATGTTTGGCAGTTCTAACATTATTAGATGTGACCACATCTGTGATTCGAATTCTAAATGTTTTAAATACAACTGAAAAGCAGGCTAGTACATAGCTATTGCTATGTATGGTTCAAACGTTTGTGTCTCTCCAGAATTAATGGTGAAACTTGAATCTTCAATGCAATAGTATTGGGGTGATTAGGTAATGATTTGATGATAAAGACTTCTTTATCAGGAAAACCCCTGTGAAAGAGGGTACATGTAGCTTTTGCCCTTCTGCCTTCCACAATACCAAGATAGTATAGCAAGGACCATCTTGAAAACTAAAAAACAGGTCCTTATTGTTTCTCTTGCTGAGAAAAAACTTTTTAGCTTAAGTAAGTCCCATTTGTTTATTCTTGTTATTAACTCTTGGGCTATGGGTGTCCTATTAAGGAATTTGGAGCCCGACCCCACAATATGTAGATCGGAGCCAACTTTTTCTTCTATCAGACGCAGAGTCTCTGATTTGATATCAAGCTCCTTGATCCATTTTGAGTTAACTTTTGTGCATGGCAAGAGAAAGGGATTCAGTTTCATTTTGTTGCATATGGATTTCCAGTTTTCCCAACACCATTTGTTGAAGATGCTCTCCTTCCTCCATTGCATGCTTTTAGCCACTTTATCAAATATAAGATAGTTGTAACTTTGAGGATTAGTCTCTGTGTCCTCTATTCTATACCATTGGTCCACCCGCCTGTTTTGGTACCAGTACCATGCTGTTTTTGTCACTATTGCTCTGTAATATAGTTTGAAATCTGGTATCGCTATACCGCCTGATTCACACTTCCTGCTTAGAATTGCTTTTGCTATTCTGGGTCTTTTATTTTTCCATATGAATTTCATGATTGCTTTATCTATTTCTACAAGAAATGCCATTGGGATTTTGATTGGCATTGCATTAAACCTATAGAGAACTTTTGGTAATATTGCCATTTTGATAATGCTAGTTCTGCCTATCCATGAACAGGGTATATCTTTCCATCTTCTAAGATCTTCTTCTATTTCTCTCTTTAGGGTTCTGAAGTTTTCATTATATAAATCTTTCACCTCTTTTGTTAGGTTGATTCCCAAGTATTTTATTTTTTTTTTTTGAGGATATTGTGAATGGAGTGTTTTTCCTCATTTCCGTTTCAGAAGTTTTGTCGCTGATATACAGAAATGCCTTTGATTCATGCGTGTTGATTTTATATCCTGCCACTTTGCTGAATTCATTTATTAGTTCTAGTAGTTTCTTTGTAGACCCTTTTGGGTCTTCTAGGTATAGGATCATGTCATCTGCAAATATTGATAATTTAAGTTCTTCTTTTCCTATTTTTATGCCTTTAATTTCTTTTGTCTGTCTAATTGCTCTGGCTAGTATTTCAAGGACTAAATTAAATAGAAGTGGTGAGAGAGGGCATCCCTGTCTTGTTCCAGATTTTAGAGGGAATGCCTTCAACTTTTGTCCATTCAGAATGATGCTAGCCTGAGGCTTAGCATAGATAGCTTTTACAATGTCAAGGTAAGTTCCTGTTATCCCTAGTTTTTCTAATGTTTTGAACATAACGGATGCTGTACTTTGTCGAATGCTTTCTCTGCATCTATCGAGATGATCATATGGTTCTTATCTTTAAGTCTATTGATGTGGTGAATAACATTTATTGATTTCCGTATATTGAACCATCCTTGCATCCCAGGGATGAATCCTACTTGATCATGGTGCACAATTTTTTTGATGTGTTTTTGTATTCGATTCGCCAGAATTTTATTGAGGATTTTTGCATCTAGGTTCATTAGAGATATTGGTCTGTAGTTTTCTTTCTTTGAGGTGTCTTTGGTTTCGGAATCAGGGTGATGTTGGCCTCATAGAATGAATTTGGAAGAGCTCCCTCTTTTTCTATTTCCTGAAATAACTTAAAAAGTATTGGTATTAATTCTTCTTTAAAGGTTTTGTAGAACTCCGCTTTATACCCATCCGGTCCTGGGCTTTTCTTGGTTGGTAGTCTTTTGATTGCTTCTTCAATTTCATCCATTGATACTGGTCTGTTCAAATTAGGGAGCCTACATCCTGGGAACAAATTTTTACTCCTCACACTTCAGATAGAGCCCTAATATCCAGAGTATACAAAGAACTCAAAAAATTAGACAATAACAAATAACCCAATCAACAAATGGGCCAAGGACCTGAACAGACACTTCTCAGAGGAGGATATACAATCAATCAACAAGTACATGAAAAAATGCTCACCATCTCTACCAGTCAGAGAAATGCAAATCAAAACCACCCTAAGATACCATCTCACTCCAGTAAGATTGGGAGCTACTATGAAGTCAAACAACAACAAGTGCTGGCGAGGATGTGGAGAAAAGAGTACACTTGTACATTGCTGGTGGGACTGAAAATTGGTGTGGCCAATTTGGAAAGCAGTTTGGAGATTCCTGGGAAAGATGGGAATGGAACCACCATTTGCCCCAGCTATTGCCCTTCTCGGACTATTCCCTGAAGACCTTAAAAGAGCATGCTACAGGGATACTGCCACATCGATGTTCATAGCAGCACAATTCACATTAGCTAGACTGTGGAACCAACCCAGATGCCCTTCAATAGATGAATGGATTAAAAAATGTGGCATTTATACACCATGGAATATTACGCAGCACTAAAAAATGACAAAATCATGGAATTTGCTGGGAAATGGATGGCACTAGAGCAGATTATGCTTAGTGAAGCTAGCCAATCCCTAAAAAACAAATACCAAATGTCTTCTTTGATATAATGAGAGCAACTATGAACTTAGTAGGGAGGAAGAGCAGGAAGAAAAGATTAACTTTAAACAGAGACATGAGATGGGAGGGAAAGACAGAGAAAAGGGAAATTGCATGGAAATGAAGGGAGAACATCATTGCTATACAAAATTACATATAAGAGGTTGTGAGGGGAATGGGAAAATAAACAAGGAGAGAAATGAATTACAGTAGATGGGGTAGAGAGAGAAGATGTGAGGGAAGGGGAGGGGGGATAGTAGGTGATAGGAAAGGTAGCAGGATACAACAATTACTAATAGGGCATTATGTAAAATTGTAGATATGTAACCAAGGTGATTCTGCAATCTACATTTCGGGTAAAATTGGGGGTTCATAACCCACTTCAATCTAATGTATGAAATATGATATGTCAAGAGCTTTGTAATGTTGTGAACAACCAATAAAAAAAATAAAAAGAAATAAAAAAATAAAAAACAGGTCCTTACATGACCATCACCTTATACTTGACAGAACTATGATTTAAAAAAGTACTTTTCTTTAAAAATGACTCTTACCCAGTTTCTTACCCATTTTGTTATAGCTACACTAACGAAACTAAAAGAAGTATCACAATAGTTCCTTATCAAATTTGCCAATTCTCAGGGTCTTGGTCCTGTTGATAACATGTTAGATGTACAAGACTATCTTAGAACAAACATCGCAACATAAATGTAAAAACTCTTACTCTTGCCTTTGTCATCATGAATAGAGATAATCACTGCTTTTTAAATTTTTAAAAGGTTTTATTATACTTTCTTCACAAAAAATTAATAATGCATTCATTCCATGGTATCTAAATTTCTATAATTAGTTTAAAAGTGTGACTACATTGTTTTCCTCATATAAGCATTCTTCATTTTCATTGTGAACTATTGGCAGTAGATTATAAAGATTTTTCCAAAGTGCAACATATGCAAACCAGGGAAAGAACAGGCAATAGAACTAATAAGAGTTTATCATCTTTCTGTAAGAGTGCTGCCAAGTCTGAAGCTTCCATTTCAGGTAAAATTTAGACTTAGAATTTTTGTCACCAAACTAGCCAAAAGCACTACAAAGACAAAGGCTGGACAATCAACAGAGCAGTAACTTTTCTTGTCTTCTTCAGTTACCAAAGTTACAAAGGAAACAAAGCTGGAAATGGAAAGAGGAATAGCATTTTTTTTCTTTTTGGTACCAGGGAATGAACTCAGGGGTACTTGACCATGGAGCCACATCCCCAGACCTATTTTGTATTTTATTTAGAGACAGGGTCTCACTGAGTTGCTTAGTGCCTCACAGTTGCTAAGGCTGACTTTGAACTCTCTATTCTCCTGTCTCAGACTCACAAGCCGCTGGGATTATAGGCAAGAATAGGCAAATTTAATTTAAGCAAAAATAGGAGCAGTTCAGGAGGGGACAGATGTAAGCACTGGTTCTTACAGTCAAAAGCACAGTAGGATAACAAGGATACCACTCAAGAAACTAAGAATTGAAAGTAAGATTTTTTGTTGTTTTGTTTTGTTTGTTTTTAATTAAGTGGCCTAGTGTGTGAGAGTATAACCCCCCTGAAGGATACACAAACAAAAAGACTTCTCTGCTAGGCATTGTTGAGGTATAGACACCTATAATTTCAGAGACTCAGAAAATTGAGGAAGGAAGATCAGGAGTTCAAACCTAGCCTCAGCAAAAGTGAGAGGCTAGCAATTCAGTGAGACTGTGTCTAAATAAAATGCAAAATGGGATTAGTGATGTGGCTCATTAGTTGAGTGTCCCTTAGTTCAATCCCAGCTACTACCTGCCCTCCACCACCCCCAAAAAAGACTTCTCTTTCATTCGGGTGCTCTTCCCATAGATCCTGTGTACAGGAAAGACTGGAGCTAAACATCAGTGAGGAAGCTTTCTCTAGGAAGAAAAAAGCCTTAGGATTAAAGAACAAGTCATTGGTAGCTGGGATCTGCAGATAAAAGGAGTGGTTAACTACCAAAGGTGGGTGGAAACTCTGAGAGATGGTATTATTCTCTGTGTTGATTGGTGGCAACATGATCACATGTGCTATTATAACACTTAGAAATACAAGAAACGAAATAAAATCATTTGGCATGTTAATGACACCTTAAAAACAACATATTTTAAAGATGGTTTTGCAGCTTCAAGTTAGCTATGAATTACAGGTTAACTTTCTAGGAATATGTAAATATTCTGATAAACAAAGTTTTTTTTTTTTTTTTTAAAGATAGAGTGAGAGAGGAGAGAGAGAGAGAGGATCGAACCCGGGCCGCACGCATGCCAGGCGAGCGCGCTACCGCTTGAGCCACATCCCCAGCCCCATAAACAAAGTTTTTTAAAAATATTCCTTTTTATATTATTTATTCTGATTGAAGTATAGAAACCAAGTTAATAATGATAGGAAATAATTTTTGAAAAAAATTTTAAACAGTAAGTCAAATTATCATTTAATTATCATATAAATAGTGTATTAATTTCTTCTTTCATGAAAAAATGATTATTTCTGAACTCCAAACTACTTGAAAAATATTTTAAATTTGTTTTTTCTTTGAAGCTATTTATAAATCCTCCCAAATAATCAGAATTATGTATTTATGGAATTCAATTTAGCTCAGTTAAAATGTACTAAATATCTTTCACTATCAAGAACTTTGCTTCTTCTTCATAATAGGCCATTAATAGAACATTATGGGTCTTTTGGGAATAAAAATACATTTATAAAATTCTGTGACTTGATCTCTGTTCAATGAACCTATAAAAATACTTTCTTAATTCTTCAAAAAAATTTTTAATGAAACAGTACAAATAATATCCATAAACATTACCAGAAATAAAGTTTTACTTACAGAGAATTAATAAGTTTTTGAGTTACATTCATCACCCACCTATTTTCTTATGACTTTTCTTGCAATAATTTAAACTTCTATTTATTCCAAGAATTTTGTGTAGAAAAGAAAGAACAGGTCAGGGACACTCAAAACAGGACAAGGGTCCTGAGGTTCTGGAACTGAAAACAGTTGGTGTTATTCTTGTGGTTATGTGATTTTTACAGGTAATTTACAGAGATTTTGGAGGTGTGATTAAGGTTACCAATTATCTGACTTTCACATATGGACATTATCCAAGTTCATCTAACCTCATCAAAAGCCCTTTAAAAGTGAATTTTCTCTGGCTGGTAGTTGTAAGGCAGCTCAGAAAGCTTTGATGTGTGGGCAAGACATGAGAAAAAAAATAAGGGGAGGCATTCCTGTTTCTGGATTTCTAAAGGGTAATCCCTGATCAGGTGGCAAGGTTTTGCATCTGGCTCAATGCCAGCAAGCAAAGGAGACTTCTGCCCAACAGCTTCTAGACACTAGATTTTCCCAACAACCTGAATGAACTTCAAAAAATGGGATCTTTCCCAGAACCTCTAGGTAAGAACCTAGTCAGTCTGACACCTGGAATTCACCTGACAGCATAAACACAGGACTCAGAGGACCATAAACACACATTCATGAAGACAATAGGAGAATGCTGCAAATATATTGACCATTGGAGTTTGAAAGAAATCTCACAGTCACATGCCTCAGTAATTAGTACATATTTTCTAATATATGCTTTTAATTTCCTAATACTTTTTTATTTCTGCTAAGTACCCCCAAATCCTTTGGATCCCAATTAGTTTTAGATCATAATAATATTGAACTTTTTAAGTGATGGTTGTGCTTTTCAGTGTTAGAGGCTTGCCTAGAAAGCATGAGGCCCTGGGTTTCATCCCCAACACACACACACACACACACACACACACACACACACACACACACAAAGAATCTTTTATATTTCTATATTTCTTACTGTACTTTGTAAATAAGAAAACTCAGTAGTGATAGTATTTAACACTCTTTTGTAGGCTTGAAAAAAAAGAAATGCACAATAATGTGAAAGTTACAAAAGATAACTTTCCTTTAAGACAAATAATATTTAAGTACATTCTCTTTTTTATTCACCTTTCCATAAAACTAGTGAGAGCACAGAGTGAAATAGATACATTTAGTAAAGTAAAGCTTAAAATGCAATCTAGTGCTTGTGTTTGCTTTTTTTTTTTTGAAACTTCAATATAGTAAAATACAACAAAAAGGGCATTGCAAAATACAAAATGACTTGTTATTTCTCTTCTAAAACGTGTACAGTAAGCTTATCAAATGCAATGTTGCATTTGAGAGAAAGGAAGACTCTCAGGAGAGATGAGCCTGTTCTAAGAGCCTGATTTGTAAGCACTCATGCTCAGATGAGGGAATAAGCAATGGGTTTTTCATCTGCTAAGTGTGCGGAATTGGGACACTAGTTCTGAAGCTGGTGCCAGACTACAGGATCAGAATCCTAGAGAGGAAATTACAACAAGTAAACTGTTTTATTTACTTACCCTTAGAAGAACAACATAATTTCTAACAAGCATGTCTGAGCACAAATTCAGATTCAGCTGTGCTGAGACTCCTGTGCCCACATGAGGATCTAACAACAAGGTAGGGAAATGCATTCACCATTTCCTCTTAGGTTTTTTTTTTTTTTTTTTTTTTTTGCGAGAGAGAGAGAGAGAGATTTAATTTTTTAATATTTATTTTTTTAGTTTTCGGCGGACACAACATCTTTATTTGTACGTGGTGCTGAGAATCGAACCCACACTACCACTTGAGCCATATCCCCAGCCCTACTCTTACTTTCTTTACCAATTTTTTAAAGAATTTTTGAAACTCTGACTTTTTTATTGCTTTTTTTTTTAACCTAACACATAGGTACATATGTATTAAATCCCATGTAAGTATTCACATCATTTTAAAAATTGGTCATCATTATTTTACACATGAAAATAGAAATCTTTGCTCTGAAGATTTAATACAGAGACCTTATCTTGTTTAAAATTGATCTTGATATGTTGGCATGCACATTAATGTAGCCTATGCTTGATATAAATGGTAGGACCTGATGAAATTCCACAGACATTTTGAAGGAAAAAAGAAGAAGAAGAAGAAATGGGTCATCTAGTTTCCCAGAGTGTGGTATCTTGCTGTGCATAATAGAGGTAAATATTACCATATGAGAATGCTTGCTGTGTCTCGCTGCTTCAGTTCCCTGTATGTGTAGTTTATCACCTGAAAAGTACATAATTGAACAATTTCTATTATCTCCATATTTTAGTTCTAGTAGCTTGGAGGTACTTTATCTTGTTTGGCAAAGTAATTTGTAAGCTTTTTAATGATCTTTTCTATGTTTTATGCAATTCATAACAATGTGTTTAGCCATATCTCACACATCACTCTGTCCTGTTTTCTCTCTCCATGTATTAGTTATGAGCTTCTGTTTAACCAACCTGGATAGGGTGTGAAATTTATGTAAGAATGTGAAATAAATCAATGTATAGCTGAATTTAAAATTGTAGCCCCCTCTACCTGTTTTCATTATATATATATATATATATATATATATATATATATATATATATATATTAGTATGTATATGAATATAATAAGTACTTATACTTGAATTGATGGCATAATTTAGAACTAATAAAAACAAACAAACAAAGAGGACTGGGGATTTGGCAGGAAAAAAAGCATTTAGGAGAATGCATGTATCTACTTAAATGTCCTATTTTGTTGTAACAAATGAGGAAAAGGTCATATAAAACTCAGTGAAGTTAGATAATACACAAAACATACTCATTTAACAGTTGGTCTTTTTTTAATACTTAAATATTACAGTAATGCACCATACATAAAAGCTAACAAAATTAATGCTTTCTAAAGTGTCTCCCTTTATATTGCTAATGGACGTGTGGGCATTTTTTGGTACCCTTCAAATAATGACAATTTGATCAGAGGAAAGTGCCTTATCGAGAAAAATAAATTGTTCTATCCTCATGCAAAATTATAATTTAAAATTTTGTCATTTATTTATATCAAAATATAAAAAGCTATATTGGTGCTAACTGATGTTTATAAACACTTGTGAGTATAATTATTTCTAATGTTTTCAAGATTTAATTTTACTGACATACAATTGCATATATTTTTAAGGTACATTGTGATAGTTCAATGCATGTATACAAAACTTAAAGGGACTAAACAGGGTAATTAGCATTTCTGTCTCCTTCTCTTTTATGCATGTTTATAGCTTTCAAAATCCACTCTCCTTATTCTTCATAAAATAGATTGCTGCAAACTACAGTCACTCTGCTGTGCTGTAGAACACTAACATTATTCCTCCCATCTAAAAACATTTTGGAACTTTCTTCACCATCCTGCAATGCTCCCTTTCTCCTACCCTCCTAGCTTCTGATAATCATAATTTTGCTCTTCCTACAGCAGAGATCAACTTTTTTTTTAACTATTCATATCTGAGTGAGAACACAGAGTATCCGGCTTATTTTAATGTGACTGACAGGTTTTCCTTTATTTTTTTTTCTTTATTTTGTTTCTGCTTTTAAGTTTTGTAAGAATCATCAAATCTTTTTAAGTACATGGGAATTGAGTGAGGTTGGGATTTAATTTTGAGCACCTCTATACCTACGTGCCTAACTTTTAGGCTGCTAGAGGAATGGTAGTGATGGTTTTAAGTTATAAATTTCCCAAGCTTTCATTTTCCAAGTGAAATTGGGAGAAAATGTATCCTAAGAGATAATCTCTAAATGAAAAAAAAGTTAGTCCTAGGTTCCTAGGTTGAATAAGTAAGGATGGAAGCCAGAATGTTTCCTAGTGGACTCTTTTATTTATACTACATGCTAAAGGCACTGAGAAATCCTGAACTGAGGAAATCTATTTAAATTTGTTTAACCACAATTCCCAAATAATCTGTAATGCAAACATCTTTTACATTTTAATATTTTATTCACATTTCACATGAAATGTTTTGAGGAATACCATCATATAACACAGATTGCAATTATTTTGCTTAAGGGTGATATTTTTTTACTATTGCATAAGAACTTAGAAGAGAAAAAAATAGCTAGTACTTTGAGTTATACCTATAATTTAGGAAATTGAAATTCAAAAGACATTTCATATTATCTAATTTTTTGAGTTCTTTGTATACTCTGGATATTAGGGCTCTATCTGAAGTGTGTGGAGTAAAGATTTGTTCCCAGGATGTAGGCTCCTTGTTTATCTCTCTTATTGTTTCTTTTGTTGAGAGAAAACTTTTTAGTTTGAGTAAGTCCTATTTGTTGATTCTAGTTGTTAACTCTTGCGCTATGGGTGTCCTATTGAGGAATTTGGAGCCCGACCCCACAGTATGTAGATCATAGCCGACTTTTTCTTCTATCAGACACCGTGTCTCTGATTTAATATCGAGCTCCTTGATCCATTTTGAGTTAACTTTTGTGTATGGCGAGAGAAAGGGATTCAGTTTCATTTTGATGCAAATGGATTTCCAGTTTTCCCAGCACCATTTGTTGAAGATGCTATCCTTCCTCCATTGCATGCTTTTAGCCCCTTTATCAAATATAAGATAGTTGTAGTTTTGTGGATTGGTTACTGTGTCTTCTATTCTGTACCATTGGTCCACTCGCCTGTTTTGGTACCAGTACCATGCTGTTTTTGTTACTATTGCTCTGTAGTATAGTTTGAAGTCTGGTAATTGGAAGGTGAGCCTCAGGGTTATACACAATTACATATAAGAGGAAAGGAGGGGTAGGAGAAAAATTATATAAGTGGAAGAAACGATTTATAGTAGAGGGGGTGGAGAGAGAGAAGGGGAGGGGAGGGGAGGGGAGGGGGGATAGTGGAGAATGGGATAGACAGCAGAATACATCAGTCACTAGAAAGGCAATTTGTAAATCAATGGAAATGTAACTGATGTGACACAGCAATCTGTATACGGGGTAAAAATGGGAGTTCATAACCCATTTGAATCAATCTGTGAAATATGGTATATTAAGAACTATGTAATGTTTTGAACAACCAACAATAAAATTAAAAAAAAAACAAAAAAAAAAAAACAAAAGACATTTCAACTGAAAAAAGAAAAATAAGGGAACATGATATGATTCGATAGAATATAGTAGGTTATTGAAATAACACCATGCAGGAATTTTGAAGAAATATGTTAATCTTTGTGAAATAACTTGGATTCAGCAATAAAATTTATGGTATAATAATTTAACTAGAATATGATTTGAGATTTAAAAAATGTATTAATCTTGATTTTTAAAGAAATATTTGATACCATCACTCATGATAACTTTTTTGATAATACAGTAGGATTTATTGCAGATAAAATGATATTCCTGGACACTCTAACTTTCCTTACATGGTCTTCCATGATGAAAACAATGACATATAGAGCAGTGGTTTAATGTGAAAAATATTGTATTGTTACACAAGATGAATTGAGGAAAGAAAGCTTCATTCAAGCTTATCTTAGATTGGTGAGCAAAGCTAAGAAAGATATGACAATGATCACATATTTTACAGAAAAATTGTATTGATGAGCCATCCAATTAGATGAGTGGACATATACCATATACCATCACTTGTCTTTGATATCCTGGCCTGAAGAAGAGAAAAAACAATGCACAATTATCCCAGTAATGGAAGCTTGGCTCAGATGATCTGAAGATGAAAGTTATGCCTGATGTTATTTGAATATTTTGAACCTGCAGTACAGGTAGAAAAAAATTGGAAAGGTGTTTGGTAAGCAGATAGAAAGTAGCTCTGGGTCAATTTTCCAAAAATCAATTTTGCTCAAGCAAATCTCCCAAAAGCAAATTATTTTTGGCAAAATGTTCTGCATCCAAGGAGAGAGAGAATATTTCAAAGTCACAGAAAATGTAATTGGGATAAAGGAAGAGATATAAGTAAATGTTCCAACCTGAGAAAGAAGAAGATTAAAAATTTATGCAGACCTTTCTTTTTTCAGTTGAAATGTCTTTTGAATTTCAATTTCCTAAATTACAGGTATAACTCAAAGTATCTAGGCATGATGGCAAACTCCTGTCATCCCAAAGGCTCGTGGAGCTGAGGAAGAAGGATCAGAAGTTCAAAGCTAGCATCAGTAATTTAGTAAAGCCCTAAGCAACTCAGTGAGATTCTATCTCTAAATAATATATAAAAAAGGGGTGGGCATGTGGGTCAGTAGTTAAGCACCCCTGGTTACAACCCCCGGAATTTATGCAGACCTATAGAATTGATGAAAGAACTATTTATGGTCTTACCCAAATTTCTGTTGAAAGGTTGGAGATATCTTTTCTGTTGAAAGATACCTAAAGATCAATAGAACTATATCAAAGATCAAAGGGAAATCTAATGTGGCCTCAAATGAACCATTAAATTTAAATTGTAGTAAAAATGTGAAATTAAATCTATTTTTATTGACATTTTTATGATGTCAATAAAGTCTTACATTGAATTCCAATTATTAATCTATTTTGCTTGAGTGAAGTGTTTTTATTTTGAAATTGAAAATTAAGATGTCAGCTTCAAAAACCATTTTCACTACCAAACTACGTTGATAACTGACAGAAATAGAGAGGAGGAGGAAGATGTTGGGTCAGAGGGAGGCAGCATTCTGTGTAGCTCCGTGAACCAGATCCCACCTAGTCTGAATACTGCATCTCTGAGAGTGTTAGAAGATCCCTATACAGCTGCTCTCTACAGAAATCACCAATGCTGTAACCCTGCACAGACCTCTGGGCCTCAGCATTCAAGAAGGACACCTGGCATTTTGAGCAGGACTCCTGGCTCCCAATACCCAAAATCCGAAGTTCTAGCCAATGCAGGGTTCACGAGCACCTTAGCAGAATCACCTACCAACATATCTGTAGATCTCCAAGACTTTGCTCCACTTCCAAGCAGCTACTACCTGCCCACGGCACGATGCCATTGCCAATGCCACCAGACACCCCAGCACTGAAAGCATACTAACTCCATCTTGACTCAACATTCTCACCAATTAGGGGGGAGCAGCTCCCAAATTGGATCTCCAGTGGCCAGATACCAGGTTTCCAACCACCCCCCATATACCCAGTGGCAGTAACCCAACACAATAGCTGCCCCACACAGGTGCCCAGTGCAATGGGAGTCCCAGTGTGAGAGCTTCCTCAATTGGGAACTGCAAAAGAGAGTGATATGGATCTAAACTTTGGAGCCTAACAGAGAGATCAGGAACTGGGAAATTTCCAGGCAAGATAGGAAGATAGTACTGGGTGCTCTAGTCATTGCTAACATTGTCCTTCCCCACAAAGGAGAGGTCTTGAAACCCTACAAGAGTATTACAACCCTATATATAATAGCACAGTCAAAGCAGTCAAAAAAAAATAGACATGTGGGGTGCAGTCTCCCTGCAGGGACTGGCAGGTGCCACTCCCCACTTCCAGTCACCCTGCACTAGGACCAGCCTTCCAACCCTTACATCCCCTATCCTGAGATACAGATATCAACTTATAACACACAACTCCACCTATTGGATAAGAAGATAAACAGGAAAGATAAGGATCTCTAAAACTAGAAACAATCCTGGTTTTTTCCTTCTAGTATTTTTTTAATCATTTTCTTCTACCCCCTCCCCCCCCCCCCCGGCATCCTCCTGCCCTCACATCCCCAACATATGTGAAACAAAGACCTTTGCATGAAATAGGATTTTGAGGACTGAGTCATCTGAATAATATAGAGATGTTGTTTACATCCTTTTTTCTTATTTTTTTCTTATTTTTCTTTTCTCCACCAAATGTTACTATTTTAACATCCTGCATTTTTTCTAAATACATATGTATGTTTGTTTTATGTACTCTACTGTCTTCCCACATACCTGCCTACACTAAATTACTTCCTGTTTATTTTTTGCTACTAACCCTCTTCATTAGATTTTTTTTCCACACTTCCTAAGATATATTAACTCTGTATCCTCACATCTTATCTTCTCAGCATATCATCCTACACCTCATTCCCAGTTTATTGTTCACTGTCAGAAACTGTAAACCCTTTTACAAAACTACTGATTATACTATAGATAATTATTGAACCCAATATTTCTGTACATTGATACCAAACTGTAAACATATTAATAACAAGGAATTGTTTATAGGTGATACATTGTTGATATTGGGATCTGATAACATTGTCCTTTCCCACAAAGGAGAGGTCTTGAAACCATACTACAAACCTATATATAACACTGCAGACCCACAGAGCTGGAAGGGAAGACACATGAGCAACATGAAAAGACAAGGGAAGAAAGTGCCCCAAATAAATCAAGACAACACATCATTAGAATCATTGGCAGTTACAGCAGAGGAAATTATAGAGAAGGATTTCAGGAAGTACATGGTTAAAATGTTCTGTGAACTCAAGGAAGATATAAGAAAACAAATACAGGCAGTGAAAGATCACTTTGACAAGGAGCTATATAAACAAATACAGGAAGCAAAGATCACCTCAACAGGAAGATAGAAGTTAAAAAAAAAAAAAAAACAGAAATCCTTGAAATGATAGAAACAATAAACCAAATTAAAAGCTCAAAAGAAAACATCACCAACAGAGTAGACCACTTGAAAGATAGGACATGAGACAATGAAGACAAAATATATAATCTTGAAAAGAACATAGACCACACAGTGATAATGGTAAGAAACCACGAGCAGAACATTCAAGAAATATGGGATAGCATTAAAAAAAAAACAAATTTAAGAGTTATTAGAATAGAAAAAGGCATAGAGGTCTAATCCAAAGGAATAAACAATGTATTCAATGAAATAATATCAGAAAACTTTTTTTAAAAATTTTTTATTTATTTATTTTTTTTTAGTATTTTTGGTGGACACAACATCTTTTGTTTTTTTTCTATGTGGTCCTGAGGATCGAACCTGGGCCGCACGCATGCCAGGCGAGCGCGCTACCACTTGAGCCACATCTCCAGCCCAGAAAACTTTTTAAACATAAAGAATGAATTGGAAATCCAAATTCAATAAACAGAAGGTTGCAGAATGTACAAAATCACAACAGATCCACACCAAGGCACATTATAATAAAAATGTCCAACATATAGAATAAGGAGAGAATTTTAAAAGCCACAAGAGAAAGGAGTCAGATCACATATAGTAGAAAACCAATAAGGATTACGACAGATTTTTCAACACAGACACTGAAAATTAGAAGATCCTGGAACAACATATATCAAGCTCTTAAAGAAAATGGATGCCAATCAAGAATCTTGTATCCAGCAAAATTAAGGTTTACATATGATTATAAAATAAAAACAGTCCACAACAAACAAAAGTTAAAAGAATTTATAGCTAGAAAACTGGCACTACAAAACATCCTTGGAAAAATATCTCATGAAGAGGAAATTAAAAATAACAATGAAAATCAGCAGAGGGAGGTAGTATCCTAAAGGAAAAACTAATAAAAGAAGAAAATCAAGTCAAGTTAATTAACAAAAATGAACAAATATGGCTGGGAATACAAACAATGTCTCAATAATAACCCTGAATGTTAATGGCTTAAACTCACCAATCAAAAGACATAGGCTAGCAGATTGGATTGGGGAAAAAAAAAAGACCCAACAATATACTGCCTCTAGGAGACTCATCTGATAGGAAAATACATACACAGACTGAAGGTGAAAGGTTAGGAAAAATCATACCATTCACATGGACTGCAGAAGCAAGCAGGGGTTTTCATCCTTATAGTAAATAAAGTAGACTTCAAGCCAAAGTTAATCAAAAGGGATAAAGATGAATATTACATACTCCTCAAGGGAACCATACACCAACAAGACATAACAATCATAAACATATATGCCCCAAACAATGGAGCAGCTATGTTCATCAAACAAATTCTTCTCAAGTTGAAGAGTCAAATTGACCACAACACAACAATCTTGGGTGACTGTAACATGCCTCTTCCAAACAAAAGTTGAATAAAGAAACTATAGGTCTAAAATAATACAATTAATAACTGATACAACTGACATATATAGACTATTTCAACATGGACTCAGTGGATACACTTTCTTCTCAGCAACACATGGATCCTTCTCTAAAACAGACCATATAATATACCACAAAGCAACTCTTAGTGAATATAAAAAATTAGGATACTACCCTGCTTTCTATCATATCATAATGGAATGAAACTGGAAATCACTGACAAAATAAAAAAATAAAAATTATTCTAACACCTGGAGACTACACAATATGCTACTGGATGAACAATGGGATGCAGAAGACATCAAGGAGAAGATTAAAAAATTCTTAAAGGTAAATGAGAACATAGACAGAACATATCAAAATCTTTGGGACACTATGAAAGCAATACTAAGAAGAAATTTCATTGCATGGAGTTTATTGCTTAAAAGAAGAAAAAATCAACAAGTAAATGACCTAACATTATACCTCAAAGCCCTAGAAAAAGAAGAATGAATCAGCAGCAAAAGCAGTAGAAGGCAGGAACTAATTAAAATTAGAGCTGAAATCAATGAAATTGAAACAAAAGAAACAATTGAAAAAATTGACAAAATAAAAAGGTAGTTCTTTGAAAAACTAAATAAAATTGACAGACCCTTGGCTACACTAATGAAGAAAAGGAGAGTAAAAACCCAAATTACTGGCAAATGTGATGAAAAAGGCAATATCACAACAAACACTACAGAAATACAGAGGATAGTTACAAATTATTTTGAAAACTTATACTCCAATAAAATAGAAGATATTGAAGGCATCAACAAATTTCCTAAGTCATACAATTTGCCTAGATTTAATCAAGAGGATATACACAATTTAAACACACCAATATCAAGTGATTAAATAGAAGAGGCCATCAGGAGCCTACCAACCAAGGAACGAATGGATACACAGCCGAGTTCTACAAAACCTTTAAAGAAGAGCTAATACCAGTACTCTAATATCAGTATATAGAGGTCATCATCTCTAACAATTAGATAAATACAAACCAATACTACTCTAAGATTTCATCTCACTCAAGTCAGAATGGTGGCTGTTATGAAGATAAACAACAATAAGGGTTGGTGAGGATGCAAGGAAAAAGGCACGCTCATACTTCGCTGGTGGGGCTGCAAATTGGTGCAGCCAATATGAAAAGCAGTATGGAGATTCCTTGGAAACCTTGGAATGAAACCACCATTTTACCCAGCTATCCCTCTCCTTGGTCTTTATCTAAAGGAATTCAAAACAGCATACTACATGGACACAGCCACATCAATGTTTATAGAAGCACATTCACAATAGCTAAACTGTGGAACCAATCTAGATGCCCTTCAGTAGGTGAATGGATTAAAAAAAAGAATGTGGCTTATATACACACAATGGAATATTACTCAGCAATAAAAGAAAATAAAATCATGGAATTTGCAGGTAAATGAATGGAGTTGGAGAACATAATGCTAAGTGAAGTTAGCCAATCCTAAAAAATACAAATGCCAAATGTTTTCTCTGATATAAGGTGACTGACTCACAGTGGGGTAGGAGGGGGAGCATGGGAGAAATAGATAAACTCTAGATAAATAGAGGGGTGGAAGAGAAAAAGAATGGGCAGGGGGATGGCTAGGATGGTGGAATGTGATGGACATCATTACCCAAAATACATTTATGAAGACATGAATTGGTGTGAACATACTTTATATACAAATAGAGATATGAAAAAATGTGCTCTATATGTGTAATAAGGATTATAATGCATTCTGCTGTCATGTATTTAAAAATAGAGTCAATTAAAAAAGTGAGTGAAATAAATACTGTGTAAAGTATACGTGTGGCATTAACAAAAATCTTATTTATGATATTTTATCTGTGCAAAATTAATCAAAATACACTTTATAATATAAAAAGGCAGTTTATTAAATTAAAGATTCCATACCTTATTGTTGACATGAGTAACTTTTTACTCAAATATCCTATTTTATATAGTTTTGTATATTTAAATATCTTTATATTAATTATTTTTAAATTTATATCATGGTGCAAATTGATAGTAGTCTCCCATTTCTTTCTTTCTTTCTTTTTTTTTTTTTTTTTTTGTTGTTGGTACTGGGGATTCAACTAAGGGACACTGAAACACTGAGTCACATCCCCAGCCTTATTTTGTATTTTATTTAGAGAAAGTATCTCAATTAATTGTTTAGACCCTTGCTTTTTATGAGGCTGGCTTTGAATATGCAACCCTACAACCTCAGCCTCCGTAGCCACTGGGATTACAAGTGTGCACCACCATGCCCAGCTTCCCATTTCTTATATAAAAAGCTCCTTACTAATGCCTTTTACCATTGTGTTTGCAAATTACTATGACAGAGAAAGGAGTCATATGTATTTCTCTCGCCAGCCATGTTTATAGCCAATAATAAAAAAGAACATTTATAGACATTTTCAGGTATTTTCTTTCACCAATAATAATAAAACCAATATAAAACTACAAAATACCCTTTAATTTTCTTTCAAAATCATGGTTGGTATGTAGATTTAGGTGGCATAAAGGTATTTTTCACTGTAAATATATAAATTCACATACTTAAAGGAACACATTATCTAAAATGATTGAGTATATACAAATTTAATGTATTTTAAAAACACTGTGGCAGTTAGGGGGGATTAACCATGCTAAGCAAGTGCTTTACTACTGAGATACATCCACAGTCCCAAATAATTATATTTTTATAAAATTTTATTTTGTCTTTTATTAATTATTTTGTGTGAGACAGAACTAGGCAACTCTATGTGAGTATGTGAATATGTAGTATTGGGAAATACCCTTGTGAAAGCACTCGAATTATATTATTATACTATTTCTTCCTGGACTTTTAAAGTGACATAAAGTCCTCATTAACATTCTGCTAGTTTACATGAGTCTCATTATTATTGAAAAAATAAGATGATAACCATCCACTTAATTTAAATGTTCTTCTGTTCTTCTAGGGCATTAGACCTGTGACATCAAAAGACCTTTTATATTAATTTAAAATGTAAATGCTATCCATTTAATTAATAAGAGATAACTGTCTATCAAGAATGGCTGCAAAGAATTATAGTCAGTATTATAAGAACTAATAAAAAAGTCTTATCAGCTTTGCACAGTTTTGAATAAAATAAGAAAGTAAAAGGAGTTCAGCGTGGCTTAAAAGATGTTTGAGTGATTTTTTTTTATTTTACTGATTGAAAATATTCTTGTAATGAATGATGCTTCTTAATTAATTGCCAAACATAAGAAATGAAGGTGACTTTAAGGTGCATTGTCATTATGTTCCCTGACTGGGTGTCATCTCAGCCATGAAGCATGCACACCAATGTCAGCAATTGTCTTCTTGTTTCAAACACCAAATTCATATAAATGGATTTCATTAATTAAACACTTTGTTAATATCAATTGGTTTCAATGCAGTCCATTTGACTATATTAAACTATAATTTATATTATTCTAATATAGACTAACATTACTCTATTTTTGTGAGTCTATATTGCAATGAGTAACCAAATAATAAATAAAAGTTCTAATCTTGAGTCCTATTTTCTTAGGCATCTTTCCCTGATGCCTTGAGTTGAACACACATTCTGTGTCTTTTTATTCATACCTTACATAAATACATATTCATAACACAATAATCCCATTAAGCTTGGTTTTTACAATTTATTTATATTAATGATCACTGAGAAAGAAGAAAATGTTTATTACTGAAAATTTCAGTAGCTCATTAATGGATCTAACTATCTGTGTAATGAATGGAAAAGAGCAATGAGGTCATAAGCTAACAAGAAGGCACGGAAGTAAACAGAAGTGATTCACCCGAGTACTCATTATTCAGTAACAAGCTTACTTAGTACATACTCCGTGCCAGGCCTTGCAAAAGTCTAGCCCAAACATTGGTTAACAACAACATAAATGATAGAATAAAACAGAATCAATTTCTATCTTATGGATCTTAAGGTCCAGGGAGGATCTGAGTAGAGACGCAATACGGGTGACTTTCTAACAAGATCCCAGGTGTAGCAGGTGCTACTTATACTTATGGGCTAGAATACTTTTCAAAGTACTCAGAAGTGAACCTGAACATGTCTGGAATACAATATTTGAAATTAATTCCATGGAAACAATGGGAGTGAATGAGGGAAGAGAGGAGCATGGTAGAATTCCACATGGATCTAGGGAGTAAGACCCAAGGCAAGGAAGTCTGTACAATGAACTTGAAGGGAAGGACAAAAGGAATATTGGTAAACTCCATGAAGAATACGTCTCATTCAAAATTGATAAACATGTTTTTCTGACAAAATATGGAAATGAGTCAGTGGCTTAATGCAGTTATATAAATGGTACAAATGAAAAGCTTTTCATAATGAAATTCTAAGAAACTGCAAATGTTATTTAGAATATTACATGATAATAATCAGTGTATCTGTATAGATTTTAAGAAACATACAAGCTTATTTTTAGGAAAGATTAAAGAATGGCTTGTGATACTTCATTGAGGCAAAAATAAGCACAGAAAGAAAAATTAATTCCCTACAGGTCAAATTGAACTTTATATTAAAGAATTATAAGTAGGAGCATAAAGAAGTCAGAATTAGGCAGTCAGTATAGAAAGGTAACTTGAGTAAAGTCAGATTTTGAGTCAGGCCAAGTTGGAGACTGTCCCCTGAGGAATTGAAATTTTAATTCCTTCAGAGCCCTTCCTCCACCCTTATCAAGAACCTGTCCCAGGAATTGCCCCTCCTTACAGGTAGCTATAAAGTTGTTAATGTGTCCTTGGTTGCTCCATCCTGCCCTTCACCTTTAGCCCACCGGTTTCCCACCTTTGGGCCATTCCACCAAGCATGCCTGGGCCTAGTCTTGGCCCTAGTCACTACACAGGAAGGAGAAAAATAGGCGGGGGGGGGGGGGGATGTAGGAGAACAAATGAAGCCTAGGACATATAAAAAGGGCAGAACACTTACTTCTTCCCTTCCCCCTTGTAGAAGAAGTCTATGTTACCTCTTTTTAAATAAACTCTGCTTTATATGCTTGCCTTGGCATTCTTCTCTAATGTTCAAACTTCAACATGTGGGGAAGCAGGACTTGTCACCAATAACCGGCGGTATCAATAACATGATCCATTAATATTAATAAGATAACTCTAAAAAGTTTTATATGAATATGAGGACATTTATGATTATGGTAGAAATAACAATATTAACTACATGCCTCAAGAGATTCATATATTGTCTTAAATGCTTTCCTAAATCTCTGTCAACAAGAATGCTAGAATTCTGGAGCCCTAATTGAGAAATAAGAGACCAACTGGAATTTACAGCATTTGGGGGGAACACAATGACAAATGACAATTAATGTACTATTAATTAAAATAAAGAAAAGTAGTCAGAATCCAAATGAATTGGAGAGAATCCATCAGCATTCTATGATGATAGAGATAAAATGAAAGAGCATGTCTAGATTCCTGTGTGGTTAAAACCAATGTGTGTGGGCTGGGGATATGGCTCAAGCGGTAGCGCGCTCGCCTGGCATGCGTGCGGCCCGGGTTCGATCCTCAGCACCACATACCAACAAAGATGTTGTGTCCGCTGAGAACTAAAAAATAAATATTAAAAAAAAATTCTTTCTCTCTCTCTCTCTCTCTCTCTCCCCTCTCACTCTCTCTTTAAAAAAAAAATAAATAAAACCAATGTGTGAGTGGTAAATGAGGAAAAAAAGAAAAAAAAAGGAAAACAACAAGCTCTCTGCTTGTAAGTTCAGTTTATCTCGTGTCATAGCTCACAGTGATTGTGTATATCAAGGCAGAGGAATCTGATAAGCAGTTAGATACCCCAGTCTGAAGTTAATTAGAGATTTATAGGCAAGGGATTTGTTTCAAAAATGTTATTCAAGTAATTTGTCACAGAGAAAGGAGGATAAAGTTCAAGGACCAAGCAGTCAGTTAAAGACAAAAATGATGAGAATTTATGTGCTCTCATGTCACAACCTTTTGTGCTTCTGTTCCATCAAATCTAGATGATTTGAACAGAATTAGTTCTTCCACTTAGAGTAGAAAGTAATTTTAAAATAATTTTAAAAAAATTAACATAATAAATTTTAATGGGTAAAGTCTTGCTGTCCAAATATTTGAAATATATATGCCATTGCTGGTTACTCTATTTAGTTATATGGGAGGTCATTTTTTATTTGCTGGTGTTTCATTAAGAATTTGAATTATCTTAGACCAACATATTTCGTTATCTGTTTGAAACTGGTTCCTACTGTGTCATGAAAGAGAACAAAGTTTTCCTGTTGAGAATCAGTGAATATTTTAATTCAAGTTAGACATGAGAACTTGTCAAAAAGAGATTTTAAAAAGAACATCAACATATACTGAAGTGACTCAATTTTTGATTTGCCACGATTTTCTAAGAAAAAGAGATATGATGGATAAACTAGATCATGAGAAGAGACAAGCATCTGTAAGAGTGAACACAGAAGACCCACATGTAAAATGTACAACTTGAATATTGAAAATTAAATGCATATGAGTAAAATTAGATATTCATTAGGTCTGTGCAGAAGTTAGGCCTACAGCATTACATGACAGGGGATTGTTCAATGTACTTGTCATTGTCTTTTATTGTTAGACATTTATCACCAGGGAGGCAGAAAGCAATATTGACCTGTAGGAACAATTACTAGATTTTCTGTAATCAAATATTTGCTACACCATTATTTTCCAGTGGTGTAGACCTAACTTCATTCCCCATGAAAAATATAAAATTAATGTTTTTGTTTAAAGATTCAGAAGCATAATATCCTAAATAAGACCTCAGTGATTGGAGCTTTGTCCACAAAGACTATAAAACCAACCTTACATAAGAAGCAAGTTTAGGTGAACTTATTTGGTAAAACAGAGTATTACCTATTGAGAAAGTTCCAACCTGCAGTTAAACTGCGTTATCTGCTACCAACTGATAAGCTGAGTGATCTGGGGTGACTAGTTTTATTTCTTTCTGTACCAATTAATTTGGCAATATGATCCAGATAACAATATCTCATTTATAAGTTTCTGTAGGAACTAAATTAAAGTGTGTGAAAAACACTGATTCATTTTCACTCATATAACTGAAGAGCTTCTCTCACGTTATCCTGCTGATGCCTTGGGTGCCAAGAAAGTGAGCCATTCCTTTTCCCATTAGCTCACCGCTTTCAACCAAGCACATCACTGCTTTCTATCCCTCTTTCTGGGCTCTTGGGCACTCACAGAGCCAGCCCCAGTAAGGCTGCCCTGTGCCTCAGAGATCCTTCCTCGGAGATTCCTTTCATCTCTGAGTCCCTGAGTGGGTCAAGTCCGGCATCACCTCCAATCTCCTCACTTTCATCTGCAACCCTGAGGTGGGGTGGTGAAGGAGCTTTGCTGCTTTCTGCCATTACTGTTTCTGAGTTATTCAGGGTCTTTGTTTGGTTAGGATTTTATAGTTCTCTACAACACCTTTGGAGATTTGTTATTTTATGTTAAAATAACTAGTGGGAGAATGTTTTTTTGACAAGGTGTCAATTAACACCACCAACCATCTTTCCATCAACAGGACATGGGTCATTGTTTCATGAACCCCTCCTGAGTAGAATCATGCTAACTAAATCAACAGGTGAAAGGATCATAAATTTTATTAGTGGAAAAATTCATTGCAAAGTATTAAAAGGCACTTCAAAGCCTTTTAGTAGTAGCTACCAATATTTGTTTTCATAGCTTCCAATGTATTTGCACTTAGAAAGCTCTTTTCTCTTTTAAAATTTTGAACAATATGCCACATTTTCTCCATTTTTATGGAATGATGTTTTTCATATATATTTTACTCTTAAATCTTCTGGAATTTCTATTCTAGAATTCCCCTTTGCCAATAAAGAACAGAACCTAATCTGATATTGCTGCTTTAAAAAATATCACATAGCTTCCTAACAGTTTTGCTTTTATTTTATGAAGTAAAAAATCATACCACATTATTTTAATAATTTTTACCATATTTTATTTTTTCGTATACGCTGGAGCCTTTTTCTTTTACGTGGCCACTTTTGTATCTTCTTACACACCCCTGCAGTTTTAATCTGTGTAACACAGTTTTGCTTTTCTTATTCTTTTATCATGTGCTTGTGATTGCAGTATGGCCAGTGCAGGGATTAGAGAAGAGGCTAGTAATTGATACTGCATAAAAGTACAGACTTCAAACATTGAACTGTTTTAGAATTCCAGTTCAACCTTGATACCTTTTTGATCTTCAAGAAAATTCTTCTAATTCTTAATTTATTGGAGAATCATACTTGTTAGTTTATTTAGCAATAAATATTATCAATTTGCAGGGCTTTTACACATATTCAAAGAAATGAAGGTTTAGTAGTGGAGAGAGTATATTAAGATCAGAATGGGGCAGTTATTATTTATAAATTTGGAAACTTTGAACCTTCATCTTGCATGACCCTCATCTGAGCTTCATCTTGTATGACCCTGAACTTTGCACTTGAAGTTGTCCTGTGATGAATAGTTCCCTGATACACATTCATTCACACATCTCTGTACATCATCTAGGACAGATCAACTCTCCCGCCTCCAAGCAGTATGTGCTCTGCCCTCTCTATACTGTTCTGCACACCACTCTGCATTTCACTGATGCCATCACTGCACCCTGGGTCACTTGAAGGCCTGGGGACCTTGAATTCCTTGAGAGTAGGAACTAGCATATAGCTAGTGTGTGAGGAAAGGCGATTGAGCTGCCCACATTCTGAGAGTTGATTATATTTACCATCATGTTCTTTGCTATCAAGTTCTATGGGCTACAGCTTATTTATTTATTATCTTTTTCTAAAATTCTTATCTTTTTTTCAAATAATTTTCTCTTCATGTTGAGAAACTCTTCACATGTTCCCTACAAAATTGTAGAATTATTTCTCTACCAATTTTACATTATCTGTGGGAGAAACTTGGTTAGAAAATAGGCAGCATTTTACAAAAAATACTAGATTATAATTTTTAAAATTCTATAAAATATGTGATTTTATTTTCAGAAACAGTAAATTTATTTACAAACAAAATTTTCCTCTAAGGAAATATGTATGTTAAAATTATGCTTAATAATACTAATAACTAATAATTAACATATCTGAATATTTTCATATATCTTGAAGTAAAATTTTATAACCATAAGATTAAAAGTTAGTTATTTTTACTAAGTATAAATATGCTGCCCAACATGTTACTTAAAATAGAAAAATATTGACAAAATAGGAAAATGTCACTAATAGAATAATTCAATATTCTAATAAAATAAAATATGGTTATGTTTGTTAATAGAACTAATCTGTATAACAAAAGAAGATATAAATATGTAAGATACGTTTTTGTTTTGAAACAATAATAATGTTTTTAATTACATTTTTTATATATTACTACATTGCCATATTTCCTAAGTAAACCTATGCTGCATGTTTAAAAACAATATTACTTTTAAAAATTAAGTAATTAAAATTTGGAATTTGAGATATTTTAGGTAACAAGCATGAAATAAAGGAAGGATAGAATAGAAAGAAATATTGCCTTAAAAATGGAGAATATTTACTAATTTTATACAATTGAAAAATTGAGAGGAACATCTTGTTTGATCACTAAACTCAATATGTTAGCAAAGTCTGATTACTTGCTCTCTTTCCTTTCCCTATTACAGCTGTATTGTAGTTGTGATGCCACTTGGGTTGTAACATGTTAGAATTTTCAACTATGTCTGCTTTCATATTCAGGATCAAAAAGAAAGACTATTTTGAGGGCAAATTAAAGATTCTGATTGGATTTCCCTGTGTGATATGTATAGATATAAAATAGGTGATTGGCTACAGTAAAATCATGTGCTCTATAAAAGAGTATCAAAGGCTTTATCTGCCTTCACAGAATCAGGAGGAAATCAGCAACATTTCAGAAAGAGGCTGTTATAGTTTAGAAATGAAGTTTCCCCCAAAGACTCAGGGGTTGAGGACTTAGTCCCAAATGCAAATGTTCAGAAGTGAGGATTTGGGGATGAAATTGGTTGATGAGGAATCTGACCTCATCAATATATTAGTCCATTGATTGATTCATATTTGATGGCATTATTGGAATGTGGTGAAGGTTGTAAGATGCACAGCCTAGTTGGAGGAAGCACTAGGTGCAAGTCTGTGAAGGTTATTTCATGTCCTCAGCACTGATCCCTCTCTTTCTCTCTCTCTCTCCCTGTTGTCTCTCTGCTTCCTGGCTGTAGTCAGGTGAGCAGCTTTGCCCTGAAAGGTCCTGCGCTTTCACCAAGATGTTTCTGCCTTTGGACCCAGTTTACCATTGACAAGCCCTCTGAACCTATGAGCCAATATAAATATTTCCTCTTCTAAGTTGTTTTTCTTATGTCTTTTGTGCCAGTGACAAAAAGCTGACCGATACCGGGTATTTATGCACATGTACAAAATATAAATGTTCAGGAGAAAATGAAATACTCTTATGAATTACAATAACCTTGGCCAAACAAACAAGAAAGATAGTCTAACAACTTCAGCATATTAATCTTTATTTTATATTCACAGTACAGTCCCTGTACCGATCAGGTGACTCTATGGACAGCTCTTCTCTAAGCAGAGAAGAGCTTCTGTAATTGCTTCTCTATTGTAACTATATAATCCAGGACACCTGGCATCCAAGGTCACCCAGTGGGGGTCATTTTCATGATTGCTTTCAAATACATGTCTGGCCCTTCTCTGCCCTGGTTGGCAGACATTTCAGAAAGGCTTGATATAACTTATTTTTTGAGATTTGGCTATAGGAGGTCTGGTGAGAAGACCAATAGATAGGAAAATATTAGTAGCCAGGGCTTTTCTCTCTCTCTCTCTCTCTCTCTCTCTCTCTCTCTCTCTCTCTCTCTCTCTCTCTCTCTCTTAGAATTGGAATCTCTCCTAGATGGATTTACACTTATCCAGGCTTTGCCTTGTTTCTCATTCTAAATCTCTGCCTTGTAGGTCAAATAATGATATCTTCTGCCTTGGTGACCTCAGTCCCCTCTCTTTCCCATCCCTCTTCCCTGCTTGGCTTTGATGCTCTTACTTCACCTATGCACAGTTTCTTACATTGATCTCCTTTTTGAAGGCAGATAATCTCTGGCTAGACACTGACAAATCACAGTGGAAGCAGAAGAACTGTCCACAAGATCATCCAGCTTCAGAAGTAACATATATCATTTCTTCCACTCTCAGCTTGTAATGCAGCCCGAAATCAATGGCAAAGGATGAGGTAAATTTTATATGCACCAGAACAAGAAAATAGCTTGCTAACCTTAGAGCATTATAAGCCCTTACCTAATGGACTTTTGATAAATTTCTAGAAATGTTTTCAACTGATAGCATACTTATCATAAGATCGATTACTTAATTCATACTGATAAGGACTTAATGCAAAGGCAGTTCTGCTATATCAAAACATACCTACATACACCTAAAATCATCATGTGATGAAAAATGTCATAATAAACACCACAGGACTGCCAGGAGAAATGGCTTCTAGGACATGACACTCATAAACTTTATCAGTAATGTAATTAATAAAGTATGCAATCAGAACCTAAGTAAGTCTCCACATTTTAAATGGTTAATACATACATAAAAAACACAACAAATATGGCACTTTTCCTTGAAAAAGACTTGAAGTTTGCTTGTGAAAAATGAATTTGCAAGGAGTTTCACCTAATGAATTATTGTCAAGTGAGGGAAGGATAGTCCTATGAATTAAAATGGAAAATGGGGACACTGATAGGGATGTTGTTGGCTCATTATCCATAAAATTAGGTAGTAGGAATAAAGGCTTGAAGTGTATGAGTGTGTGTGTGTGTGTGCTTGCATGCCTGCATACATGTGCACACACACATACTACATATTGAATATGTCAACTGGGGGTAGTTTTTGTGTTCAACTAGTGTTTCTCATGGATAGAGGTACAAATTCAGCATTTATTTTAAAAAAGTACATTTTAAAGTAACATTTGAATAATATTTGTAATTATACTCATCATCATCATCATCATCATTCTTATTATTAAAACCACATTTAAATAACATGACTCTTCCAGATGTGGTGACATATGTCTGAAGTCCAAATGACTTGGGAGGCTGAGGCAAGAGTATCGTATGTTTAAGGCCAAACTGACCAATGTAGCAAGAACTACTATAAAATAAAAGTAAAAAGGACTGGGAGTATAGTTCAGGTGTAGAGTGCCCTTAGGTGGTTCAATCTCAGTACCATCAAAAAATATGTATATGTACAAACATACACATAAATATATATGTGTATATATATACATGTATATATACATATAAAAATGCAGAACAAAGAATGAAAATGAATAAAATTAAGATACAAAACATTATTATTGGAATAGTGATCTTCTGTTTGTTAAAATCGTATTACTCCTCTATTTTCAATCTTTTATTTAGTTAAATATAGACCAGAGTTTCATATCTCAACCAATAAAATGTTTTCGAAATTTTGTGAAAAAGTTGAAATCAACAAATGTTTCGAAAGTTAAAAATTAAGTTAAAGGTTTAATACCATCTAAGATGATTAGTGTGTCTTACTTGAACATTTCTGATTGGGAAAGGACTTTTTGTTTCCATACAGTGATCTACACCACATTCCATATTCTTTCCTGAAAATTCCTGGTGTCCTACTTGGACATCTTATTTTAATCTCTTCTAAATTAAACTCCTAATTTGCCAACAAAATAAAGCACTAGAAATAATTTAAACATTTAATCAGATGGTGCCTCTAGGAAACATGACCAGGAAACTTTAAGCTGAGCAATCTGGGTCAAATTTGATTCCACTTTTATCTAATCCATCTCAGAATGGGATCTTGTGTGCTTCTTTCTTTTGCACACATCCATGCAAATTTGCATGCACAAATGTATGGGGAAATAGAAACACAAATACACACCCTGCCTCCAGGAATGGAAAGGCTGATATTCAACCACATCTATAGGTCCAGGTTCTTAATTGTGGGTGTATGGCACTTGTCATATGTAATGGTGAGGGCAGAGTGAGTCTTCTTAAACTATTCCACAAGATGTGTATTTTACCACAATTTTTTGCTTTTTAAGAAACTTTTGTGAGCAGTGGTGACTGAAAACGTGAGGGACTAGTAAATGTTTATTGTTCCAGTATTCTATTTAGGAAACCAAATAAAACAATTTAAAGAACATTAATGTTAGTAAATAAGAGCAATTGCCTCCATAGTTTGAAGATTTGTAAATTATCTACAAAAATAATTTTTTACACACTTTAAATCAAAGTTTTGGTGAAAGCAAGTAACAAATATTAAATAATGAAAGCACATATTTAATATATTTGAATCTGTGTATATGTTTCCTAGCTTAGTTATATTGTTATAGTGCCTAGGACAGATTCACAAGTTAATTCAAAACTAAGCTCTGTATGTGTGCCTGTGTTGAGCATGATCTTTTTCTTTTATTCCTAATGCCTACTAGATGTTCTGACACATTTTTGAGAGATGAATGTTAATTGCTGAATGTTAATGAATATTTGTTGAATAGACCAGTAATAAGGACAACCATGTATGATGGATTACTTAACATATTACGATAAGAAGTCTCAGGAAGGCTTTCTAGAAAAGAAGGGATGTTAAGGGAGAAGGAGACCTTGCAATAGATTAGGAGCAGTACTTGACAGCACCTAGGACATTTCCCAAAGCAGAGGGAGGCTAAGGTCATAGTGTGGGATGAATTGAGAGTCTTGTTTTCTATTTCATTTGATTGTGTAGGAGACAACACAACATCTTTTCCCTGGAACACAATTGTGTGATCCTAGTGTACATGAAAGCAGACGTTGGACAGAGAATTGTAGCAGCAGATTTCTATGTGTGTATAGAAAACAATGCAGCAATTTGTTAGACGAATACCTCATAATTATTGTATTTCTGTATTTACCTGCTATCTGAAAACTAATGATTTGTTTATTTAACAAGTGCATATTAGAAGTGTAAATTGTGGCTTATGTATATCTTTGTTACCAAAATAAATAAATAAATAAAAATATTCTGCAGTATTAAATCTAAGGACTTGGTACTCTTGAATATGAAATATCAACTTGCAACCAAGAAAGAGAATAACTGAATGATTAGTGATTTGCATATTCTTCATAAATTGCTAGTCTGTTCCTGGTAAAATTTAAAAGATGTTAAAAGCCTAAGCATGCATTAGAGATTTTCTTTTTGTCTTGTGTACAATGAATTATAAAATAGTTGTAAAATCACAATTGTTTTTTCCAAAGCTCACTGAAAATTATTTCTGAACATGTCCTTTATATGGGTTTCCACATTGAAATCAGTATCCTGGGGGTCACCAATCAGAGATAGGTTAGTGCTGTGAGTTGACACTAATGATAACTCTAAGTTTTCCAATTAGAACTATTACAAGCCTTGTATATAGGAACTTTTGTCTGTTTCTACAAGCAGAAGTTAAATGTCTTTGTGTGTGTGTGAAAATGAACAACTTCTGGCAGTATGTCTCTCTTCAATACCAACAATTAAAAACTGGAATGCAGTCCAAACTTGAAAGCCAAAAGAAAGTATAACTGAACTGTCTGCGTATTGTTACTTATTCAACACTTATTTACTTCACATTATAGCATTTCTGTGTTGCAATTAAATTATATTGTAATATTGATCTGTTGTTTTATATAGAACTTCAAATGTGTATGTTTGAGTATTTGTCAAACAGTATGTGTATGCATGTGTACCTATGAATAAATTTATAAATAATCACAATTATTCTGGCAGGAAATTAGGATAAGAAATGTGTGCATGTGTGTGTGTTTCTGGGGATATAATCTATGGTTTGCATACTCTAAGCATTGGACAGAAATTTTCATTCCAATTTCAAAGCTGAGAAAACTGAAGACCAGGGTTATGAGTTAGCTTAATTGTGTGATAAGGTAAGTTTACTCTCCATGGAGGAGCAGGAATACAACACCATTGTTCAAATCTGGACGTGGTCCCCTTTCATCCATAACTTGTAGATCTCATTCAAAGTTATTGTTTTTTCAAATCATATATGAATTTTCAATAAAATAAAAATATTATATCTCATTCAAATAATTGCATTTTCAGCTTGTAAACCTGAGAACAAACTTAAAGCTAGAATTTTTATTATAATTCAGAAAACGTTTGCTGACTGATATATTTAAACATGTAAACATGTTATCTTGGAAAGAAACATTTAATTACCAAAAAGAATTGCTTTATTTTATGCATTGTAAAAATTAGGTGACTAAAGACTGTTTGTGAGCCTTGCAGTGAACCATGATATATTTTTTCTTGGGGATAGCCACATTCCTTATACCTATAAATATCTTTGGGGACAAGCAACTTTTACTTCCCTATTTTACTTTTATTCTATAAGATGTTTTAGTAGTTTATTATGGCCACAATTTCATGAAATTTAATTAATTTTTCATTAATCCATTAGCTTAAGTAATAGATTTTTGGGGTTGCTATTTTTTTCATGTAAATAAATTTTCTATATAACTTGCATTCCAATTTGGAGGTTAAAAAATATATGCATGATAAATTTAGAAAGAATTGTGTCAGAATATTTTATTAGGAAAGATGTGCTGTGGCATTTTTAGCAATATAATGTAATCAACATAAACTTTTTTGATAGGAAAAGCTGAATTTATTTTTATGCAGTCTCCACTAAAAATACTTTTAGTGGAATCATGCTGTGAACACGAATTGTCATCTGTGGAGAGATCATAGGAATTACCCATTGGTTCTCAGTAAGACTACATTTTTCAATTGTAAAACTGGAAACTTTAATAAGATCATATGCATTTTTCCTATTGTAGTGGAGAAGGATAGATATAGTTCATTTGAATGACTGTGTATGCCAGTTTGGAAGATATTCTTGGTTTGCTTTTTTTTTTTGTTTTGTTTTTGGTCCCTTGGCAAATGTCTGAGAAGGTAGATACCGTCCACAGTTTAATCTCTGATGTTATTCCACTAATTAAGCAATGCTTAACACAAAATAAGATTCTTGCACATAAGAGGTGAGAAACAAGTATTGTTTAAAGAAATGAGTTGGTTAAAAAGATTTTTAAAAATAATGACTCTCTTGCACATGAGTTACACAGAAAAATAAACCTCTCCAAAAATATACAATGTAATGCTTGTTTTTTTTTTTTTTAACATAACTAGAAAATTTTCATGGAAGTAGGATGCTGTGGTTCTGGTCAACTAGTAGGAAATAATTCCTATTTTGTGTTCTAAAAATGTAATCCATTTTGTATATATATTCCAATATTTAGCAGTTGATACAGGTGGTTTTCTGACTTTTCAAGTGCAAAAGGAAATTAGATCACCTAGCTTATTTGGAAGGAGACTAATTACCTACAAATCTCAATTAAATATTTTACATAATCATGTTAATAGAACTATATAAAACTGATGCATTATTTAAATTGTATTTTAGATGCAAGATTGTCTATTAAATATGTATTCATTTTGACTGGAGGCATATTGTTATTATAAAAGGTTTATATTTGAATTCTTAATGTGTGGGTTATAGAATTTCATTTTACTATTCTTGGTGTTAGTACAATTGCAAAATATGCATTACTTTATGCAAGGTTGTTTTAGAAACTGTGATGGTATCTTTTCACATTAAAATAGAAAAACATCAGAATAATATTTAACTCAATGTTATGATTGAGTATTTATGAAAATAATCACAAAATTTTTGAACACAGGGACATAGTATAAAGAGAATAATTCTGTGCTTGTAGAAAAAAGAGAAAATAAAAATGTTTTTTTAAACCACAAAATGAAAAATTGAAAAATTTCCATCCTAATGACCCCTGTTGGTACTGTATTAAGAGGCTTTTTCAAGATGCTGTAACCAAAGTGATGTGGAAAAACTGTGTTCAGAAAGAGAGAAAGTAGTGCCCAATACATGAGTGTTCAGTGTGTCTGCTCAGGCATGCGTCTCTGTATGCCTCAGATGAATGGGGATACCACCTAGGAAGGCAATTTCTAGTATAGCCTGCTCTGGGTCTGTTACTCAGGAATTCTTATGGAATTCCATACACAATTCTCCTTCTGTGTCTGGCAATTGAGAACATATTTAAAATATTGTAAATGTTGCAATTTCTCAACATCAGATAAACTCTGTTTTTGTCTATTTGTGTATGTGTGTGTGTGTGTGTGTGTGTGTGTGTGTGGGTGTGTGTGTGGTGTTTGTCAGCAAACTCAGGACCAATTTTATCATTTCTGCAAAAATCTGCATTCACTTAGATACCAGTAATCATGGCCAATATTCCATGATATTGTTGATTATCTTGGTGAAATGATTGATATGGTCCCATGCCTTTCATATGAACATTATTTTTTTAACTTTTTTTAGTTGTAGATGAATATAGTAACTTTTATTTATTTATTTATTTGTTTGTTTTTATATGGTGCTCAGCATTGAACCCAGTGCCTCACGCATGTGAGGCAAGCGCTCAACCACTGAGCTACATCTCTAGTATCCTACGAATACCATTATCACCTTGAACCTCATTGCTGTCTTGTCTATACTCCATATATTACAACAGATACGTAGATTAATAAGACTAATAGTAACATAGAATATTAAATAATAATGATAAATAAATAGTGATAATAGTCCTTGAAATCTAAGAGACAAAAGAGTGGTTTTAAATATTAGATGTGAATCATTATCATACCAAAGTCTAATTTGCCTCAAGACATAAATAAAATATTTACTAAAATTTAGATAATGATCTTTAATTGTGTTTCCCTTTTAACTATAATATTTAAAATTGCAATAAAGGCATAGTTCTGATTTAAGTAGGTTGAATGTTATATAATATAAATTACTATCATAAAATTTGAAAGACATAATTTATACTCATCAAAAAATACAAAAGTTTAGATATCTATGCGTGACAATAAAACTTAAATTAAAAAAATATGTCCACTGGAGGAAGGGTGGAAGAGAGAAATAGGGAGTAGCTTCTAAATGTGTGTTTTTCAAAGTTTATGTATACTGAAGAGATTATAGTCGGTGATTAAACCCTTGGGCTGTGGGAAGTATCACCATGTCTGGTTTTGTTTCAAGGTTTCTAGCAATTTTAAGCTGCCAGCACAAGACATAATAGTAATTCCCTTCATAAATATTCCTTAAGACTCTTGTGTTGGTCTGTTTTTCCTCTCTAGGGTCCCAGGCATAACTGCAGCCTCCTTCTTTCCTAGTAGGGAACCAGCTGAAGCTTAATCACATTCCTCTATTCCCACATACTATATGTTATATTTCAATGTGATCCTTGTTTTATTTCTACCACATGAATGCATAAACAGTCAGATGTTTATTTAACAGGATGTCAGCAGCTATTCAATGCACATGGGAACAAGCATGCTCACTGAATCAGGCATGTTCTTCCTCTCCTGTCATATTCTATGCTGGGCTCTATGTGCTTGTGGTCTTAATGTAATGCTCCTCATTAAGATGCAATGTATCTGTAAAAAGCTAAATAACATTTCAAACTATATTTCCAGAAATGAGTGAAGTCAGGACCTAGATAGTGGGCAGACTTCAAGTTCCACATGCTTTCCATGACAGATCACAGTTAATATCCTGAATATCCATCTTCATACTCACTATGGACTGTATGTTTGTGTAATTGCCAAATTTCTAAAGTTGAAGTTCTGACCCTTGAGGTGACGCTACTCATAGGTGGAAATTCTGGGAGGTAATTATTTCCTGAGAGCGGAGTCCTCATAAGTGAGAGTAGAGCCCTTTTAAGGTTATCTCACTTTCCCTGCCCTTTAAAGATTCAGAATGGTGATCTGTAAACCCAGAAAAAAGTCCTCACCAGAATTAGACCAGGTTGGTATCCTGCTCTCCAAATTTCCATCCATCATTACTATGGAAAATAAATGTTTGTTGTTTAAGCCATGTAGTCTACAGTATTTTTAATAGCAGCCTAAACTAACATAGTGGTAAAATACATTATAAATTCAACTCATTCAATAGATCACTTAATGTAAACTTATGTAAATTTCTCTGGAAATTTTTTTTGTACTGTTTTACATTCTGAAGGAGAAAGATTCAACTATTTTCATAAATTGGTCATCATCCTATATCTCATAAAAAAATTTTTGTTCTGGTTGTATCAAATTCTGCCCAACTTATCCTGTGAACAAGTAATCCAAACCAAACTGTACTGGTTTTCTCAGAATATTCATGCTTTAAAACATGGAGAAACAACAGCAACATGTTCAATGACATATATGCAAACAGATGAAAAATAATATCAAAGGTGAGAAAAGTTTTAGGGAGATTACAAAATTAAACTTAAGGAAACAGACATTTTTCTATTTAATTTTCTCTTTGTGTTGAAAGCCCGTAACATAAGACACCAATACACATTTTTTAATCACTTATCATAATGCAATATTGGATGCTAGCAGATATGTGTGAACAAAGACAGAATAGTCATGTTCACTCTCAAGAAACATGGTTTATTCATAATAATACAGAAATGTAAATAAAATGAACATCAATCAAAGTAGGTATGTAAATAATGACTATCAAGCAAATGTCAGTAGTTGTCCTAGATATATTGAATATGTTATTTCTAATCTTTACAGAAATTATATGAGGTGCTTATTGCTTTCCCAGCTTTAGAGATAATGGAATAGAGACTAAAAAAAAATGAATTAATTTTCTGAAGTAACAGTCATTATCAGTTGCCACCAAACCCTGCACATTTTCTTACCTCATACTCCACTCTTTAAAGCTTTCATTCCCCCCCCCCCACCCCACTGGATTAGACAAATGGGAATGAAGGGACGGGTGGGGATAGAATTAGGAAAGGCAGTTAGAATGAATCAGACATAACTTTCCTGTGTTCATAGATGAATACACAACCAGCAAAACTCCACATCACATACAATCACAAGAATGGGATCCTAATTAGAATCAGTTACATTCTATTCATGTATAATATATGAAAATATGCTCTTCTGTCATGTACATCTAAAAAAGAACAAATAAAAATAGACAAATAAACACATAAATAAGTATTCAAGAATATAAACACTGAAATATCTTGAACACTGAAATAAAAAAAGGATTTATAATTAGAGCTTTATAAAAATGTTATATACTAAAGGAATATTGCATAAAGAACAATTAGTTTTAAAATTAAATTTATGTACTTATAGCAGTTCCACTCTGTTGGCGCCAAGAAAACTTGTAAAAGCTCAAAGAGTCAAGATTACTGATTGTATTTATATATAGCCAGCCAGCACGTGCTGTAAAAAATGACAGATCTTTTGGGTTTGCAACCCTATCAGTCAGCTACTTCTAGTAGTCAACCAAGCAGTCAGCTAGAGAGATGAGCTAACGAGTTTGGCAGGATTGAGGGAGATGCAAACAACAATGAACCATTTTGACAGCCATAATGCTGTTGTTTGATTTGTTTTCAAGGGATAAGAGTAGAGGGAAATAAGTATTTTGATTTTGTAGAGGTGGTGACAGTGAAACATCATCATAAATGCTCAGAGATCAGAGGAAATACCACATATAAATCACCATATATATTTATTCAAAGAATAAATGTCTGAATAAATACTTCAAGTATTTGTAATAAATAGCAACTGAGGGCTATCACTGTTATGACACTGATGCCTATCATGTGCATACATACACACATGTGCAGATACATGATATATATAGACATATAAATATATATTAATTACAGGGTTTGCTAAAGCTATTTATATGTTATTTTAGGTTTTCCTTTAAGTTTCTGATATTTCCAGGTACATCTATGTAGAGAAGGGTTGGGACCAAGAAGCCCTGCTCTCTTTATACACAAGTCACTACTGCTTTCGTGGAATGTTTCACAAACTAAAGTGACAGTCACCTGCAGATCTTCTGTACGTATGGTATACCATAAACAAAGTCTTCCTGTGAATGAATTTCAGTGGGCTTCCAGGCCTAGTATGCAAGGCAGCTCATGAGTTTTTTTTTTTCTGTCTTGCATACTAGGCAAACACCCTATCACTTAATTATGCTCCCAGTTCCCATGTATAAATACTCTTAAGTAGAGCAATAAATTTGAGTGACTAAAATGGGAAAATGCAATGTGAAAAAGAGAAACAAAATTGCATAAGGAAAATAAACATTCCAAAGGAGACTGTGATTGTGGCCAATAAAATTCTTTTGCTTAGTAAGTAATGAATACTGGTGGTAGAGATACTGAAAATGAATAATATGTCTATAATATTCATTTTATAAAGTCTTATATATGAGAGGATATATCTAATGATCAAAGTGGTAAAAAATGTGTTTTAAAAGATGGCCTAGACTTTGATCAGATAGTTTTGTGAAGGACAGAAATTCCTGTATGTGTCAGTCAATAAAAATGAAGCTAGGTTGGCTCTACAGTTTAGCTATTGTGAATAGAGCTGCTATAAACATTATAGTGGTTGCATCACTATAATATGTTGATTTTAAGTCCTTTGGGTATCAAATGAGAAGCAGGATAGTTGGGTCAAATGGTGGTTTCATTCCAAGTTTTCTGAGGAATCTCCATACCACTTTCCATAATGGTTGCACCAATTTTCTTTCCCACCAGCAATGATGAATGTACCTTTTTGCCCACATCCTCACCAACATGTACTGTTGTTTGTATTTTAATAATTACCATTCTGACTGGGGTGAGATGAAATCTTAGAGTAATTTTGATTACATTTCTGTAATTGCCCTTCAATAGATGAATGGATTTTAAAAATGTACACACACACACACACACTCAATGAGATATTATTCAGCCCTAAAGAAGAATGAAATTATGGCTTTTGCCAGTAAATAGATGAAGCTGGAGAATATCATGCTAAGAGAAAAAAAGAAACAAAGGCTAAATGTTTTCCCTTATAGGTGGATGCTAATTCACAATGGGGGAGGCAGCTACAGAAAAATAGAGGTACTTTGGATTAAGCAGAATGAAGGAAACGGTGGGGGGGTATAGAGATAGGAAGCATAATAGAATGAACCAGCGATTATTACCCTATGTACATAAATATAACTATACAAGCAGTGTGATTCTATATTACGTAAAACCAGAAGAATGAGAAATTATACTCCATGATATATGATATATCAAAGGGCATTCTACTGTCATATATAACTAATTAAAATAAATCAAGTAATAAAAAGTACTATTTGAACAATAAATGAAACTAAAGAAATATTTGCATATCTGTGGAACATTCTGGAGGACACTGGAATGACAGAGACCAAAACAACGTGGCCCAAAGAGTAAGAGAGACAGAACCTCCTAGAAAATAAGAAAGAATCTTTTAAGTTTCTCTTGACATAGAGAAGGAAGAACTTGGAGGTATATAATAGATTCTGCTTCAAATTGGTTTCCTACTTTCAGTAAAATCCTCATTCCCCTAGATACCCTGTATTAACCTTTAGGGGCAATGAAGAATTAGTGAGTGTTGACCAGCAGGTGTAGAGAGAGGAAAGGAGCCCTTAAAGATGAAATCAGGAGCTGGGTCCCACAAGCAGGCACACGATGCCCTCAACTCCCCTTCCCCATCCAAAGTTTACAGGACTGCCAGGAGCAAGAGCATGTTTCTACCCACACTGCACCGGCAGGAGCTGGGCCACTTCTATACATTTTAAAGGGAAATCAGATCCTCTGAAAATTGAAAGTAAGGCATATAATGACAAAAGAAAGGAAAAATAAGGTATTTTAAAAATGGGAAAACAAATGAATCTCTTCAAAAGCTTGTTTTCAGTATGCTTTTCTTCCCAGGCGTTCAGACTGTCTACATTTAATATGTGAGAGACATGAGAAATTTTGAAAACTGAAGTAATTATGGTAATAACATAATCTGAGCATTAATTTTAAAAACTTTTGCTATCTTGAAAGCCACACTCGAAAAGTGATATTTTGTTTCCATATAATTACTGTTTTTTAGTACAGGCCAACAATGCACAAGTCATTATGGAAGACACAAAAGTGAGCAATGTAAGGCCTGGAGGACTTTGCATTCTCAGACATTTTTTTCTCAATTACATGGATATAAAATGTATCATTTTTGTTTCTCGGCAATTTTCTTTATGCCCTTGTGACTCAATTGTAATTTTATTTATCATGATGCATAAAGTACTTAGCTTTCTAAAAGTTGTTAAGTACTAATAATTATCTGGCAATCACTGGAGGGAAACCTTAAATTAGAAGTTTACATGCCTGAAAGAAAAAAAAATTAACAGATGTTAATAGAAGAGTAGAGTTGAGACAAGTATTACACATATAATAAAGATAGCACTAATTTTAAGAAATAAGAATAATCTATATTCTGCAGAATTTTCATAAGTGGAATTCAGAATTTTGAAAACTATAAATGAATAGCAGAAATATCAGTAGAGTAAGGGGAAATAAATGGTAAGGGGTGCAGAAAGGGAAAGGGGAAGTACTGGGGACTGAATTAGAGCAAATAATAATCCATGCTTATATAACTGTGTTATATGGGATGGGGATATAGTTCAATAGGTGGATTGCTTGTCTCCTATGTAGGAAGTCCTAAGTTCAAGCCCCAGCACCACAAAAAAAAAAAAAAAAAAACAGTTACAAGGAACCCTAATATTATATATAACTAAAAAACTAATTAAAAATACAAATATAATATATAATATAGTATATGTATATATGTATGTGTGTGTGTGTGTGTATATATATATATACTGGAAAAAGTTATGACTAAACATAAATATTAAGTGCCTAAGATATTTTGTTAGGGAAGAGTCTGAGAAAGACAGTGGAATTGCAGAACGTTTCTTCCAAGGACAGTGAAAGAAATTGCCCCTCAGAATAAAGTTAAACTGACAGGGAAATTAAAGTACTTAGTGATTGTTGCATGAATTATATTCAATTGAGTTTGAAGGTTAAAGAACGGAATTGCAGTATTTCCTCTTCTATCCATTCAATATCTAACAATAAACTATCAAGTAGCTACTATATTTTCTAGGTTATGGGTTTAAGTTAAGAAATAACCTCCTTTTTTCTCAATAGCAATTATTGATATGCAGGATTCATGAAGAGGCATTACAAAAGAATATGATGAAATGACTTTTTATTAGCAACAGGTAGTATAAAACATAATTAAAATTATGATTTTAATTGGCACTGGTTGTTAACATTTTGATTTGTGAAGATATTTACAAATCACATTATCATCAGTGAAATGATTTATTCCCTCCTGGTAATTACTGCTTAGTTTCAGGAGAGTTAATATTTGTGAAAAGTGTGATCCTATTGATTTTCTTACTTTGTTTGACAGTCTTAATTTTACTTTACATATCATAAAATACACTTAAGTGTAAAATTCATGCTAATTCTATTTTACTGGTTCTATGTAAGGCCAAACTGAATAGTTCAATGAGCATTGAACAGATCTGTAATTTTATTTCATTAGAATGATACTTTTAGCAATTATATCTGAGAGAGATTCGATTCACATCAATAGGACATGTGCATCTATTTCATTGCTACTTAGTAGGAAACATATTTGACATCTATAGTGTCTGTAAAGTATTTTGCCACTTCCTCATGACAAGAAAATTACTTTTAAAAAATGCATTCTGAATTAAATAGAGAAAATTCCCTTGGGGGTTTTATTTTCTGATTGCCCCAAATATCAACAATTAATATGACCTTATATTGAAATTACTCAGAGTGAAACATCTATTCCAGTTTATTTTTGGGACTGAAACAGCAAATTGGTCACTCACATATGGACAGCAACATGCACACCATCAATCAGAGATTTGGGGTAGGAAAGAAAGAATTCAAAGTCAGGATTCCTAGTGTACTACCTGGTAGTGAACTTTCCTGTGAAGTGATTCATTGATACGCAAAGAATATTTCAGGAAGATCCTAGGAGTCAGTTAGCATGGTATGTATTTGAACATAAAAATGATCTCACTAGAGTGACTTCATTGAGATTCTTCTACTCAACAATCTTTGCTGGCTTTCTTCTCTTTATGTGTTTGTTGTCACAGGATCATGAGATGGCTACTGCACATCTAATAATTGCATATGTGTCTCAACCCAGAATATGCTAAAGCCAAGGGAGGAAGCATTGGCATCTAAATACAGACATCATAACTTTACAAAAATCTCTGAATCATTTTTCCTTTATATGTTCAGAACTGTGTTAGTAGCAACAGGGAAGCTAGAAAATCTAGCTTCTTAACTGTGCATATTGCTGCATCAAGTAAAATCAGAGTAATGATAGAATTAGCAAAATGAGAAATTGACATGGAGCACAAAACCACGAGTCTCTAATAGACTTCATTAATCCTTTATTTCTTAATGCTTTAGATAATAGAACTCTTGTTGTGTTCCTAATTCCCATAAAGTTTACTGCAGTTCAGAAACTGCTGTACTTTATACTTCTTTTATAAAGAAGATGAAGTGAGAAAATGTTGTTTATAGTAATTGACACTATGGCTCAATTTTGCACTAATGCAATCCATTTTTCTGCAAGATAAGAAAATTCCTTAACATTAGGGTTTACTTAACTGATTTTGCCTCTTATATATCCAATTGTAGTGATTTATCTAAAATGTGTCTATAGTAATTTATGTCAAGAAACATTATTGTCATTGTTATTATTATTAGTTTGGTATGAATTATGAATAAGATAAATAAACCAAACATATTCTATTGTGGAATTTTCTTTACATTTTCAGATATTGTGGTCCATACTTCAAATCTTTTTTCTTTATAGTTATTAATAAGTATTTTATAGTGAGTTTGAGAAATAAAGAATTGTCAAATAGATTTTTCATGTAGAATAACGTGAAATGAACATTGGAATCTATAGAACTTTTAAAGATGCTTTAGTTCTCTTTTTCCAAACATTCATAGTAACTTTAAATGTAGTATTTTTGCTCACTGATAAAATTAAATTAAATTTGGGAAATTATGTAAAAATCAAAACTGTTGATGAATTTAATTACTTACTCAGAATAAAGAAGGAATGTTGAAAACCTTGCTTTCAGTTACATTCTAAGATTCATTGAGAGCTTCTCTGAGTCTGTTTTTAGATTTGATTGATTTCTACTATAAGATGTTAAAGAAAGGTCATCTTGGAGAACCAAAGCTAGTGTGGGTGCAGATCTATCTCAAAAAGAGTAGGCTTGCTTGCCTCATCTACACACTATTCTGAGTCAGGAAAATCAACTCTGCAGTTATTCTGATTATTTTACTGTTTAAGTCTTTCTTCTTTTAAATTATCATTATAAACTTTTTAAGGGCTGGAGCGATAGCTCAATGGTCGAGTGCTTGCTTAGCACATGTGAGGCACTGGATTCGATTCTAGGACCCTCATAAAAAAATAAGCAAATAAAATAAAGGCATTCTATCCAACTACAACTACACACACACATACATACACGAGAAAAAAACTTGCAAATGGTGTATTTCTCTTATGTATGGTATCTATCAAAAGCATCTTTAAATACTTGCAAAGACATTTTACCACATAAGAGATCATAAGTAGCACATTTACTTCTTAAATATATATATAGTAATTTGGACTAAAAATTTTCTTAATAAATATTTTATTTATTTATTTGTTTGTTTTATCTGAGATGAGACTATCTCAAACTCTTCTTACAGTCTGTCATGTAGTATGGAAATTCTTGTCAATTTTAAAGAAAGAAGGAGAAATTAAGAGAAATGAACTGATTTATGGTTCTTTGGCCTAAGTTAAGGGAACGGGTTCTTTTGTGCAACTTGATAAATTCAGCTTCTGCTGTCACCACCTGACAGAATGTTCATAAATTCTGAAAAGGCATCAGATTCTTTAATATATTGACTTATTTTTAATGATGTTGATACTACATTAATAAGAATTGAGATTTGAGCTTTGTTACTAAGGAATCTTCATTCTAGGTTACTCTTGAATTTGATTTTCTAATCACTTATTACAATTTCTCTTTGGGCAGCCCTCCTCAGAATGTCTTGCTTAGGTGTACCTGTCTTCTTGAATGATAAACCATTTTACTCATTTAATCTCTATAAAATGTTATCATTACATTAATCTGATCAGAAATATTCTATTTCTTTGATATTTCATTTCATGGTCTTCTGCTGAGCAACGTTGTACCATAGTTATCTCGACCAAAGTTACTTAGAGCAATAAATTATCCATAAGGTCTGGTTGATTTCACTATTTGATTAATGGTAGTTCAACTCATGGAACATGGAGCAGCATTCAATAAAAAATGAGTTGGATGTTCAGAGGTTTAAAAATAAATTCTAAATATTATGCTAACTAAACAGCCATATAATTATTTTTTGGATGCAGCCATTCATAGGTGACTTATATTATCAAAGGACAAGATATCATAGTTCATCATTAGAAAATCAGATGGATACAGACACATACTTTTTAATATAATGGAGACAAGGTAATTCATATACTGATCTTAGTCATAATTAGTCACAACTCTATTTGGAGACAAAAGTTATGCTTCATTATAGTTGGTATTGAATGAAAGTAATTGAAAAGCACAATGAGATGTTATCATTTTGATTATGGAAATGGGATTAAGAGATGTTATTAAACCATACATTAATAAATGACTGCTATCCCCACATTTCTTATATAACATCCCATTTAAAACAAACGATTCTTTAATTTTCAGAGTATTTGTTCATATTTTATTCTAGTCATTTGAAAGCATGATTTCAAATAAATTTATTAGTTCTGAATAAGTCTAATTGTGTGGTTATAGGTTTTAAAGCACAGATTGCCAAAAAAGTCTTAGCTTTGAAGAGATGAATGAGAATCTTATTTCATACCTTTTCTTAACACCTTCTGCAACTAACTCCCTACCACATTTGTATATTTAAGAAGCCTTAAAATCTCTTTCTTCCCTTAATCACATACTAGGACATACATCTGCAGTTTCCCATGATGCATGTCTAATACTGAGAATAAAATGTATCACTGTAGAGATGTGCATTTCATTCAGTACATCATATCCCTTAAAGAAAAGAGCAAAGAAATGTAAGAGCAAATAAAATTTCATGCAGAGGAAAGTGAGTAATGCCCATTTCTTTCTTTTTTTTTCTTTTTTTTATTGGTTGTTCAAAACATTACAAAGCTCTTGACATATCATATTTCATACATAAGCTTCGAGTGAGTTATGAACTCCCATTTTTACCCCAAACACAGATTGCAAAATCATATCAGTTACACATCCACATTTTTACATAATGCCATACTAGTAACTGTTGTATTCTGCTACCTTTCCTATCCTATACTATCCCCCCTCCCCTCCCCTCCCATCTTCTCTATCTACCCCATCTACTGTAATTTATTTCTCTCCTTGTTTATTTTCCCATTCCCCTCACAGCCTCTTATATGTAGTTTTGTATAACAATGAGGATCTCCCTCCATTTCCATGCAATTCCCCTTTTCTCTCCCTTTCCCTCCCCCTTCATGTCTCTGTTTAATGTTAATCTTTTCTTCCTGCTCTTCCTCCCTGCTCTATTCTTAGTTGCTCTCATTATATCAAGGTAAATAGTTTTGGTGATTAGTGAAGTACTTACTTAATCTATACTAAGTATACATAACCAAATACAAACTTTATTGAAATATTATATTATTAAAATAAACATTTCTAATAAAGAACAAACTATAGCAGAGTCCAACACTAGTCCAACATTACCCTTAGAGTCCTGCTTTGTCCTTACAAATGAACACACACAGTCATGTGCTCTACCAAAGCATATGCAAACTTTCACACACTCATACACATACACTGAACTGATATTTGTTAAATAATCATATGCATAATAAGAATATAGGATTCCAATATATTCCATACTGAATGCATACGCTTTAGCAATAATCTTTTTTTTTTTTTTTTTAAAGAGAGAGAGAGAGAGAGAGAGAGAATTTATTTATTTATTTTAGTTCTCGGCGGACACAACATCTTTGTTTGTATGTGGTGCTGAGGATCGAACCCGGGCCGCACGCATGCCAGGCGAGCGCGCTACCGCTTGAGCCACATCCCCAGCCCCTTTAGCAATAATCTATTAAGTAAATATAATATTTATCTATAATTAAAACTTTGGTTATATATAGGGATAAAAATAAAAACATGATGATTTTGGAAACAGAACAAAATAACCAATATCAATATAAATTAATTAGTTGATTTGAGCTTTTTAACTAATTCTAAGTTCTTCTACCTGATTAACAAAATGGACACACATAAGGGAAAATTTTGTCTTATCAATTTGGTTACTATGTTAATAAATACTTTTTCTAATTATGTAGTAATTCCTTCGAACTAAAGTAACTTGTATGTGACATACTTAGTTTAGATTACATTATGTTACTTGTTTGTAATAATTCCAATTTCCATTTGAATTTATATAATGGCATATTACAATCCAAACCGTAATTAATATGCATGTCATGTGGTCACATACAGCTGTATGTGTACCCTTCACTCCTACACTTCCAGCTATATAGTTCTTCATTATTTTCCTTTGGGAAGCAAAGAATGGAGCAGTATATCTGAGGTCTACTCTTGGCAGGGAACTTGCCTGTTTCAGCACCTCAGGGAAGGAACAAGGCAAGTGAAGTCAAATCCTCTTGTAAACAAGATAATGACAAAACTTCTGGCAAACAACCCAGTGGTTAGGCTTTGAAGTGTGCTTAGGAATTGAATCTTTTTAGTTGGATGTACCTCATTGTCTCACACAATTGGTAAAAAAAAAAAAAAAAAAAAAAGCTGCAATCTGTTGGCACATGGAGCAGCATTCCATAAAAAATGAGTTGGATGTCATGTAATTACCTTAAAGTAATGAGTATTTATGGCCAAACGGGAGATATATATATTTTTTCATATTCCAAGATTCTAGGGATAAAATGATTGCCAGTGAAGATTATTTTTTAAAATTTTTGTTTATTTATTGACTGGGGGCAGGGAGGACTACTGGGGATTGAACTCAAAAGAGCTCTACACTGTTATACATTCCCAGTCCTTCTTTTTATTTAATTTTAATTTGAGACAAGGTTTGTCATGGTTAGCCTCAAACATGGGATCCTCTGGCCTCAGTCTCCAAGGAAGCTGAGATTACAGATGTGTGCCACCAACCCCTGAAAGGACACCCTCTTTTTAAACTGGTTTTGGATTATGCTGACACCACAAATCTGTAATGCAATATTAAATATTCTTCATTCCCATTTTTTTTTTTTTTTTGGTATGGAGGATAGAGCTCAGTGGCACTCAATCACTGAGTCACATCCCGAGGCCTATTTTGTATTTTATCTAGAGATAGTGTCTCATTGAGTTGCTTAGTGCCTTGCCTTTGCTGAAGCTGGTTTTGAACTCCTGATCCTCCTTGTCTCAGACTCCTGAGCTTCTGGGTTACAGGTGTGCTCCACTGTACCTGGCCTCATTCCCAATTTTAAATGATAAGATATGAATGATTAGTTTGTCAGGAGTACATGAAAGAAAGAGAACAAGATCTATATTTTTTACTTGAAAAAAAAAGTATAGTTCTTTGGAGTAATTCTCAATTAATTTCTTTTAGATATATAATATCTGAGGAATTAAGAATTTGCTTATTATGAAAAGTGCCAATTCATGGCATACAAGTTACTTCAGTATAATTATACATATATATGCATGTTTATATAATTATACATATATATGCATGGCATACAAGTTACTTCAGTATAATTATACATATATATGCATGTTTATATAATTATACATATATATGCATGGCATACAAGTTAATTCAATATAATTATACATATATATGCATGTGAATATATATGCCAATATATACTTATGTGTATCTGATAATTTATGAGACAACTAATTTTAAATAAAACTATGAAAAAATCTTAATGAAGCAATTATTTTCTTTTGCAAATAATTAAAACCAATAGTTAAAAATAGTTTAAATATCTCATTCAATATATATATATGATATTCTGTATTTGTTTAAAACCATGTTTACTTATATATTATAGGAATATTCAAAGATAAGTTGTTTCTTAATGTACATGTGTGGGTTACTAATAATAAAGAAAGCTATTGTCTTTATTCAATTACATTGTTTTAGAAAATTGGGTATATTTTCAAATGTATTAAAATACAATATGTGATTAGGAAGAGACATTATAAATTTTAAAAACTTTGATTTGTTCTATTATAACAGAACTTGAAGAAAGATTATTTTTAAACACACTGACCTGTTTTGGGATCTACAGAGAAGTAAGGTTGTCCCTGGAGAATACTGTAAACCACTCGAGCACTGTTTCCATAGGTAGGGTCATCTGCATCAGTAGCTGTCACCTGTAGAACAGAGGTACCTGTGCATTCAGGAAAACAAATTTTAGTGTGCGATGGCATTTAGTACATGATTAATTTGAACACAGAATATGGATATGCTTAAATATCTATGGAAAGCTTAAAGGAAGATCATACTAAATTTAATCCTTAAATTTGTGTATCAAGTATATTATTTGCTTTCTTCCTCTGCTATAAAATGTACTAAAATGTCCAAAATAGAACATTTGGATCTCAGGTATTTTTATATGGTCCTTAAATGTGTAGGAATTTGTTTAACCTTCACATAACCAGGAGAGGTATGTACTTTTATACTCACAAATCACATGGGTATTAATTGTGTGGTTTAAACAAGGATATGCCTAAGGCAGACATTGCATGATCAGAAAAGATCAAGAAACTGCAAATGGAATAGTTTGTGTTTAAATTGGGAAATGGCATTAATTAATCCATGGCATCAAAAGAGCCATTCAAGTTATTTCCAATCATTCGCACCCTTTTTATGTCTTACCCAGACTTTGAATGCGTCCAATAAGTGGACTACTAGGTTCAAATATTATTCCTATACTGGATTCTATATAATGATGACATAATTATCTCTCTAAAAATTATATAATATGCTTATGACCCTGTGCATTAAAATGTAATTTAAAGTTATTTACACAATTTAAAATACCATATTTTAGGCACTGCTATTATGGATCTGCCATACTGGCTTCATTGTGCTTATGTTTTCTGACACAATTTGAATAATAAAAAATGTCTATATTATATTCCAGTTATTCCTAAATGAAAACTGATCTGAGAATAACATGACAACTACCTATTTAGCGTTATACAACTTCACTGTGGAATTGATGGTAAGAGCTCATGTTTACCCATGAAGTACATCTGTTGAATTATCTAATAATACATGCTGAGTATTTTATTCTGTATAACTAGAAAAGATACCTACTAATTTGAATTAGGTATCAAAATATGTTTATTATCATGTGTATAAAACATTTTTCTTTTTTATTCACTCTTGTACTGGATTATGAAAGCATTGACAATATTCAGTTTTGAATTTTATAGTTACTTTAGTGATTTAGGTTACAGTATCTGTTCAGCTACAACAGTCATACTTCTCAGTTGAAATTCAGAACTACTTTAAGGAACGCTTGTTCTTCATCTTTCAGGGGATCAGAGCAAATTTAATTGTCAAGTGAATCTGTCAGTCCTTATTTGTAGATCATACATGGACATTGACTTCTAATAACATACTATGATCCTGGATTGTATATGACAATTTTTACAATGAGACAGTATGAAGAAATATTTTTAATTATCCATATTCAGAAAGGGAAGATTATGTTATCTCAAATTTTATTTTTTATATTATTATTATTATTATTATTATTATTATTATTATTATATTGGTACCAGAATTTGAACATGGGGCACTTACCCACTGAGTCACATTCCCAGCCCATTTTATTTATTTTTTTTAGAGACAGGGTCTCTCTGAGTTGCATAGGACCCTGCTAAATTGCTGAGCCTGACTTTGAACTATCAATCCTCCTGCCTTAGCTTCCTAAACTTCTGGGATTATAGGTTTGTGCTACTGTACCTGGAATGATCTCAAATTTGAAACTAACACAATCATGATATTAAACCTAACAAGAATGCTGACAACTGGGTTTCATATACACTGCTGGTGTAAATATGAAATTTGAAGTTTTTCATAAAACAAAAATCATAATTCAACCCAGAAAATCTTATTTGTATATTTATATCAAAGAAATTAAAGCTTACATACATATAAAAACCTGTTTACAATTATACATGAAAATTATTTGTAATAATCCCAGAGTAGTGGGACCCTGATGTCCCTCAATAGATTCATAAAGCAAAATATGCTACATTCATAGTATGAAATGATATTTAACAATAAAAATGAAAATGAACAGATAATTGACACATGAAACAACTTGGATGAATCTTCAGGTTATCATACTAGGTAAAAGTAGAGTCACTATCATAAGGTTGTATTTTGTATAATTTAATTTATATGAAGTTCCTAAAATGACAAAAATTTAAAAATAGATATCAGACTTGTAGTTTATAGAGGTTTGGAAATGGGGATGGGGTGATAATTTGTTAATTAAATGGCAGCAAGAGGAACCCTTGTGATGTTGAAACTGTTCATAATTTTGAATATACCCATGTGTATAGAACTGCATAGAACTAAGCACACTCATACACACAAATCTGCACAAGTAAAACTAGGGAAGTCTAAAGAAGATGGGCAAATCTATCATTTTAATAACCTGGTTATAATGTTTTATTTTTTCCCAAGATGTTACCAGTTGGGAAAGTGTGTAATGGGTACAAAGAATTTTTAAAAGATTTTTCTCATAACTGCATGTGAATCTACAATATCTCAAAATTAAAATTATTTTAAAAGGCAGCTGTGCTCTTGCCTCAGGGTTAGTTCATTCACTGAGAGTTTTATTCAGGCTTGGATGCACAATGAGTTTTCTAAGCATATCACTAAACTTTCTGGCTTGGTTAATTTCCGCCATTAAGTTAACAGAGCTGATCACATATAGCACTATCTATCCCACTAATAAGTATAATTATTATAATTATAGCATATTAAAGACTTTGTGATGCCACAGCACTAGACTCATACTCAATATTCATCCATCCAATTTGTTAGAGCATACTATTAGGTAGACATTTATAAATAAAAATTGGCTTATGAGGCATTTTCATTGGTATCACGGAAAAAAAAAATAAAATCTGTAGTTATTTAGCCAGGTCAGGCTCAAAATGTGTAACAAACTCCTGACATGGCTAAGATATTATAAAATTATATCATGCAAATCATTCATCTTATAGGAAAAAAAAATTCATATTCCTAGACATATAAGGATTATAAAGACACAGGAAAGAGAAAACAATACAATAAATTGTGAACTAATGGATACCAAAAAATCAGATTGTAAAATCCTCAGGTTTTTAAAGTAATTCTGGCCTGAAATACTGACTTAAATCCAAATAGTTTTTTTTTTTTTTTTTGAGGTGGTTACTGGACATACTCAGGGGCACTCCACCACTAAGCCATATCCACAGTCCTATTTTGTATTTTGTTCAGATATAGGGCCTAAGTTACTTTGTGCCTTGCCTTTGCTGAGGCTGGCTTTGAACCTGTGACCCTCTTGCCTCAGTCTCTGGAACCTCTGGTATTATAGCCCTGCATCACTGGGTCGGGCCCAAATAATTTTTAATGTGTAAGAAGTAGTTTCTGGGTAAATTTTATAATTTAAATATGAGGTATCCTCCCAAAGGTCACATGTGAAACAGTGCAAGAGTGTTCAGAGATGAAATGGAGTATGAGAGTCTTAACCTAATCAGTGTGTTAATTCCCTGGCAGGGATTAACTGGGTTGTAACTGTAGGTAAATAGGGTGTGGCTAGAGGGGGTGGTATTGGCGATATGCCTTTGGGTTATTTATTTTTCCCCTGATGAGTGGATCGCTCTCCCTCTCTGTGCTTTCTGGTTACATGTCCTAAGCCATGTTCCTCCACAAACACTTTTCCACCATGATGTTCTACCTTACCTCCAGGCCCAGATGAAGGAGGTAACCATCTGTGGACTCAGAGCTCTGAAACTATGATCCCCCAATTAAACTTTTCCTTCTGTAATTCTTCTTATCAGCTCTTCTGGTCACAGCAGTAAAGAAAACTGACTAAATAGCAAACTTTCCAGGGAAAAGCCTACAAGGCTAGATAACTACAGAAAACAAAGCAAAACAAAACTGTTGCTGTGAATAGAATGCAGTCTCTATGAAGGGTAAAAGTCCATCCTTGGACTTTTGAGATTTCTGATACATGAAGCCAGTAACAAGTGAAATGAGGAATAGGAAGAAAAATAGGAAAGACAAAAAGCGAGAGACAGAAAGAAAAGTTACACGGTGCTGATGAGTAAGTGATTGTTTAAACTATCAGAGAGAAGTGAGCAGAGAAGGCACAAAGAAAGCATAGTAACCCTCTATCCTAGTCCCAGAGTATGGATGTTAGTATTCCCTTTCATTGCACTGTAGTGGATCCCATAGGAATTGAACAAGCCTAATTGTGTGTGAAGCAAAGAACTGCAAATTACCTCCTATACTTTAACCTCGTGGTGTGTAAAGAGTCTGAGTACTACAACAAGGACACAGATTGCTCATTGATGGTAGAATAGAAATGTCAACAATACAACCCAACAAAAGTCAGACTTTCAGAGAGTGCAGCAGAGGTACAGATAAATAGCAAGGGAGGAAAATAAAATAAAATAAAATAAAAGCCTAATTGTGTAAGGCTTTCTAACAGAGAAAATATTGATAATATTAAGGCTGAAAAGAAAATATACTCTTGAATGTGTTCCTAGTCCCTTCGTGATTGATGGTCACTTGGCTACCTTATTGCGGGAGGCGGGGGGGGGGGGGGGGGGGGTAGAGACGAGGAATCAACACACACAGACTCCGGGAACTGGTGAGAGAACTGGCTGGAGACCCGCCTCAGGTGGTCGTCCAGTAGCTCAGTTTCTTTTTGGAATGCACAAAACAGTTATAGGGTTTGAGTGGGGCGTGCCTGTCAATCATACATAAGTAAGGCAATATCCATAAGCCAATCATCTTCTGCCTAATGTAACCTCACTGTGAGGAAACTGTAAATATTGCTGTCCTATCAGAAAGCAATCTGGAAGGGTCTTTAGCCCTTACTGAGTCAGGGGTTTCATGCCCCGAAGCCCCTGACTCTCAGTTTCTTGGCTGGCCTGTTTGGCAATACCAACCACAAGTGCTAACCAAAAGGGACTAGGAACACATTCAAGAGATGTGGTTTCACCCCATCCTGCAGGGCCTCCTGTCAGGCCTGAAGGAAGGTGGATATTTCAGGCACTTCCGAGCTGCTAGTACCTGCTAGCTGAGACTGAAACTTATTCCAGCATACTCTTATCTTAATTTCTTTTTTATTTGATATCTAGATGGAAAATAAATATAAAAAACATTGGAACATTCAGAAGTTATTTGACATTATGAAGCTCTATTTTTAGCCACAAATGCTATGAATTGAATGTTTATTTCTTCCTAAATTCTTATGTTGATCTCCAAACCCCAATGTGATGGTATTTGGAAGTGGGACCTCTGCAAAGTGAGTGGCCCTCGTGAGGGTAATTGGTGCCCTTCCATTGGAAAAGAGGCCTCAGAGAGCTCCCACACCTCTGCTGCTATGAGGGCATCATGAGAATGTGGCCTTCTGTGGACCAGGAAGTCAGCCTTCACCAGACACTGAAGTTTCTGGCACCTTCAATATGAACTTCCTATTTTCTCATAACTTTGAGAAATAAATGTTTGCTGTTTCAGCCACCCAGTCCCTGGTAGTCTGTTATAGCAGCCAAAGTAGACTAAGAAAATTAAGGAATAAATAAATTAGCTATAGGTTGAATTTCTTCCTTATACTATGTGCATTTTGAATTCTTTTTTTTATTGGTTATTCACAACATCACAAAGCTCATGACATATCATCTTTCATACATTTGATTCAAGTGGGTTATGAACTCCCATTTTTACCCCAAATACAAATTTGAAAGTAGCATTACTATACAAGTGAATAGTTAAGAAGAGGTCCTACTAATGTAGTGTGAATTTCTAAATTTATCCTTACAAAAATGAAAAAAAAAATTGGGGATAGACAGACACTCCAGGGAGAACAGCAAGTGAAAATGAAGGTAGTTTTTTGTCTTTATCACAGAGAGTGCTAGTGAGCCACTGGATGCTAGGAAAGAAACAGGAATACCCTTATTTAATGTTTTCAGACTCATTGATTTTGGACTTTTAGCTTCTGGGTCTATGAGAAAAAAAAAATTTTTAAGCCACACAGTTATTGGTACATCAGTGTGGCAGCCTTAACAAAGGAAAACACTGGGTTATAGTTTCAGTGGAAACAAATGACTCTTATCCTAATCAATTACAGGTGCTTTTTTTATTGAATCTGAAACAAGACTCCAAAGTTACTGGTGACAGAAAGTAATGATAGAAAAGTGAGAAAGATTAAAAAACTAAGCAGAAATTAATATTTTATGATTTTTTTCAAATATCTGGTACTACTATTGATCTACCTGTAAACATTTTTAAAATTAAAGTAATTAATTATATTGGCCATTTTAATAGAAGTTTATTTATTATGTATATTTTAAATAAAAAAATCAAAATTTTTTTCATGTCAGTGAAATATCTTCCACATTAGGTTATTCATTTTTTTCCTTCAAGCTCTATGACAAATGTGAGTACATAATATAAAAGGAAAATTATTATCTTCTAGACTTCAAATTAAAACAAATAAAATTATTTCTAAAATTCCATTGTTCCACTAGAATATTAATTTAGGATCTTAACATTCTCTGGGAATTATATAGATTTGATGAAAAGTTATAAAAATAAACAGGTGCTTCCCTACAAAACTGACTTCTCATTCAAGAAATTTCTAAAATGCATAAAAAGTTGTCTTTGTTTTTACCACTGTTTCCACGAAAAATATTACCATAGGAACAGTATATTTTAATTTTTAAGCAGCTATTTGCTATATAATAATTTCATAATAAATATTTCCTAGGGCAGACACTCAGTTCTTCCCATGCTAGGAATTAGTGCCTCTCAGCTGATGTTTTACACAAATCTGAGAGATTCAGATACATAAAAAAAGCTTTCAGGTATCTTTTCTATAATAAAACTTAAGTCCTGTTTCCTTTGGGGATTGCCCTGTGCCATTCTTCTTAGTCTGTTTCTTTTCCTACTAAGGCTTTATAAATAGCACGGTTGTGTAAAGTTGCATATCAATGAGAAGCAGAAAGAGTGAACTTGCTTGAAAGTCTCTAAAGACCAATTTGAAATATTTAATAAGGCATTTTAATACCAAGCAAATACTCTCTGAGATTGCAAATTGTTATACATGACTTGTCAGGGTTCACAACTCTGTTAAAATCTCAAGAGAATCCATGTTGAACAAGAACCTTCAGTAAAAATAAGCTGAAGATTTAAGAAGGCTGAGAGTTCCTCTCTGAGGGACTCTCTTAGGGTTTAATTCTCAGAAGATTTTTCCAGGCACTGTGAAAAAGCAATAGTCATCAAGACACAACTGAAATTTCATTCTACACAGGAGAACTGTAATTTCACCAACAGAGCAATAACACTGGATTCAAGTCATTGTGTAATTTGATAAAGCTTTAAATTCCCTCAACAGTCATAGGATTAAATAAATCCTTTGGTGAGAACACTTATGAAATATCTGGGCTTGGGTACCAAAACAAAAATCACTATTCTATGTAATTTGAATTAGATCATTTTTATTGAACTACTCAATGTGAAATTTCACATTACTCAAAAAAGTTTTATGTTCATTTCCTAAAATAGAAAAGAAAGTAATTAAGAAATGATTCATACTGAGTTGGAAATCTTTCTCCTATAAAACCTATAATTGAATAATGTGATCAATCTACTGACAAAATTACATTTAATGCCATTTTATACATATAGGTCATTGAGATTCAAAGAGTTATAGAAGTCAAACCCAGTTTTATCACTTTGAAAAGCATCCATGTGACTTTTTTTCATAAACTCTATTGCTCCCCTCAGTCACAACCTGCAGAATCTTGATTAATAGCTATAATATCCTCTGTCCTTTTCTTCTGTGTGTGCCTTGATGGTGCATATGAACAGTCCAGAAACATCTACCTGGAGAGAGGTAGGTTTGTATTCCACCTCCATGGACAAGGGACAAGCCAGTAAATGTATCTTAACAAACCAGAATGTGGGTAGAATTCTTAGGAGGAAGCCTTCTCTACATACTGACATTGTTGTGCCCTGGCAGCCTTGTAGGACACTCATGATTCTCTGGATATTTCTACAGAGTAAATGATGGCAATGAAAAGTAACTGGACTAATCAGATGCCACTGGACTTATGCATCATATTAAATAGATTTGTAAATTGCTCTCACGTTAATTTATTACCCTGTCCTGCTCTGTTTTGTTTGCAGAGAGGTAACCACAGTCAGTAATGTTTATTAGTCTTTCTTACCAACTAGACAATGGTTGATAATAGGCAAAAATTGGCAACAGGAAACACCAACCCTCCACTCACCTCTCTTCTCAGTTCTCTCTCTGTTTCTCTTTCTCTGCCATCCCACTTCCTTCCTCTTTTGTGATGTCCCTCCTTCTGCTTTGAGTGGTTTTTCTGGCAACGGTGACAGCTCTTAAGTGGTTCTAGCTCCTTTGAGCTGCCTCTTACCATGGTCCATTCTATATGCTCCAGCTCCGGGCATCCAATGATACTACATACAACATCCAGCTTTGGGGAGAATCTAAACTCCTTCAATGATTTTCTAGCAGTCCTCTTTGATCTTTCGCTTCTACCATTTCTGTCACTTGTTCCTCTCAGTAAACCTATCCATCTAACTGGCAACAGATTTGTTTTTCCAGATTGAACAGCAATTGAACAGAAAGTATTAACAGTTCTCTTCCCAACATTTCAAACTTTCCTCATCAACTTATTAAGGGTACAGAATATACCACACGTAAGGATTAAATCCTAAACTTGACTTGAGCATACTTTTTATTGTTAAATGGGAATGCGTGTGCTCTTTACATTCAACAAATTGAGTTATTCAGAATATCTGGATTTGATGGATATATCATCTAGAGACATGTACTAGGGTGTACTTTAAAAATATTAGATTTTAGAGAACAATGTCTTTTAATGTGGAGAAAATTTATATTTAAACACATGATATTTGAACATTTAAGCACAAAGTATTCTACTTATTTATATTCTTATGAATGAAAGATCCTAGAAATGATTCTTGAGAAAACTTTTTATTTTAATGGAGTTAGCATGTAATCATCTCAGGTCCTTGTGTCAAGAATAATATATTCTTTACTGATTAATTTATGGCATTCCATACCTGTTTTATAAAAATTAAGTATTTTTTGTTTATCATTTGTAATAATTAAATAAATTTCAATGCCCCTGATTTTTATTAATTTTTTTCAAAATAATATTGATTTTTATTTGCAATCTGTTGTAATGTTTAAAATAACTTTTAAAAATAATTCATTTGAAAAAAATAAACATTATTGCCAAACTCAGAATTATTCTTTTTTTTAAAGAGAGAGAGAGAGAGAGAGAGAGAGAGAGAGAGAGAATTTTTTAATATTTATTTTTTAGTTTTCGGCGGACACAACATCTCTGTATGTGGTGCTGAGGATCGAACCCGGGCCGCATGAATGCCAGGCGAGCGCGCTACCACTTGAGCCACATCCCCAGCCCTCAGAATTATTCTTAATGACAATTTATTTTAACTGAATTTTCATTCCTAATAACAATAATAAAAACAAAAGCAAAACTAAAATCCAAAATCAAGCAAATAAAAACAACAAAGATTAAATGAAATAGTGGAGATAAAACATTTTGTCCTTATGCACTCACACACCTGCCAATAATATTTCATAATAGTACAATAAGAGTTTATAATATAAATCTATACTATAAATTATGTACTATATATAACAAATGTCTTTGTGTATTTTGATGTTTAGATAAAGACACGTCATTGATATTCAATCACTCAATTCAATTTTAGAGGGAAAAAATCCAGTTTATATTATTTTAACAATTAAAACAATTAATTTATAAATATGATAGAAAGGTCTAAATATTTTTAAAAAATGAAAAAAGTAGGAAAAATTGATACAGATTTAATTTACATATGTAATTAAGTCTCCTTGTTTCTCAAGTTCATACAAGCCAGAGTCAACTAGATCTCTCTTCAAGTGAAGCCACTCCTTTATTGTCTTACAACTTGTTCTTTCATTACAATTTTAAATTACCTGATTTTATTACTTCTGAAAAAAATGCACTGATCCACCATAATAAAACATGTGAAATGTATGCATCTAAATTAGTTACTAATACCTCTGTTCAGTATGCAATTTTAAATGCACTATTCATTTTAATTTTGATAGTTTTACTTTAATCAGTAATTCATCTGTTTTTTTTTTTTTTCAGCCTTGGTTTTGTTATATAATTATTTTAGTTCTTAGTTATATACATTATGTCGTTTGATGGAAAACAATGACTTTTCTGCTTTTCCTATTATTTAATTTGAGAGACTGGATGTATACAAGGGTAATGGCCTGATCATACATAAAAATAGAACTCATAATCTGCAGCAATCAGCCCAGAAACGAACCCATTATCTACCCTATGCAAAGCAACCAAAGTAGAAGGCAGGCTCCTTTATCTAAATCAGATTTATAAAAAGTCAGAACATTATCATTAGCTACATTTGAGAAAACCAAATAGTACCTACTGTAATAAACAGGCACAAATGGCCAGGACTTCATTAATAATTAAAGCTTTTTCATTTTTATTCTGATTTCCAATTTAGGACCAATCAGAACAAAGTCTAAAATTAATCTTAACCAGTCTCATAGGCTGCACCACTTTGATTCATCCCACCAGGAGCTTTCCGAAGCCAATATCTTCTAAGCCGACTATAACTGAAAACTTTAGTTTTCTTTTTTTTTTGTAATTTATTTAATTTTTTTTATTGTTGGTTGTTCAAAACATTACATAGTTCTTGACATATCATATTTCACACTTTGATTCAAGTGGGTTATGAACTCCCATTTTTACCCCGTATACAGATTGCAGAATCACATCAGTTACACTTCCATTGATTTACATATTGCCATACTAGTGTCTGTTGTATTCTGCTGCCTTTCCTATCCTCTACTATCCCCCCTCCCCTCCCCTCCCCTCCCCTCTTCTCTCTCTACCCCCTCTACTGTAATTCATTTCTCCCCCTTGTATTATTTTTCCCTTTCCCCTCACTTCCTCTTGTATGTAATTTTGTATAGCCCTGAGGGTCTCCTTCCATTTCCATGCAATTTCCCTTCTCTCTCACTTTCCCTCCCACCTCTCATCCCTGTTTAATGTTAATCTTCTTCTCATGCTCTTCGTCCCCACTCTGTTCTTAGTTACTCTCCTTATATCAAAGAAGACATTTGGCATTTGTTTTTTAGGGATTGGCTGGCTTCACTTAGCATAATCTGTTCTAATGCCATCCATTTCCCTCCAAATTCTATGATTTTGTCATTTTTTAATGCAGAGTAATACTCCATTGTGTATAAATGCCACATTTTTTTTTATCCATTCATCTATTGAAGGGCATCTAGGTTGGTTCCACAGTCTTGCTATTGTGAATTGTGCTGCTATGAACATCGATGTAGCAGTGTCCCTGTAGCATGCTCTTTTTAGGTCTTAAGGAACCATGAGGAGAACATCCAAGAAATATGGGAAAGACTTTAGTTTTCACTATGAAGCTCTTCAAGTCTTTTCCTTATTTTTGTGTATGACAAAATGCAAACATTTAAATAGCCTTTGCTTGTTACCAACTAGTTAGTCTTTGTTAATTTCCAAGGTTTATAAAATTGGGAAGTATTAAAGATCAGTTGATTTATTCTCTTATAAAATAATTTTGATCTTATAAAATAATTTTGATTCTTATAAAATAATTTTGATCTAAAGATTTTTGTAACTGAGGATTGAACCCAGGATACTTTACTGGTGAACTATATTGCCAGTCTTTTTACTTTATTTTATTTTATTTCTTTGAGACTGGGTCTCACTAATTTGCTGAGGTTGGCCTCAAATTTGAGATTGTCCTGCCTCAGTTTCCTGAATCATTGGGATTTCAGGCTTGTGCCACCAAGTCCTGCTATATGAATTGTCATTATTATTTTTCATGGTGGAGACCAGAAATAGAATCCAGGACCACTTAACAACTAGCCACATTCCAGCCCTTCTTTTATTTATTTATTTTTAAATTTGTTCTAATTAGTTATACATGACAGTGGAATGCATTTTGACACATCATTCATAAATCTTCTGGTTGTACATCATGTAGAATCACACCGGTTGTGCAATCATATACATATATTGGGTAATAATGTCGAAGTCATTCTACTTACTTTTCATTTTGAGAAAGGGTCTTGCTAAATTGTTTAGGGCCTCACAAAGTTGTTGAGGTTGGCAGCTTTGAACTCACATTCCTCCTGCCTCAGGATTCAAAATTACTGGGCTTTACCGGCTTGGGCCACCATGCCTGGCTGCTGTATGTATGTCTAACTGAGAATGTTACCACTAGATTAAGAATATTCAAATTTTCAAAATTAAAGACTTGCAGAATTCTTCATTGTACCAAGAATATTTTCTACTCATTATTATCTATATATGATAAAATTATTCTTCTTGACATATCATAATTATCATTATTTTCAGAAGTTTATAAGAAATACATTGAGAACATGCTTATATATATTTTTAGTCTATTTCTGAAATTTTGTAAATTCTCCAAGTTCTTTTATATCTGAAAACCCATATTTTCTCACATATTTGGTCATTTTGCAGTTGGAATCAATCTCATTATTAAATAGTTTGCCATTGTGTTCTCATGTCCATCTATCTGCTCAAAAAATAAAATGAAATGTAGAAAAATATTTCTCCTTAAAAATTATCTTTTCCATTCTCTTGGCTTTGAATTTTATTATTATCCAAAAAAAATTCTACACATGGTTTATTTAATTAGTTAATGAATTGATCATCTTTATCTGTTAATCTATCTTATATTTATTTATTTTCTTTATTTTTGTTCTACAGAATAGGATATATCCTTGTGATACATCCTTGGTTTAGTTAGTTAAACTGTCAGCTTCATCTTAATTGCCTTTTTTCCTCATTCAATTTAGCAATTCTTATTTGTTTTTATTTTAGCATCTTAATTTAAGGTAAATATAGAAAATATTTTTTATTCTATAAATTTCTTTAAATTTTATTCTATATTTATTTAATAAATATATCAAAGCATCACCTTCCAGAGCAAAAAACAAAATCATTTTTTAATTGAAATTATTCTATTTTCTCTGATTCTTGTGATTCTCAGCAATAAATCATTATTCTATTTGTTCATTAGTCTATTTGTTCCTGTTCAGTTCTAGTTTTTGTGTTATTATTTATATGAAAGAAAAAAGAAAGAAAGAAAGATAGGAAGGAAGGAAGGAAGGAAGGAAGGAAGGAAGGAAGGAAGGAAGGAAGGAAGGGAGGGAGGGAGGGAGGGAGGGAGGGAGGGAGGGAAGAGAAGACAGAAGGGCTTCAACAGCAGGCTGATGGAGAGATACATTGCAAATTGTTTTAGAAGCTGAGTAGTTATTTTCCCATTTCAGCAGGGTGCCACATCTTGTGTGTGGCTGGGATGGTTTGATGTGCTTTCCAGGCAGGTCAAAGACTCTTGTGCCTCTAAAGGGAGTAAGGACTGCATCCTTCTTGCATTTGCCTGTTGGTAGAAGCTATTTATTCTACTTTTTGTCACCATCTGATGTGTATTTATTGGGTTACTGCAATGCATTTCTACTTTATTTTTTGTTTCTCAGTAACCCTATTGTGAGTCATCCTGGAAATAAAGTCAGCAAAAGGCTTTATAGTAGAATAAAAATATTTTCTTTGTTGACAGCAAAGAAGTTAGAAATACTCCACTTTGTTTGGAAACCTTTAATTTAGTAAGTTGCCCCAGTGATTTTTGCCAGTCGTTCTCTGTGGTCCTGTATTTATAAGGGCTTTCTTTGGACAGAGAAAGGTTCACCTTTAATATTTAGGGCTGTTGGTCTGAACTGTCCCCTGCTTCTTTCACCCCCTGTCAGTGTTTTTAGTGCTCCAGGAATTCTCAGAATGTTTTGGCCACTGTTGGTGTCCAATGTTATTATTCTAATTTCTTTTTGAAATATTTGTGGTTTCTTTTTTTAATATCCTCTCTGATATGTCAAGGGGATTTATATCAGAAAGATATATCTAAGGGGTCTTTTGGATTTTAACAATAAACATTTTTTTTTAAATTCACACCACACTCTACCACTGGACTGGTGTGGCTTTGGTGTCAGCTGTCCTCCCTTAGTGATGAGGGCTACTGAGCTACACTGGCCAACATGTCCTAAAAGTTGCTGTAGTAGTTCATTGACAGCCACACTTGGAGTTGAGAATATTATATGGAAAAGTTTTGAGATAATGGCCTTTGCATATAAACTTATAAAAACATTTTATGTTTGTGATTCTGATTCACTGCTTTACCTCCCTGTGGATTTTTTTTTTTTCTCATTCACTGTCTTGAGAAGCATGAAGACTAATTTTAACCTGAGGTTAAATTATTTACTGTATGATCTAGGTCTTTTAAAATACTGTGAATGTGAAAATATCACATAGATGCTACTTTGGTTCAGCACATCCAGGTAAGTGTTTGAAAAGCATCTAATTTAGTAAATCAAACTATAGAAAGTAGAGTCCTACAGGATCCCTGGATTGGCACTATAAATACATATAGTTGGACAATGGCCAGGTAATTAAACTTGATGTAATAGATTTCATAAAACGTTGTTGGAATCACTAACTTCTGCATGTCTTGTTAATTGGAGTCTCTGTAGGTGCTTTAATCACACAGAGTCAGAGTGTAAATTTAGTTATAAATCAGTTCCAAGACAAAGGCTCATATATCTCACTGCTAAAAGGACAATAGGGGAAAATTCCCATTCAATGTTCTTGTGTTAATGATATTGATCATACTAGATAATTTAAATTAGAGAAATAAAATGTGTGCTTGGTGAGGAAAATAAATATAACTCCAGTTCTATTTCCCATCAGAAAACTAAACTTAACAGTTCCTTGTGTGTTTTTCAAGAACCTCTATCTGTTCACTTAAAGGTCTATAATATAATTATGTATAGACTATAAATAAAACATTACACATCTTTTAAAAGCTTATCAATTTGTTATGAATATTTTCATGACAACTATGCAAATAGAAGCTTTATATTTTAAGTAATTTAATTCAAGAATAATATTGAGAGAATTTAACAAAGAGATAAATACTCAAGATTTAAGTGTATATGATAACTGTGAAGAGTAAGTGAACCACTTAAGTATGCATAGGATTACTGTCCTTGATCAAAAGACCTGAAATTATAGGGAGGTACAACTCAAGAATTAAAAATATAGTGATAAAGGGAACTTGAATATAAATTTTAAGATTATGTACTATATCCCACAGGGAGAAAAATTATACAGAAAGATCACTTCAGAGAATCATTCTAGAAAATTACTGAATTTCAAACACAAAGCAATAGATATTTCATAAATATTTCACACACACACACACACACACACACACACACACCCTTGTATAATAAGTAAGAAACATACTATTCCATACTGCCTATTCATGCGTGTTTAGATTTTTCTAGTTGGTTGTGTTAATTTTCTGTTGCTGCATTACAAATTACCACAAACCATTGCATACAAAACAGTCATCACAGTTGCTTATGTGTGTGTTTATAAATAGCTATTTATATGCAATAATATGATAAACTTTTAAGTGCCACCTTTTTGAAGAAACACAACTTCTACAATATTACATGATGTTACATTGTGTCACAGCAGTGCAATTTTTAAAGCACCCATTTAGCTTGTGCACTCAAGAAAGATCTAAATAGAGCTTACAGAGTTCTCTCCTTTTCAAGTATAAGAGCAAGAAAATGCTTTCCATTTTCCGAAGTGCAAAATGACATTTCAACAAGAGAAACTTGGTGGATCTCAAGAACACCTGCAATTAAGGCAGATATCATTCAGCACAGACAACCAATGGGTAACTACTGAAAACCAGGGAGAAAAAAAGACACCTGGAAGATGGCAGCAGGATGTGAGATGGCTCTGACAGTCCTGCACTGAGTCTTCTCTCTTGTCATATGACCTCTTCTCTCTTGTTACAGGCCACTCTTCCTGATCACTATTCATCTACCCCATTCCTGATTGCTGTACCTTCTCTTTACACTGATCAGGTTACCTTCCTTCTGTCCCTAACCACTACACCCTCCAGCCACCTGAATGCAAGGTTTCCACTTTACATCTGATCAGGGTGCCTTGCTATACATCTGGCTGCTGTGCCTCCCTCTGCAGCACTGTTCTGAATTTGCTTTATACCTGTGTATGGATCTCTGTGCCTTCACCCCAAGCCTAAATGCTGGGCCTCCTCCTGTGTCTGATGCTGAGCTATCTCTTCATATCTGATCACTGACGCCTGGAAAATGGAGGGAACCGTCCAATATGGTATCTTAAAAAAGAAATTAGATATTCAAAACAGAATTGCAAATCAATTCTTTAAAGGTAAGTTTAGAGTTACTTTACGAGCTGGATTTTATCATGAAATTTAAGAAAGATATGACCAAATATGTGATTTCATTTCCTGTAAAATATCTTTTCCAAGTAAATTTCATAATGTTTAATAGATTTACAAATTTCATAATGAACGGAATGTATATGTCATTATTACATTATACAGTGGCAATAACAAATACTGATTAATATTTTGGGGGGATAATTTGGTAATGGAAAGGGTCGATTATGGAGAGTTTGATTAGTTCTCATGGGAAGGAGGGAAAGAAAAAGAAGGACAGAGCAAAAGAAGGAAGGAGGAAAGGGATAGATAACAAAAATATTTTTCATATGGATAAAATTATATGTAAACCCAATAAGTTTTGATGAATGCTAAAAATTATTTTATTAAGAAAATAGTGTCTATAGATTTATATTATAAAGCTATAGTATCACCTTGAGTAATGCCACTTTGTCTCTGTAGAAAGTATATGTAGAATGCCTTCTATTGATATTTTGTTCATTTACTGTTTATTTTCTTTGGGGTCCTTTGTTAAGTACACAAGACTGAGTTAAAAACATATTTATGGGACTTATAGTCTGGTATAATATCAGTAAAATTCAAAGTGATATTATCATTCAACCTGGTAATTGCTGAAACAGTAAAACCCAGATGTGTTAGGATCCCTTGTTCAATGTCTTTCCAGGTGCCTTCCCTTCTCCTGTTGTCCTCCCACTCCTAAGCCACTTGCTCAACTCTTCCCATTTCCACTTTGCTCTTATTACTTATTATTACATTATCATTCTATACATAAGTGGGGTTCACTGTGCTGTATTTGTACATGGACTTAGCATAATTTTGTATATTTCATTCCATTGTACATCCCCACTGAGCAATTTATGTGATATGGAGGTATGGATATGATATAATGAATCCCACCATTGTATGTAAAATCATAATGTACCAATAAAAAAGGATCACTTTCTGTAAGAAGTTTAAGATACACTTATTTTAAAAATTTCTTTCTATTCAGAGAAGTGTTAAGCTCCAAAGTAAAGTTATAGATCAAGAAGTTCCACTGACTACTATGGAAATTTCACTTATTAATTTATTATAATTACTTGCACAAAACTTTCTCTTAAAATTGCCAAAACTATCTTATTACTTTGTGTATGTGCATGTGTTGTGTGCTTGTGTGTTTCAATTGCCCACAACAAGGGTTATGCACATGTAATTCATATTTTGACTATTTCATATTTTTTTAAATTATCATTAGTATACAGAAGAATTTATATTTTTTACCATAAGTTGGTCAGTTTTACTGGGGAATACCATGTCTGGATAAAACATAAATGAAAAACTAAAATAAATCAACTGTAGCATAAATTCAATCTAGTGAGTCACATCACCGTTTAACTAAAGTGAAAATCTTGCTTGGTAGATTTGATGCTTACATTTACAACAATAAATTTAATCAACTATAGTAAAATAAAAAGACACTTTCCCTAATGGAGCAAGCTTAAAATTTTTAACCAGACATCTAAAAGAAATGACTTTCCAAAATTTAAGGGATTATATTTCTGAAAAATCATTTATCCATGTCTATCTATAAGTGGAGAGGGACACCATGGATTTCTTTCATATCTACAAAACTTCTTGCATCAACCGAGGTAATAATCAGAGGAAAAGGGAAGCAAGAGAGCTCTGGAGAGCCCTCAAAAATCCTTGAAACTTCTGCTCTCACCCTCTTAAGATGCTGCCCTAAACATGCCTGAGAAGCATCACAGCCTCTCCTCCTACAGATGGTGATAAGGAGGATAAGACACAGTAGCCACTCACCTGAGACATCAGACAAAACAGCTGGCTGCACCCAGCACTGCATGTGAGTGAGGCATCTGTTAGAGCCACCAGATAATTACAACTCAATCATGTGTGACCCAGCAGAACAGCAACTCATCCCACAGAATCATAAGCAAAGAATGTGAATATTGTTTGGGGCCAGCAAGTCAAGGCTCACTTTGTTTCAAAACAAAAGCTAACTGACACTGAAGAAAAGTTCTTAGAAGGAAAGTTCTGAAACCTGGAATTTTTTGCTCAGTTTTGATTCCTCAGTTATCCAATGTGTCCCCCATGTGCACATTAATGTACCATATAGAACTGTAGTGCCAGCCTCACATTACTGAAATTATCTCATTCAGAAGATTCTGCCTCAGAGCAATGACTTTTAAATAGTTACTATTATCCTGGCACATGTCTCCTGTGAAGCTCCCAAGGTGTTTGGACAGAACTAAATCAGTTCCCCAACCAGCAGTGCAAGAAGTCAGTGCAGCTGGAGTCTCTTTCTGTTGCCCTGCAACACAGATTAGCTGCAAGGGGAGGAAGCCTGGGGCTTTAGAGACCCTAGGGGGAAAATGAGGACATGAAAAACATCACAAGTGTTCCAGTACATCTCCAAGGACAAGGGACTGTGTGCATTCAAAGGGTCATTGAGCAAAACTCCATGCTTTCTTTACTTTCAACACTTCAAGAGTTCCATTGAAACTAAAGTTTATAAATTTCCTACTCATTGGTTTTCTCTTTCTGCTATGATAAATAATAGCTTTAACTTATATTCAAGTCTCAGTTATGAAAACTTGATATTTAATAAAATTACAGAAAATGACTTGGATTTTATTCAAAACTTGATAATTTCATTAAAGAAAATTGAAGATATATTCCATAGAATAATTCAAAGGTGTCAAGATCATTGTGTCATTCTTATCGCTTAGATATGGCTTGAGTTTATCCCCCAAGGTTCATATGCTGAAGTTTGGTCCACAATTCAATGATTTTGAGAGGTGGTAGAACCTTTAAGGAATGGAACTTGGAGGAGATACCTAGGTTACTAGGGGAACCACATCCAGATGGAGTTTAGGTGGTTCTTATGGGGCCTTTGCTAATTCCCTCAATAGTGGGTTATTATAATAAGAGTCTGATTCTTGAATGTCAATGGCTTTCCTTCTCACCTTATCACTCCTCATGTTCTCCATCCCTTTGATGTCATTCCTCACAAGGCTCTTATCAGAGACCAGACAGATGGGGCACCTGAACTTGGACTTTCAAACTGCAAAAATGTGAGCTCTACTATTTAAATGCCCAGTCTCAGGCATTTTGTTAGAGCAAGAGAGATAGACTAAGACAAATACCAACTCAGGTATGATAATGTCCTCCATATTACAGAAAAAAAGGAAGGGAAAAAATGCTAAAATTGCTTTGATAAAACAAAAGTCTCTTATTGGCCTATTCATGTTGCTTTTGCTCTCAATGATGTTATAGTAGCATGGTTTTCACATATGTTGACTCTGTTTAAATTGATAATGATTTATATGTTACACACACACACACACACACATGCACGCACACACAGTAGCAGCAGCACAAAAACAACCACTAGCTTGAACTACACATGTATTTCCAAATGAGAGCTATAAAACACTCAGAATTTACTTTAAAACTGAGAGCTATCATGACTCTCAAGTAGCCAAACCATTACTCTTCTTTCTGTAGGAAACAATTAACTATTTTATCTAATGGTTTCTTCAGTTTTTCATGCTATTCTGCATTTGAATATGGCAATTAATATTTGCACTCCAAAATCACTTACCTAGCCAAATAAAATATCTTTGGTTCATCAAAAATATGGCATAACCATTCTAAAATTTTGGATTTTTTGTTTTTTGGAAAATACCATAATTTTAACAAATATATTCTCTAATTTGTGTTTCTATTTTAATTTTTATTTTCATTTCTTTATCTTACATGATCCCCAGGAAAATGATTCTAAATTCAAAGCAATTTTGCCCCCTCAAGGGCATTTAGCAATGTCAGGAGTCATCTCAGCTTCTTGGTAGGAAGATAAATGCTCTTGGCATCGATTGGAGAGAGGCCAGGGGTGCTGCTAAACGTCTTGCAATGCCCAAGGCAGTTCCCCACAACAAAGAACTATCTAGTCCAAAATGCCAACAGTGGCAAGTTCAAAAACCTTTCTTTCAGGGAATATGATTCCCTAGATAATAGTTAAAATTATACTATTTAAATGAAGGAGATAAAATCCTGACATGAAAAAAAAAATGCTTCAAGAGACACTTTTGCAACTTTCTTTGTTAAACTTCCAGAATGCCACACACTTCGGTGATAATTACCCACTCATGAGAAACATATCTATATTTCTTTCTGGAAATATAGCACACTTAAAATGCTTTGAGTGACTCTGACAATTATGTAGGACTACTGATATGCAATAAACAAATAAAATATCTTACACCCAAGAAAACTGTGGCATTACCTCCTCTGTAGTCTCACAGCATATTTTGAAAACTGACATCAACAGAACAATTCATCATTTACATGATCTTTTATATTTCCCCTTAACACACACATACATACACTACATGTACACACTCCTAACTGGGCTATTACTCACAGGAAAAAATAACTAGTTTTCACTATTGCAATCTTTATACAAAAAATCCACTTATTTTTCCCTTTTTCTAACCGACAGACATCCTATGAATTATGACTAATTCACTGAATTTGTCTTCTCTAATCCACAAGTTAGTTTTATGAGCAAATCTATGGGTCCTTAATTTTTGTGCTTATCAAGCACCAAATTGAAATTGTCTATTTATATCTGTTATTTCCTTAAAGACAGTGGATTTGTTTTATTTCTTATTGTATCAGTACTATTATCATAGTTCTCAGAATATGTAATGGGTTCCTTCTCTTTTTCTCTAGAAAGAATTGGGTAGAAATATGAAGAGTTTCTTAAGAACTGGATGATTTAAAACTCAATGAGTATAGGGTAAAAATGATAATATTATTATGAACCCAATGTAGAAAAAAATGGTATCATCTACCTACCTTATTTTAAGTTTTTTTTTAGGGTAAGAAAATAGCATATCTTTAAGTTAAGATTTAATATTATTCTCTAAGGGAACGAGGGAAGGAGAAGAGGCATGGTGGTAGGAAACATGGTGGAATAAGATAGACATCATTACACTAGGTACATGTATGACCACACAAATAGTGTGACACTACATCAAGTACAGCCAGAGAAATGAAAAGCTGTGTTGCAATTGTGTACAATGAATCAAAATGCATTCTGCTGTCATATATACCTAATTACAATAAATCAATAGATAAAGTTTAAAAAATACACCATAAAAATATTTAATATTATCAGTAATTTTTGTTTTTGTGAATTTAGATTTTAATTAAAAAAAATATTTATCTTTCAGTTGTAGCTAGATGCAATATCTTTATTTTATTTTTGTGTGGTGCTGAGGATTGAACCCAGGGCCTTGCATGTGCTAGACGAGTTCTACTGCTGAGCCACAATCCTAGCCCCTAGATTTTACTCTCTATTATCATTTTAAATAAATGTAAGTATGTAATCATCAATAAAGAGAACACATTTATTTAATTTTCTTCTTCTAAAACTGGTGTGGTTTTATTTTCCTTTTCTCAATTTTTATGTTTTTTTTTTAATTTGTTCTACTTAGATACACATGACAGTAGAATGCATTTTAACACATCATGCATTCTTCTGGTGGTACACCAGCCATGCAATCAAATATGTCCGATTCATTCTGAAGTCCTTCCTACCTCCAGTTACCGTCCTCTCCCTTCACTCCCCTCTCCCTAATCCAAAGTTCCTTTGTTTTCCCTAGTGCCCTCCAAACTGCTCTAGTTGTGAATTATTATCCACATATCAGAAAAAAAAAAAACATAAAATTGAGCCTCTGGTTCTTTGGGATTGGCTTACTCGCTTAGCAAAATATTCTTTGGCTCCATCCATTTACTGGCAAATGCCATATAATTTTATTCTTCTTTAAGGATGAGTAACATTTTATTGTGTATATCTATCGTATGTTTTTATCGTTTCATCTCTTGTAAAGCATCTAGGTTGGGTTCCATAGTTTTGGTATTGTGAATTGAGCCGCTATAAACATTAATGAGGCTGCCTCACTGTTGTATGCTGATTTTAAGTCCTTTTGATGTAAATCAAAGAATGGGATAGCTAGATCAAATTGTGGTTCCATTCCAAGTTTATTGAGGAATCTCCATACTGCTTACCATAATGGCTGCACCAAATGCATTCCCACCAGCAATGTATGAACTTTCTCACATCCTCACCAGTATTTATTGTTGCTTGTATCCTTGATAATTGCCATTCAGACTGGAATGAGAGGAAATCTATTTAGAGTAGTTTTGATTTGCATTTCTCTAATTGCTAGAGATGTTGAACATTTTTTTTCATATATTTGACATCAATTGTATTTCTTCTTCTGTGAAGCGCCAGTTCCTTAGCCCATTTATTATTATTTTTTTTTAAAGAGAGAGAGAGAGAGGAGAGAGAGAGAGAGAGAGAATTTTTAATATTTATTTTTTAGTTCTTGGCGGACACAACATCTTCGTGTGTATGTGGTGCTGAGGATCGAACCCTGGCCGCACGCATGCCAGGCGAGCGCGCTACCGCTTGAGCCACATCCCCAGCCCCTTAGCCCATTTATTGATTGAGTTATTTTTTGTTTTGTTTTGCTTTGTTTTTTTTTTGTTTGTTTGTTTGTTTCTTTATTTTTGATGTTAAGTTTTTTGAGTTATTTGTCTATCCTGGAGATTAGTGCTCTATCTGAGGAGCATGTGGTAAGATTTTCTCCCATTCTGTAGGCTCTATCTTCATGTTACTGGTTGTTTCCTTTGTTGTGAAGAAACTTTTGAGTTTGATTCCACCCCATTAAATGATTCTTGATTTTACTTCTTGTGCTTTAAGTGTCTTGTTAAGGAAATTAGTTCTTAACTGATATGGTAAATATGGGGCCCTAATTTTTCTTCTACTAGACACAGGGTCTCTGCTCTAGTACCTAAGTCTTTGATCAATTTTGAGTTGAGTTTTGTGCAGGGTGGGTGATAGGAGTTTAGTTTCATTTTGTTACATATGGATTTCCAGTTTTCTCAGCACCATTTGTTGAAAAGGCTATTTTTCTCCAATGTATATTTTTGGTGTCTTTGTTTAGTATGAAATAACTGTATTTATGTAGATTCATCTCCGTGTATCCTTTTCTGTACCATTGGTCCTTTTGTCTGTTTTGGTGCCAATACCATGCCGTTTTGTTACTATGGATCTGTAGTATAATATATTTTCTGGTATTATGATAACTCCTGCTCCTCTTATATTGCTAAGGATTGTTTGGCTACTCTGGGTCTCTGATTTTTTCAAAGAATTTCATGATTGCTTTTTCTAATTCTATGAAGAATGTCATTTGGATTTTAATAAGTATTGCATTAAATCTGTATGATTCTTTTAGTGCTGTGGCGTTTCCATTGTAGAAGTTTTTTATGACTTTTGTTAGGTTGATTCCCAATTATTTTATTTTATTTTTTTGAGGCTATTGTGGATGAGGTAATTTTAACACATTTATTTTTTAGCAGGTTATACCAGAAGCCATATTTTAGAAGTATCTGCATTCAACAAATATGTATGTGTGTGCATTCTTTCCCTTAGATATTTTATGTGCATCTGCACGATTGTTCTGCAACATAGTCATGTTCCCTAAAAAAATCATAGATTATTTAACATGGATTTTTGAAAACATTTTTTTATCACTGACACAATACTGATCTTTCCATTTAAACACATTTTTTAAACACATTCACCTTAAGTCTCCATATAATACAGTATTTCCTTGAACACATTCTTTCAAAAATTTTATATCTATCCATGTATCTATCCATCCACCTCCTGGTTTCTTTTTCATAATTATAAACAACATTGCAATGTCATAATTGCCCATGCATCCTTGCATAATCATGTGAATGTATACACACACACTTATATTTTTTCAATAATATTTTTAGCAAAAATGTTTTTAAAATTTACATAGATATTGCCAAATTACTCTAAAAATATGGCAATTTATTTTTCCTCTAATGTCTCTGCAGGGTAACAACTATTGCATATTGGCATTTTTTTGTTATGTTAATTACTATTGAAATATAAGATTTTTGTATAATTAACTTGTTTTTTTAAAAAAAATATCCTGCTGATGTGATTTTTGCATTTTGATTTAATCATAGGGTAATTTATTGCTAATTTATTTTTGTAAAAAAATTATGTGATAAAATGTACTTTAATGTTTATAATGGATTTTATAAACATTTCATTTATTTTTAAATTAAGTTTAGCATGATTGATGTCTGTACTTTCAAATGATTATTCATTTGTGCATTAATGTCTTCATTCTTTTTGGATGGGGGTATCATTGAATGTTTCCAGTTTTATGATAGATTTATTTACCATTTCCTTTGTCTTTAGTATGGGGATAATGTGCTATTTTACAATTTCCAACATTATGACCACACCTGGTCCTCCATCTGAACACCACTCTGTATCTCAGGTAATGTGACCTCTTTCACTCCTGAAAGTGGCTCTTGAGAACTCCATTTACATTATTGCCCACACCATCTGCATTTTCATGTCCATTCAGATTTTGTTCCTTACACCCATCTAAAACCTGTCCATTTTCTTTATACACAGGTTTCTGCTGTATACATATTTAATGCTGTCAGATTTTTCTCTTTTTTTTTTAATCAAGTCCATATTGAACTTTAAAGTGATTTTATTGTATTGTAAATGAATTACCTATTCTCTCACTCTCTGGCTACTTGGTTTGAATTTTCATATTTTTGATATAAAGTAATTCCCCAAAATGCATCTCTTAAAAAAAGGAACATCATAATAATATAAATCTGTTCTAATGAGTTAAAAGACCCTTCTGGCTCAGTAAATTGGTTACATTCTGGCACACACACTGTTTTTCATTGCTGGTATTGCAAATTTTGGAATTTTAAAGAATCATTCCACAAATACCTTGAATCTGGTTTAATTTTGTTCACCATATAAAATATAGTAAATCAAAAACTAAGATTATATCTATGTTAAAATTTGTATACCTTACTAATGTTTTAGTTTTGGGAAAATTCCTTAATTCTATGTTGCAGTTTCATCCTTTGTAAAAAGAAGATAATAATAGTGCTGACATCACAATGGTGATGATTACATGAGCATGAATTTATTGCAAATGGCATGCAATGACTGACACAGAGCAATTTTCAACAAGTGTTCCTGGTAGTATCTGTGGTCAGTATACTGACAGTTGCTATGGTGACTTGTAGTCATAGACTGGCAAAATTACTGTTAGCTTTGTGGTGATCAATTCTGGGTATTTGGCAGAACTCAGACTACATTCAAAATGCCTAATCACCTTATATTCATTGATCATAGCTAATATGTGTACAATTAATTCTTTAGTAGATGGCAAGCAAGATATACTCAACTGAGATTAGCTGGAAATCACATATCAGACAGAAGTGAAAATTGTTGCCAGAAGAAAATCATTTGACCTCATAAATTCACAATGAGTTAGAAAAAAGGAACAGAAACAAGGATCTCATATCATTAACAAATCAAGGCATGTAAGGGAAAATTAGGACACTATTTCTTATCTGAAGATGAAAACTTCCTCACTATTCTTTAGAATTTAGTATTAAATTTAATTATTTCATTAGGGTGTCTACCTTAGAACTTAGATTCAACTTAGCTGTATGTATTGAAAGTCCAGCAAAAAAAACTTAAACAAAAAAGACATATTTTTTCTTCTAAGAAACGTCTTAGGATTGGCAGAAGACCAAAGATTCAGTCCTATGACAGTATTAATTTTCAGGAATTTATTTATTTATTTGGACTTGTTCTACCAGTGTATTATACTGTTCTTAGAAGCTTTCTACTGAATTTCATTTAGGTGCTATGCTTCCGTACTACATAACCACTACAGGCAAGAAGAAATGGGAATGGTAACCAGTAAAATACATGTGCTAGCTGTACCCTTTGTCAGGAAAGCAATATCTTTCCTGAGAACTTCAGCTGGCCAACACTGACCCACCTACATCAAGCAGACTCTTGTCTGACAGAATTATGACACTGTCCTCTAGCTATTTCCCTGCCTTGTGTCTTGGCCCTGCAATCTCTTACCAAGGAAATTGGTAATCATTTGTTTCCTACAAAAATAATGTAGTGAATATTTCAGGCTTTGTGAGACATATTTCGTGAAGGCTTCCTTCCTCTAGGTTCTTCAGACCTGCCCCTTCAGTACCCCAACTACCACAGGCAACACTGGAATAAACAGGTGAAGCTATGCCTCAGTAAAACCTTACAAAATCAGACAGCAGTCCAGATAACCCTCTCTTGCCATTGCTGATCCCAATTCTATAATATTAATCACTTTCAGTATCCAAAATCAGTTAGTACAAGAGTTTTCAATCTGAAGCCTGTGACATGAAGTAAAATTCTTCCACCACTGAGTGGCACATTATCTTCTAGACTTTCATATTACAAAGTGCATTATAATATGTTATGATAACATTTATGTGTTTCATTTTCCTCAATAATAAGCTTGTTAACACCCTCAAATATACTACTGAAAAATAATTTCCAAAATTCAGTCTAGGACTTGCAGTAAAATTTCCCAATTAATTCAATTTTGCCTGGAACCACAGTAGGGGACATTTAAAACTTATTTTGTATTGTCCTTCTTCTCTACAATTTTTAGATATTAAATTCTTCATCTTCAACCATACTTGTCCAAGTGTATTAACTGTTCCCCATTCCCACCTTCCTCCCCAAGTACTAGATGAAGATGTTGAAATGTTTTGAATTTTTTTCCTCCAAATCCACAGCCTTTGCTGCAATAATTCCTGTAGGCATCATGATTTTTAGTTAGACAATGTTGTATACGTTTGCATTCTTAACAGTGCCATTTTACATTTAATGTTTTGATTGTATAAATATACAGCTATGTCAGGGCTCATTGCAGATAACTTTAGTCTTCTTTTAGATCCATGTTCTTATTCATTTCAACTATTGTCAATTTCAACTCTTCTATAATTTTCATTCAGGGAGAGGATGACTGAACTTTCAGGATTCTTTTCCAGGATTTTTTTTTCCGTCATAGATGCATCACATTTTGAATGAACAAAGGATTTAAGTTTTCATTCTTTCCTTTGTAGACTATACATGAGATTCAATTATCTACTAGATTCCAACATTTCAATCAATATATATAATGTGAATGTGTTTTTTTCGTAAATGGAAATTTCAAGAATTACAAAAGTCTATAAAATTTTCTTTCTATCCTTAGTCTTTAGAAACTTTGCCACGGTTTATCTAAAGTTGATCCTTATTCTATATATCCTTCCTTGAACTCAGAAATTCTATTTGACTTCTAAATCAGAGTATTTTGCACCCAAAATGAAATTTTATTTTCCTCTTCTGCATTATGCATCTGTTCTTTGTTTTCTGGGAACCTGTGCTGCTAACATGATAGGTTGAATAAATGCACTCTCTAAGTCTTCCCTCTTCTTCCCACAATTGCAAATTGTGGGCTTTCCATATTAGAAAATATGGATATTTTAAAAAAATATTTTGTTTTTTGATTCTTCTTTAGCTACTTCTTTTGGTGTGATATATTTAAAAAACATGAAGATATTTTGGTCTACTTGGTGACCATTCGTGCTTTCAGTGCTTATATACTTTTTTGCTGTTGTTGTTTTATTATTTATTTTTTTAAAATATAGCTACACTGATGCTTAGAATCAGCACAATTCACAAGAGCTACATTACAGAACCAGACCAGATATTTATCAACAGAAGAATGGATTTAAAAATGTGATATATGTACACAATAGAGTTTTAGATAGGTGTAAAGAAGAATGCAATCATGGTATTTGTATGTGAATGGGTGGAACTGGAGAATTTCCTGCTAAATGAAACAAACCAGACTGAGAAAATCAAGAATCAAATGTTTTCTCTCGAATTTGGAAGCTGGAACAAAATAAAGGGAAATCTGTGTGTGTGTGTGTGTGTGTGTGTGTGTGTGTGTCTGCGTGCACGCTCGCGTGAATGCACATGTGGTGTCAGGTCAGTGAGGGTCCCTGAAGAGTAGAGGAAGGGCTTGTGGGGGGTCAAAAAAAGAGAAGAACCACAGAATAGAACTGACCAAATTATCCTATGTACATATATGAACATACCACATTAAATGTCACCTTTACATATATCTTTAATGCACTAATTTAAAAAACACTGTAAATAAGTAGAAGAATGAAGAGTTGAATAAAGGAGCGAGGGAATAAGGGTAGAGGAAGACAGGGAAAGTTGAAATACTGGGGACTATACTGAAATAAAATATTTTTCATGCTTGTATGATTATGTCAAACTAAACCAAATATTATGTTTAACACTGAGATACTAATAAAAAAATACAAGAACGCATGATTTTGGGTTAAAATATCTGTATTGTTAAGTACTTAAAATGTAATGTATTGTACTTAAAATGTCTGTAGTGTTCTTATTACCTACTCTTCTTTTGAAACAGTGTTTCTTTAATGAATGTTCTGTTAGCTCTCTTTTGTGCATCCACCTAGGGTTACCTTGCTCTTTTAGGTCTTACCCATCTCCTGGAATTAACATCCTAGTGGTATTCTTAAGTCATTGTACCATAGAGCTCTATGGGTAGGGCACAGGAAATTCTGTTCTTGGGTTTCCACACAAACTCTCACTCACTAGGTGAGTAGTGTTCAGCCTTTTAATTCTCTCTCAAATCTCCTTGTAAACCTTCCCCCAGGATTGCTGAGTCTGATCCCTGTTTTCTATCTACTATGGCCCAGAGGGAACCATGTTGGCAATTGCTTTCTCCCCTGAGGCTCTGGCTGACATGAAGGCCTAAGTCTCTCTCTTCTCCCCACTTCCCCCAACAGCGACAGGACATACTTGGCACTCTCGAAAGAACAAAATTGGGCTGAGGTTGAAAGGTAAGGAAGGGAAGAAAGTCTTAGTTTCATTACATCATATCATGTAAATATTCCAATTCATAGAGTGATTTAGAGACTTTAAAATCCTTAGTTTAAAATAATGTTCATATATGTGAATTGAAATTAAATGTCTAAAACTTTATTAAAAAATGCATTCTAAATCTAAGCTTAGAGTCTTACAAAGATAGTGAGAAATTATTATTCTAGTTGAGTTTTTGTTGTTGATGCTGCCACTTCTATTGTCAGTGCTATGCATTCAACTCAGGGACTCGTGTAGGTCAGGCAGGACTCACAAGCCCTATGAGAGCTGATTTATTTTAATTACCCTTAGAAAACTCATCTATTAGGTAAAAATAAAATGGCCAAACTACAAAAAGCTGTGAGTGATGGGAATGCCCCAGATAATCAGAGACTCTAAACCTGAATCATGATACACCATCTGTAATACTGTCTTTGCATTCAGGTAAAACTGGAATTTATAACTCCTTGGCTATTTCCTAGATATGTGAATTTGAGGAAGTGACTTAAGTAATCTATCCCAGTTTGCACGTTTTAAAAATTCAAAATTTTTCACAGGATTGTTGTATATTTTGCAATATATGTAAAGTAGATGCTTAGGAATCTCTTAAACTTTTACTTATTAATGTAGTGACTACCTCTACTACTAATGCTATTATAATTTATTCATGAGCTTAAGCTTAAAAGACATGAATCCATGAATTTGAAACACAACATGGTCTTTTTTCTAATCAAAATGTTGTACTGAATTTGTTGGTATGTGTTTAATATTGGAAAAAAATGCATAACCAAAATACCATAGAAGTTAAGCAAGAATCATAGCTGTTAACCAATTTATGACTTTTTCCTTGAGATAAAACCATAGCTTATATTTACATCCTCATAAATTAATTCATTAATATATAATTGACTCAGTATTCTTTAATATTTTATGCAACAGACAAATATTCAAACATTTTGAAACTTTTCCACAATTCTACATTCACAGACACACACAAACACACATGCATAGTCACAGAGAGATTAAAAACTGGACTTTTGTAGATGATTTTTGGATTAACTCTTCAAGCATAGAAATAGTCTTCCTTACCCATATCTGACATTTCAGGCACAGTCACAATGTAAGGTCCGTCTGTGAACTTTGGAGCATTGTCATTGATATCTTGCACTTTGATGATGAACTCAGATTCAGGTTCCAGAGGCTTGTTTGTCCGTCTGTCAATAGCCTGGGCATGAAGCACATAGTGTGTCTTCTGCTCTCTGTCTAGGCTTTTGGTTGAGTGGATGTCCCCCGTGGTATCATCAATGATAAATATAGTCCCAGCACCTTCTCCAGTAAGGATGTACTTGACAGACCCATCACCTTTGTCAGAATTGGAGTGCAGCTGCAAAATACACATGGGCAAATTAGCAAGCAATTGCATTCCCACCTTTGGTCTCCTTCTTTGAAAATTTCCCATATACAATTTGATACCTATTGTAAGATTTTTTTCTTTCTACAGTGTCTTGCATATGGCTGTTTTTCATTTTCTTGCATATTTTGTCTAGTTGGTATTCATATAATTATTTAACATGATTTCTCTAAGCAATTCATTTACTGGTTTGAGAAAAAGAATAACCCATGTTGTTATTTCACTAACTGAACATTTTACTAATATAAAAGTGAGAAAAGAAACTTTCACTACATTTCTGTCACCTAGTATACTTATAAGAATAAAGCAGATTTTGTTTTGTTTTGTTTTTGTTTTTGTTTTTGTTTTGTTTTTAGTATTCTATTTCTACCTTAAAACTAGAAAAAATACATCGTGGAATGAATTGATATTTAAATTAATTATTAAAATTCTCACAATAAAGGCCCATAATTTGTCATAGAGCTTTAATTTTATAAGTTGAAACAAATTTGAAATATTTTCTAGTATAAATATTTATATTTAGAATGTAAAAATATGAGCGGTAATTTTTTTCTTTAAGGATTGCAAACATTTAACTCAAAAAGTTGCTAGTAGTCTTAAATGGAACCAGTAACTATATCCTAAATTTATTTAACTTAAATACATGGATAAATATCACTTACTGAATTAAAATGATAAAAAAATACCTTACTTGGTATTTTTAAAGTAGAAACTTTAGTAAAGAGATCTTGTCTAATATGGATAATCAATATATTAAGATAATATTAGTCTTTTTTGTTATTTAAAACTATGAATGCTTTTGAGTTGCATATCACTCATGCTTAAAATTCTATTTTAACTTATACCATCAAAATTCAGTTAAATACCTCTGGGAGTGCCAGTACTATATTTCTACCCAGGAATAGTGGAAGTATTTTCTGAAATCTCAAATACATATTTGAAGAATTGTTTCTCCCAAGAGAGCTGAGCAGTTATCTTCATATGAAATTCTCTGGCCACATAACCTCAAGTCCTCACCTTTTTTTCATTTCTAACATTGGAAATTCTGAAACACATAGCCTTATTCGCAAAGCACTTCAGTTTTCTTGCCATAGTGAAGTGACAATTTTCAAGGTTATTTTAAAGGGTCTGAACTCTTAAAAGTCAGTTGAAATAGACAATATTTAGAAAAACAAAATAAAACTCAAGAAAGGAATTTTTTTGTTTTGTAAAAGAAAAAGCAGCCAAAAGAAAATTCATTACAAATCATCAATCATTTTATTTTGTTTTATTTTTTTCAGTATTGGGGATTGAAACCATAAATGCCTATGAGCCTTCATATTCTATTTTTGATACAGGTTCTTGCTAAGATGCTGATACTGGCCAGGAACTTGTAGTCCTCCACACTCAGTCTCCAGAGTTGCTGGGTTTTCAGGCTTGCACCATTCCATAAGTCACACAGTAATAATATTTTCATAATTAGTAATCCAGCTAGCATAATTTTTATTAGTTATGACTAATTTGAACATAGACTGTAATATGATCAGTGAATTATAATTATAATTAGAAATATTCATATTATTGAATCACTTTAGAAAAATTACAACAAAATATTACAAAAATATTTTAATATTAAAATATTTTAGTACTACTTAGTTTTAGAGTTTAAGTAATGTGATTGTTTTATTAATACATTTTTTCATCTTTTATCTAACATGATTGAATTTTGAAATTATGAGCTTTCAAGTAATACTAACGGAAAACCATTATATTAGCATGTAGTCAATTGATTAACATTTTATATAATTTTGATAATAACCATATGTGAAGCAGCAAATTGATCTACTCTCAGGATTCCCACTCCTTCACCACATCCTGTCTCAAATGTTCAGTTCTGTTTGAGCATATGCTTTGCCACAGAGGTGGAGGCCAAGAGAAACATTGGTTATATCATCCTATTTGTTTAATAAGAGGTTTTCAAAGAACTTGGAGGAGCCCATGTTTGTATTAAGTTTTATAAGACAAAAAAAATGATGAAAGAATAAATGAATAAAATAACATTTTTTATTAGTAGAAGTAGTGGTAGAAACTTGAGAGATGTAGATAAAACTGGGGATATGAATAATCAGAGTATATAGATAACTACAATAGATACCTGAAGTGTTTGAGTATGTTCAGGAATGAGAAATAGAAGAAAAGGGTTAGAGCATGGAAATTAGAAATGACCCTGATACAGTTTAGGTACTAATTTTGTAAAAAGTTATATCATAGGTTTAACTAGTTACTAAATTATTTGAGAGATACCCATGGATATTTATGATAAAAGAAGATAAAATATTTGGAATATAAGGTTGATCTTATTCATATACAATAAACTCCTTTTAGTAAACAGTTTAGAAATATTATCCAGAGAGTGGTAGCAGAGTCTTATCTTAACACACAGTGGTGGGGATATATCTTAACACACAGTGGTGGGGATGTAGTTTTAGAGTCTTGAGGTCTTGCAGAGTAACTTATAATTTCATGTTAAAAGATGTTCTAAATTTAGACTTAATGCAAGAAGAGTTTATTCTTGTGTGTCTGATTACATAGTGAAGTGGGGCTAATAAACTGTTCTTTAGAGGACATAAAAGGAAGAAGGAGTGAAAAAAAAGAAATGAAAATGTATCCACCCATGTAAAACAAAATCAAAACTTCTCTGGCATTACCTTAATAAATCACCTTTTTCTTAGTGTTAAGTATTAACAAATGGCCCTTCTAAAGTTAATGCAACTCACATGAGTTCATGTCAGGATATTCTTGATGCACCTGAACCACAGTAGAATCAGTACCTAAAAATATATTGGTTTCACTTCAATGCACATGTTCTCACTAAGAAAATATTATCTTCCTTGGGGAAGAATAATTTTAAAAGGTTAAGGATATGGTGGCAGAGCCATTAATTTGGAAAGTTGCTCTAAGTTGTAATTTCTATGTTACAAAGACTGGTCACTAAGTTAAAATTATGATATTCTGGATCACACAATTCAAATACACCTTGCTATAAGTAGGGAACTAATATTTACACTATTCCAGTGAATGACTGAAACAAAGACAAAAACATCATATGGGTAATGTTACTCTTATTATCTCCAACACTTTTGTTTAAGAATGCATATGACACAATGTGCAAAAAATACGTGAAAATTTAGAGAGCATGGCATTAAAATGTGGTAGGCATCACTCATTCTACTATGTGTCATATTTTAAAGTATAATCATACAAAAGAAGAATCAATTAACATTAATTAATCAATGTGAAGAATATGCATCAAATAATAAATCTCTTGGTAACATATTCATATCAGTGTCCTTGAAGAAAAATAAAACATAATTTTAAGTTTTTTATCAACAATTATGGAAAAATTGCTAAAAATGGGAATAACAAAATACCTAATTCAACCATAAAACGAATGCTAATTGGTTAAAACACAAAAGATTAAGAAATTAATAAGGAAATACAGTATTTGTATAACTAGGGGTACAAAAATACAACGACATTTTTAATTAATTGGCATATACTCTTTGAGAAGGAAGTGAATGAATAATAAAGAGTTGCAAAGAACAGACTCCCTTTTTTCCCCACTTGCTTTGGAAATATAGCCTCTGAACTCAAAATGGAATGTTAACACCTAACACGTAACTGCATAGTGTTGCTTACATTTGAAATTGTCATTTCTTACCCATCAGCTCAACTATCCAGATGTGCTGAATATTTGAGCACTGTGAAATGCAGGCAGTGGCTGAGAATTTCACTACAAGTTATTAAGAAACCTCAAATATTGAGAAATTGATTAAAACTGGAGTAAAATACATGGAATACATGATTATCTATTTTTTATCAGAATAAAATTATGTTTTATTTTTCTTCAAGGAGACTGAAACCAATTTTATGTGCACACTTTCTCCTCCTCCTCTTTCTTCTATTATTATTATTATTATTATTATTATTATTATTATTATTATTATTATTATTTAATCTTTAGACAGCATCTTAATAATTTCAACATGCTCGACTTCAATTTGGAATTTTCCAGCATCAGCCTCAAGAGTAACTGGGATTACAGGTGTATTACCCCATGCCCAGCTGGTACTGTTTTGTTTTTGTTCTTTTTAAATATCAGATTATTAAACATGACTCAATTTCCATGAAAATATTGACACAAATCCATTGCCCACACATTAAATTGTATTATTTCACACACATTTAACACTTCATCATTACTGTTCATTTTAGCAATTTTTCTTTTCTGAAAAAAAAATAAAGCAGTAATTACATTTCATAATAGAAGGAGGATGATAAAATTGTAAATGGAATTGATGCTTTGGGAAATTCATTTGGTAATAAAACATAAGGTAATTGCTTGATCCAGCAATCACGTTTAGGAGTTTATTTTTAAAATAAACATTTTGGAGCACTCTAATGTACCAGTTTTGGTACTCAGAACTTGGCTATATCACACACACAAAAAGCAAATAAAGATGCCTACATGGACAGAGTCTGCATTCAGTGCAATGATTAGAAACAAAGAATAAGCAGAAGAAAGTACAACTTATCTGTAATATTCTAGAAAATTCAAGAGCTAAACTTAATAAGAAGAAGGAGAAAGATATAAAAGAGGAATATTAGAAGTAGCTGGTGTGTTGCACAGAGGTTGTAGCAATAAATATAGGACTAAGGTAGGTAGACTATTGTGCCCTCAAAGATGTGCATGTCTTAATTCAGGGGACCCATGGATATGTTACTTTCCATGGAAACATGGGCTTCACAGGAATTATTAAGTTTAAGTACCTTGGTGGAGTATGAATTTTCCAAATTATCTCCTTTATAAAAGCAATGAGAATTCTTTCTAAAGTTACAAGAATCAACTTTTCAAAACTCTGGAAAATGATCATTCTTGAGATATCACAGAGAACATGTATGCAAGAAAAATATCTGAATTTTGATTTGAAGATTGAGCTCTGTGTTACCTTACTGTGTGTGCCCTATCCCTGTGCCCTCAGTTCCACTGCAGCTGTGAAAGACAGTATCCTAAAATCACAGTGAAAACCTGCAGCATGGCAGCCACAGGATGTGGCAAAATGGGGCTGGTGATCCTTGGAGCCACATGTCCATGAAGTGCTGATTATTTGATTTCTGCTTGGTTCTCTGGAAGACACCACTCTCAACTCTGTTGTTATTTGACCTGACTCACAACTTCCTAAATGACTATAGTTTTTCCCATAGAGACTTTTAAAAAACAAAGAAGTCTTAAAAATTAAAGTTGCCTGAGATAATGAATACCAACTGGAGCAAGTGATATACTAACCCAAAGGTTTAAAAGGAAAAGTTGGGAAGTATAATGTTTATTAGAAGTTTTTCAAAAACTGGGCATAGGAATTATAGGCAGCTGCATACATCTGTAGGACTTTGCAAATAATGATTGTGTGAAAGGTCGGAAAGACATAAGACCACAAGATAACGTCTCTAGCTAAACTTCAGCATCTTTGAAAGCTGGAAGTAAAGGAAAATGTCAAGTTTTAAAGTGCCTGGTCTAGTGTTGGAAATGGGATTCAAATTGCATCACACTGATCCCCAGGAAAGAAAGGGATGTACATAGATTCTAGGCACCCAAGAAAATATGCATCCATTGTCAATTCACCAATAAGCCATGCATGCTGAGACTTTAGTGGGCACACATAACAATGGATAAAGACTTCAGAATCATTTCAGAAAATTTATTAAGGAAACAGCAACACAAACAACATCAGGGAAGAGTAAGAATCTGATTTCTAAATTTGACACCTTATGTTATTTAAAATTCCCAGTTTTCAATATGTAAAAATGATGTGTATTATATTATTGTATTAATACATTAACATACTAAACAATTACATTGTCTTAACAATTATAATATAATAATACTAATTCTGTTTTATTATTATGTTATATACTAAAACATACAGAAATAAATAAGAATGTATTAGATATCTACATGGTGAAAGAAAATAGAGATACAACTAAGAATTCAATTTGTAGTCAACCATTTGTTAAAAGTAAAGACATTAAGGCATTCTAAAAAAACAAAAATGGAGAATGTGTTAACAGCTAATCTGCAATATTACAAATAAAAAGCAAGAATTTTAGAAGCTGAAATGAAATGATACTAAATACTAGTTCAGATTCTCATGAAAACTAAGACAATTAATTAATGGTTAATACAGAATGGCAAGACTAGTAACCTGGAAACTCTAAACACTGTTAATAAAAATTAAAGATCATTCAAATGAAAATGTAATGACAAGTACATATATAAACATAAACATAGAAAATGTATTTCTTGTGGCACTTCCTCCCGTTTTCCTTTAAAACACAGCTATATGTGTGATTATATAGAAATCTGTGCTACTGAGCTTGACATGTGTAAATATGCATGTGGTATTATAATAACACAAAGAGCAGAATGGGGTTGTATGCAAAGAAATCTTTGAATAGTATTTGATCAAGTTGGAATTACCAAAATTAGATTGTCACAAAGTGTATAAAAGAAATGATAATAATTAAATGGTACACTAGTAAATATTTAATATGAAAGAAAGAGTCACAGAAGACTGTAGGAACAAAACATAATGAAGAAAAGAAACAGTAAAATAACAGATCCTAAGTGATGACAGTCAATGAAAACAGAATAAACATGATGATTGAACACAGAAATTAAAAGAATTTTTAAATAACGCCCCTGATGCTTTGAGATACAGTTTGGATTTAAATATAAATATAATTAAAGAGCAGAAAAACATTATATCTTGTAAACTTTAAGGAAAAGAAAGCTACATTGGATGTGATAATATCAGAAAAATTTATGCTTCAAGATGAAAATTGTTACTACAGAAAATTAAGGATACCTTATAATGATATAAGAGTCAATGTGTCAATAATTTATAATTGCAAACATGTTTCTATTAACAGTGCCCCCGAATACATGATATAGAAACAGATAGGACTGAAAAAATAAGTGCTCATTTAAACAATATCAGTTGAGGTTTGAGTACCCTGTTTTCAATACTGGATAATTAGTCAGATGATAGGCAGAGGGACAGAATTCTTAAATAACACAGTAAACTACTTAAGACTAAATAGATTTTTTATAGTAAACACTACAATCACAGCAGTGTAAATAGTCATATCAACTACAGTTGGAACAACTTCTAGGATAAACTATATGTTAGGTCAATAAACATAAATACAAGCCCTTCTGCCAGGAAAGCTAGTCTAGATGTGATATGTTACACTGTTTCTTTAGCCATCTAAAAATAATAAGAAGAAACTGGACCATTTAAAAATAAATAAATATACATACATTACAATCATACACAATATATTCTCTGACCAAAACAAAGAAAGGTTAGGAATGAATTACAGAAGTAAATTAACAAAATTGAAAAACAAGTGAAAATAAAAAAAAACTTTCTTAAATCATCAATGAATCAAAAAGAAATTATAAAGAACACTTTTCAAAAGTTAAAATATGGTGCCTTAAGTTTAATCAAAGCAAATAATCATAAACTAAAATTTATAGGATTTATATGGCTATAAAACAGAAAGAAAATAGAGATGAAATAGATCACAATCAAGAAACCTGATTATTTGTAAAGATAACCAAACTAAAATGATAAATTTTAAACATTTGAAATGTGTGTGCTTTGAAAACACTCTATACAAAAGTAAAAAGACAACTTAGAAAGTGGGTGAAAATGTATAAACTGTAATTCTGATGAAAACCTAATATCTAGAATTTATAAATAATGCAATTCTAGAGCAGAAAGAACAATTTGCCCAATTAAACATGAATATAGAATTTGAATACACACTTTTCAAAAGTAGCTAAAAAAATAACTGGTAAGTATGTAAAAAGATGATCATCATCATTAGTCATTAGGGAAATGCAAATTAAAACTGCAAGGAATTACCACTTCACACCCACAAAGAGTGCTAAAATTTCAAAAAGACAGAAAATAAACAAGTGTTGGCAAGAATTTGCAGAAATTGGAACACTATACATGATTACACATAGGTACCATATGAGCCAGTGATGCTAGTCTCAGGTATATACCCAAGAAGAAAGAAAACACATGCTGCAGAAAACATAGACAAGTGTTTGCAAGAGGCTGGAGCAGTGGGAGAAACAGGGATTGACTACAAATTATCATAAGGTTTCTTTTTCAGAGTTATGCAAATTTTATAAAATTAGGGAATTTTAATAGTTTTACACCTTCACATGCACTGAAAACTGAAGAATTATGCCCATCAAAAGGACACATGTTGTATATTTTGTCAATTATATTTCAATAAAAAGCTGCTATTTGAGTAATTATTATTGGCCGTAATAGTAAATTATTGTAAATGTACTGAACACCAGCAATTAAAAAGCAGAACTTTTGAGATAGCTTAAAAATAAGATTTAACAACAAAAAATGATGCTTTTTAAATGCAGATGTATAAGAAGGTAAGATAAAGAAAAATGACAGCCAAAGCCCTTTATAAACATTAAAAAGCATAACTTCTGAACATGAAAATGAACTCAAAAGAAAGTATATTACAGGAGATGAAGAAAAAAATTGCATATTAGAAATTAAAGAATGCTCTTGATCTGATAAACAGATTTACAAAAATCTAAAACTAGAATTATACACTGTCATAAAATTTTTTTTTCCTAAATTGTGAAGAAAGCAAGTATGTACATTTTTACTAGTTACTATTCAATACTGTATGGAAAATGCTAGACAGTACAATGTAGTAAAAAACAAATAACAAAACACACATACATGAGATAGAAATTGAAAACCAGGAAGAAAGCCTTTCTCTACTCAAAGATGATATGTACTTAGAATTGTCTTTAGAACTTGTTGATTTCTTGAAATTTATGTATTTAGAAAATGTTGAAGATTCTATATACATAAAAATGTGTGTGTATATATATATATACATATATATATATATACACATCACATAAATAAATTTCTAGGTGCATTTAACAAAGTCAAATTCATGGGCAGTATTTTAAAATCAAAGGATTTTCTGTTTATTAGTAGCATACAATTTATCTTAAAATATAAGCAATAAAATTTGTGATAGCAACAGAAAACCTAAATATTTAGGCATAAATTTAATGAAAAATTTGTGAAGGTCCACATAAAAATCTGCATAAAATTAATAAAATATATATGAAAAACAGATATCTGTAGCATATTCATTGATTGGAAATGTCTGAAAAATTAATACATATTTTTTTCCAAAACTAATTGACAGAACACCTGAAATACAAATCAATGTAACTATGAGCATTTTGCAAACATTGGAGAGCTGACTCTAAAAATCACAAGGAAATAAATATGAACAATAGTTTTCAATGAATTGTTCTGAAAAGAAGAACATAATCAAAAGAATTCTTTTTTTTGTCTACTCTTTCTTTTTAAAAATTTTGTTTTAATTAGGTATAAAGGACAGTAGAATGCATTTTGACACATTATGTATAAGTGGAGTATAACTTCTCATTCTTCTATACATGATGTAGAATCAAACCATTTGTGTAATCATATATGTACATAGGTTAATAATATTCAATTTATTCTATTATCATTCCTAGCCCCATATACCCTCCCCTTCCTTCATTGCACTCTGCTTAATTCACGGTACCTCTATTTATCCCTATTCCCCCCACAACTTTATTGTGAATTAGAATCTGCATATCAGAGAAAACATTAAGCCTTTGTGTTTTAGGGATTGGCTTATTTCACTTAGCATGATATTCTCCAGCTCCATCCATTTACCTTAAAATGTCACAATTTCATTCTTCTTTAAGGCTAAGTAATATTCCATTGTGTATATATATCACATTCTGTATCCATTTTTCTGTTGAGGGGTATCTAGGTTGATTCCTAGTTTGAGCTGCTTCAAACATTGATGTGGTTGTGTCACTGCAGTATGCTGATTTTAATACCTCTGGGTGTAAACTAAGGAGTGGGATAGCTGAATCAAATGGTAGTTCCAAGTTTTCTGAGAACTCTCCATACTGATTCATTGTCATTGCAACAATGTGTAGTCCCACCAGCAATGTGAGAGTGTACAATTTTCCCCACATCCTCATCAACATTTATTATTGCGTTTATTATTGATAATTGCCATTCTGACTGGAGTGAGTTGATAACTTAGTTTGGATTTCAATTTATCTAATTGCTAGAGATGTTGAACATTTTTTTCATATATTTGTTGATCAATTGTATTTTTTTTTCTGTGAATTGTCTATTCAAATTGTTAGCCCGTTTATTGATTGGGTTATTTGTGAGGTTTTTTTTTTTTTTGGTTTTGATTTTTTTGCATGTTTTATATTTTGTCCTAGAGATTAATGCTCTATGTGAGAAGCATGTGGTAAAGATTTTCTTCCAAATCTGTAAGCTCTCTCTACATGTTATTGATTGTTTCCTTTGTTGAAAAGAAGCCTTTAAGTTCAAATCCATTCCATTTATTGATTCTTGATTTTACTTCTTGTGCTTTAGGTGTCTTGTTAAGGATGACAATTCTAAGCTGATGTGGTAAAATTTGGGCTACTTTTTCTTCTATTAGGTGCAGAGTCTCTGTTCTAGTGCCTAAGTCTTTGATCCACTTTGAATTAAGTTTTGTTCAGGGTGAGAGATAGAGGTTTAATTTTGTTTTGCCACATATTGATTTCCAGTTTTCTCAGCACCATTGGTTGAAGAGGCCATCTTTTCTTTAGGAAATGCTTATAATTAAAACCAGGGCTAAAACCAATGAAATTGAAACAAAGTAAAGAATTCAAAATATTGACAAAACAAAGAGTTGGTTCTTTGAAAGAATAAATAAAATTGATAAACCATTACCCATGCTAATGAAAAGCAAGAGAGAGAAAACTCACATTACTAAAATTTGTGATAAAGAAGGAAATATCACCGTGGACACTACTGAAATACAGATGATAATCAGAAACTAATTTGAAAATTTATACTCCAGTAAAAGAGAAAATTTTGAAGACATTGACAAATTTCTAGAGACTTATGACATACACAAATTGAATCAGAAGAAAATACACTATTTAAACAGATAAATTTTGAGTAAAATTTGAAATATGAAACACCATCAAAAGCCTACTAGCCAAGAAAAGCCCTGGATCACATGGATTCTAAGCCACATTCTAAAAGACATTCAAAGAAGAATTAACACCAATAGTCTTCAAATTATTCTGGGAAATAGAAAAGGTGAGAATACTTCCAAATTCACCCTCTGAGGCTAATATCATCCAGATTTTAAAAAGCTGGCAAATACACATCAAGGAAAGAAAACTTCAGACCAATATCCCTGATGAACATGGATGCAAAATTTTTCAAATTCTGGCAAATCATCACATCAAAAAAAAAAAAACAATTAAAAAGATAGTGCACCCTGATCAATTGGCATTCATCCCCCAGGGAGGTAAGTTGGTTCAATAAAGAAAAATCAATAAACATATTTCAGCACATCAATAGACCTAAAGACAAGAATCATGATCATCTCAATATATGCAGAAAAAAAAGCATCTGGCAAAATGTAGCACCCCTTCTTGTTCAGAATACCAGAAAAACAAGGGATAGTGGGAACATACCTTAAAATTGTATGCTACCCCAAAGCCAACATCATTCTTTATGGAGAAAAATTACAAGCAGTCCTCTTGAAAACTAGAACAAGACAAAGATGTATTCTATCACCACTTCTATTCAACATAGTCCTTGAAATTATAGCCAGAGCAATTATACAGATGAAAAACTAATGGAATTTAAGTTATGTCTCTATTTGCTGATGGCATCATTTATATTTAGGAGATCCAGAAAATTCCACCGTAAAACTCTAGGACTAATAAATGAATTTAGCAAAGTGGTGTGATATAAAATCAACACCAATAAATCAAATACATTCCTATTCATCAGTGATGAATGCACTGAAAGAGAAATTAGTAAAACTATCTCATTCACAATAGCCTCAAAAATAAATAAATAAGACAATTGTGAATCAATCTAAGAGGTGAAATAAATCTACAATAAAAATTACAGAACACTAAAGAATAAAATTGAAGAAGACCTTAGAAGATGAACAGATCTCCCATGCATTTGGATAGGCAGAATTAATATTGTCAAAATGACCATACTACCAAAAGTGTTGTACAGATTTAATGTAATTCATATTAAAGTCCCAATGACATTGTTCATAGAACTAGAAAAAGCAATAATGAAATTCATTTGAAAAAAACAAGGGACACAGAATAGCCAAAACAATCCATAGCAAGAATAGTGAAGGCTGTTAGAATGTTAAAATTCTAATTGGCAGGATGCCAGCTAAGAAAAATCCTCAGCTCCATCATAACATTTATATAAATGAAGGAAGCAAGACTGAACCTGCAAGAACTTTGAGTTCAGTGTGGAGAGTCATTAAAATCATCCACACTTGTGAATCTAATTCAAAGAACTTCCATTATTGTCTGTCCTAACTTTTAGAATTGCTATGAACAGAGACCTAATTTTGCCACTGGCTTTGTTAGTTGTTTTGCACTGCTGAGGACTAAATCCATGATCTTAATCATGCTACTCAAGCACTCTACTACTGACCTAACTCTAGCACTCCATTTTGCCCTTTTGGAAAAGAATGTCTGTGTTAATGTCCTCATGCATGTTTCATATTTGCATATTATATATTTGGTGGGCAAGAAAAATGATGTCTTCTGGTTTCATAGAACTACAAACCTAGAACATGTCTTTGTGCTTGAACATCTATACACCCAGTTCTCATTCACATCTGGATTTAAATTTTATGATGAGATTCTAGACTTTGGGCTAATACTATAGTAACTCTTTAAGGTAGGCATTATCCTGCCTGTTTTTTTTTTAATTTTTAAAAGTGTTTTAATTAGTTATACATGACAGAATGCACTGATACATCATATATAATTATATATATATTAGTATGATTTCTCATTCTTCTGGTTGTACCTGATATAGAATCCCAGTGGTATTCAAACTAGAAAGCTTCTTCTCAGCACAAGAAACAATTAATAAGGTGAAGAAAGAGCCTACAGAATGGGCAGAATGGGATAAAATCTTTATCACATGCACCTCAGATACAGCATTAATCTCCAGGATACACAAATAACTCAAAAAACTTAACACAAACAACAACAACAAAAACAAGTAACTCAATCAATAAATAGGCTAAGGAACAGAACGACACTTCACAGAAGAAACAGAATCGAAAACTAAAAAATAAATACTAAAATATTCTCTCTCTCTCTCTCTCTCTCTCTCTCTCTCTCTCTCTCTCTCTCTCTCTCTCTCTCTCTCCCCCTCTCTCTCTCTCAAAAAAAAATAAAAAATAGAAATATTTTAAAATACTCTTTTAGCAGGATATCTGATGTGTGCAACTGTAACAGGTTCTTACTGCTTAAAACAAAACAAAATTATTATCTGAGTAGTTCAGAGGTCCAAAGTCCTGAAACAAAGTGTGAGCAGGGAGGGCTGTGTTTCCTCTGGAAAGCCTAGGAGAAGATAGATTCTTTTGCAACTTTTAGAAGCTGCCTTGGAGATTTTTTAGCCTCAGCTCTGGAGTTCTGAAGTTCAGATGTTTTCTTCTGTAGCATTCTTATCACCCCATTTACCAACCAAACTCTGTTGTTTGGAGGGATTCTAAAAAACCTCCAAGTCGGGGCAGGAATATCTCCTTGGCTGATTGGCAACATTTACGGACTGATGACTATGTTATCTTAATACTCTAATGTTGAAATTCTAAGCTCAGCAGGATGGGGCATTTGGAAGATGATTAGAATGTGAGGATGAAGCCCTCAGGAAGGAGTGGGAAACAAACCCTATGACAGTGGCCCCAGGGTGCTCTGTCCCCTTTGGGAATATATAAAGTCAGCTGTCTCATCGTCACGAGGAGTGCCTAGCAGATTTGGACACGCTGACACCCTACTCTCAAATTTGGAGCCTCCAAAACTATGAGAAATAAATTTGTTTACAAACCATTTACTCTGTAGTATTTTATTAGGGTGATAAAAGGCGGGTAAGTCAAGGTTACTGATCCTGGAAACCAGAGTAGCAATAGCCATGAAGGAGCCAATAGCAGGAAAAGGCCAGGAGCCAAACCAGACCAACTGGGATTCACAGGATAAGCCCCTGGGGAGATGAAGGGTTTGAATAGTTATACACTAGTTCTTGACAGAATTACAGAAATAGAGTAGAGTTAAATTGGCCCAGATATAGAATCATAGACCTACTAGCAGTGGGGGAAGATGCAGGTCTTCAACAGAGGAAAGGTAGGGCCCACACATAAGTTATGAAGCACATGAGAAAGCCCACACAGGTGACAAAATCAAAACAACTAATTTTGATCACCACAACCACAGATGAAAGCTAAGACTAAGGATCAATTAGACTGCACTCAAAATGATCAGAGATCCTTATGAAGATGCTTAAATAAATAGAAACCATCGGGAATAAACAAAAATTATAAAATGCTATCTGCAAATGAAAAAAAAAATGATAATCAAACATTTAGTGAAAGTTTAAACAGAGGATTTGACATAGTAGAGGAAATAAGAGTTGACTACAAGGTAAGGGTCAGAATAATTAGAATTTTTTTTAAAAGCAAATATAAGTTCTCTTTTTTACACTAACTAAATGTCTATAAATCACTAGTATGTTCTGTTTCAGATTTTAAGAAAGACATTATTTACACTGCAGAGAAAGGATCATTTTTGAGAGAAGGAGTAAAGGATGTAAACCATTGTTCATCGTCTGTTTCCTCTATATTTAAGTTATGTTTTTATAGGTATTCAGTATTATAAAAATGAGGAATATGGATAAAGAGAAAGAGGAATAAAGGGAGGGAGGGAAAGTGGAGAAGTGGAATTCATGCAGAGAGTAATGATAATATGATGCTCAGGTCAAGATAGAGAAAAGTAATGAACAGTGTCATTCATATATATATATATATATATATATATATATGTATATATATATATATATATATATATACATATATATATATATATATATATAGTGGTCTTTTTCTGGAAAGTGAATGAATATTGAATAGTAGAGTTATATTTACAATTGTAAACTCATAAATTGCTGTTTTTCAAATAAATATATGTTTTTATTTTTTATGATTGGGATCATTTCAAAACAAAACTGTATGAGTGCAAGATTTGGGGTATGATATCTTTGTGTCATTGACCAATGGGGTTATTCTATAAGTTTTGATTTAAGATCATATTAAAAAGTAGAAACAGTAATAAATGAGAACCACACTAATAATACTGATAAAACAAGATGCCAGGAAATCATTTATCAGAAAGTCCAGTAACAAAAACAATTGCTCAAAAACATATTTCTCACAAAATTATAACAGAGAAGTTTTTTTTATACAAGTCATGGAGAAGAAAATGCAAACATCAAAGAACAGTTTTATATGTATATCTGAGATTCTTTGTCTCTCAAACTCTCTCTCCACAACACATGCTAAAGTTGCTACAGATTAGCAGGTGGAAGGCAAAACTATTTGGACTGTTTAGCTGTTCTACATAGACTTCACCTAGATTGCTGTATAAAAAGGTCTAATATAATGAGAAAACCAACGGAAGAAAGAGTCTACTGAGTCAGTTTTGGTCACATTTTGCTTGTCTAAAGTATCGAAAACACTTAAAGTGAAAAGTCAGGCAATGTATTTGTGAGGAGGCAATTATGTCCTTCTAATTGTTGGTATGCTGCAGGTGTAGTAAAATCAATTAAAACTGAGATGAAATTTCCATTCTTCCTTTATTAAATAAGAATGAGATGGAGAAGAGTCAAGTGAATAAAACATAGAGCTTTTAGTTGTCATGGAGACTAATATTTTGTTTCTCTTATATTTTCAAAGTAAGACAGTTTTATATTTGAAATTCTTTTCAAAACTCAAGCCCCTTGTATGAAGTTTCTTTGACAAAATAATTTAAAATGCTGAAACAAATAGAAATTTACATAAAATTGAAGTGGGAACAAATTATCACTATTTATAATGGGAGAGAGAACATCTTTAGAATTCAATAATTAACAAAAAAAGACAATAAGAGAATAATACAAACAATACTATGTCAATAAAGTTAACAACCCCAGTGACAACATGCATAAAATAGAGATTATTAAGTTAAGTGAAATAAACCAGGTACAGAAAGACAAGGATCACCTGTGCAACATGAAAACCAGATCTTGTACAAGTTGAAAGTTGAATAGTGGTCACCAGTGGTAGAGGAGAAGAGAGGGATGGGGAAGTGGAAAAGTCAGAAAAAGTAGCTTTGTTACTGTAAAACTATGTGCATGTCCAAATGACATGTGGGTCTTTCCCCCAGTTTATGAGAGAAACTCTGAAAAAGACTTGGAAAAATGGGAAAAAAATCCTAAAATATAAATTGGTGTTATGTTTTGGATTTATACTATTTCCTGAAAAACGTGTGTGTGTTAAGCAATGCATGATTGTACAACAGTGCAGTGATTATGAGATTTTAACCTCATCAATAGATCTATCATCTGAATGAACTACTGATTGGCAAGGCAGGCAGTTGGGGTAAGACTGGAGTAAGTAGGTCCCTGGAAGAGAACTCTTGGAGTACGTCTTGTACTAAGCTTTTCTTTCTCACCCTCCCAGATGCCATGTGCTGAGCAGCTTTCTTATGACCTTCCTTCTGCCATGATTATTTCCTACTTCCTCCGACATACCATAAATTGAAATCTTGAGCCCCAAATAATCACTTCTAAGTTGGTCTTGTCAGATGTTTTGATCACTGTGATGGAAAGATGACTAAAACAATAAGTAAAAAATTTGAAGTGAAATATAAGTACATGAATTATGTTCACCATTCATAGTCATTAGGGAAATTCAAATCAAAACCCCAAAAGACACCACTGCCCGCCTTTTCATAATTATATTATGTCAAGTAGGAACAAGGATGTGAAAAACACTGTGATTCACAAACAAACCTGGTGAGAATGTAGATGTTGAATCCTTTTTTTATATAACTGTTTTCCTTTTTCTTAGAAAGAGAGACAATAACTACTACACGATCCAGGAGTAACATCGTTAGGTGTTTTTCTGAGAGAATGGAAAGTGTGAGTCTATTGCAAAGACTTGCACACAAATGTTTATAGCACAATAAATCATGAAAAAGCCACAGTCTTGTCCATCAGTGGATAAATGGTAAAAACACATGAATCTATTCATGCTGTGGAACAATGGTCAGCCAAAAACAGAGGGATAAACAACAACTATTAGTACATAGTTATCCATGCTACAACATTGATTAATCCTAAAATAGCCATTCTCCTGAAAGAAGCCTGGCAAAATAGAGTGTGTAGGCCATGATTCCATTTATACAAAGCATTAGAAACATGGGGGAAGAAGCAAATCAATGGTTTCCTGGGGATAGGACTGAGGAAGCAGATGGGAAGGATTATCAAAGACCATGGAGAAACTTCAAAGGCAAAGGATATTGTGGTCTTCTTGATTGTATATTCATATGGCAAATCTTATTTCACAACACACTTACATAAGCACAGGTCTACATAGTGATTATACCTTGAGACAAAGCCAAACAACTGGTGGCTGTGAAACCAGGGACCCCTTAAATTCAAGAAACTGCATGACCAATACCTTCACAATTCATCCATTAGGTGAATTTAAGAAGTCATCATTTGTCCATTCTTTTGTTTACTTAACTATGTACTAAATCATTCAATTATTTGTTACATTATTGTCTATTCATTTATTCATTCATTCATTTACTCAAAGTTATTATTGTTTGTCTACTTTGTTCTCCTCTATGTCCTGAGCATTGAGCTAACACGTAGGGAACAAAATCTAGTTCACACATGATAATTCTACTTACAGATATACATAATACTACATGACTATTTTTGAGTTAACTGCTAAATTCTACATTTGTTATATGCATTACTATGTATTGCTACTAATAATTGAATCTACATGAAACATTGCATGGATAACTTGCACTTTGGCTATATGCAAACCTTAAAGCAAGAATCATAAAACTTTCAAAACAAGATATGGCCTTCTACTTCTACAAGTTTGCAAAATCAAAAGTGATTTTGAATGGAATCCCAAAAGTCCCATGTTTTTTGATATGTCATTTCTAGCCAAGGGTGTTTGAGAAAATATAGTCTATCTCTTCAGCTCTTCTTTCCTTTTATACTTATGTTATGCAAAGACACTTCCTTCTTTGACTAAAACTGAGACTGTTTTCTACTGGACAAGAAGCATATTTAAAATTGTGATTTACTGTTATGTCTGTGCACATACAGAATATTTCTCACTTTTGGATAGAAATAAAATTAAAATCTAAAATTTATATTTTGCAACACATTTAATAATATGCATATGAATAATTTAGCATTTATATTAATCTCACAATGTAGGTACTACACAATAAAATAGGGAGAAACAGAAAGTTAAAAAATATGATCTGGGTAAGATAACATATTAATAGCTGAGATATACTCATATTAAGGATTCCACAATATCAAAATCTGTAATATATAAAATAATGTTATTTAAAATAATTATTTAAAATAATGTAATTATAAAATAATGCTACTAAATGAAGTTGAATAATGCTATAGTCTATTTCATTTAATTTTCACAGCAACACTGCAAATTTGTTTTTACCTTTTTTTTTAATGAGAAAGTACAGTATCAGAGAGGTTAAGAAGTATGCTGCAGATTTTGGTTTGAGCTGAGTATGTAGCTCATTGGTAGAGTGCTTGCATAGCATGCACAAGGCCCTGGGTTCAATTCTCAGCACCACAAAAACCAACAATCATTGTCTTTGGTAGATTAATTTTTTAAAAATTATGATAAAATATAATAGAATCTTTATCAATTCTTTCATTGAAGTCCAGAAGTAAGCAATTTATTGTTCGCAAGGAAAATCTGGAATCCTTAACAGACGGTGTTATATTTTGGGTCCAAGACATTCATTTCTTCTTTTTCTAGGTTCTAGCCAAAGGGAAAAGCAAAACAAAGTAGACAGCAGACACTACACTTCCCTTCTTGAGGACTTGCACTAAAGCTACACAGTTTACTTCTATTAATAGTCAACTGGCTAAAATTTAACCATTGTTACACATAGCTATGAAGAATGCTATGGCAAGGCTTAGTTAGCTAGCTCAAGTGTAAGGGGATGGTGTTTATAATAGTAAAATATACTAAGCAGATAGTAGAGTTTATGCTTCTGGTCATATTTCCAGTAATGCACATCTATTAGAATTAAATGTTCTGTTATTACAAAATTCAAGTAAATTTTGCCTCAAAATAATACACAACTAAGAAGTGTAGTCCATTTCTGTATGCACCACATGTCAATGCCGAGACACTTCCATATAACAATGGAAATTTCTGACTCATGTATAATACTAAGCTAGGCATTCTTAGCAAAGATATAGGAAAGATTCATTAATACATTTTCTTGTGCAATTTTTTTAAAATTAATTGGACATTATATAGTTGGGTAATATCTGTTTATCCTACACAAAGATATTACTTCATAGAGGAATTTGGAGACTGGGCAACTGATTTTTGAGTTAGAACAGACTTAAGTTTCTGTGTCTTCATCATTGCGTTGATCAGAATATTTAAAATTCTCTATAAGTCTTCTATTTACAACAACAGAGAAACTTTTTCCAGAACACTGGACATAGGAATCAAGGATAATGAGCTGAGACTATTGGTGCATAATTATCAAAGTAGGAAGGTGAATGAGCTGAGGAGGGGAATAGACTGCAAATTTTTGTTGTAACAACAACAACAAAAAATAAAATAAAATAAAACTAACCTGCCTTCTACTAGCCAAAGTAAGTCACTATATTTTTAAGTGTGTTGATTAAGATTATGTCTTCAGGTACCACCTCCATGTTCACAAATAAAGGAAGCATGGATTATCTGCCTGAACATAGTTACAGATAGAAACTCACTTGATGCATTAGGTCCTGAAAGTCTAATACAATTACCTATATATTTCTTTATCAATGTAAGTATGGCAGTATTATTTTTTTCTTTTGGTACTGGGGATTGAACTCAGGGGCACTCAACCACTGAGACACATCCCTAGCCATATTTTTTGCTTTATTTAGAAACAGTGTCTCAGTGAGTTGCTTAGAGCCTTGCTGTTGTTGAGGCTGGCTTTGAATTTGTAATCATCCTGTCTCAGCCTCCCAAGCCACTGGGATTACAGGTGTGCACCACAGTGCCTGGCAAGTATGAGAATATTTTTGGTGCAATTTTCCTAATCCTCAAAGTTGGAGTTTAATATTTTTTTTACAGATTGTTTCTTTTATGTTTTGATTTTATCAATATCGTACATTCTGCTCTTACTCTTTCTTCAACATGATTTTTTGAACATACTTAAATTTATGTGTTTAGTTTAAGAATAAAGACATTTTAAAAATTATTTTGGAAATCCTTTACCTTGGTTCTAGATAAGTATTTACTTTGTTGTCTAATCTACTAAACAGCAGAATATCACAGCCTGGTACATACGGACTCCCCCTGCCCATTTCTTTCTTAATACTTTCCCAGAGAATGAAATGATTTTCTATCAGCAACTTTAAATTCACTGGAGAAAAATATAATATTTTCATTATAATTCTTGTGATTTATTTTTTTCTTTGCTTTTTATAGGATCATAATCTTTAGATTTTTAAGAATCTCTTCTAAATTAAAACATGTTTTAGAGTTATTATGAAGTCACTTTCTGTACTGGCTTTGAACAAAGGTTTGGTCTTGGGAACTGCTATAGTTTACTTAAAGGAACTTTTGCTTCTTGGTAAAATATGATATTGCAGGTGATCAAACTGAAACCAAAGACTATTCTCACTTCACTATATAAAATACAAAGGGAACATTAAAGATTTAAATTGCATGTAGTAGCAAGAAAAAAATAGAAATATATTATTCCAATGAATCTAAGAAGTCTTAGTATATTTCTGCAACTAATTTAAATAGGATATTCTTCAATTCATTCCCAACATTCATTTTGTCCAAAATAATTGGCCGATAGTTCAAAAACAAAATAAGGGGTTTTCATTTGCCTACAAAAAATACTAATAATTCTATGAAGTAGAAAAATGTATATATAATGTGCACAATCATTAGAGATGAATTTATTCACAAAAAAAATTGTCATCTTGGGGCCGGGGATATAGCCCTGTGGTAGGGACTAGCCTAGCATACTGGTATGCACAAGATCCTGGATTTAATTAATCCCCACCACTGGAAAAACAAACAAACAAATAAACAAACAACAACATCAACACAAACAGGATCTTGATTTTTTCAATTCCTATGTAAAATAATGTCACAAAGAAAAACATTTGATATCCACATATTCTTTCAAAAATAAGTATGATAAGCTATTGTACAAAAAATATTGGAAAACTAAAATCAGACCTTATTTAAGTACCTAAAAGACTGAGAAAAAATGTTTACATTAATTGGAGTTTCTTGTTAAATAAATATGCTTTATTGACACCTTTTTAAATCATTTTACCGAGTGAAAAATATTTAAATGATTTGGTATCTTCACATCTTTTTCTTCCTCAAAATGAGTCTTTCTAGCATACTAGTTAAACACTCAAAATAGAAACTCCAGAGAGAATTGTAGGTGAAAATGGAAAATGCAATGAATGTAAACAAGGAAAGAATGGTGATAGTCTGTTTTTAAGATCAAAGTGTTCACTTTTGGTACTTTACATTTTAAGCGTTTGGACAGTGTTATGTTTTTCACAAATGAAATTCATGGATGCTGACTGAATTTCTTTGCTTTGTCTAACACATCCTTTGTTAACATACATATATATTTCTAATATTTAGTACATCTGCTTGAACTTTAAATTAGAAAATTATTTCCTTTAAAGAAAATATATATCCTGACTTAAAAATCTGTTGGCATGGGACATATTATTGCAATAAAAAATGGAAAAAAAATAAAAACAGAATAGACATTTTCTTTGAGGAAAATTAAGACAAAATGAACTTTCATGTGGTATGTTGTATGTTAGTATTTTCTGATGTAGAAATAAGCAAAAAAAAAAGAATTAAAATTTCTTTGATGAGGTCACTGTTCTTAAGGATATATTGCTCTATAGTAGGACACACTACAGAAAGATGACTGAGAGAACCCAACTCTGCGGACAGGTGTTTGCATTTACATGAGATCGCTCATACTTACCTTGTGCAGTAGAAAAAGTTGATTATCATTTTTGTGACTGTTTCCTCCACTGTAAAATGAGGATGATAGCAATACTTCATTTATGTGTGCAGGCTTGCTTTCTTCCTAATGACTCAATATGTTTCTTCTAATTCTAATGAAACTTCTGATGGAAAAGGCATCTTATATATTCCTGTATCTTCAAACTTTGTAGTCAGTGTATCAGGGAAGCTTAGAAAGAATAAATATTTGATTTCTTTGGCCTATGTGCCAATATAATGTATCAATATTTGTTTAATTTTACTAAATGCTTCTGTACCTTTGAGAGTGGTTTAGTATTTTGTGTGTCTGAGACTTTTGAATATAACATCTGGTTCACAGATGTCAAATGTATTTGAATAAGTGTTCTTTGCTGCTCTAAAATACACTAACTTTCTTTCTGCCTAATTAACAGGAACTAATCTTGAAGAAACTTTTTCTGACACACATGTCTCAATTAGAAATGAATCTGCTGTACTCTCGTATGTAACAAGAAGACAAGATGTAGCAGAGGAAAGAACACAGAATTGAAAGTGTGATCCTTCTCTGTTCACATCCCAATCTCAGCACTTATTAAATATAAGGTGCATTTAGATAAGAAGTATCTTAACCTCTCTGAAATGGGTTCTGCAGAAAACTAAGGATGTGGCAAGAATGGATCAGACAGAATAAAAGGATGAAAGCCATAATTTAATATTCATTAAACTCATACATTTCCATGTTACTGTATTAGATGTTCTCTACTTTCAAATAATAAGAGTGAAAGGCAAAATTCATGACTAATTTTAAAAATAACCCAGTCTCATATTAATCTGTGTATACTTATGCTTGCTCATACAAAGTTAATGCCAGTTTCAATAAGAATTCCTAAGTAATAAAGCAAAAGCTTACTTCTGTGAAGGAAAGCTTAGTCACCATATCTGATATGCATAATTCTGCATTCTGTAGAAGTAGTTTTTGTTTATTTAACTGAATACAGCAGACTCTATACTATTTTAAATAAATACCTCTATTTTATTTTTTATGAGGTACTGATGATGAACTCAGTGTCCCATGCATGCAAGGCAAACACACTACCGCTGAGCCACAACCCCAGCCCTCTATACTATTTCTTTACTATCCCATTATTGTATTATTGCCTTCATACAGGCAGAAGGCTCATCCCACAATCACCTCCTGGTACCAAAATGTTACAACTCTTTTTCACAAAGGGGATTAAATTTAACATTTTTAAATGGGATTTTTAAACCCTTGCACTTTCCTTCTACCCTTTTCTACTTAGTGTTAGGGATAGTTTGTCTCCTTTGCCAGTGCTGCTATGAGGTGTGTCATGATTACCAGGTGTATTAATATAATGTCAATGACATTGAGAACTAGCAGTTAAATCTTCCTTAAATCATTCAAGGCAAGGAAAATTTTACAGAGGAATTTCACACTGGAATGATCAATTTGTGACAAATATGGATACTGCATATTTTATTTTTTTTAAATAATTTATATGCTAACACTGAGATTCTCTTATTTGAGTGTCTACATTTTTGTGATCACTCCTGTGACTTTTATATGAAAAATTTCCATGGATAGGTATTATTTTATTCATGCTATGTTTGAATAAGCATATTTTATTCCCAAGTTTTGAACTCAAAATAGTATATTTATTTCTTGATTTAATAATTTTAATACATTTAATTTTAATACATTTAATTTTATAATATGTACATAACATAAGTCAAGTTTTTGACCAATATTATGTTATTAAAGTGCCTAGATTATATATTTTAAAGATTAAAAGATAGTTAAAGAAAAGAAAGTGTGCAAAAATACTACAAAAATCAAACAGTATGTGAATATGTCCAAAACTTCTAGGACAGATAACAATCTAGAATGATGAGGAAAAGTGATAGATTCTCACATTCTATATGATGAGAAATCATCTAAAAATGATCTCACCAGGGAACTCACATATGCCTAAGCATATGTACAAAAATGTACAGTATAATTTTAAAGATTTTTGAGGTAGACTATAATCAATAGACATTTTTAATTCACTGAGATTTAATATTTGATCTTAAACCCTAATAAATATATAATGGAAACTGAAAATATTTTATATCACAGCAATTCCTAAATCTCACTTATCAAATTTGGAGTTACAAAAAAATTAAGGTGGCATTAAAAAGGTGTTAAATAAGGGTTAAAGGAAAGAATTCCTGACTTCAGTGTTTTGGGGGAAATGGGTTAAATAATAATAACACATTGTGACATAAGTACTCTGGCCTAAAATGTCTGATAGAGAAATATTTGGAAATTCATAAATGTTATCTTCTTGGATTATAGAATGCATACACTACCAAAACAGAGTTTATAAAAAGATTTTATTCATGTGTATTGAATTGATTTTTTTTCTTCCTTTTTTGCATTTTTGGTTTTGATCCCAGTGCCTCACATAGTAAGCAAGCACTGAGCTATATCCTCAGCCCATTTTATTTTGATTTTGACAGACATTATTGCTAACCTGTCCAAACAAGTGGTCTTTCTGCTTCAGTCTCCTAGGTAGCTGGCATTATAAATATGTGACTATACATCTGCACATCTGCCTTATTCACATATTTTGAGAACCAAGGCAATAAAATATAATTTGGTATTTGTCTCCTTTATTTGTAGACATAAGTTCTACACCCATATGCATGTGTATGTGTGTATATATATGTAGCATGTCACAGAAGTAGTATTTATAAAAGCATTCTTTTTTTTAAGAGAGAGTGAGAGAGGAGAGAGAGAGAGAGAGAGAGAGAGAGAGAGAGAGAGAGAGAAAGAATTTTTTTTCCTTTTTTTTATTGATTATTTAAAGCATTACATAGCTCATGATATATCATCTTTCAATATTTATTTTTTAATTCTCGGCGGACACAACATCTTTGTTGGTATGTGGTGCTGAGGATCGAACCCGGGCCGCACGCATGCCTGGCGAGCGCGCTACCGCTTGAGCCACATCCCCAGCCCATAAAAGCATTCTTCCTGATACTTTGTGCTATTTTATCTCTAGAATGTATCCTTTGTACACTTGCAGTGATCAGATTTCTTACTTTCATTTTTTTTGCTTTCTGTAATTTAGTGAGAAACTACTAAATCAAAATACATGTAGTATTTTGATAAAACCATGCTTATATGAAAATTGACATTTCTTTTGCATTATTAAATATAATACATACACAGAAAAGTATAAATAATGAGTGATAGATGAAATAATCTCCTAGCTTAGCTGGTAGCAATTTTTAAATGATAGTTATTACTAAAATATGGCAATACAACAATTATTTTGATGTAATGTGTTCAATACATATTTATTAAAATAAATTATTCATTAAAAAGATAAAAGGTACATGATAACAATTAAAACGATTAAGTCTAATATTGATCTTTGAAGAAGCAGTGGGAATGCTCCTTGGAAAGATAAAGCAGCCAGTGTGTCTGAAATTTGCCATTCACAGAGTCAGTTGTGGTGAATTAAATGGTAACTGCATGTACCTTTCTTTGTGGAATTAGTAAATTTATCGTTATGCTAAAGACTAATCTGAAATGTTAAAATGAGGAATTCCAAGCCATGAGAATAAGAGCCACCTGCTGGGCTGGAGTTGTGGCTCAGTAGTAGGACGCTCAGTAGTAGGACGCTTGCCTAATGTGTGTGAGATCCTGGGTTAGATCCTCAGCACCACATAAAAGATAAATAATTAAAATAAAAGTATTGTGTCTTCCTAAAACTAAAACCAAACCAAAAAAAAAAAATGTTAAAAAAGAGCCACCTGCACTTGATCCAAATTTACTTTTGACTAAATTGTTGCACTCAACACAGTTCTTTTTCTATATATATGATACTCTCACCTTCTTTGAGAACTACACTATTCTATTCATTTAACCAAGGTCTTCTTGATAAAATATTAATTGTAGAAACAAAATTAGAGTGCCCATTTTAAAGAAGTTAGAATACTTTGTGGTTCCCCAAAATTTGTACTGCCTTACCAGTGATTCATGTTCATTTAGACCTTTTTTCAAAGTCATATAGCTGTCAGTCATTTCCCAGGTGGGAGATACAACCAACTCTAGAACCTGAACTCTTAAAACCATTCCCATGCTACTCAGGTCAAAACAGAATTCCTGTCATATAGAAAATGTGATATTAAATGATGAATAAACCAAAGTTGGTTTGTAAAGTTGGGTTCTTTGCAGTAGTTGTATAATAATAAATCATTGCGAAGAAACAAATGTTGATATACCTGTATATAAAATATTATCTAATTATTGAGAATGCTATTTTAGTGTATTTATTAATATGAAGATTGCCATTGAAGTTATCAAATGCAAAACCAGTAGTGAAATAATTTTGGGACAACCACAATTTTTCAACATAAATACATATTTAGGCACAGAGAAACTTTTACAATGTCATGGAAAAAAATGTTAATGGAATTTTTTTTAAAAGATAGAGAAAATTTAAAGACTCTTATCTGCATTTTCAATGTTGCATATATATGTATATATTTATAAACACACACACATATACACATACACACACACATATAAAACTTTAGAAATAACAACTTAAACAACTTAATACATGTTTATATAGATCATAATGTGCCCAAACTAACCTGGATCTCACATTTACACTCAGCAATGATGAATATTCAATTTCAATTTTTTTTTATTTCAAAAGTGGTACGAAATTCAATGAAACATTTGACAGGCACTTGATACTGCTCTCTTGAATCAAATGTATGAAATATGATATGTCAAGAGCTATGTAATGTTTTGAACAACTAATAATAAAAAAGAGGTAAAAAAAGAAAATACAACAAAGGAAAAATGGAAACAGGTATAACTCACAGAAGGCAAAAGCATTTTTTTAATGCAATAGCCACAAAATTACAACAAAAATAATTTTTAAAAAGCTGTAAGTCCCAGTATTCTCTCATGGGATCCCACCAAAGAATGTAATATACTACACAAATTCAATGAAGAAAATCATAAAGAAATGTCTGTAAAGAATTATAAACACAATGTAAAAGCTTTCAATTGTATGTAAATTAAGATGCTTTGCTATGCAGACACTTACACAAAAATGTCAATGTGTCACAATATTCAACATATCCTAAGTTCCTTTAACCTCCAGATTGATATTTAATGTTAACTTATTTTATATTTGATTTTAGAGAAAAAGAATAATTGCTTGACCTACATTTTAAACCAACATTATTGGAATAAAAGTATTGTTCCCTAGTTTGTTAATGAGGTTTGAGGTTACTATCCCAGTATGAGTAAATGAGCACCAAAAGATATTGACTTACATCTTTTAATAAGTTTCTTTATTTTACAAAATAAAACAGAATAGACTTCCATTAGCTCTAAAATATCATTCTTCAATGTTCTTGATACCATACATTTGAACCCTGAAACTTCCCTTCCCTGACTGCACTCCACACAGACACATAACATGTTCCTTAACCGATATGTTAGTTAAAAGTGCAGCTGGAGTTGTGCTAGAATCTCAGTGGGTTACCAGCAGAGAGCTATACTTCCTGCTCACTTCATTTAGTCCAGCATCTGTGCAGCTGTGTGGGTAGGGACTCCTTAAACCCTGTCTATGCTGCTCCCTGGAGTCTTAGGAACCTTTGCTGGATCCTATGAAGTCCACAGGTCAAAATAAAGGCATAAGAAAAGACAAGGTGTCCTGTTGAAGGAGCAAGAATTTCATCCACTTTTATTTCATTTTGAAATAAATACATTCTAAAAGTAGGACTGGTAAAAGCAAACTCTGATGAGATACCTTTACTAAGGGGGAAATTTGTGGACAGCTAGCTACCTCTGGCACACAATCATTTTCCAGATCTGAGATTTTCCCACCTTTGGCTGACATGTTGGGGAGAAGAGCCCTTTTATTTCTGCATGTACCAAATAAGGACAGTACATGGCAATGCTTTCAAAAGTCATTTGTTTAATAAATGAATATTTTGACATAAGATGTGTTATACTTGTAGTTTTCAGGAATCATACATGTGTTCAACTGTTATTAATTAGTATATTTTAATTAATTACCAATTGAGACCATTGGGAAATATCAGAATACTGCTTATAGCAACTTGCTGCTGTGCACTCTCAATAACTTTACATAACTCAATGGAAGAATTTTAATTATTTTATGAAGGTCATTATTTCATGCAAGAACTTAATAGTCACACCTAGAACAGCTTTTTTTTAATAAAAATATGCTCTATAATCATATGTGGAGTTATTGGCCACTAGAAGTTAACTGCAAGAAAGAAAAAAAAAATACATAAAAACACTGTTTTAAAGGATGTAATCAACCATAATTTTATTACAGGTGAAAAACAAACATTGTATTCCATTGAGAAATATTGGTATCATTCATTTTGCATATCTGAAATTATTTTTAACATTTAATATTTTTTTAAAAAAAATCTTCATTCTGTGATAGTGTACATTAGCCCTGATTTGTCTTTCTTCAGTATTCTGCATTTCAACAGCAAATTTTCTGTTCTGCTTGTTATTACAAATTAAATGCTTTTTTCTATATGATTGAATGATGCCACCACTGCATGGTGGAAATATCTTCAAGAACAAAATAAAGCTCAGATAACTAAGATGAAGCAAAAGGTTTTGAACCTTGCATGGATCTGAGACCAAGCAACAAAACAGGAAAGATAAACGTCTGTCACATGCCTTAAATAAACAAACAAAGAAAAAATAAATAAAACAATTTAATAAGAGGAGAGAGAGAAACAAGTGAAGCAGAAATCCAAGTAAAAGTCTAATGTAGAGTCAAAAAAAAAAGAAAAACATAAAGAAAAGAAATAGATTGGAAGACACCTCCAATAAAAGGTCCAATAAATAGTATTAATTTGTAGTCAAACAAGTGTACAACAGTTAAATGTTTCATGAGCACATCAAATAAATAATATTTATTTTGTTGGATAAAGAATCTATAAATATATATCAGTTTTTAGAGGCGGCCTCACTCACTTCTTTCTTTATTATTTTTGAATTCCTGTGATTTATTTCCTAAAATTAATTAATGTCAATGTAAAATCCCATGGGACTCTGATTAACGTGTGGAACAAGCAGTGGAAAAATTGGACCTCTTTGTTATTTTCATATACTCAAATATACTATGTTATTCTCAGGGTGCTGAGAACTGGTAACCAAGCAACTGCAGTTGAGTCTTGAATTTGGTGAATTTTGAGACATATAGATTGTCTTCCAGATGGCAATAATAAAGACAACCTGAGACAAAAAGGGAAAATGTTTTATTGCAAATTATTTGTTGATATTTAAGTCAGTTCATTATATCATTAGACTCTCCGTGAAAAATGTCTTCAATTCAAGCTTTTAATGAAAAAGGAATTTTAATATATCCATGTTATTAATGAAATTTGTGGGTTCTTAAAACATTTTAATTCTAGAGCTAGTTCCACATTTACACTTAACTATGAAATTAAATAAAAATATGCTCTATAATCATATATGGAGTTATTGGCCAATAAAAGTTAACTGCCAGAAAGAAAAAATAAATAAAAGTACATAAAAACCAGTTATTTTCACTGAGAGTCTAATGATATAATGAACAGACATAAATTTGAACAAATAATTTGCAATAAAAACTTTGCTACTAATTTTTCATAATTGATATACATTCAGTCATTCTCTTAACATGTCCACTTATGGGATCCATCTCCTGTCACTTTGCCTTTATTAAAATAGCCTTCCTTTCAGACATTTGTTGGTGCACCATCACAGACCAAGTTGAAATCCAGAACTCAAGTAACAGAGAAGTCAGGTAGACACAATTTTCCATAATCAGAATATCCAAAGCCATTTTTTGGAATAAATGGGGGATCATTCCATATTCTCACCAACATACAACTGGTACTAACATTAGTGACTTAAAATTTGAACTCTTCTGAATTGCATTACATAATATATTTGTATCTCAGTGCTCATCATGGTTTATTCCTCTTTTTTCTCGTATTATTTTTTTTCAGCTTTCTGCCTGCTTAGGTAGTTGTACAGACTATCGGTAGGGGTGTAAATAACTTTGTATTCATGGTCAAAGGCTTACATTTTAGCTAAGGTCTCATCTCTACCTGCAGTGCACAAGCCATCTCTCTCCCCTCTGTCCTCTGAGTGACTCCAATCATGAACTGGAATAGTTCAGACTGCTTCAAATAGAAAATGAATATTCTTGCCCCACTATTTGTCACAGGATGACTGCACTTATAAGACATTTATCTCACTGGGCTATGAAGTCATACTTGCATTTGCAAGTTTTACAACTTTGAACAAGTTGGTTATCCTGACTGAGTTTCAGTTATTTTATTTTTAGATTGAAAATAATAAGACTACTTCCCTCAAAGCGCTGCAGTGTAGTGGATATGAGCTAATGCATATGAAATACTTCATGTCTCAACAGATAATTGATACTTAACAAATTTGTGATGTAATAATTGAAGTGCTTATTAATAAAAGTGAAATTTTATATGTATTACTTAGTAGTCTATTAAGTATGAAGAAAAAACCCCAAATGGAGAGAAATAAAGTAAAAAATCATGGCAACTTTTAATAAACAAAGCATAACAAAAATTATGTACAGTATCATTCTGATGACAGAGAAATTATGAAAGCTACAAAAAAATCCTAAACTGGTAAATAATCAAGAGGGGGAAACAACATGAATATATGTGGAAATTACAGAAAAAGGCAAATGCTTAATGACTTTTTTCATATTTTTCCTGAAATTACTCTTTTAAAATTAGTGTGTTTTCCATAATGGCACTAGTTTCACAATTCTGTCTGAAGAACTTTAGTTAGTTCTATTTAAAGTTCAAATTAATGATGTTAGTAAACAACAGAAAATAGTTACCATGGTTTAATTTTAAGTAACTTCACATACTTGCAATTAATATAACTGGTGTTATATATATATATATATATATATATATATATATATATATATATACATATATGTATATATATATGTGTGTGTGTGTGTGTGTATTATATAATGAGTATATATAATATATGCAACTCTTAGATATTACATATGTCTGTGTATGTGTATGTACATACATGGCCACAGTATGTCCACACATAACATAAATTTCCACACCACCCAGGCTCATTTCACTTATTTTGATTTTCACTATACGTCACAGTCTTCCATGGCTTGAACATATGCTCAAATCATACCTGCTATTCATTTAGACTTCCTTTCACTTTTTTCTAAGCCTCTGTACTTTTTTCAAAAATTTAATCATAGACTTTTTTTTTTCTTTTGGTACTGGGGATTGAATCCAGGGGTGATTTATGACTCTACATTTTCAGTCTTTTTAATTTTTTTTCTTTTTAAATTTTGAGACAGAGTCTCACTAAATTGCTGAGGCTGGCTTTGAACATGCGATCTTCATGTCTGAGTCTCTGGAGGTGTTGGAATTATTGGAGTCACCCATGACTTCTTAAACTTTTATAGACAATGTAAAATACCATCAATGGAAATCAGGTCTTTCTCAATTCTGATTTTTTCTTTTGCTTCATTTTGTGTAAACTCTGAGACCTTCCTTCAATTATTTTAGTTCATCTACTATATGCCAGCCCTTGGCTATGTGCTGAATAACCTATCAACAATGAACAGAAGCTATGTTGGACCTAGTGATGAATCCAGTTGTCAATGTAAAGATAATGAACACATTTCAGTTTCCTATGTTCATAAAGGAACAATAGATGTTTCTATAATAGGAAATAAAGAGAAGTAACACTGAAAAATATAACAGGAGGAGAAGATTATGCTGTTTAGTCTGTGTAAAGAATTTAGAATTTAATCTGAATACACTGGAAGTCACCTAAATTTTAACCCCTCCAGTGATGTGATCAGGTACCTGTTTATAAAACATTAATCTGGAAGGGGGAAGAAGCAGGTGAAAGGTGAACAAGGGGAGCTGGAATCCCAATACAGAAGCTGTCGAAGTATTTCAAGTAAAAGAGGATGAAGAAAAAGAGTGGGGAGAGCTGCAAGAAAGCAGAACCAGACAAACAGGAGATACATTTTAGATGAGTTCCTGATGAGACTCACTAATATCCAGTTTTAGGGTAAGGGGACGGTGAAGAAGAGGGGAAGATAACTCTCAGGTGTGTTACTTGAACATCTGGGTGAATGGTGATTTAACTACTGAAAAGAGGATGCTGCAGGAAAACCAGGTTTGAGCCAATGATATAAGATGGACTTAGAGTCCACTTTAGTATAGGTACTTTTGAGATGGCAGCAATGCCCTTCAAGTGTGAGTACTAAATTTACATTTCCTATAAGAGCCTGAAATTCAGAAAGCAGGTTTGGATTAGAATTATAATTTATAAATCCTCACTGGATAGAGCATGTCTAAAAAGCTAGCTTGCTCATTCTAAAATTAAAAATGGCATTGTATGTTGCAGTATGTTAATGTGTGCAAAATCCTGGGCACAGAGCATGGAATGTGTTTTCACTAGACCCTGATGTGTGACATGTGAGCTCCAGAGAGACTAGTAACATTCGCATTTCTGCACTTCTAAATATCTACACATACATGCACTAATTTGTTCAGTGTTTATTATTAGATTTAGAAAAAAATTTGTTTATTAAATCTTGAAATGTTATATTATTTTTATTCAAAATAATAAATCTATTAGATACACAATGTTTATATTGTGAGAGGACATGCTAAATTTCTAGAATTATCTTCTAACAGTTTTCCCACCACTTATAACTGGATAAGCTAGTCACTCATGCTCACTAAGTGGAAAGGTAATTTTCAGTAGTATCAGTCAAGCCCTGTAGTTGCATATGACAGAATTACTGTTTCACAGAAACAAAAACACAGTTCCAATCCCAACTGGCTTTTGGTTACAGAATTTTGAAAGTAATTATCTGACACAGCAGAAGCCAAGCAGTGTTCTATTTTTCTCTCCATTTCAAACTCCAAATGTGAATCAAATTCTCACAAGAAATGTGACAGAAGTAGGAGGAAAGTAAATAGATTTACTTATTCATTTACACCAGCTGAAGCAAGTCAATACTCTGAGGAATTCAGCAAGACATTTCCCACTCCTCCACAGCTGTTGCTTGGCCTTCACTTATTTTGTGGTATTCTAAAACATACTCTTTTTTTTTGGAAGAATGTTAAAGAACATTTTATATATTTCCTTTTTAGCATATATTATCAATAATTGTTAATATGTGGGGTTTTTTGTTTCATTTTAGACAAATGTTGTGATGACTAATTTTATATGTCAATTTGACTAGTCTAATGGATTGAAAAGATAGCTGATTATTTTTAAATGTGTTTCCAGAAAAGATTAGCATTAAATCCTTGGACAGAGTAAGGCAGATCACCCTCCCCAGTGTGGCAGTCATCAACCTGACCATTGAGAGACCAGACAGAACCTGAATGTAGGGGTTGGTGCTGGAATTTGCTCAGTCCTAAAGCTGAGATAGCCCTCTACTCCTGCCCCATACATCAGAACTCCTGGCTTTTGAGACTTCGGGATTTAAACCACTGGGTCCACTGATTTGAAGACTTTTAGAATAGCTTTGATTTCCACCACTGATTTTCTTGGTCCTCAAGTTCACAGAAAGTAGATGTTGGAATTGTTCACCCTTCTTAATCACGAGTCAATTTCCATACTAAATATCTTTAAATCTATTGATCTATCTACCTATTTATTATCTATATTCTTTTGGTTTTGGTTTCTGTGGAGAACCCTATTTCGACTGGAAATGAAAAAGTTTTCTGTACAAACTTTATGGAAATACTGTCATTGCATCAATGAAATCTGGCCCACAAATAAATGATAAAGTATGACTGTTTTTCTTAAATATCTGCATAAGATTTGACAATGGGCATCTGAATAGAGACTTAGAAGTAACACAAGGTAAAACTGTACAATAATGTGAAGGAATGTCATTTAAATTCCTACATGAAAGTGAACCAGGTATGACAGAAACATTACTTCTACTTATCAATGGAGGACTTCGCCTAGAAAGCTATGCAGAAGCATTTGTGAATATGTTAGATACCAACCATTATTCTTTTAATTTAATTCACGTTGTTTTAGTAGACATTAGAGCTTGATGTTTCAAAGAGAGAAGCCATTTGATCATCCTGGGGTCTGGCTCTGGGCAATTGATGACTGATTATCGATAATGACTACACTTCTAGAACTGCTGACTATTGCTCCTCTTACTGTGGAAAAAAAAAAAAACGATCTGATTCTATACTATCTTTACCAACCCCACTACCAACACTTTGCTATTTTTTTTTATAAAGGTAAGCCATATAACTTGGACAAACTAGTCCTAGTTCAGATTGTGGCTCAGAGTTTTTATTTTTTAGTAAAAATATTCCCTCAATTCCTTATGTGAATCTAAGCGTGAACCAGTCACTGGTTATTAACATTTTACTGTAACTTAAAATTAGCAGTGAATTTGGCAAAAAGCTTTTAACAACTGATTGTACATTGTTAAGGTTTTTATTTTTAAGTCATTTCTCTATTATTTCTGGAATCACATGTGGGACAACTATTTGTTACCCCTTAGTAATCTTAAGATTATGATCATACTCTAATGTGATCATTATATTCACCAGCAAATGTGCACACATATGGGAAATCCAGTGTAATCTAGGCCCATTAGGAAGAACACAGAAACATGGTTTATTACTCAGAGAGATTCTAGAATAAAACCTCATAATGCCTATAACACTAATTGTGGGTTTTGTTAGCATTAAGGAAGGAAAATGGAAAGTTTAATGAGTGACATGTTACATTAAGAGGATAGAAAAACTGACACTATTGTCTACAAGTTAGGCTTTGGAAAGATAGTGAAACTAATGAAAAAGCAAAGTCTTGGTATTGTAGTCCTTAGAATTGGGACTGGGTCTGAGAATGAATTGTTGCATTAAGGAAGGAGCAGGGATAACCTGACACAACATTTTAGGAATTTTGGAAAGAGATTAAGCTCCATACTGACATATTCTGAGGAGAAGAGAAACCTTCACACAGATGGAAATCAATTGCTTAAAAAGGAAGTCGTATGTTTGACAATAAAATTCACTATAACTTAAATGAGTTCCAAGATGCTAAGACTGGAGGAGTGTCTCAAATTCCAATATTTATCTATTTTTAAATTAACTGCTTATTTTGGGTAACAAAATACAATCTTGATCAAAACTAAAGCAAAATTATTAAGATTACATAACAATCCAATGAATTATGTTTCATTTGAATTAGTGCTACAAAGAATATTACAACATCAAATATAACTAACTACATGATGGCTAATTTCATGTTTCATCGTAGCCAGACATAAAGGAGCCCAGATAGTTTGCAAAATGGTGTTTCTTTGTGTTTGTATGAGGATGTTTAGAGAGGACATTAGCGTTTTTTATTCAATATTAAAGAACAGTAGAGATATACTCACCAATGTGGGCAAGCATCATTCATTATATTAAGGGCCCAAAGTGAACCATCGTGACATTTCCATTTCAGTTTGGACATTCATCTTACCCTGCCTTCAGATGACAATACTCAATTTGCCCAGGTTCTTTAACTTGGATTAAATCACAAAAGGTTTTTTATTCTGCAACTTGACAGACTTTGACATCATGGTACTTCTTTGCCTCACAATCATGTATCCCAATTCCCATAAATCAATATCTTTTTTTCTCTCTCTTTTAATGCTGTCTTCCCTGAGTATTCTACTGGTTATTTTTTCCCAGACAACACAGTCTAATGTAAACATTAAATAAACTAGATTTAATATCATGTTAGAGATGTTTATTCTTTAAAAGAAAACACATAAAATATATTGATAGAAATATTCCAGTAATATTGATTGATGAGCAAGTATTTATGATACTAAATAAAGTAATTCAATGTTCAAAATGAAAGATATTTACTTCAGATAAAATGGTTTAAATGTCTTTTTACCTGTTCCTTTATGGAAGCACAATAATAAACCCTGGAACTGGCAGAAGGGGCAAACATAGGTAAATTTTGAAAGATTATAAAAACACAATCCGGTTTGAAAACATAAGTCTTTTGTATGTCCTGACCCAAAAGAAGAAGGTCCATTCCTGCTGGCCTCCCAACAAAATCAGTACCACCTTAGAACAAACAAAAGTCCCTTTGACAACATCAGGAAATCATAACAACTCTTGCAAGGGGCATCCTTTGGGAGTCTTTAGGAGAGTGAGCTGTCAGTATAGGTATCCTTCCGCTTTATAGATTTATAGTTTCCTTTCTTCCCAGTAAGTGCTATTGAGGCAGCACACAAAGCTGGCTGAATAGAGCTACCACCATCTGACCTGGTCACAAAGACTCATTGACTTTATGACTTTGAACATCTATATTCCTTTGAAGGACACCAGGGAAGCTGGAAGTCACCAGTAAGGCAATTCTACCCCATGGCTCTCCCATCACGGGCCACCTAAAATAGAGCACAATAAAAAAAGAGTTTCCCCCTTTAGGCAGAAATATCCTGGATGAATGGGGTCCCTGATAGCTGCAGATAAATAAAGTCATCCAAATAGCACCCCATAGGCACTGCCAATTGAGCCACACTATAAAGTGTATACTGACACAATCCACAAAAATCAGCCAATATACACATGGCGAACCTAAACAAGGTGACTGGCTGTTAAAATACAACATGTAAAGTGGACTATAAAGCTTTTACCATAATGAGACAAATGCTTAAGAACTAATAAAAATAATCTATTTTACCAATAACAATTAAATTACATCTTAATTTTAAAAAGACAATCTGTGAACAGCAAGATGAAGATGAATCAATTTTTCAAACTATTTGACAAGGAATTCAAAGCAACTTTTATTAAAAAAATTATTAATGAATTTAAAATTATTTTAAAATAAGTATTTAAAGTCTCTTCAAAGTAATAGAAATTTCAAAAGAATCAAATTGAAATTATAAAATAGGAAAACAAAATAACAGGAAAAAAAACAGAGCAGAAAGGATAAAATCAGTTAATGCAAGGACAGAATAATATAACTCATTCAATCAAAAATACGGAGAGAATAATATCCAAACAAAAATTCCCCCTCAAAATAATATTCAATGTTAATGTTCTAGAAGTAATGAAGAAAGAACTAAGGCTAGGGGATGTTGAGTTTAATGTTGGTTGTAAACTTCCCATATCTGATGAAGAAAATCCACAGATCCAAGAGGGTGAGAAATCCCCAAACAGGAAGCACGCAAAACATTGATTTCAGGATTTGTCATTATTAAATTTTGAAAGATAAAGAAAAGCTATCATAAAAACAGCCAGAGAGAAATGATACAACACCTAAAGGAACTGATCTAAACATTATAAAAGCTATATCTGACAAAGGCCAACACCATACTGAATGTAGAATATATGAAAGCATTTCCTCTAAAATCAGGAACAAGATGAAGATGTCCACTCTCACCATGACTATTCAATATAGTTATTGAATGTCTAGCAACAGCAATCAAGCATGATAAGGAAAGTAAAGGAATACAAATAGGAAAATAAGTCAAACTCTGTTTTTTTTTTTTTTAAAGAGAGAGTGAGAGAGGGGAGAGAGAGAGAGAGAGAGAGAGAGAGAGAGAGAATTTTTAATATTTATTTTTTAGTTCTCGGCGGACACAACATCTTTGTTGGTATGTGGTGCTGAGGATCGAACCCGGGCCGCACGCGTGCCAGGCGAGCGCGCTACCACTTGAGCCACATCCCCAGCCCTCAAACTCTGTTTTTTGATGTCATGATCCCATATTTAGTAGACCCAATCACTCTATCAAAGGCTTCCAAAGGTGATAAACAAATTCAGTAAAATAGCAGGATACAATATCAATATACATAAATCAATTGCTTTTCTATACTCCAATCATAAATATGTTGAGAAAGAAATTTTAAAAAATGATTCCATTCACAATAGCCTTAAAAAAGAAAAAAAAGAAAACTTGAGGATTAAATATCACTAAGATGTGAAGAACCTACAGTGAAAAATATGAAACACTAAAGAACGAAATTGAAGAAGACCTTAGAAGATGACAAAAAGATGTTCTGGTTAGGCAAAATTAATATTCATATTACTAAATGTGTTACCCAGATTTAAAGCAATCATCATCAAAATACAATGACATTCTCCATAGAACAGGAAAAAAGTCCTGAAGTTTATTTGGAAGAATATAAGAGAACCATAATATTCAAGGCAGTCATGAGCAATAAGTGTTAAGCTAGAGGTATCACACACAATACAGGATCCCAAATTATACCTCAGAGCTATAGTAATGAAAATAGCATGTTATTGACATGAAAATTGAAATGAAGATCAAAGGAATACAATAAAAGAAAGATATAAATCTACATTGATAGAGTTATCTGGTTTTCAACAAACGTGCAAACAACATACATTGGAGAAAAGATAGTCTTTTTAACAAATGGTGCTGGGGAAACTGGATATCCTTATGTAACAGAATGAATCTAGACCCATATATCTCTTACCCTGTACAAGAGTCAACTTGAAGTTGATAAAAGACTTAAAAATCAAACCAGAAACATGGGAACTGCTGTAAGAAAACACAGGCTGAATACTTAAACATATTGGCACAGGGATTGACTTTCTTAACATAATTCCTAAAACAAAAGATATAAAACCAAGTATCAATAAGTGTGATGGCATCTAATTATTAAACTTCTTCACAGAAAACGAAACATGAGCTTGAGGAGAAAGCCTACAAAATGGGAAAATATCTTTGTCACCTGCCCTCCCAGCAGGGGATTAATATTCAAAATATATAAGGAACTCAGAAATCACAAAACAGCAACCTAATTAATAAATGGACAAAACTAAACAGATTATTCTCAAAAGAAGAAATACAATTGACAAACAACTCTATGAAAAAATGTTCAACATTTCTAGCAATTATGGAAATGCAAATAAAAACTGCTTTTAGATTTCACCTCACTCCAATCAGATGGTAATCATTAATAATACATTTAACAATAGATTCTGATGAGGCTGTAGGAGAAAAGGTATACTCATGTACAGTTAGTAGGACTGCACATTAGTACAATCACTCTGAAAGGCAGTATGGAGATTCCTCAAAAAACTAGGAATGAAATACCTTGTGAAAGAGCTATCCCAATCCTCAATATTTATCCCAAAGTCTATACTTAACATACCAGAGTGCTGCAGCCACATCTGTGTTCATAGAAGTGCAACTCACAGTAGCCTAGTTATGGAACTAGCCCAAGGGTCCATCAACAGATGAATGTATAAAGAACATGTGACACATACAAATAGTTGAGATTTACTCAGTAATAAAGAAAAATAAATTATGGCATTTGGTTAAAAATGGATACAATGCAAAGCATCATGCTAAGTGAAATAAGTCAGGATCAGAAAGTAAAGGGTCAACTGTTCTCTTTCATGCACAGAAGATAGGCAAACATAAGAGGAAAGGACAGGGGTGAGGGAACCTCATGAAACAGAAGGAAGGTCACTGGAGCCTAGGAATAGCCCTTATATGGAAGAAGAAAGAATGGGAAAGGAGAGGAATGGGAAAGGAGAGGAATGAGCTTGACTAGGTTGTGTTGTGTGCATGTATGGATGTACCATGGTGAGTTATACCTTTGTGTGTGTGCATAGAGTACTAATTTAAGAAAGAAATAGATAGATAGATAGATAGATAGATAGATAGATAGATAGATAGATAGATAAATGTAAGGAAGACCAATAGAGCAAAGGAAAGGGAACAGGGAGAGGAAGGAAGAAAGGTAAAGGGGAGATATTGGGAAATGAAGCTGAACAAATTATATTCCATGCTAGTATGATTATGTTAAAATAAACCCACAATTAGGATTAGCTCTAGTGCACTAAGAAAAGCAGTAAAAATTTGAGTGGAATTTATGCTGGGCATATAAGTCTGTTTCAAATTTTGGAAAAAAATGTAATCTATCATTATAATAATCTAAGGAAAAAATTATGTACGTCACATTAACGAGTGAAGAAAAAATCTGTCTGACAAACCCCAAAATATATTCAGCATATATTCCACATATACTCATTGCCTTATATAGATATATAACCTGATAAAGAGAATCTGTAAAAAACCCACAACTAATATCAACCCAATAGCAAAAACCTGAACATTTTAACCCTAAAATAAGAAATAGGGTAAATGTCCACTCTAATCACTCCTGTGCAACATAACACTGCCATGTATAGACAGTGCAGAAACATTCAAGATGAGCATATTTTCTCAAATATGTTTTGTAAAATCCATTGTTATTTAAAAATATATTTGACCAGATAATCTGGTAAAATTATACAATTAAAAGCCAACTCTCTGGAGATGGATCCAACAGGGTGGGCAATATAGAGGGAGACTGCATTCCGTTGACGCACCTGGATCCGGGATTCAAATAGTGGGAATACTATTTCTCAGCAAGTGATTAGAGGACCCCCACAACTACTCCACGCAGGAATCTCGGCTGCCACTTACGAGCAAGTGTCCAAGCCTCAATGTCAATGCAGGACTCTTTGCTGTAGCTCCCACAGCAGAAAACCTGGCAGCAGCCCATGCACAGGAACTATGGATACCACTCCTGTGTGGATCCCCATCTACCAGTGGTGTTCCTCCAGTTGCCTCCATCTTGGGGCACTGCAACCACTGCCATAGTCCTCTGCACACATTATCCTGCACCTGGGGACACTGTGCTAGGTCTAGTGATGGACACCAGCCACAATATTTCATGCCACAGAGCTGCATCTCTCAACACTACCTCTAGAGCACCCCCCCACACACAACCGATAGCCTATAGCTAAAAGCAGCCACCTCCTCCTTTGGACACCTTCTTCCCCATCTTTAGTTCATGCAGTCCCAGCTTGGAACACTGGCTGGGGATTAGAAACAACATTAAGGACCCAAAGTCCCCAAATCTCCTCTCTCCCCCAACAGAAGCTAACATGACACATTGCCTGCAGCTAGGCAACCAGTCTCTGGCCAGTGTGTAGATCACAAAACCAGGCTGAAAAAAAGTGGCCTAAACTACTCAATATAAAACAGCTCTTCCACAAGAGGTGCACAGCCCCCAGAGCACAGTGCACAAGATCTCTGGGGACAAAGGTTCCTGATTAGGAAGTATAAAGGGTGGGGGTGAGTGAGGTACAGTTTAGAGACTAAGTTAGAAATCAAGAATTGCAAGATCCACAGGTGATATAAGGAGATAAGACCAGATGCCCACATCAAACTAGTGGGCCCCAAAAGAGATCCTTTGGGTGCAATCTCCCTTCAGGTCCAGCAAGTACTATACTCCATCTCCAGGAACCAGGTCCCCAAGACCAACCCTCCCACCCTAATAACCTTTACCATCCTGGGGGGAGGGTGGTAGCAGCAAACAGCAGACCACTCCATCTATTAGATGAGAAGGGATGCTGGAAAGTGTGGTATATATACACAATGGAATATTACTCAGCATTAAAATAGGATAAAATAATGGTGTTTGCAGGTAAATGGATGGAGCTGTAGAAATATTATGATAAGTGAAGTAAGCCAATCCCCCAATCCAAAAGGTGAATGTTTTCTCTGATATGAGGATGCTGATCCATAAAGCAGATGGCAAGGGGAATGGGAGGAATGGAGGAAATTTTGATATGGCAAAGGGGAGGGAGGAGAAGAGAGGGAGTAGGGGCGTAGGAAAGACAGTGGAATGAAATGGACATCATTACCCCAATTACCTGTATGAAGACATGAATGGTGTGACTCTTCTTTGTGTACAACCAGAAATGAAAAATTGTGCTAAATATATGAACTATGAATTGAATTGCATTCTGATGTCATGTATAACAAATTAGAATAATTTTTAAAAAATGAAAGAAAAAGTTTAGGTAAGTGCTGGGGAGAGATACTGGCCAAATTATATTGTTGTATTGTGTGCATGTATGGATACATAAGAATGAATCCCATCAAGGTGTGCAAATATAATGGACTAATTAAACAAAAGTGGAAAAGAAAAAGAAAAAATATACTCTGTGGAGATTTTAATTATGAATACAATCAAAGCAGAACATTCAATGGCTAGGGAGACAATTTGGTCACAACTGTACTTATTCCTGGCAAAATATGTAACAACATTTTAAAAGAAATATATTTAGATGTCACAATTACATAACCAAAGGGAACAGTGATGAAGGTCACCCAAGCACATAATCCAGCTGAATGCTTTCTAAAGCCAAGTCCAGGAATCATTGTATCATCATGTAGGTGATGTATATAATTTGTGAAATAACTGCAGCCTGGTGATAGTGCCAGCATATTACATATAGATTTTGTATATTTGTCCTCAAAAATACTTTGGACCAGATGTGTTTGGAACTTTAAGCATTTTTAATCTGTTTATATTTGTCATTTGGAATATTCACATATACATACATAATAAAAAGTCTTAGGGAGAGAATCCAAGTTTAATTTTGAAATTCATTTTGTTTCATATATACCTTAAATGCATAGCATGAAAATAATTTTACAAAATACTTTCAGTGTTCCTGCGTTTTGACTGTGACATGTTACTCAATGTCTGGTATGGATTTTTCCAAATAGATTACTGATTTTGTGGCATTACAAACTTTATATATTAGGGGTACTCAACTTTTTTTAAAAAATCAAACATTATTGCCCTATGTACATATATAACTATATGACCAGTGATATTCTACACCATGTATACCCAGAAGAATGAGAAATTATAATCTATTATATATGATGTATTAAAGTGAATTCATATATGACTAATTAAAACAAATTAAAAAATTATAAGAAAAGTAAAAAAAAAGAAATTTAATTAATGATAACATAAGAAGAGAAGAAGATGTATAATTAGTGTAAACCATTAGATACTCATATACCATAGCAAGAAATCAAGGTATAAACTAGTAATTTTAAAATTAAAGAGCAAAAGTGTTGTAAATTGGTTTTTATGTCTAAGACAGGACTTTGTGTGCAACTGTAAGAAAGAAGAAGAATGTCCGTTCTATTATAATTGTTCTGTACTGTTTAGTTTTCCCATTAAGTGCATTCATCACATAAATAAACATGTTAGTGTATGACAATCCAAATAATTGATGTACACATAATATATACATTTGCATATATGCCTACAAAAGCATAATAAATTGAAAAGATTATCTGAAGACATATATATAGAGAGAGAAAAAACAGTATTCTATCTCATTTATATGTATCTTTTTAAAACAGGAAGAATACTTTCATAGAAATTTCACCAAAAGCCTGCTGCTTTATATAAGATGATGAAAAAAAACGTTTTTTTTTTTTTTGTGTGTGTGTGTGTGCTTCAATAAGATGGTCACTATTTGCCGTGTGTCAATTATTAAGACAGAATAGTGATTACTAACACTTTCAAAGGTCCATGACACTTTACACAATGTATTATTGTATCTAATGTGATTAATTTAGTAAAATGATTCTAAAGATGAGTGATTTTCAAATATAAACACTAACTTAGTTGCATGTTTGTAGCTTTAATAAATATTGATTTCAGTCTCCTATTTTCAGTTTTCCAGACTTCAATGATCTTATACAGTCTTGACACTGGAATTATTTTTTATTTGTTCTTTTTAATTATATAGGACAGTAGAATTATTTTTCCATAATTATAAAAGCAGGGAATATATCTTGTTCAATTTCAGTCCCAAACACCTTTCCTTCTCCTTCCTTTCTCCCACACCTTGCTCACTTCCCTCTATTGATCTTTCTGCAATTTACCCATGGTTATTTTTAAATTAATTTCCTGTGGATGAACATGTTGATAAGATTCACTGTGGCAATAGGATTTTTAAAAATACGCACCAGATTCAAATAAACAATGAAATTTAAGAACCATAGATAGTTACATTCCTTATTGATATGTGACACAAAGTAACATACACCAGATTTAAGACTTATTTTTACACATTAACCCAAATTTAGTATATGTTATTATCTTGTTTCTTGTTTTCAACATTTGTTACAGACTCAAGAAAACTGCACTTGAAAAGCAAGGATAAAAAACAATGTATGTGTAAATTAACAGCTCTTCAGAAAGAGTCTTTGGTCTCTGACAGCTGAATTAAATACTGGGCTCTTCCCTCAAGTAATATGTTGATATTTACTTGATATAGTTTGTGCTAATAATTGATGTTTAATTAGGTATTGCTATCCTTTTCCATATAAACATAATACAAATACTAATAAAACTAAAAAATACTCATGGTTAATTTAATTCAGTGGAGCAAAAATAACATGGTTCAAATAATATTCAGTAACATAGGCAACTGTGGATTAAGGGCAACAACAACAAAGGAAAAAAATAAAAAAGAAAGCAAAAAAACCATAAATCATGTAAGAAGGAAATGTAATTCCAAGCAAAATGTATATGACTGTCTTATATCATTTCCTTTCAGCTTAGTGTTCTTTTATTTTAATTAAAGATAGTTTATACTGCCTTGAATAGTATAAATGTGCTTGATACTTCTCATAATTTTGATATAGCAGTAGAGAGAACTCATGCATGCAAAGTAGTTAATGAACTGAAAGGGCAATTACCAAGTAGACAAGATGTTCCAGAACAAGTTCATGAATCATTACCTTAAGTTTCATACATATAACCTAACAACTAAAACCCCTTTTTATTCAAAATAGATTGGTGGGCAAATAAGTTTACAAAAGACCAGTCCTCTAATTTTTCTGAGTTTCTATTTGTCTTAAAGTAATATAAATTACATTTGATATATCTTGGTTATGTAACAATAAAGTGATGAAGTCAAATTGAAAGATATTAAACATTCCTAATCGGGATAGAAACTCTAAACAAATTTTAGTTGTACCTGTGTGTCTACATGAATCTATACCTTTTATATGCACCCATTTGCTTTTGAATACTTGATACTCTACTTTGGGAATTCAGGCAGACAGAGTTCTTTCTTAGTTATATGACATTTAGAATTCAGATTTTGCATCTTCTCCACCTGAGGCTGGAAGACCACTACTCCACAGCTAAGGAAGGACAGAGTCTTGTCTGGAACTTTGATAGATGATCAAGAAATATGAATTTCAAAAGGAAGATAGGTATTTTTCAGTGTTGTGATAACAAGTATAGCAAAGCAGTAGCCGTGTTGCATTAGTAGTGTAAATCCAAGGAAAAGGGTATCAGTGGCAATACTCAGACACAACTATATCTGGAGTGTTATATGGGCTGTATTACAGCTGAAATCTTCTCTTGGTTCTTCCTTCAGTTTAACCCCAACTCACTCATTTACAAGAACAGAATCTTTATACTCCACCTGTGTATATGTCAAAATACACTCCACTGTCATATATATCTAAGAAGAACAAATTAAAAAAAAAAGATTAGACACACAAAGGAGAAATAGAAAAGAAACAAATATTATTAATATGGCAAAAAACCAAACACCCTAGGTGAATAATGATGGTAAAAAATAAATATGGATATTGAAAATAGTCCCACGAAAAGCCACAAAAATGACAGGAACAACAAGAGTAAAATGACCTCACCTATAATGATACACAAAAGTGAAAAGATGATGAATAATTGTCCAAGTAAATGAAACCTGAAAGTAAGCAGGAGTAGTGGTACTCCTATTCAGAGAAATTGATAATGTGTGAAAATTAGAGGAGAAAACATCAAAATATATTGACCAGGGAGAAATTCACAAAGAAGATAAAACAATCACAAGTATTAGCACACTGAAAGTTGTTAATGATGCTGAAGCCATAATATAATGTATTTCAACAATGAAAAGCACAGATCAAGAAAAGTGACTGCTAAAATTTTGCAGATTTTAAAATAATTATACAACAATACTCTTCAAACTATTCCATAATTCAAATGGAAGGTACCCTTCCATCTACACTTATTTTATGAAACCATTATTTGCTTCCCAAACCTCATAAGTACACAAAAACAAATACAAAAAGGAAGGGAAAAAAGGAATAAACTTATAGACCAATATCACTGATAAACACATATGAAAAACCTCAACAAAATACTTGAAAATCAAATTCAACATCACCACGATTATGTTGGTTTCATTTCTGGGATTCAAGTATATCTTAATCAACACAAATCTATAAATTTAATACTGTACACAAATAGAATTATGGATAAAAATCACATGATCATCTGAAAAACTTCAGAAAAAGCCTTTGATAAAATACAAGTTTTCATAATAAAAGTACTGAGTAAATTCGATTTACAGGAATCATATCTCACATGACAAATCCATAGCCAACATCATACCAAGTGCAGGAAAACAGAACACATTTCCTCTCTGATCAGGAATAAAACAAGCTTACCACTCTTATTCACATTAGTACTAAGAATTTTAAACCAAGCAATTAGGGAAAAGAAAAAATTAGAAGTTATGGAAATAGTAAATGAAGAAGTCAAATTATTCCTTTTTGTTGATGATATGATTCTATACACTGAGAACCTTAAACACTGCACCAAAAGACTCTTGATCTGATAACTAAACTCAGCAAAGTAGCAGGATAAAAATGAAGTCTCTGAGTAGGAAGTGAGCAAAGAAATCCAAGTCACAATAGTCTCAATTAAAATAGCTAGGAATTTACTTAACCAAGGAGGTGAAATAAATCTACAATAAAACTACAAAACTCTGAAAAAAGAAACATAGGACAATAGAGAGTGGTAAGACACCCATGTTCTTAGATTGGAAGAATTATTATTAATCAATAACTAAAGAAATGTATAAATTAAATGCAATCTCCATGAGCATACCAATTACTTATTCCAAATAAGTATAAAATATAATTTTTATAAAAGCACAAAATATCCCAAATAGAAAAAGAAATCATGATCAGGAAGGGAAATGTTGGAGGCATACAGTACTTGGTCTGAAAACATACTACAGAGTCATAGTAACAAAACAGAATGTTATTGGCATTGTAGACCAATGAAACAAAACAGAGAACTCAGAAATAAGCCAACATCTACAACAGGTTCTCTACAAAGATTCTAAAACATACATTGGGTAAAAGACGTCCTACTCACAAAATGGTTCTGGCAAAACTGGATATCCATATACAGAAGATTGAAACAGAATCCAATCCTGCACCTTGTACAAAAATCAACCGAAAATGGAGAAAGGCCTTAAAGTAAGCCCTGAATCTTAGCAATTATTAGAAGAAAACATAGGAAGTACACTTCAAGATATTTGTATGGTAAGTGATTTCTTGAGTATGGCTTCCAAAATTCAGGAAATGAGGAATAATTGACAGGATATTACATTAAATTAAAATTTATGCAACAGCAAAAGAACAACCTACAGTGACTTCCTTCCTCCATGTTGCTCTCACCTGTATACAGTTTCTATCCCCTCCCAGTAGTTAAACAATTAACCCAACCAACTGATTACTCCAGTGATGAGGTTACAGTTTTCATGATCCAATCACTCTCCAAAAGGTCAACCTCTGAACAGTGCTGCCCCTGGGACAAAGTTTTCAACTTAACGAGCTTTGGGGAAACATACCATGTCCAAAATACAACAGAGAACTCACATATTACCCAGCTGTCCCATTCTTGAGTATACAACCAAAAAAAAAAAAAGTATAGAAAAGATATACCTGCATGTACATGTTTATGGTGGCTTTTTTGATGATAACTTAGATATGAAATCAGCCCATGTGCCTATCAAGAGATAATTGAATAAAGAAAATAATTTGTATGTATGCAGTAGAATATTATTCATCAACAAAGAAAAATGAAATCATATTACTTGGAGGAAAATTATTCCAAGTGAAAGACATCATGTTAAGAGAAATAAGACACAGAAAAAACAAGTTTTACAAGTTCTCCCATATATGAAAATTTTAAAAAAATTAAAATGACTTGCAAATGAAGAGACTTTAAGGGACAGGAAGCAATATCAGATAAAGAAGGGAAAGAAATAGGGAAAGAGATGGCAGAAGGCAGGGTAGATGTGACCAAGGCATAATATTGCACTTTGTAAATTTTGCAGTAAAAATCCATTAATTTTCACAATTAATAAGTGATAATAATTATTTTGAAAATGGGTCTAGTAGTTATTAAATTGATGATTTTCCACACAAAAACCAAACAATAAATGTTATTTGAATAAAAATTGTAAGGCATAACTCTTTTGGTCTTTATAATATTTGTTCCATATTACAATTATTTTTTATGGTCATTAGTGTTTAATCTCATTCCACATGCCCCTGCATTTATATGATTTTCACAGACTGCTATTTCTGCATATACTTTGTAAATGTGGCAAAATTTCTCCTTTATTGGTCTAAATATGTTCTGTCTAATATGGATGTTGACAACAAGAAGTAACTACTTAATTTATTATTGGTTCATTGTACTTATACTGGGCTTTGTTATGCCATATCTGTGTGCGCATATAACATAATTTGATCAATGTCATTCCTCACTGCCTTCCTTATCCCTCTTAACTCTCTCTCCATGATCTGCTTGCTCTTCTCTACTGATCTCCTTTCTATTACTATTATCATTACTATTATTCTTACTTTTTAAATAAATATATTGTAATTATATATAAGCAGGATTCATTATAGTATATTCACACAATTTGAACAGATTTCATATTGTGTGAATATACTATAATGACTTAAGTTCTTTGGCACATTTTGACTGTTACTAGCTTCAGCCCTGAGCAATAGTCATTAAAACAAAAAAAAAAAAAAAAGGAAAAAAGAAAAAATCAAAGAAAAAACTTTAAGAAAAAAAAAAGAGAGAAAACCTCAAAGAAGGATGTGAGATTTTGAACAACATAAATTTCTCTCATTTTATAAGTTTTTTAAAATATTTATTTTTTAGTTGTAGTTGGACACAATACCTTTATTTATTTATTTATTTATTTATTTATTTATTTTTATATGGTGCTGAGGATCGAATCCAGGGCCTCGCACATGTTAATCGAGCATTCTACCACCGAACCACAACCCCAGTTCTCATTTTATATTTTTATGTTTTATTTGTGTGTGTCTGTGTGCGCACACACTTGTGTGCACTTACATTTTTGCTTAAGTTAATCAGGGTAGGTTTTGCTTAAATTAATCAGTGTAGTTTTTTTTTTAACCAATAAACTAGTACCTAAAAATGATATGTCTTAAAAGATAGACCCTATTATCTGTAATTTTACGAATATTTTGTCGCTTTAAACTCGTCCACACTTAGCTTCAAGGAAGAAGATCCATTATATAGCAACACACAGCAACTGACTGAACTCTTGGCTGCAAATCTTTGGACTTAGTCCTCACATGCCTTGTGATTTTGTCACTTTAGGGGATTAGTTAGAATCCTAATCACATCATTTGTATCTCTGATTCTACACATGCCTGAAGCATGTTCTACTTTTCAGGTTAGCAAGCTAATAAATTACTTCCTATTATTAAGCTAATTTAACATGGTTTCCTTCAAGAGCCAGCAGGAGATTACTAGCCAACACAAACATTGCATAAATCATGAAAGCACAGGAGAAGAATTCAGAACCATATTGAGGAATATCAGATTTTTTACATGCCCTGGATCATTAATGGCGAGGGAATGATGTTGCGAGATTAATAGGTCTATATCAGAAATAACCAAAGGCTGAAAGGGTTTGTGTTAGTTCAGAGCCTTCCTCTATCCCTAGTCAACACTTTGGAGTACAGCGCAGCTCTGGAGCACCACTAAAACTATAAAGAAGAAAATAACCACCCAGGTATAAATTTGTCTGAAACAATATAATTCTTCTACTTATTATTTCTGTCCACTTATTCCTTGAGACTCTCTCCTTGTCGGTTGTGATTTTTACTTCCACGCTGTTGTTTCTGCTTCCTCTGTAGAATTTAATTTTACAATCATTATTTTTTCTTCCTTTCTTGCCCTTAAAATCATGTGCTCCCCAAAATTCTAATCTAAAAAAGAAATGGATGCATGTTTCTCTATATCTTCAATCATCCATTCAACCCCTTTTCTCATTGCTGCTCTTCAGCCCTCATCCTCTAGTGTGTGCATGTCTCTTTGTCTGCCTACCTGAATCCTGGACACAGCCTGTTCAACCCCAGCAGCCTCACTCCCAGATGTGAGACTCCTCCTTTACTAGTTAGCCCTTCAGTACCATCAGAAGACTGCAGACCATCTTTACGTGGTCTTTCCTTCTCATTCTTCACTTTCAACAGCAAAAAAGAATTATTCAAATCTATGTTTATTTATTTTTCCTGATTCCTCCTTTCAATTTCTTTTGCAACTATCACATTCTAGTCTAGATTTTTGAAGAGGTAAAGTACCCTCTCTGCAGCCAATATTGTCTTGTTGTTTCTTGTCATTTTCCACCTAGAAGTACTTCAGTGCATCACTGTACATTTTTGGATAATATCAGGAGAGCATGCTGTGGCTCATCTATTATCTCCTGCATCTTTCCCATTCTTACTTGTCAACAGGTACAGAGTGATCCAATTATTCTTTTTTTGTACTTGAAATCTACTCAGTCACCTTTTCATATGTAGATCTTAAAATTCCACACTCTCACTCTTCACCAGCCAAACTTGTCTGTCTTGTTTTATAGTAATAGCAACATATCTCTTTCAGCTTTTCTTCTGAAGTGCCTTCTGTATATTGGTCAAAGTCAAGTGCACCCATTCTTCCTTGTACCACTGTCCTCTATGCCCGACATTGTTAGCACCCTTAGCATATAATACAATCATTTGTTCTCAAAACTGTCTTCCCTTCTTGCCTAATTTCATCAATCATTGAAGCTATTTGATTAATGACATCTACAACCAAGCACAGTATATGGCATGCAGATTTTTCTTAGTAAAATTATTATTCATGTTAAGACAGTGACATTTGAAGTAAAATAGAAACTAACATATTCATCCACCTATATTGACATGCATAATAAACTTCTGTCCTCTATATTGAACTTACCAAGGTCAAAGCCTCATATACTAGACAAAATTATTATGAAAAAATAAGAAAACTATGCTATTTGCTATTGCAGTATGTTAACTCCTTTATATAAATTAACTTACATATAATTTTCCTAACATTTTTATTTCCTACAGTCTAGTTTCTCATAGAAAAGTAAGAGTGATTTCTTAATATTAAATCTATTAATATACACAAATATGCCACATACTTTTCTTATTAACATTAACAATGCCTTGACATCTATCTGAATATTATGTTCACAATTATTTACTTGAGAGACCTGTGGCATTGAGTCTACTGAGCCTAGCTTCTCTCTCTCCTCTGCTGCTAACTTCGGAAACCACAGGTGTTAGGTCTTCTTCAGATTCTTCCAGGCATAAGGTATCTCTCAACTCAGGTTGTTGCTTATGCTCCCTCAGCCTGGATACACCCTGATTCCAAGCCCACTCCTTTTCTTAACCTGATAATTTGCTCTTCCATTTTAAATATCAGCCTGTCTGTCCCTTCTTCAAAGTATTCTTCCTTCAGTTCTTGTAGATGTTAACATCTAGGCTTTATATTGTGCAGCAAGTACAATTTCCTGTATGATTCTCATCACAGTTTGTAGTTGAATATTTATTTGTGTGAATATTAGTTTAATGTTAATATCCCCCCCACTTTGTTTATTATAATGCTCAACATAATGACCAAAAAGCAGGATGTGTTCAATATATTTTGAAGAAATAAAAAAATCCCAATTAGACATAAATCTTTATCAAATAAACTCAACAGTAATCAATCTGTAGCTCCAAACAAAGTAAACTAAAGACAATGAAGTTAGTATACATTTATTTTTATATTTAATGTTATTTTCTAATGGAGGAAAATATTTCAAGGCATATATTGCTCTATTTCTAAGGATATAGTAAAAAGTAAACGACATGTAGAAACATTAGAAATCCTAGAGGGAAGGAATTGATTATATTTCATTCTGGAACTCCTATGATGAATGTCTGGTTTTTAATGAAAGAAAACAAACAAAACAGAACAAAACTGAATGTATCTAAAGGACCTATAGGCTTCCTTTTCAAATTAAAAAAATGTTATTTTATTAGGTTCAATATAAATAAGTCTTCAAATATTCATTGAATAAATGTCAATCAAATAACAGAACAGATTTTTTTTTCCTGAATACAATAAGGGCTATGTTAAAAATTTTTCTTTCTTCATCTAAAAAAATTGATAAAATATATGAGTGAATACTAATAAAGAAATAACATTTTTGGAATAAATATATCTATTTTACAATTAAGAAACATCTTAAAATGTTTCTAGACATTTAGAAACATTCATCTTTACATTCTCAAAAAGATATTGAAACATAGTCAAAGAACACTTTTGTTTATTTCCAGAAGGGATATTAAAAAAAAAGATTTACTCCAAGTCTTGTTTTTGTACAAAGAAAAACCTGAAGTAAGATAATGACTAAAAAACATTAGGCAACATTTATAAAGACACTTCGATTAGCAATTAGAAATGGTCTACAAATATTAAAATTGACAATATAGTACAACTGAGCTAGAATCACTGAAAGATAATTCACTGGGGGCAAAGAAAGTAAGGGAAGATACTGGTACAGGGAAGCCATTTCCAACTAGCAGCCAGCCCCAGTCCCTTCTGAGGAAGTTGAACTGGTCATGAGCTCTGGCAAGGAGAATCTATAGTCTCATAACCTGATGATTCGAAAACAAGGATTTCCGTTTCCTCCATGTGTACAATTGGAAAGGAGATATTTCAAGAAAGCCAGAATACTTGACAATGAATTAAAAGTTTAATATACCTATCACCCTAGATAAGTAACTAGGAAGCTGTATAGAATTAAATGTTTGTGCAAGTTAAAAAAAATTCTGTAGGAAATTAAAACCCCAAAGTGCAATCCAGGTGAAAGATATATTAGATTTATTTTTTAGTTGTTGTTATATTAAGTATATGGAATCAGTTGTTAAGAATTAATTGTTAGCATTTTTTCAAAATTATTAAGCATTTTTTTGCCCACAGATAAAAAGATATATGGCTCTCTGTGATATTTCTGAAACTATAGTTTGAAAGGACCCCCACAAAATCCTCAATTAACTCAACTCACTCACACACCATTAAAGAACAGCATTATGCAAACACTTAGAAAGTATGACAGGATCAAATCTCCATGGAACAGTGTATGTAAACAAAAGAAATAAGCAAATATGCAAAAATAAACTAAGACTAAAAACAAATAAATTGAACAATGCAATAGGTGGTTAAGAATAATTAAAAAATAGATAGTTTAGGAGAATTTTAAAAATGGAAGCAACAACAAGAAAGGATGAGCCATTGTATCAAAATTTTTTTAAAAAAAGTAGAATGCTATAGTATCTTCAATCTTATATACATATTTAAATGAAGAGGCTGAGGTCACAAGGACTAATTTTAGATGGAAAATTCATTAGTAAGCCATAAATAAACAATAAAATAATGCCAAAAAAGAATTTTCAGAATCAATAAATGGATCAGTAGCAAATTCAAAGAAACTAAGGCAAGGTGTTTCTATAATTAAGCTTAAAATTCCAATTTAGAAAAAAAATACTGATTTCAGACTCCTGTGATTAAACTGTGTCCCTGAAGACCTCAAATACACTGAAGTCCTAATCCCTAGAACATCAAAATGTGTCCTTCTTGGAAAAAGGCTCTTTAAAGAGATAATTATGTTAATATATTTCTAAGATGGATTCCAATCCAAACAACTTTTAAATAAAGGAGAAGTTTGCACACAGACATGCACAAAGATACATTAGACTCAATGTATAAAATATTTCTTGTATTTGCAACACTTAATAACTGCCCATGTGGAGAACAACACATGAACTAGAAGATGACTGTAGTCATTAAGAAAATCAAATTAGAAACAAAAAAATGGGATTGAAATAATGAGAAACAAAAACATTGGTAAATGTGGATAATTTTAAGTAAGATCTAAGGTTTAAATGATTTCAATAATAATGTAAAATATATAAATAACTTAATGAAGAAAAACATTGTCTTAATGAAGACAAACATAATATGAAAAAAATAAATAAATTCTGTTTATCTTAAGGCTTTGCATTAAGATAACTGTAAATGTGTGAATTTTAAATTGGATTAAGATGTTATTAGCAAAGTAGTTTAATGTTATAAATAAACATATACTTTACTACATGAATGTTAATAGCAATGATAAGAAGAATGATTACTTGGGATTTAAAAGTAACAATCAATTAAGCATGTAAAAAATAGAAAACAAGATGAAATTTGAACTTTCTTCTACTTTGGAGATGTGTTTTTTACATACAAAATTAAAAACATGCAAAAAATGAGAGCCACAAACTACGTCAAAATATAAAACATACAACTTCCACTACAGCCTAGGTAAAACCCTAGAGAAGCTATTACAAGGGAACAAAGAAGATAAATAAAACAATTTGACAGAAAATCTCTGGAAGAGAAATACAAAATAAATTACAATAATGGGTGAAAATGCAAATAACAATAAATATAAAAGATTGAAACCATTGCACTGAAAATAGAAATTGTCAGAGTGAATAAACTAATGAAAAGTTAAATTTTTATTCTATGTGATGATGAAAGACAGAGGATAAATGGCATTTCCATAACAGTGTAGACAAAATACTCAAGAATATTTGACCAAAAAAAAAAAAAAACTTGACATAAACTTGTAAAGAAAAGCACTGTTGTAGATAAATTATTTAATTATAAACATAAAACTTAGATGAAACATATAATTTTGAACTCTACTCCAGAACTTAACTTGTAAGTGTCAAATCAAAAAATTGATATATGAAATTGTAATAAAATATTTTATCACCTATCCCACAAATGAAAGCACACATGTACAATATTTGAATTAAGAGTGCAATGATCCTACCTTGTCATTTTTGATTATTAGTATGACTTGGCATTATGTCAGAAAAATAGTATAATATTCCATTAAAATAATGTAACCACAATTTTGCCCAGTTATCCCACTCATCAGTTTCTACCCAAAGGATTTAAAATCAACACAGTACTATGGTACTGTGGTACAGCCACATCAATATTTATAGCAGCTCAATTCAAAACACCTTAAATATAGAACCATCCTAGGCATCCTTCAACATATGAATAGATAAAGAAAATATGGTATATACACACAATTGAGTATAACTCAGCCTTAAAGAATGAAATTCTATACAACACGAAGAATAAGAGATTATACCCTATTTATGTATGACTTGTCAAAGTGCATTTTACTGTCATGTATAACTAATTAGATCGAAAAAAAAAAAAGATAAATAGGAAGACACATACTAATGTGCACATTTGGTGTATGGGATTTTAAATCAGAACTCCATTGTTTTGATAATTATTATTAAGTAGCCAAAATCCAGCTCTAACAGAATTCACAGTAGAAAACTCTATTTTTTTCTGCAAATACAATAAATAAATACATTGATAACAAAACAAGCCAAAATCAAACAAAATCATCCTCTGAGAGTGTCATTGTTTGTGCTATCCTGGTGGTATTGGTGCAACATGAGAAATCAGGAAGGATTATAGAAAACTTTCCTTTAATAGAACAGATTTGTTTAATAAATTTTGCTCTTGTTTCCATGACTTTGATAATCAACACTCAATAGAATTTGTTAATTTATAATTCTGAAATGCATTTTTTATTACTAAAATAATATAGTTAATGTATTCCTATTGTAAACTAAATAACATAAGTAAATCAAACATTTCTGTGGCTCAATCAATATCACTCCAGCACCCATGTTCACTGATATTATCTAGAATGGCTCTGCGGACTTGAATTATGCACTTGATAAAACATTTTGCATAAGTATACAAATAAAACTTGCCTATTTATATGTATGCACATGCACCTACATGTGCATTTAAATGTACATTTATACAAAGTTTTTCAACCCTGCCACTATTGCAATTTGGGGTCAGAAATTTTTTTGTGGGGGAGTTGTTCTATGTGTTACAGTATCTTTAGCTGCACCCCTGGGCTCTACTAACCAAAGAACAGCTGCTTCACCCCTTGAAGAGTCACAACTAAATCTCATAAATGCCTCTGGGTGTGGTGGTGCATGCCTGTAAGCCCATTGGCTCAGGAGGCTGAGGTAGGAAGATGAACTTCAAAGTGATATTGCTCAGTGGTTAAGCACCCCTAGGTTCAATACTCAGTAACTTTCACAAAAAGAAGAAATGCCTCCAGAATTTTCATGGACCATTGATCTTTTTGCCTTTTAGGGCCTTTTTTAGTTAAAAAATCAATGTACAATTATATTGATAGAAAGATCAAGATACTACAAACTAAATATACTCATTTTCATCTTTTTATTCTACTTTGAAAATGAATCAAAACATTTTCATAGGCCTTTTAAGTATTATGGACTCTTGTACCAGTGCTAATTGTAGCTAATAGACAAGGTGACTACAGTGAAAAAAAAAATGTCTTCAACTATAGCAAAATGCCCTTTGAGGAAAAAAAATCTGTTTCATCACCATTGATATACAGTCACACAAAACACACACACACACACACACACACACACGAGAATGTGTTTTAATAGTAATATGAGGTTTACAATGTGAATACATATGTATAGGCTGTTTTTAATATGTATTGTCTTGCACTGATGACATTGGGAAATACATTTATGAATTTAAATGTTTTCTACATTATTCAAATAAAATACTACTTATTCTCTAAAAATATAATTAACAATAAAATCTTATTTAATTTATTTTTAAAAAAAAGAAGAAGAAGTTTTGCAGGGCATGGTGTCACATGCTTGAAATCCCAGTGACTTAGGAGGCTGAGAAAAGAAAATCACAAATTTGATGTCAGACTCAGCAAGTTTGTGAAAGCCTCCACATCTTTCAAAACCCTCAGGAAGTCAGTGAGGCCCTGTTTCAAAATAAAATATAACTGGTGATATAGCTCAGTAACAAGGCATTCTGAGGTTAAATCTACTATATCAAAAAATTTTAAAAACAACAACAATGAAAAAAAAATAACACAACTCCTATACTACTGCAAATTAAATTAATGCTATATCTATCAAATAAATTTCCTGTTTTTGCATCCAGGTTCTTTTAGGTCTAGATCCAAGTAGACAAATTTCTAGATGATGACTAAAAAATGTTTGTATCTGCACAGAAGAACTGTGACTCATAGTTAAGTCCACGTGATTATGTCATCACATTGTCATATATAAGACTCAAAAATCATATTCTGATACATGGAATTGTCCATTCCAATGAAGTTATGATAAAAGTGAACAAAATTATCTTTTGAACAATATTGGGTGACAATTGCCAACATTTGTGCTGTGCATTACTTTTTAATTCAGAGTTCATGATGACATTAAAGCTATATTTTTCTGAAAATACTGACATTTCTACCATTTTTTTCATGATTTATTCTCTCTACAACATGAAAGTCATTCATTTAATTTGAATATACAGTATGAGAAGACATTAAATAGTGGTTATCCTCTAAGTAAAAAAATAAATATATACAGAAAAAATATCAGTAATCATTATGACGAGAGGGGAATTTCCTGCTGCATATACTGGAAAGTTATTTCCATTAAAGAATCAGCTATCTTAGATTTTATTCCTTGACACTGCCAAGACAAATTTTGTTCACATCCTTGCTTTTTTTCTCCTGGAATAATTCTGCAAAGCCTTTTCTTAGTTCCTTTATGCTGAGAGCCATAGCCAAGTAAGAATGACGCATGGCAATTTCCTTGTCAGCCTACCCCATGATGCTTAGAGGGAGGACTCTCCATTGTGGAAATGGGCTTGCCTTGGACCCAGGTCATTTGCAGTGACATTGCATGAATGTTTGAGAAAGGTGACCCTGCTCAAGGACCAGGGCGGATCCGGGTTTAGGGCGGATCCGGGTTTAAGGTGTATCCTGCTGCCTCAGGCGCCCGCCTGCTCCTTGAGTTCCCCTTGAGTTCTCCCGGGATTCAGAGAGTATTTCGGGATGCAGAGCCCAGTGAAAGTGTGGATTCTCCCAGAACGTGCGTGTAGAGTGCCGGTGAGACTTCGGGAATAAAGAATTGCTGTGTGAATCTACAAGGCTGTGAGTGGCTCGTGATTTTGTGCCCAGCCAGACTGTGGCACCTTTATACTGTTAGACTTCCTTCCTTATTCACTATACTTTTTCTGTTTTTGTTTAACAAAGGAAGTTGGCAGTAATTATCTTCAATATACACTCATCTACTCCTACATGTATAGTGACAAGTGGAAAGGAGAATGAGAGACATTTAGTAGTCGAGTTCTCAACAGACATAAGTAATATTTTCATCATATTATGATTTATAACCAAGGGAAAATACTAAATTGTAAGAAAATACTCCCTAAATATAAAAAGTGATTGTGGAGAATATAATCCATTTTTTAATTCAGGAAAAAAAAATGAAAACTCCTATTACTATCAAAACTATCTTTAATTTCAGTATACCAAATACCTAAGAAAAAAATTTTAAGTAGGTTAGATGATTTTAGCTTAAACCATGCTGCTATACAGAAACACACTTTTTGTTCTTTCTCTTGTTTATAATGCTTACTTCTACTCTATTTAATTGCCAGATCATGTGATGAGGACAATGTCCGTGCACAAACACTCTGTAATTAACATATCTTCCTTTCTTAAATATATATGGTGAGTTAAATAAATTGTCTACATTACTGAAATGAATATAATATGTATTTATGGAGTATAATATCTATCTAATCATAAGCAGATACTGATCAAATAATATGAAGCATATTTTAGGCAGATTTGTTTTAATAGATTATCATCTTAATGTATCTTTTTAAACTGTATCAATTGCATGCATTTAAACATTCCTAAATATTACCAATGAGTTCAACACATTCCGTAATTATAACCTATATATCTTGGATATATTTTGCTGGTAAATATGATCTCTATATATAATATAGCCCTAAATTCATATTTTAGTCACCAAATAGTATATCTTAAATTGTAGCTTAATATCTATACCATAAGATTTCTACTTTTAATAATTATTTTTTATTTGATAAGTGATCTTTCTAATATGAGTGATAAACTAAAGACATTAAGGACCAAAGAATATGTTTTATTCTGAACGTCTCTTATTCTGAAGTCCAGCTCACTTAAGCTTCAGATATTAGATATCAAACAAAATGCAGTTTAAACCAAAAAGTGATAAGAATTTGTTATCTATTAAAATCTTAAATTCCTACTAAAGAAAATAGCATAATCAATTCAAAATGTAAATAATTATAAAAAATTATTAATAACTTACTTTAAAAAACTAATATATTTCTATAAATATAACAATATATCTCTACCATGTTAAAGACATCAAGAAAATAATATTAAATTAAGGAATAAAATTTTTAAAATTCTCCTAAATAAATTTGCATTTCTCTTATAGTGACTGCGTTTGATAAATATAAGAGAAATGCATATTAAAAGTGCACAGATATTATTTTTCACCTATCATATGTGCAAAACTCCAAGTTTTACAACTATCTCTGAAGGCATACCTGAAGAAAATCACTCATTTTAATACACCACTGATAAAAGTATAAAATACTTCAACACCTATAAAAGGAATCTAGTGATTTTTACCAAGATTATATTTATTTATATGTGAATAGAATCCTACTTTGGAAATCTTTCTTATAGTTCTACCTATATGTACGCTAAATAATGTGCACAGAGGGTTATTTGTTCTATTTTTGCATGTAATAGCAACAAAATAAGAACAACAAAGTAGACTAGTAAGCACTTTTTAAGTAAACTACACAGGAAGGTACACCGATAAAAATTGTGAAGACCTCTGAAAACTCTTGTCAATAAAACCACTGACCAGAAAGATTTTTTCCAATAATTTCAAATAATTATAATAATTAACATGGTTACAAAGCCTGTAACTCATGGTATGCTTTTCTGTGAATTACTATATTTGACATATTGGTAAATGTCAGTGCATAAAAATAAAAATCTCAGTACTGCACCCAAAGGCATTCACACCCAGTACACTATGTGGCAAACATTTTACCCAGGAGCTCAAGAACATTTCTATAAAGGCCAAGGCTAAAAATCTTCAACTTTGTGGGTCCCACAGTGTTTCAACTTTACTCAAGTCTGCTATTGTGGAATGAAAGCAGCACTCATAATACATAAATGAATGGTTGCAGCTGTATATACTAGCATTGATTATTTAAATTTCATATAAGTTGGGCCATACTCAATGTGGCCCTTCATGCACATCCATCTGTCCATTGATACTACAAAAAGTTAAATGGATAACAATTTCACAGGTCCTGCACTGAGTGCAATAGATCACAAGCCTCCACCACATACAGATCTGTGACGTGCACTCATTCATATATTCATCATCCCCCAATCTCAGAACATTTGTTTAGAATCCATCTTCTGATTAAGTTTGTATCTTCTACCAAAACTGTGCATGCCAAAAGAAAATAAAATTTATCTGCTCTTTTCTCTCCCATTTCCAGAAAATTTTATTTGTTATTTAGTGAAATTAAAATGAAAAGAAATAAGCATAATAAGTTGATAATAAAATGTCTTTCTCTTATTTCCCACCAAAAGAACCAATTCTGTCGGTTCCCATTTATTTTCTTCTTTTCAAGAAATAAAATGATTATAGAAATGTATTTTGCATTTCAAAACAAAAATGATTTGCTAATAATTCAATATATTTTGTATTAATATTAGTGCATTTGCTTTCATGTCTTTCATACAACACTTTGTAGGGGAAAATAGCATTCAGTGACATGAGTCATTTGTCTCATTTTATTATGCATATGAGGAAATGATAGACTTGTTTCAGATATTTTCTTATGTTTCTGACACCATGGCTCCTGTGTTGTATGGAAAATACAGCTGCAATACAGTCTTGTTGGACCAGGGGTAGAAGACATGGTCTGTGAATAGTATTTTTTTTTTCTCAGTAATAGTGATAAAATGAGAAGAAACAGTCAATCAGGGTAACAGAAGCCACTGAACCACTGTAGTCAGGGTGATTCCACTGCTGTGCTTGCTTTCTCCCATAGGTAACAGAATAAATCTGTGTGCTGCTTCCAGAGATCAGTAATTAATCAGAATTAAGCTTTTCAACCTCCTACTCTATTCTAGAACCTAAATGACATATACCTAAGTTCTCCCATGCTACTGAGTAGACAGTTTTCTGAAGATAAGGATAAGCTACTGAATTTTCTTATCTGTACTTTTTAGAGAAAGATAACTTATTCTGATATTACTGGTTATTCTGCCCCATAATATTTTGGGATTTTCTCAAACCCCATATTACTAGTCCATATTTACTCTGTATTTTAAATCTATCAACAATTTGGGGGAATTAGAAAAATATTAATGTCTTCAAAAGGCTGATTAAGAATATATTTCTGTAACAATCGCCAGAAACATATTAGATATTATGTTCATATTAACTTTTTAGCCTCTTGTGCACTAGCAAGAGATAAAAAGTTACCAATAAACATAAATGCTTCAATAAGTGACATTGCATATTCTAATGTACTTTTGCAATATTATAAAATAATTTAATTGTGTTTTTGACTAAGCCTTCCTACTTAAGAAAAGAAAAAAGGCACTAATGTTCTAGTAAAGGGTGCACATTTCAATATTCTGGAAAAGATTTAAAAGAGACGCAATATCATTGATAGTGTTCATTTTTTACAAATACCTTAAATTCTCCAATACAAAGTATAGCTTTCTATTAAAAAAAAATCACTTCATGTTTCAAATCGTATCCAACTCCATTCTCATCTCACCACACAATTTCTCAGGAGAGGAAAAATAACAAACTATAGGAAACAATTTTTTTTTAAAAAACTTACTTTTCCAACATATTGTGGATCTGGTCCCATATGTTCTTCTAAAACAAAGAACTGATTCCACACCCATCCCCTTTTGGGACGATGGTGGACTTCTGTTTCACCTTCAATGTGTTTGGTTTGGTTTCTGGTCACCTTGATGGAGCTGTGGTGAGCAGTTCCATAACACCTCTGCACAAAACAGAGACACACTAGGACTGGACAGATGCAAGATGTGCTCGTAATTTTCATTGTAAGATAACTTGCCAGTTCACAGTTTTCCTTTTCTTCCTTGTCAGCTAAAAATGCTTAATGAGCATTCAAGAGAGAAGCAAAAGCATCTTTTGGAAGGACAGTCCAAAGTAAATTGTTCAGTGAGTCCATGATTTAACTGCCCATCAGGGAAAGATCAGACCACATTTACATCCTGAAGTACTTGGAGAATCAAAGCTGTAGTTGTCTGAGGATTCCAAGTCTTCACAGTAGGAGAACACAGGTAAGCATTTTCTACCTAGTGAAAGGAGGGAAAATTATATACATTACAAAACATGTTAATTTTAACTATTTATCTGAATGAAAAAAATATGCTATTTTTCAGAATGATGGTGATAGGCAGAGAAAATATGCAAGTCCTTTCAGAAATATATATAAACATGCAAACCTAAGCTCCTGTTTGCATTTTTACACACTTTTCTACCTATAACGTTAATTCTCAATGGCATATATCTGTATGTGTATATGTGTGTGTGTGTATTGCTTGTATGTATGTATACATAAAGTACTTATGTCTGTATATACATGTATATATATATAAAGTTTTTGTTTTTGTTAGATGTGTACAGACCTGCACATCCTACATATTAATTACATACTGTACATGATAAATGACTTCAAAATTTTTTCTCCAAATTCTCTCAATACCATCACAGCAAACAAATAGTTATTAAAGTACTTAAGAAGTAAATGAAGAAGAAGGAGGGTAGGGGGAGAGGAGGAAGAAGAGAAGGAGAAAAGAGAAGGTATTCTGCTAAAAATTATTCCAGGTTTGGGGCACAGATTGTCAGAATGGAATATTAGTGTGAACTGCAATTGGCTGAGGTATAGCTTGCCTGGACTCTGACAGGTCATGCTTACAATAAGTTAGGGTATGGACTTGGCATGCAGGGCAGATAGACTTCCGAGCTTGGGGATGACATCACCCTAGGTTTGATGTCTAATATACGTATTGTTCCCATGTATGTAAAGAAAGGATTAAAGGGATAACAGGGGACAAAACATCAAAAGTAAAAATTTGTTGTGTTTTCAGATAGAAAATGTTAAAATTCTTGTACTTGGATTTTGGTACAATTGGGCAATAAAGTAAAGCTTGAAAAACATTTGTTGGAGACAAAAAGAAGTTTTGTGAGATGCAAAGTTGATTCTGAAATTATTAGCTTACTAAAAACAAAAAATTGAATAAAATTTGCTGAAATAGTTATGTATCTGTGTTAAAATATGTGTTTAGAAAAATATTGGTTCAACAATATGGCTCTTCAATCTAGTGAAGATATTTGATTCATTGTTACCTCATTGCATAATATTGTCTGTAAATCAGTACAAACTGTAATGCTGATGTGAAAAAATTACAAAGTAATTGGCATGAAAATATAATTGATTTTAAAATCTATATAATAATCCATAGCATGATTCTTATATAGAATTAAAAAAAGGTATTTATGCAGTGTTGGAAATGAATTTTATATATATATCACTTGGGACCACACAGCAGGGTGTTCTCTGTCAGCATTTTTTTCCATAAATTAGGGTTAATAACAATGCTACTTCACCATAGTACAAGAATTGTATAGGATTAGAATTAGAATTTTATTTAAACCAACTGATAAATAAAACATTCAATTTTTAAATATTTCAGGAAAGCAAAGGGACTGTTCATGCTGATTTAATTTAAAGAGATCCAAAAATCTCTTCTAACTTTAAAGAGCATAACAGTCTACATCCAACATGTTACAAGAACTGAAAAGAGAGTTTAAAAACACAGAATTTAGGGCTGGGGTTGTGGTTCAGTGGTAGAGTACTTGCCTAGCATGCATGAGGCACTGGGTTTGAGTCCCAGCATCACTTAAAAAAAAAAAAAAACTAAATAAACAAAATAAATATAGTGTCTGTCTACAATTAAAAATATTTTTAAAAACACAGAACTTGTTTGTTGTTAAATATAATTTGCTTACAGTGTCAACTTTCATGAATCATCAAATTTATCCAAATCTCAATGTTCTCATATATTTAAGCTTTTAGCCGGAATTATGGTTTTCAATTTTTTAATCTATTTAAAATATTTGTATGATTTTAGATGGATTTCTTTAGTTTCCAAAAGATTCTTAATTTTCAAGTAATGAATTTCAAAAATAAGAGAGTTTTTTTAGTCATTCTTCTTAGAAGCCAAGGTGATAAATATATAGAAGGTGTTGTTATCTTAATACATTCACACCATTTGGTGAGATTTTCAAATGAAATTAACATCTTTACCCTTTATACCTCGTTATTTAACAAAGCATAATTCATGAGAAGAAGGTGACGAAAGTGGCTTCTGTAATGTATTGCATATCGGTAGAATAAGTATTTTCTTCACAGTGTTGGTCTTGTGTGTCATTCCAAAAATGTAAAAATGCATTTTAATTTATATATGTATTGTATGTTTATAAATCTTTTTTTGGAAATTTTGAAAACTGATAAATGTGACAGTGCAGAATAAAAGAACAGATGTAAATATGACTACTGTGCTTTTGAAGTTAAATCCCTTTACCACATTTGAGAGGATACAACTACACATATGAAAATTTCCTGTTTTACTTCAAGAAATCTTTCCCTGTGTAGGTTACAAAATATTAAAATGCAAAAATAACAAAGCAAACCACTGATTACGAACAATGTACTAGAAATATGTAACAGACATTTATTAATTTTTGACAAAGCAACATTCAACTACCTTTAGTGCTTTCAAGGAACATTCAAGTACATGAATTCTGATGAACAAAGCCCTAACTCAGCACCAGACACTTAGAGACCAAATATATTTCTTTCCATATTCTCTCAATTAGAACACATAACACTGGTATATGCACCTAAATTATCTACTCCAACACTCTGAAGCAAATAATAGATGGGTATAGGCACAGTTGAGAAATTCTTCAGGACAGTGGTCATTGTCACAAGTTCTAGATAAAATGTGATGAGCTTAGCAGCTATGACAGAACTTATGTTCAAGTGTTCTATTGATTTTATGTCATCACCTATTAAGTCACTTGGATTATATGCTACTTAAATGAGAGGATTGTGGATGGATAAATATGTAATTTTGAGAAAAAAATAAGAAGAAAAAAAACAGAAGAAAAAGCTAATGGGTAAGAATGAAGAGATCTGGCATCAAATTTTGAAAGTGGATGGTACTGAGGAGGCATTTGAAAGAAGATGCAGTATAGATAGCCAACCAAACTATTCATATTCAGTAGGTAGGTCAGGGAATAAGGTATTAAGATGAGAATCAATAATATACAAAGGACTTTAACGCCATCTGACAATAAGGACATGCTCATAAAGATTGAGATAAAAAAAGAATAAGAGCATCAGATTCAGTTGTGGATGTTTGACATCCAGAGTTACAAGCAGAAGATTTGGGAGACTGTAAATAAATTGACAAGATTGACACGGTGGAGGGGCATGGGAATAGAACAGTTGAAATATAGAAGTAAAGGGATAGGGTCAATAGTGTTTTTAGATGGAAAGAAGAAAATACCAATTAATACAATTATTAATTGTAATAAGTTAAACATCCATACAATACCCAGATATGATGAACCTATCTTTGGCATTTTTGTGCAACTAAGTATAGGTATGAGCATGTTAAATATGTGGGTTGGTGTAGTCTGGTGTCATTGTGCACACCTATAATTTGAGTAACTCTCATAGCTGAGGCTAAGGATTGCAAATTCACGACCAGCCGAAGAACTTTAGGAATGAATATCCTGTCTAAAAATAAAAACTAAAAATGATAAAAATAATTGGGGATGTATTTCAGTGCTTGAGTGACACTGGAACAAATCCCCAGTACCTCACCCCCCAAAATAAAAGGAGGAAGAAGAAGGAAAAGATATTAAGGTATTTATGATTCGTGAGTGGGCACTAAGTTAAGCTATGTAAGATATAGACCCACAATATGCACAGCATCCCAAGTATTGGCTTACATGCTTAAATGCCTTCTTTTATAGAAACAAACTTTTCTTTTTTGTTTACTTTCAAGTTGAAGATGTTGAGACTCAGAGTATCAAAGAGCTTGCTTGTGAGATGAGATTAGAAACCAGTTCTGTTTAAAGTTCAACATCTTTTTCTAATCTATTCAGACATGGGTTTAAATTTTGATGCTTCTGTCCTCTTGATGTTGGTCCTTGAGATAAGAATGTTTTACTATCATATTTTCGGTTCCTATAGTAGCAGTATAAGGTATAGTTAGAATTATATAAACTAAAAGAAGATGATGTGACTAAGAAGTCGTCTTTGATTCATAGTAAACTTTTAAAATGTGTTAATAAACAATATTATCTAGATATAGTACACAATATAGACATAGTATTTCAGTATTTGACTCACATTTATTTTCTTATGTATTACTTGAAATATAAAGAGTAGACATACATTCCCTTTATTGTATGTAATATACAATCATAAAATCAAAAATTAAATGTATTTATGATGAAAATCAAATATATATATATATATATATATATATATATATATCCCATTATCTACTTATGCACATTCAAATGCCTTATAATACTTTCAATACGATAAGAAGTTTTTTCTATTTAAATGGTTCTGATACTTCTGTCCTTGGAAATAGACTAGACTCCACACACAATTGCCACAGAGATGGAGTTTTATTAAATGTCAGTGGAAATTTCTTTTCATATATGAGTTTGTATTAATTAACCAAAATATACGGAGATATTTGAAGTCCTCCCTCACCTATTTTTAGCATTTTTGTTGCTGAATTATAATTATATCTAAAAGTAGGTTTGATTGTAATATATCCCTACATGCACATCGCATATTTGGTCCAATTCAGACACTTTACCTCCCCTTTCCTTAACTTCCTCCTTTTCCCTAATCTCTACTCTACTGCTCTCCCTTCTGTTTTCATTAGAACCCCTTTTTTTCACTCATTTTTCCTCTCTTCTTGCACATGATAGAAAACATACAACCCTTGAGTTTTTGCATCTAATTTATTTAGATTTAGCATGATGTACTCCAGTTCCATCCACCTGCCTGCAAATGATATAATTTGCTTATTCTTTATGCCTGAGTGAAATTCCATTGTATATTTTTCTGTCAGTTGTTCATACATATAAAGGGGATTATTACAAATATTTCTAACGTGCTACTAAGTTCTGAAATATAAATAGAATGATATCCATTAAATATCTATTTTTAAGGGAGCTTAGAAACTAAAGGGTTTTACTTTTACTAACTAAAAACTCATTGAGATTTCATTTGCAATTTGGTGTGAATATTTCCAGTTATTGCAATATCCTGCTTTTGCTACTTTATAGCTTTTAGCAATTAGGGAATAGAGTAGGCAATATGTTGCATAATCATTCAAAAAAAATGGATACAAGAAAGGGTCTCCTGGTTGTAATAAAGCCCCTGTGGATAGTTCAATTAACTCTTCTTGGCTACTAAGGTACAACTATTCTTTTTTAATCTTGATAAAAAAAGAAAAGAAATTGCACAAAAAATCAACAAAACTTAGTAGGGTCCTCCAGAGTATTATTAGGTAATGTTTACATGGAGAATCTGCCACATTGTTAATATAATTGCTGCACTGTGGTCCTATAAAATTAAAGGCCTTTCATCTTGTATATCCTTATTGGGAATATTAAGTAGGCATTTATATTCACTTTTCCAAAGAATTAGAAGTATTCTCCCTAGGTCTAATATTTTTTATCTTGAAAATATTTATTATTATTATTATTATTATCATTTTTATTATTATGGTTACATTGGTTGCTCTTTTATAAGACCTTTATCTGTTCATGTAATAAATCCATAAATAAAACAATAAAATTGGATAGGAAAAGAAAAACAAAGTATTCTTTTTTTGCATTGACTCTAAGTTCTACCCTCAGTTGTAAAAACTAAAATGTACGTATGATTTTAGAGATAAGAATAATTAGTGTGTGTGTGTGTGTGTGTGTATATATATATATATATATATATATATATATATATATATATATATATATAAACAATCTGTATAAAAAGAAATACAAAATTTGCAACGTGTTTACATTGAATTCTATGGATATTGTGTAATATTTTGTCACAATGGTGAATTTATTTTGTCTTTAGTACCATTATCTTGCTATTATTTACTATCACATACCACACAGTTTAAAGAGTAGAGAAAAATATGAATCCTCATATTTTACTGATGAACATGTGCACACTATACCACTGAAACAATCAAATCAGAAGAAAAAAAGTATTTTTTCTTCAAAATATTCATTTAAAATCTACAAGCATGAACCCAGGAAAAAGCCATGCTTTTGGGTTATCAGGTGATAAGATAAAAGTATTTTGAATTACATGCTAAACAAAGGCACTCCATTTATAGAATCCATTAGCATGGTTTTATGCAGAAAGGTAACTGAGCTCAGTTAAGATGTGATTAAATAAGAGAATAAAATTATTGCTCATGCTACTTAACCTTCTTTATGTTTCTATTGCATTTCACAATAGTAGAAAATTCTTCACAATGTACTTTGCTCTTCCCTCAGAACTATCTGGATTGTCCAGGTTGTAGGTTAAGCAGGTTGAAAGAACTTCAGAGTCAGACTGATCTGAGCATGAGTTTTGATTCTGCACTTATTGTTAGTAAAGTGAGGTTATCTAAGCAAGCTAAACTTTGCTAGACTCTGAGTTGTCAAACATGAAAAGAGCATAATATCAAATGCTCAATATGAATAATAAAATTAAATATCTCCAAAAAGTGAGCCTGTGTCAGTCTTGAAATTATAACGAGCAATGGTATTATTACCACTACAGTTGGTAAAAGAATACCCAACCTTATTGTTTTCCTTTGGAAGGAGGTATCAAGCACCCAGGAAGCATTTGCCTGGACCCTATGGATTCACATGTGCACAGACACAGATATGCAAAGATAAGGGTCATGAGGTCTATAAGTTCTTCAGTTTCACATCTTCTCCAAGAGTATATTGAAACTTATACTATTCTCTATTTTCCATTAGTTATCATAGAATTCAAGCTTTGTGTATTTATTATACATAGGAGGGTACTGAGATACCACAATGCTGTTGTTTTGGTGGTGAATTGGAGACATTGTAAATATCTCCTTATCTTCCCATTAAAAAAACTACTTAGTTGACCTGTTCATTTTGTGGAAATTCATACCCTACCTACCCACTGCCCAATAACTGAATTTAACAAGTGATATATTGTTAAATTGGGAAATTTGAATGATTTTATTTCGATAAGCTATGAAATATTTGTATTAGTCCATATGTAATTTTATGACAAAATACCACTGATTGGGAAGATTTAATAACATATACTTGTGCCAGTGCAGTAGTACATACCTGCAATCTCAACATAGAGAGGCTGAGATACAAGGATCACAAATTTGAGGACAGCCTCAACAATTGGTGCAAGACCCTCAGTGAATTGGTGAGGCACCATCTCAAATTTAAATAATAATAAAATAATAATAGTCAGTGTAGGGAGAGCTCAGTGTTGAAAGTGCCAGAAAATTCAATCCACAGTACCAAATTGAATAAATAAATAAAACCACAGTAATATATTGTATAACAGTTGTGAAGAGAAAGGATCCATGAGAAGATTCTGACAAGTATGGTTTCTGAGGAGGGTGTTCTTCCTGGATTGCAGTCCTCTTTTCACTATGTCCCACCCAGCCTTTCCTTCATGTGTGTGCCTAAGGAAGGAGAGGGCACTCTCTACAGTGTTACTTTTTAAAAGAGCACTACTTATATCAGAGCATGGCCCTACTATTTAACCTTAATTACCTGCTTAACCTTGATTAATTTCTTGGAGGGTCAATTTTCAAACATAACCATGATAAAGAGTAAGGTGTCAACACATAAATGTGGGGAATACATTCAGTCCGTAACAACATCTATCCATAGACTCTAAATTATCAAGGCTGCCAAAAGCTACAGAAATGAATCAGCATAAATTATTACTGTGCTACCTGGAAAGTAATGGAGGCCAGAACATATAGAAATAGATCTGAAAAGCAAGTATATTATTTGTAGTTAGTCTCAGCAAAAATGAAGTATTTGAGGATACATGCTCAGCTGAGGATTTAGGAGGAAGCATGTCTGGTGGGTTAGTCACTCCAACTGCAGGATTAATGACAGTAGTCTATCTCTGGAGCAGAGAATCTTAAATTACCAAAAAGAACAAATCTGGATAACTACAGTGCAGCCCTTATAAATGCATGAGGGTTTATGAGGGAGAATTCTTTTAACCAATTGGAATTAGAAGATTGTTAAAGCCAATTCATAAAAACCGAAATCATGAACATGGTATAAACAAGACAAACAGAGCAGGCAAATTGCTCAATATTGCCACCAGCCAAATTATGCAGTGGCCATGAAAACAGGGCACAAAGAAGACACATAATGACTTTTAATATATTGAGTATACCATCAACCTCAGTAAATTCAATTTCTCATCCAATAAATTATAAAAAATCCAAAGATCTACTGACTGAATTAGCAGAGCTGTGAGTGGAGGAGCAAAATCTTACAAATGACTTACTGTTATGAAAAATAGGCATTCTTTTAGAGGAAAACTTCTCTACAACTACTAAAATTATAAAGTATTGATTTGTTGACTAGTACATTCTACTTCTAGCAATTTTGGTTGATGGATTGTTAAAATAAATCAAAAAGACTACAGAGTGATCAGTGTCTCCCTTTCAATTCTATATGAAGAACATTTATTATAACATTAAGCACATACACAGGAAAGGACATAGTGAAAATAGATGCAAGACTCAAGGCTATATTCAATGGATATGTGTGAGTACAGCAAAATGTTACCCATCATGCATACACTGGCTTTCCAAAAAAAAAAAATTGTTACTCATCAGCATTTACCTGTTAATGTGTTAATGTTTTAATGTGTTAACTTCTATCCACAGATGACTAGTTGAAAGGATGATGTCAGAGCCACATAAAGGAATATTAGGTCGTTTCTTATGCAATGAGTAAATAATGATCTCTGAGGTTTATTAAAAGATAAAAGATGCCTTTCAGAATACTTTGTATAGTGGGCTACTAATTTTTAAGTGGGAAGAAATAAACATTTATATTTACTTTTTTAAACATAAATATTTGAAGGAAAAAATGCATGAGAAATGTATAGTATCTCTCATTTGGGAGAGAGTGGAAACCATGTAGAATAAATAGGATAGGAAGTAGTCTTTTCCTGTATCCAATTTATTTTTGAATTTTCCTTCCATTTTTAGTACACATTACTCTATTACTTGTTATGAATTAATACATTTTTGAATAAAAGACTGCTTGGCACCCCTTTACCCTTTTGCTCCCTATCCATGTGTGTAAATAATTCTCAACAAATGACAGGAAGTGAAGCATCTGGTGCTTGAGGTGGTGTGCAGTTCCCAGCTGTGCTTGATCTTCAGAATGCAATATGTTTTCCAGTAGTAATGGTGTAATAATTGCTATCTTTCTTAGCTACAACAATTAAAATTGCATGTTGATTTAATGCCATTAAAACAAATAAGCGCTTATCAACTCTTGAGTAGATTAGAAGCTGCAATATTTGAGAAATGAGACTTGTAACAAAGGGAAAAAACTGCTCTTTTTCAAGTTGATCACTCATTTCAAATATTTTCAATTCATCTTTTAGATAAAGGAAAAGATTTAATAGATAAGGGCAGAAAAGTCAGTTATTATTTTTTTTATTGAGAGGAATCACACTTACTTACATAAAGCCAGGGAAATGCTCAGAGCAAAGGGCTCTCAGTGATTGTCTGAGCTTCCACTTTGTTTCAGAAAGTGTGCTAAATGAAATTGTGGTGTTTCTCAGAAGGGAAAGTAATGAAAAGTAACTTGAGTCAGTGTGTGTGCTTTAAAAATGTGTGACTGGTTTCCTATACATAAGCAGCAGCAGTTTCAGCTTGGAAATCCAAATTCCTAGGCCCCATTTTTTCAGACTTACTAAAAAGATGGAGTGCATCTCTGGAGGGAGTGCCAAGTGGAGATGAGCTCCTAAGGGTCTACAGGTGACTGTGGTACTAACTAACATTTAGGAAATATTGCCTTTAAATTCTTTATAACTGAGATGACAGTATATCAGACTCAGATTGAAAATCATGAGCAATCTACCATCAAGAAAACATATCAAGAATGAGCACATATACAAATTTTTTTTAAAAAATTTTTTTAGGGCATCAGGAATTGAACTCAGGGGCACTTACACATAGGGTCTCACTAAGTTGCTGAGGCTGACTCTAAAATCACAATCTTCCTACTTCAGCTTCCTGAAATGAGGATTGATTTTTTTTTTATCTTCCCAATACTAGATTCTCTAAATTTTATTGGGCTCAAAGTTGGGGTGATTGATAGAAATTGTATTAAATAATAATTGATATATGCTGAATTGTGTCTCCCTAAAATTCATGTTTTTAAATACTAGTCTCCAATACCTTGAACATGAATGAATTTTAAGATAAAATCTTTAAAGAGGGTATTAAGTTTAAATGAGGCTGTTAGGGTGGGAGGGCTGTAATCCAGTGTGACTGATGTTCTTGTAAGATGAATTTTGCTTTTCCTTGTGAAGAGGCGTCTAGAGGGCAGCCATCTAAAAGAGAAGCTGATCTCTCTACCTCGTTAATCCTGGACTTCTATCTCCAGACCCATGGGAATATCTGTTGATGCCCCTCAGTCTGTGTGGTACACTATTACTTAAAGGACATTCCAAATAACTACTACAAGCCAAAACACAATCTTTTCCAACTGAAAGTAGTAAATAATTTCTTGCAGATTGGAAAGTCGAGGCAATTATTTATATAATTTATCACAACAATTTGAAAAAATAAGTACATTTTAAAGCTTAATCTGTGTGTTGTAAGTTTTTTGTTTGTTTGTTTTTTGTAAGTGAGGTCAACCTCAATGTAACATTTGGCTAGGAAATTTACTTCTCTGAATCTTAGCTTCAGTGTAAAATAATGATACACAGCTGATATAACTTAAATGTTACAATCACCAAAACAAACAAACAAACAAACAAACAAAAAACAGTAATTGTTTTAAATTATCCCTTTATGTTCAAAACATTAGAAAAACTAGGGATAACAGGAACTTACCTTGACATTGTAAAAGCTGTCTATGCTAAGCCTCAGGCTAGCATCATTCTGAATGGACAAAAGTTAAAGGCATTCCCTCTAAAATCCGGAACAAGACAGGGATGCCCTCTATCACCACTTCTATTCAATATAGTTCTTGAAACACTGGCCAGAGCAATTAGACAGACGAAAGAAATTAAAGGCATCAAAATAGGAAAAGAAGAACTTAAATTATCACTATTTGTAGATGACATGATTCTATACCTAGAAGACCCAAAAGGGTCTACAAAGAAACTACTAGAACTAATAAATGAATTCAGCAAAGTGGCAGGATATAAAATCAACATGCATAAATCAAAGGCATTTCTGTATATCAGCGACAAAACTTCTGAAACGGAAATGAGGAAAAACACTCCATTCACAATATCCTCAAAGAAAATAAAATACTTGGGAATCAACCTAACAAAAGAGGTGAAAGATTTATACAATGAAAACTACAGAACCCTAAAGAGAGAAGTAGAAGAAGATCTTAGAAGATGGAAAAATATACCCTGTTCATGGATAGGCAGAACTAACATTATCAAAATGGCGATATTACCAAAAGTTCTCTATAGGTTTAATGCAATGCCAATCAAAATCCCAATGGCATTTCTTGTAGAAATAGAAAAAGCAATCATGAAATTCATATGGAAAAGTAAAAGACCCAGAATAGCAAAAGCAATTCTAAGCAGGAAGTGTGAATCGGGTGGTATAGTGATACCAGATTTCAAACTATATTACAGAGCAATAGTGACAAAAACAGCATGGTACTGGTACCAAAACAGGCGGGTGGACCAATGGTATAGAATAGAGGACACAGAGACTAATCCACAAAGTTACAACTATCTTATATTTGATAAAGGGGCTAAAAGCATGCAATGGAGGAAGGATAGCATCTTCAACAAATGGTGCTGGGAAAACTGGAAATCCATATGCAACAAAATGAAACTGAATCCCTTTCTCTCGCCATGCACAAAAGTTAACTCAAAATGGATCAAGGAGCTTGATATCAAATCAGAGACTCTGCGTCTGATAGAAGAAAAAGTTGGCTCCGATCTACATATTGTGGGGTCGGGCTCCAAATTCCTTAATAGGACACCCATAGCACAAGAGTTAATAACAAGAATCAACAAATGGGACTTACTTAAACTAAAAAGTTTTTTCTCAGCAAGAGAAACAATAAGAGAGGTAAATAGGGAGCCTACATTCTGGGAACAAATTTTTACTCCTCACACTTCAGATAGAGCCCTAATATCCAGAGTATACAAAGAACTCAAAAAATTAGACAATAAGATAACAAATAACCCAATCAACAAATGGGCCAAGGACCTGAACAGACACTTCTCAGAGGAGGATATACAATCAATCAACAAGTACATGAAAAAATGCTCACCATCTCTAGCAGTCAGAGAAATGCAAATCAAAACCACCCTAAGATACCATCTCACTCCAGTAAGATTGGCAGCCGTGATGAAGTCAAACAAAAATGAGTGCTGGCGAGGATGTGGGGAAAAGGGTACACTTGTACATTGCTGGTGGGACTGCAAAGGGGTGCGGCCAATTTGGAAAGCAGTATGGAGATTCCTGGGAAAGCTGGGAATGGAACCACCATTTGACCCAGCTATTGCCCTTCTCGGACTATTCCCTGAAGACCTTAAAAGAGCATGCTACAGCGATACTGCCACATCGATGTTCATAGCAGCACAATTCACAATTGCTAGACTGTGGAACCAACCCAGATGCCCTTCAATAGATGAATGGATAAAAAAATGTGGCATCTATACACAATGTAGTACTATGCAGCAATAAAAAATGACAAAATCATAGAATTTTCAGGGAAATGGATGGCACTAGAGCAGATTATGCTTAGTGAAGCTAGCCAATCCCTAAAAAACAAATATCAAATGTCTTCTTTGATATAATGAGAGCAACTATGAACAGAGCAGGGAGGAAGAGCAGGAAGAAAAGATTAACATTAAACAGAGACATGAGATGGGAGGGAAAGGGAGAGAAAAGGGAAATTGCATGGAAATGAAGGGAGACCCTCATTGCTATACAAAATTACATATAAGAGGTTGTGAGGGGAATGGGAAAATAAACAAGGAGAGAAATGAATTACAGTAGATGGGGTAGAGAGAGAAGATGGGAGGGGAGGGGAGGGGGGATAGTAGGGGATAGGAAAGGTAGCAGAATACAACAATTACTAATAGGGCATTATGTAAAATTGTGGATGTGTAACCGACGTGATTCTGCAATCTGCATTTGGGGTAAAATTGGGGGTTCATAACCCACTTCAATCTAATGTATGAAATATGATATATCAAGAGCTTTGTAATGTTGTGAACAACCAATAAAAAAAAGAAAAAAAATAAATTATATGAATGAAATTTGGGAAATGGAAGTATTACTCTAAACCATTCATTTATAATTTATATCTGCCTGCAAGAGTTTTAATGGAAAATAAGATTCAGCTTACCAGACAAGTAGCAATCAGGGAAAATATACTTTAGATAATGTTTTACTTCATTATTAAAAAAAATCAGGGCATAAATTGATTGTCTTACCAGCATATTTAACTACCACGAATAGTGTCTTGACTAATAGGGCAATTTTCAAAAACATTTGCAATGTCTCTTAAGCAAACTTGAGGAGTTCAGATCTAGTGTTATGCTTTATATTTTAGTTAGATCAGACAAATATAACCTCAGTCTGAGAAATATTATTTTCTCAGACAAATGAACCCAATTTCATGTTTGAAATTTAAAAAAAAATAACAAATTTCTTAGTAGGAACATACAAAAACTAAAAATCCATCTGATATTAAGTGGTATATGATAAGTTATTTATGATAGTATAATACTATTCTGCATCTTCCTTGTGGGTTAGAGTTCAAATTGATAGCAGGTTAACACTTCTATATATAATTCTCCATAATTTCAAATTCCCAGTGCATAACAATGTGAAATCAAATGTACAAGATACACTTGCTTAGGTAAGGCTGTGGTTTCTCATAAACTCTTAATGACATTTTTTTAAGTTAAGTAAAAAAATAAATAAAGGGGTGATTAAATAGAGTCAATGTCACTAAAAATCAGTACAATTAATAAACTTTAAAAATGTTCTTCATTTTTTTTTCCTCTCACGGGTCTTTCAATAGAAATACCAAAGTATCTGAAATAAGTGTACATGTACAAATTATAAAGTCTCTGCTTATGTAAAAAAGTAGAGATAAAATTTAGGGAATATCTTAAAATCATTGTTTCTATTTGTAATTATATTAAACTAGTTTATAGGTGTTACTAAACTTCCAAGAAGTCTAAACAAAAACACTGAGTTGACTTGACTCTAAGAAACAAGAAAAAGAAAAAAAAAAAGAGAGAGAAAGCAAAAAAAAACTAGTAGGACAAGAAATGCAAACTTTAAGTAAAACAACAATTTTATCTCACGTCAATAAGTATAGAAAAATATAAAGTTGTCTAAGCAAATGTGAATTTTAGACACTTCCCTTGAACCAAACTCTACTTTCAGACTTCAGATTAAAGCAAAAGTTCATTGCAATATAATAGAAGAAAAACTCTTAGTTAAGTAGATATTAAGTTTTCCTATTAATGCAACTTCAAAAATCTACATATTATGTCTCTGTAAGCACAGCTAGCAATACAACTAGAATCATGGGTTAAAATGCAGGCACCTGTCTATGTTTGAATTTAACATAAATAATGAAAAAGTTAAGTGTTTTATTGAACTATTAAGTACATATAAGAAGCTGTACCTATTTAAGGTAAACCACTTAATGAATTTGCAAAAAATTATATACCTATAAAATCATCACCCTAATAAGTTCTACAAGCATAACCACCACCTCTAAAAGTTTCCTTATACCCAATCAATTGATTCATTTGTATATGTGTTTGGGCATGTGTGTTAGATATTCTTTAAAGTAAATGTATCCAATTAAGTAACTTGCATTTCACTTCCAACTGGAACTTTAAAATAAACTGTTTATCATCATCCAGTCTTAACAGTGATTCCAAATTTTATCAATTAAAACTTCCCTCAACTGGAATCAAGCATCTCCAGGATATGAGCCAACCAGGAGTTGCTTTATTTTCTAACATTCCCCAGAGATCCTTTTGCTCTGCTCTTCCCTATACATTCAATATTGTCAACAATCAGCTTTGATCATAAAATTATCACGTATTTCTTTGTGATCCATCCTTCTTTTATCTTCAAAACTGAAAAAAATTCTTCATATTTTATCAAAAATCTTGTCACCTAAAATAGATTTCCCTTATGATTTGTAATTCACCTCTTTATATTTTTAACATTTACAGAATTTTAAATAAATTTCCAAATATGTTCAGAAAAACACTATAGCCTAGTCTGTATCATTTGCTTTAAAAAATATATAACAATTTTATGTTAGCATGACTTGTCTCTCCAACCTCGTGGCACATTTGAAGTCATAGTGAACATTTTATTTCTCAATAGTCTGTTTTTGAGTTAGGAGTATAAAATATTTTCAAAATCTTAGACAAAGAAATTTTCAATGTCAGTGCTATATAAGCTTAAGTTCTTGTAAAAAAAATGTATTTTAGGAAGAAATTAGTTTACTCATTAAATCACTCTTCGTTAAGGTGATTATTATTTAACATGATCCTTTATGACAGAGTTAGAAATTTGAAAAACCTAGACTAAATATGCATGAGAATATTCTTTGAAATATTTCCTTTTTTTAAATTGGCACATTGTAGTTTTACATAAAAGTGGATTTTGCTGTGGCATATTTATACAAGCTCTAACATAGTTTGGTCAATTTGTTTGTCCTGTCCTTTTCCATCCCTCCTCTACCCTCCCTCAAGCCCCTTGCTGTTCTTTCTCTATCTTCCTAAGATTTCACATGTCTTTTTTTTGATTTCTTATTTCTCTTTAGAATTCACATGTTAGAGAGAGTGTTCAGCCCTTGACTTCATAGTTCATACTTTCTGGGTCTGACTTACTTCTCTCAGCATCTTATTCTCCAGTTCCTTTTATTTACCAGCAAGCACCATAATTTCATTCATATTTCTGATTAAGCAAAACTCCACCAAGTGTATATACCACATCTTCTTTATCTAATCATCTGTTGAGGACACCTAGATTGGTTCCATACCTTGGATATGGTGAATTGTGCTGCTATAAAAATGAATATGCATATGCCACTATACTATAGTAAAATACTATTTTAATTTTAGTTCTTTTGGATAAAAACAAAATACTGTGATAGATGGGTTCTCCATACTGATTTTTAAAGTGGTTGTGCTAATTTACACTCCCATCAAGAATTCATGGGTGTACATTTTCCAAATATCTTCTTGAGAATTGGTTATTTTTTGTCATCTTCATGATTTATATTTTCACTAAAGTAAGATGAAATATCAGTGTAGTTTTGATGTTCATTTCCTTAATTGGTAAGGACACTGAACATTTTTTCATAAGTTTGTGGGCCATTTTCATTTCTCCTTTTAAGAAAAATATCTGTTTACTTCATTTGCTCCATTTTTTTATTAGGGTATTTTTTTTTTTTTTTTACATAGGGCTAAGGTTTTTGAGTTCTTGACATGTTCTGGATATTGATTACCTGTTCAAAAAGTAGCACACAAATATTTTCTTCCATTCTTTAGGGTCTTTCTTCAAGATCTTAATTATTTTTTGTTGTTTAACAACTTTTTGATTTATAGTTCTCTCAATGATTTTTTTTTTTTTAATTTTCTTGAGCTTTCAGAGTCTTATTGAGGAATACACTGCTCTAATATTTTGGAGGCTTGAACCTAAATTTTCTTCTAGCAATCACAGTGTTTTTATTCTAATTTCTAGGTCTTTCATGCACTTTGATTTGAACTTTTTGTAGGGAAAGAGTTAGGGATCTAATTTCATTCTTATAAATATAGATATCCAGTTTTCCCAGCACCATTAGTTTAAAAAGATAGTCTTGTCTCCAGTTATATATGCACACACACATAGACATCTTTGTCACGTAGCAGATGTCTGTAAATATGTGTGTTTGTCTGTTTCTTCTCTTTATTCCACTGGTTTTTCTATGTTGATGCCGATATCATGCTGGTTTTGTCTCTATAGCTCTGCAGTGTAATTTGAGATCAGGAAATGTGATGCCTCCAGCATCATTCTTCTTGCTCAATATAGCTTTGGTAATTTGAGGCCTTTCATTGTTCCATATGAATTTTAGAATTGCTCTTTCTGGTTATGTGAAGTATGTTATTAATATTTTGATGAGATTTATACTGAATCTGTTTAATTCTTGTAGTACTAAGAGCATTTTGACAATATTAATTCTGCCTATCTAAGAACACGGAATGTCTTCCATCTTCCGAGATCACCTTCAATTTCTTTTTTTCTGCGTTACAAAGTTTTCATTGTTGAGGTCTTTCACTTTCTTCATTAGAATTATTTCCATGTAGGTATGCATGTATGTAAGTATATAGAAGGTTATTGTGAATATGGTAGTTTTCCTGATTTCTTTCTCAGCAGATTCATTATTGGAGTATAGTAAATTATTGATTTATGAAGTGTGATCTGTCATTCTATATTTTGCCAAATTTATTTATCAGCTCCAGAAGTCATCTGGTGGGATATTTTTGATCTTCTAAATATAAGAGTGTGTCATCAGCAAATATAAATAATTTGATTTCTTATTTTCCTATTTGTATCCCTTTAATTCCCTTTCCTTACTTGATTTCTCTGGCTAGAGTTTCAAGTACAATTTTGAATAGGAGTGGTGAGAGTGTGGACATCCTTGTTGTATTCCTGATTTTATAAGAAATACTTTCAGTTTTTCTCATTCATATGATATTGGCTTTAGGTTTGTCATATATATCTCTTATGATATTGATAAGTTATTTCTATCTTTTCTTTTTACCTCCAGGATTGTTTGTTTGATTTTAAATAAAGGATTGAATCCAGAGGCATTTAACTACATCGCCAACCCTTTTTTATATTTTGTTTAGAGACAAGGTCTCACTGAGTTGCTTAGGTCCCTCTCTAAGTTGCTAAGTCCTCTTGTCTCACCCTCCTGAGTTACAGGGATTACAGATGTGTTCCACTGCAACTAGCTCTCCAGAGATTTTAATATGAATCTATGTTGGATTTTGTTTAAGGTCTTTTCTGCATCTAGAAGATGCTTTGATACTTTTTCTTCTTCATTATTTTTATGTGATGAATTACACTTAATGACTTATGCAATATTTCCTGAATTATTTACTTCTAAATTCATAATCTTATTTCTAAATACTTCAGATCTTGGCTAGTAAATCTTGATGTAAAGCAAAACTTTGTATCTTTTGATGTTACCTTTGATATCAGGATTAATACTGCATCTTATATTCCACAAATTTATGTGTAAAGAGAAATAAAGTAATTTAAAAATCATTATGTCATAATTTAAAAATAAAGTGTACTATCATATAGAATTTTAATAATTATCTCCAGAAAAAAAACCTAAGAATCCTAGTGTCCCTTGCAATTCTTTAGAAACTTTCAATTAATGGTAATTAATTGAAATGGTAATTCACATTGGACAGAAATATTTTGGGCATAGATTAACTATTAGATTTTATTTTTCACTTGGTATCAATTCAGATGCTATAGAAAATGAAAATGCTCACATTATATATATTTGGGGGGAGAGAACTGGGGTGGAAATTAGAAGTAACAGCCCTGAACAACTTGGGTAGAAGCAATGTGGTGACTGAGGTAGAAAGACCAGCTGCAGATGAGTGGGGAGTCAAGGTCAGTGTGGAGGGCAGATCATGAAAGAGACCTAGTAAGAACTGTATTTGATGCTTTACAGATGGCTCTGAAGCAGAGAAGGAATATAGAGGTGAAGCAGGTTTGCTATGCTTTAGTTAATTTTATATATATATATATATATATATATATATATATATATATATATACACACATACACATATATATACACACACACACACATAAATATATATAGTATCAACACAACCATTTTTTTACCCATAAAAACTGTTTCTGATCATTCAGTGCCAAAAAAATCGAGGTCTAAGTCAAATTGAGGAGGGTGGTTTTGGTAGTACACACATGATATGAAATGACCAAATTAATATACTATACCGTGTGAGATAGAAGAATAATGTATAAAATGGTAGAACAATAATGTAAAATAATAAATTTTGTTGAGAGATACTTACAAAAGAGAAGTATTCTGGCTAAATGATTCCTGGTATTTAACTGTGTCTTGGGTGATTGTATTTTAGTAATAGAAGCAAAATTATATTAGCAGAACAAAACCTCAGAGTAAGGCAGAACTAGACAGTAATATGAGCACCAGCACTTAGCAGAGGTGACTTTAAATAAGAGATTTAAATCACTGTTTGCTCCATGTAAAATTTGCCACATGATTATAGGGCATAGTGCAAAATAAATTTGTGGCATGTCCCCAACCATAAGTATTTTTTTAAATGTCCCTGGAAGTTTGTTTACATTCTGTATGGTGTGTCCAATTCATGAGTAGAAGACTGTCATTGAAATAATAATTTATTACTTTCATGGTTCCCAAGAGGACAAGTGTTCACCACAGAGGACCACATGCGAGGATACCCAGTTTGGTAGAGATCAAACACGGTACCATATGGGAAATATTTTACTTTTATTTTGGGAAAGAATGAGAGAGGCAGTGTAAGCAGCATAAACAACTTTAGTTGTGGATAATTTGAATTATTTTAGTGGATTCCATGGTTAAAGTGGTGGCCCCTAATTATCTGAAGGTTGATCCTGGGGTAAGGAGCATTTGGGGAGCGGTGTTCCCATGTGTATCTGCTAGTGGAGTAGGGAAGTGATGTCTTTGGGATTGGTAAATTTTCATATGAAAGGCAAAGGATCTTTTGTTTCACTAGGAATCTGATAATCCTAGAAGGACAGCCCCTTTCTTGTCACTAAAGTTATAGTTACCAGCACACGAAATACAGAAGCTAGGCAACACAGTAAATATGATGGGGAAGTCAATATCTCGTTCATTCCTGCCTGAATTCACTGCAATTGGGTGAATTCCAAGTGATTGCAACCTCTTCTACACTGAGAAAAGTGTGATGCCTGGATGTGTGTAATCTTGGATTTAACTGACTTCTTAACCAGATTCCTCATGGCACTGTCATACATGAGTATCTCCACTGTGTGGTTCTCCTCCACAAGACACCACCATGTGGTCCAGACCTGGGATATTTTCCTGCCTGAGCTCAGGCCCTCACAGGGACAGAGTGCAATAATACAGGTTCTCCCTTCTCCATCAGTTAAGCAATTTGATGTAAAATCTATAGGGTCCATAGCACTAGAGGAAGGGAAGGAGCAACTACCAACTCAGTAAGCAACAATGTTGAGAGGCAGTGAGAAGGAGGACTCCAAACCCCAGGGTATGCTCCATTACTTTCCTATCCTACCTTCACACATAAAATGCAGTTTGGAAGATAACACTTGCAAGAGTTTTCACAGAGTGCTAATTCCTGATTGCCAGTCCCTTTTGAGCATAAGGCCCTGTGTGATGTCCCTAGTCACACAGCCATGAAGCCATGGAAAAAACTTGGATGCCACAACTAACATCTTCTAACCTTGAATTATCAGGGCCCTTATGTGGCAAGAAGCTGTGCTCTAATGTAACCTATGCAGCAACTTGACTTGGATGCTCAGCATGTATCTCATATTTAACCCATGTTTTCCTGCCATTCAAGTGTGTAACTTTGTGGGAACCATTTCAGAAAATCTGACACATGCGCAAACTTAGACATCAAAGAACTGCACAAGTAATGACCAAAAAGGAAATGTTGGGTGACAGAACGTATTCCCTTCTTTGGACCTCTGGATGAACAAGTCTGCAGTGTTTTCTTCAAAATCTATCAGATTTCTAGCTGAAGCATACATGGTTGCCCCTAATGTATGATACATCTTTTGACTGACTTAGGGTAATTCTTCCCACCATTCCCAGATGTTTCTTAGGATCATTTCTAATAATAAATTATTTTTGCATGCAAATCCTTGAATAAAACTACACTTTTGGGAGGAAATCAACATAGGTCTCTAAATGTAAGAGATATTTGGAAGGATCAATTAAATAATACATGAAAAATACCAATCAAAGGCTTGGAAAATTACAGCTACCTAATGAATTTAGTTATTGATTCTTTCTCTTTCAGTTTGGAAGGACATTTGTTCTATAGTTTACAGTCAGATGAACAGAGAGTATTGATTTTACCAAGGGAAAAAGAAAAAAAAAAGCCAAATCTTTGTTTCAATATTAAATGCAGTTAAATGCTGGTAAATTCTATCATGAAAATTTAAATACTCACTTTTTTGTTTTGGATTTTCAAAGTGACAAGTAGAGGTGTGAAGGTGTTTCAGGTACACAGGGATCCCTCTGTCCCCAGGCAGAGGCAACTATTCCTGTTTGCTCCTACTGAGAATCTTCTATTTCACATGGGTCTTTGGGCCTGTCTCCTTGCAAAACCATCCATGCCCTCCATGTCTCTCAATGTTTATCAACATCTCTGTGCTGCTTCTTTAAGCTTTTCAGTGGTATGGGGAATCTTGTTATCTCTGCCTGCTTTGAAAGTTTGCAGCAAACTAGAGCCTGGGGCAATTTTACTCTAATACTTCTCAGTCTTTGTGCAGCATCACATTGTTATTTTCCTGTCATATGGTTTGCTGACATTTCATGGGCAGAACTTGTTTCACCAATCTGAAACTAGGGAACATATTATGGTATGTCTGGCTTTGATTCATCAAGTCTGTGCACCTTTTACCTCTATTTCCTACAGCATATTCAAGTCTAACAAGGACCAGGAACATTTTTAAGAGATACTATTATTTTCTAACTTTATATTTCTACTTTTGTTCTTCTCTCCTAAATTGGTGATATACTTGTCAAATCTGGGCTATGCAGGAAAAAAAATGCAGAAAATCAAAAATCTTCTCATTATTTAAGTCATAAACTTGTGGATTAGAGGTCTGCAGTATTGCTTTGGAGAACAGAAACCATGTCTCTTAAAACGCATAAATCATTTTCTTGCTACAAAACTAACTATGCCTTGAGGCGTTTCTATAATAAAACTCTAAGAGCAATCAGCTTGGAATGGAGAATGTGCATGAAGAACACATAATCAGTATAATCAAATTATTATCCTGTCAAAAAGGAAATGTGTCCTTACAGAACCCAGCATATAGGAAAAGCTGATAGGCTCTCAGTAACTGTTCAACTCAGCCTCAACAAGAAGAAAGGCAGTCTTGTACTCAGGGACATGAGAAGGGGAAGAATGAAGGAAGGGATTCTACAAAATGAGGGCGCATTAACAAAGTTCTCTGAGGTAAAGAAGGAAAGGAGAACATTTTGGATGCAAAGACAGGATGCATAAAGCACAGATTGGGTGGGGGCGGGGAGAACTACTCCTATCAAGTAAACAGGGCTACAATTAATTTGCAGGTTCAGGTGCAGAAAAGAACTCACTGCTTTGGTGAAAGATTTCTCAGTCACATATCCACATATTAATTTTCCCAGGACCATCCCATTTTACTGTTGTCATTCTCTTAAAAGTAGCTGCTTTGGGACAATAAATTCTATATTCATTCTACTCAAAGGCAGTCCAAGGTATGTACTTAAGGCATACAATTGCTTAGTACTCCCCCATTTTCCCCAAATAAAATATTCTCACATTTTATAATTTCAAAAGAGTAGTAAAGTCAATATCAAAAAAAGAAAAATTTCAATAATTTATTTTTAAATAATTTTTTTCAATTGCAATAGATTTATCAAAATATAATAATTTTTAAAACAAGCATATCTCCAGAAAAATATTTCCACTTTTCTAAACAATCCAAAGCAATATTCAGATTAGAAAATGGTAGAAAATGCTATCTATTTTTTAATGAGTTCTGTTTTTTTAATGACTGTGGAGCCCACCACTACTAATAAAGTATAATCCATCATCTTAGCTTTTATTTTGCTTTCTACTATTTTAGATAAAAAGACCATAAACTTTTAAAATAATCTTCACACATAAGCAAAAATCACTAAGTAGAAGTCAGTTAGCACAAATCATTGCAGTTTTTTTTTCCAATTTTGTATTTAGTGATTAATAACAGAAAATAACAGAAAATTAATCACTAAATAAATTTTAATAATTTATTTTTTTAGTTGTTGATAGACCTTTATTTAATTTATTTACATGTGGTGCTGAGACTCAAACCTAGTGCCTCACACATGTCAGGCAAATGCACTACTGCTGAGCCACAGTTTGAGCGCCCCCCCCCCCCGCCCCCGCCTTTTTTTTTTTTTTTTACGATAATATGAGAGCTGGACATGGTGGCACATGCTTGCAATCCCAGTGGCTTTAGAGGCTGAGGTAGGAAGATCACAAGTTCAACTTCAGCATCAGGAATTTAGTGAAGCTCTAAGCAACATAGCAAGATGCTTTCTCAAAATTAAAACAATAAATTAAAAAATGAGCTGGTATGTGACTCAGTGGTTAAATGTTCCTGGGTTCTATCCCTGATACTGGGGGGGAAACAAACAAACAAAAAAAGATAATATATATTATTTAGGAGAAACTAAATAATCTTACCCTTGTAATCTGCCCTTGTCAGGAATATATAGATAACAAGTTTATATATCATTGAATGGATTTAAATATGCAGCTTTAAAAAAAACTGAAAGTAAACAATATACAATAAACTGGCAAGAAAATATTTAATATCTACTTAGTATTTATTTATTTATTCATCTATTGTTATCATTTTAGAATCTGGGTGCATCTACCCAGATTAAGTGATATTTGCTATGTATTATAAGATAGGGATACAAGCTATTCAATGTTAACTTATTTGCTGATGTTAAAGAATTGTATAATATTTGATTTATATGATTCAATTAAAAAGGGCTTATTTTAGTCTATAAAACACTCAATGTGACACACATACTTGGCATAACTAACATATTTATTGATTATAAATAATCAATATAAATATATATTGAGAGCAGTACAATATTTTAATTGTTTTCACTATATATATTACATTTCAAGTGCAATGTGATATTACTATGTTTTATTACATGCTAATAAAATATGTAGTGCATGGTTATCTGCAAATTTTTCTTTAACCCTCTTCCAATTTTTACCACCATCTTCTATCTCTGTGGGTATCTAGTTTTTAAGCTTTATTTTGGAAGATCTGAGTGATTTGCTAAATGGAGAGGACTAGAGAAGATGATACTATTATTTTTAAAAGCACATAATTATCATCCAGAGATAAAAATGGTGTCATTATCCAGGTCTCCAGAGAGAGAGACACATACACAAATACACACAGAAACATATACTTTTAATAAATGTTACTATGTTTTTTTCAAGGGATATACCATATCTTTATAATATATTGATTTTAAAATTAATTGGTGTGTGAGGTCAGACTGACATCCCTCATCTCATGAAAACCATGCATGTCACATGACCAGCAACTACTGCATTCTTGAGTTCTCTGAATGAAAAAGATGGAATCACAGTAAAATTTGGGTTAATTCCCAACATAAATATGGGCCCATTTTCACAAAATGAATCCTGATTCCATGATCATTGCTCCACATTACCCAATTCTGGACCACAGAGAATTCAGAAAAAAAAATAATGTGAAAAGAACACATCACTCTACATTCAGCTAAGAAATGAGACCCCAGCTCACATCTACAATGCAGGTATGGAGAAAATGAGAGGGAGAAGAGAAAAAAGAAACAAGCAAAGCAACAGTGGAGCAAGAACAAAAGTAGACTATATTTGATTTTTGAGTTTAAAGTTTTCTACTGGACCTGAAAGAAGTTTTAAAATTAAAAATGGCCAGGGTTGGGGTTGTAGCTTAGTGGTAGAGTACGTGCCTCACACATATGAGGCCTTAGATTTGATCCTCAGCACCACATAAAAATAAATAAATAAATATAAAGATACTTTGTCCATCTACAACTAAAAAAAAATTTAAAAAAATCAAAAAAGGCCAGAAAGTTATGAAATGAGACAAAAATATCATTAAACACAAATGAGCAATAAGGCATTGAGAAGATGTGAATTTAGTACACAGAGGACATAAAATGAAATTGTTTCTAATACTTTTTGGTTTTTCAAAATAAGTAGGAAGTTAATATATTTGTTAATTACACCCATGCATTAAAACTCTGCAATATTATCCTCAGTTTAAGGCATAAGCATATGAATCAACATGTCAGTTTCAAAAAATAATCTAAGTTGTTCAAATAACAAGAAAAATCTTAGGCCTTTCCAAGGTAATAGTCAATTAGAATTATGAACCTGATTGGACTAAGATTTGTCAAAGATTAAGAGGCTTCTGGGTGTGTCAATGAGGGTGTGTCTAGGAATGATTGGCATGTGGAATAGTGAAATGCTGTGGAGACCCTCCTTGAGGGTAGGCAGTGCCATTCAATAGTTTAGAAGCTTGGATGGAATAAAAGCTGGAAGAACAAGGAAGCAGCAGCAAATGCAAGCTTGATTCTTCTCAAATGGGCTCTTGATTGCTGCTGTGATCACCTGAGAATATCAGGCTCTCTCCTTCACTCTTCCAAAGGGCACCCTGCTAGTGATTCTCCAGGGAGTTTCAAGAGGTCTCAGACTGGAGTACAATTGTTGCTCCCTCTTGTTCTGAAGCTTCAGAATCTTGGATTATACAGCTATTGGTTCTTCCAGCTGTCCATTCTGTAGATCACCATCATGGACTATCCAGTTTCTGGTCATGTAAGCCAATTTAATAAACCCTCTTTTTATAATCACATCTCCTATTGGTTCTGTTCCTCTAGAGAACCCTGACTTTATACATAAAATTTTATGAAGATATTACCAGATTTGGTAAATAATATCCATGATGACTTCAGGTTAATTAAAATCTACATATTCTGGCACACACTAAAAAACCTAATTATGAGTGTATCCATCACTTCTTCTAATTTTACTTGTTGAAATGATCACCTAACAAAAACTGATAGTCAGTTTTTGTTATCAGCCCAAAATAGGAGTTGGTTTTAATTTTTTCTACCAAAGAAATAATAATCTTCCTTTATAACAGATATGTGCATTTGTTTTTATTTATTTATATATATATAGTTATTTATTTACTCATTTCCTTTTTTTTTTTTTAAACTAGGAATTGAACCCAGGGTGATTCAACCACTGAGGCTGGCTTTGAACTTGCAATTCTCCTGCCTCAGCCTCCAGAGTCACAGGGATTACAGGCAAATGCCACTGCAACTGGCTATCTGCAATAAATGTAATCATAATAACTCTAATCAGAATTGTCACAAATTTGTCAATATAACTCCATGACTTGTTTTCTTTAGGTGAGGACATGAGGGTTAAATGAAATAATTAATTTCATAAAATACAAAGAACTTTTATATATAAATACAAAGAATTAGTAGTTTTACTCAATATGTTATTAGTGCCATATTTACATTATCCAGACTAAGATACAGCAGCTCCATTTTAATTCATGTTTCTAGATAATTCTGTTATACCATCTCTCCAATTTTTAATGAAGCAAATCTCCAATAAATATACCAATTGGCAGGATTCCTGTAAGATTAACTAATTCAATATTTTAAGTTTAAGATTTATTATAATTACTAATGTTATTTCTTTATTCCATTTTTTTTTCACATAGGAACATCATTTTCTAGGTTTTAAGCAGTACACAAACTGTCTTCCACTAAACTCCAGTATTCTGAATGAAGGTTCATAGGTTTTCACTTTTAGCAACTAAATTTGCAAATTACTACTAGTAACAAAAAAAGTATCATAACAGCATGAGTATCTTAGTTGATAATGTAGGTGAACTCTACACAGAATCTTAATAGATAAAAAGGACTAACTGATTCAGATTTCTTTCTGATAACCAATATGTTTTATATCCAAACTTCGACTTGGTTTCATAACTGTGTGAGGAATGTCAACATCAGTTTATTCCCTTAGAAATCATGTAGTTCTTATCCAAAAAGTCAGAGGGTAATTTACCATTCGAATAGACATTATTAGTTATGTATGGGACATTATATTTTGTTGCTCTAAATTTGGATAATTGGGCTGGGGATGTGGCTCAAGCAGTAGCGAGCTCGCCTGGCATGCGTGCGGCCCGGGTTCGACCCTCAGCACCACATACCAACAAAGATGTTGTGTCCACCGAGAACTAAAAAATAAATATTAAAAATTCTCTCTCTCTCTCTCTCTCTCTCTCTTTAAAAAAATAAAAAAAAATAAAAAATAAATAAATTTGGATCATTTCTTGTAAACCAAAATATACATTGGTGATAATAGAGAGCTTTATCTAATTTGAAGATCATATTTTTTTTTGCACCATGATATATTTTATGAGGACCCTTAACATTTCTTTCAATCATACAAATTTTAATCACAATATATTTTGATCACTATATAATATCACAGTTAAGACATGGAGTATCCAAACCTGTGTTGTAAGACTGAAATAGAACAGGTTTTCTTTCTTTTTTAAATATATATATTTAAAAATATATATTAGGATATATTTATATATATTAGAAGTAGTTGAACACAATATCTTTATTTTATTTATTTTTACGTGGTGCTGAGGATTGAACCCAGGACCTCCCATGTGCAAGACAAGCAGTCTACCACTGAGCCACAACCCCAGACCCAGTTTTTTTAAATTATCATACCTTTCCTAGGTGAATTGATATTTACATCACAGTAAAGGTCTAGGCATTATTAAACACATTATTAAACATTATTAAAAATAAATTGTTTTTACTTCAAGCACAAATCAGTGCTTGAAAATCCAGCTGATTGTGGTAAATAAATGGTGTGAGTGTGGACTGGGGAGAGCTAGTGGCTGCATGGTCAAGGGCTCAGCTCACTGTTGTTTTGCATAAATGTGGAATGTACATTGATATGAATGATATGAATCTTTTAGCTCAACATATGTCATCTGACCTGCACTACATATCTCTGTCATCTTACTTTTGTGAACCTCTATCACACAGAACACATTTTACGTACTAGTTTGTCATCATCATCATGAACTTTAGATGGTATTAATATGCCACATGCAGGGAACTAAATACTTGGCCTGTATTTTCTCATCCAACATTTATAAAAATTCTTTGGGAGTAATATTAATATTTCATTCACAGACTTGAGAATTCAATAACATGCCAATGCAAATATTCGTGAGTGGAAGAGCTGTCATTTTAGCTCAGGATTATTTGATTCCAAAATCCACAGTCCTGAGCATTTTTTTTTTTAAATTTAAATATTGGTAAAAATGATACCATCTTATTTGTAGTCTCAGACCTTAAGACACTACTAAGTTCTAAGTACATATAAAAATAGTGAATAAAGAGCTTGCCTTGTGTTTATTTTACTTTGAGAGTTCTGCAGTTCAATTACTATGCTACCTAAAAATCTATTTTTATCTGTTCATGTAGTCATTACATCATCATTTTTATGTCTATTAAGTATCTATTCATTAGTTTTTTTCACTACAAAGACAGCATAGCCCAATAAAATTAAATTGAATAGGGCTGGATGTAGCTCAATGGCAAAGCCCATACTTAGCATGGGTGAACCCTTGGGTTCAATTTTCAAAAACCAGGAAGGAGGAACAAAAGATGGAAGAAAAGAAGAGGGGAGGGAAAGAGAGAAAGTATAGTGTTTAGATATCAACTCCAGAGAAGGATATCTTAGATTTCACATGTATTTCTAAGCTATAGTAAGTTGTAAACATGTATTTTGTAATCTCTTATTTTTTCTTGATATGAGAAGCTACTTTATCATTTTTAATGATCTAGTATATATGTGATCTTTAGTAATACTAAATGAATTTATTTATTATTAAGAATGCTGTATATTATGCCTACTAACAAAATTATGTGTATGATATATTTATTTATTTATTTTGGATCTTACTTACTATTAAATAAAACTTTGCATCCACCCATTGGAAACAGATGAGCCCAGTCCTTTCAGTTAATGGAAAATGTTTTACAAGGATTTTCTCAGAGTTTATATTTGATAGTGCTTATTTAATTCTAACCTTATACTGTATTATGTTCAAAGTCTTATTCCAATGCAAATATAAGAACATGTTTTAGTTGATTTGATTCTATTGACAGGTGAAAAGAAGTTATCAAATATATTATAACATATTGATATAGAGTTCACAGGCTCTGTGTGGAACACACTCTTAGGTGACCCTCAGTGAATCATGTTCTTACAGTTTTCTTCCCTGGAATAGAGGACTGAATCTATGGTTTGTTTCTCTACAATAAATTTTGGGAAAGTTTTTTTGTGCTAAAGATTGAGACACTTTGCAAATTTAATTGAGGTCCCAATTTGGTAAATAACCTAAATAAACTTGAAAACATAGTTCTCCCAAGTAAAACTTCCAGATGAGAAATCAGCAAGGATAGCAACTTAATTGTAGCTCTGTGAGTATCTAGGCAGAGACTTGATTAAGGCATGCTTAACTCTTAATACAGAGAATGTGAGTGATAATATGTGGATTTCAAGTGCCTAAAAGTATGGCAAGTTATTGCACAGATAGAAAAAAAAAAAAGATGTTGTATACCTGTTCCTTAAGAACACAGGTTTAGCTCTTCTCTCTGCCTTCTGCCCTCCTCCTCATCTTTCTCCCCTCTCTCTGCTCTCTTCCCTCTTCCTCTCTTCTCTCTCTCTCTCTCTCTCTCTCTCTCTCTCTCTCTCTCTGCCCTCCTCCTCTTCTCTCTCTGCTCTCTGCCTCTTCGGGCAGCCCCCCAATAAAATCTTTTGGTTGAGTCTCTGTCTCAGGTTCCTTATAGTGGCAAATGCATGGAGACTACAGGGTTCAAGAAAGTACAACAGAGGGCTGGGGATGTGGCTCAAGCAGTAGCGCGCTCGCCTGGCATGCGTGCGGCCCGGGTTCGATCCTCAGCACCACATACCAACAAAGATGTTGTGTTCGCTGAGAACTAAAAAAAAATAAATATTAGAAAAAAATTCTAAAAAAAAAAAAAAAAGTACAACAGAGGATCCAAAATCTGAGTATAACTCTGAAGAAAAAAAAAATATCTAAATTGTATCTAAATTACAATTTATCAACTAAAAGTTCACTCAAGCATGTCAGGTGTGAGGATGGCCTTAGGCCTGAGCCTAAGCAACTTCATTTTAAAACTTCCAGTTTGAAACCTGCAGTTTCACCAGGCACACCCTCAGATACCTCCAGTATGGCCTCAAATAAGTTACTTCCTCTCACCGGATAAATAGAGTGCAGCCCCTGGCAGGCTGTCCTCACCTGATGAGAAGGAAAGGCAAAGTGATCAGGGTGGAGACCACCAAACCAGATGTTTCTGACCCAGGGTAAATGATGTCACTGAGAAATCCGGTGGTAGCTGATAAGGATTGAAAGTGGGTGGGGGTCAAAAGCTCCAAAATTTAGTATAAATAATAGAGCCAATGAACAGGGATTCAGCCAGCTGAAACAAAGATGCACTCAAGCTGGAGAGCTTGATGAGGACCTGACATCCCATCAGTTCTCATCATTCCTGATCCTCTGCATGATCCTCACTGCTCTCAAACTCTACTGTCTCCTCTGGACCTTAGTGAGAGCCCCAATGCTGAGGCCCATTGCCAAGTAGGAATGACGCATCGATATTTCCTTGCCAGCGTACCCCATGTTAAATGGACTTGCCTTGGAAATTTGCTGTGACCTTGCATGTGTGTTTGAGAAAGGTGACCCTGCTCAATGACCAGGGTGGATCCAGGATTAGGGTGTATCCTGCAGTTTGAGGAAGTATCCTGCTCCTTGGGTTAAGGGCGTTCCCAGTTTAAGACCTTGGGTTTTAGGGAAGTTCGATGTTGAGGATTATTGCTGCTGGAAATAGGGCGTTCCTGCTACCTGAGCTCCCTTTGAGTTCTCCTGAGATTCAGAGAGTATTTTGGGAAGAAAGCCTCGTGGAGTAGGTGAATTGGGTGGCAGCAGAACTGGGATTGCCTGAGAGCGTGTGTGGAGGCCGGTGTGAGTTCGGGAATAAAGAATTGCTGTTTGAATCTACAAAGCTGTGTGGTGGCTCGTGATTCTGTGCCAAGCCGAGACATTGGCACCCCAAATTCTCCCTACGACCCTCTCCTCAACTGGTCATCTACTTCACACAAGGAAAAGTCTGCCTTGGTTCCGGACCTGATCACCAAAGTCTCAGTGAGTGTGCATCTGCTGGACATAAAGCATAAGGCTTAAGACTTTTGATCTGACATTTGAACTTAGCCTGAAGAGGGAATGTCTGTCACTAACTCTTAATGCAGAGAATGTGAGTGATAATATGATTAAGTGTGTGTTGCAGTGCTTAGAATTAATCTAGAATTGTTTGCTGTGAATTGATTATGTCTATTTCAGTACCTAGCATTAAGGATTGTCATTTTCTTGATTATGAACCTATAAAGTGAAACTGTATTGAGTAATTTGAGTGAATAAAGCATTAAAAGGGTGGGGGTAGAACATAGGTTTTGAGCAATTCTCTTGAAATAAGACTTCAGTCTTGGTAATTAATCCTTCCTTAATTGTTGAATTGCTGATTTCCAAAGAATATAACTGAGAGAATTTGATGGATGTGAATGAAGAAAAATGTCATCAAAGGAGAAAGAGTCCAAAGAAAAGTGCAAAACATGAGGAAGGCTCTGGCTTGGGACTTGGTAAAAGTAATGGTTATGCTGCTATAAAGAAGTAGTCATCTGTTTGTAGGTCATGGCTGATTTTGATTATCAACCCAGGTTACATGGTACCCTCTGGGAATCTTGGGGAAAATCACGTGTATTTGTATACAGAGGACTTAGAAATTCAGGTCGTTATTTTCTTATAAAGTGAGTAAATATGACTCAAATATAACTCCTGTCTCCTTAATGTATTAGGATTGAACTCACCATATATCTTACTAAAAGTCCACACTAAGCTCAAGAAAATGACAGCTCAAAAATGTCAGCAACAGCAAAGGAATCAAGGTAGTGGAGCTGAAGGAGAATCTAGTCAGTGAGGTGCCAATCCTCTTGAAAGCACTAAGAATATCAATGCAGTTCTGAAGACATAAGACACCCAGGATGTAGGCTGTTGCTTCAGCTCTAGTAAGAATATGTGCTGAGGGCCATCACCAAGTAGGAATGACTCATTCGAAATTTCCTTGCCAGCGTACCCCATGTTAAATGACTTGCCTTGGAATTTCGCTGTTGACATTGCATGTAAGGTGACCTTGCTCAAGGAAGGCGGATCCGGGTTTAGAGATGATCAGGTTTGAGGAAGTATCCCGGTCTGTGGTGAGCCGTTTCTGCGGACTGTGGTCGCCATTACAAGATGGCGCTGGCTCCGCTGTGGTCTGTAACAAACAACTCCTTATTTGGGAGAGTTGGCGCATGGTTTTTTAACACCCTATGAGAAAGCTCCACGTGGCAGCTTCGCATTGGGGCTTGAGATGCTTTATTAAGGCTGGGAGAGGCATCCGAGAGGAAGAAGAAGAAATATCAAGGACCTGAATAAACGGCTGAAAGAAGATTCCTGTTGTTGCGTCTTCCTTGCGGGCAAGGGGGTCGCGACACCGGTCCTTGGGTTTAGGGCGTTCCCAGTCTAAGACCTTGGATTTTAGGGAAGTTCGATGTTGAGGATTATTGCTGCTGGAAATAGGGCGTTCCTGCTACCTGAACTCCCATTGAGTTCTCGTGAGATTCAGAGAGCATTTTGGGAAGAAAGCCTCGTGGAGTAGGTGAATTGGGTGGCAGCAGAACTGGGATTGCCCCAGAGCGTGTGTGGAGGCCGGTGTGAGTTCGGGAATAAAGAATTGCTGTTTGAATCTACAAAGCTGTGTAGTGGCTCGTGATTCTGTGCCCAGCCAAGACTGCGGCAAATATGTTCGTGCTCTTGGTGACAGTTTTACAGATGTAGCTCCCCAGCACAAATGTTGTTCAACACAGTCAAATTATCAAGGCCTATATTAAGATATATCTACTAAATATTCTATATGTGCAGTCTTTCCCATATCTGAACTTCCTGGTCACAGAGTATGGATGGAGATTCTAATTAATGATTTTATGTAAATACGATTGTATATCCACTTACCAATTTTAGAGGAAAGTTTGAGTTAAACACCAGAAAGTTATACAATAAAATTAAAATACAGTAACAGAAGGATGTATAGGAAAAAAAAAAAGAAGTTGAAAATGAAAAAGCACATAATATGATATCTTTTTTTAACTATTTTTTAATTGTTGCTGGACCTTTATTGTATTAATTTATTTATATGTGATGCTGGGAATCTGACTCAGTGCCTCACACATTTGAGGCAAGGGCTCTTCCATTGAGCTAAGATCCCAGTCCTGAAATCTTTAATGGCCATGTTTTATCAGAGACCTAAGCAAAAACTGAAGAGACACATTTAAAGCCTCTGGGCATCAAAATTAAAAAGAATGTGTATTTACAGTGTGACAATATAAACCAATCACTTTTCCTGATATATGGAGCATAAATAATTTTCTTTTGAGTTTGCATAAAGAATATGATGTAGTTCAGGATTTGTAAACTAGCAGGTGGTCTAGGGAATGTTCTCATTTGGAAGTGGGTTATTATTTGAACATGATGTGTTAAAATATAAATTATTTTAAAACACCAAAGCATTTGGAGACTTTGTCTTTAAAAATGTAAGTTTCTGACTTCTCTTGAAAAATCTGAAGGTATGATCTTGATTCAGTTTGGCAATGACCTGAGCTGAGAAATACATGCCCACTTTGCAATCATCATCTCCCTTTAGTCACAGCAGTTCACAACACACTATGTTTTATTCCTTCTGGTTGTGGTCACTTATTTATGTTATCAACTGCTTCCTTTATGTCATTGAGCTTGGAATTTTTAAATGTCTTTAATAACATCCTTCACAACAGAATTATGAAAATAGAGCAAAGCCCTACATATGTTTCTATTATTACAATCCCAACCTAAGTAACCATGCTTTCCTTTTAAACTAAGCTCAAATTTAAGAAAACATCTATTTCTCTATCACACAATCTGTATTTACCATCATAGTTAACCAACCTGCTTTCTTCCTGCTTTCTTCTGAGTTTTTACTTCTGATTTTTTCCGTATTATCTATAAGTTTATAAATTGTCTTTAATCGTTTTTGAAAAAAGGCAGATTAATATGCACAGAGAAGTAAAAATATCCTTGTAGAATTTAATTTTAATATACCATTTTATTTATCAGCTTACCAAATAAAAAAAAACCTTCTCTATTCTGATTTATTTATAGGAATATTGACTTTTATAATCTACATTAGGCCCAATTCAGGTAAATGGAACAAAAATTGCTGCAGTTAAGATCTTATGTATTTTAAGTTCACTGTTATAATTGTGAAAAATGCTCAGGAAGGAGGGAGGTGTAATGGGGAACATATTCTCTCAGGCATCATAACTGCTTCTAAAGGTTCTCACTAGACAAGTTTAGCTTGCATTAGAATCACCCCAAAGACTTGTTAAAGCAGAAGGCCAGTGGAGCCTGAGGCTTGCATGAGTTCACAGCTGATGGGATTCTATCCATTTGGAAACTTCCTTCTACTCTAATCCTAGTGGCAAATTTTTTTTTTTTTTTTTTGGTTATTCTTGAATCCTCACTAAATCTGTCTCATATCTGGAAGATGCTTAATATATAATGATTAAAAAAATAATGGGTCTAACATTTTGTGATCATAATAATTCAAAAGGATTAGATTGAACCTCACTTATCATGAGGGTCAGCAACTGAAAAGGAATCTTCTAATGTCATCTCTCAGTTTAGCCTTTGACTTATGTGATCAGGGAATCTCAATTTTGCATGTGAAAATATCATCTTTCTTCAATGAAACCTGTGTGTGTGTGTGTGTGTGTGTGTGTGTGTGTGTGTGTGTATATATATATATATATATATATATATATATATATATATATTAAACATCTCTTTTTTAAATGCAAGTAATCCAAATAGAATTGGATATTTTAGATTGGTACAACTAAGAGAAAGAATATGATTAATTTTTTTCCAATTTTCCATTGGTATATTGTTTGTAATTACAGTTTGACTGCTTGTCAAATGATAATTTCATTAATAGTTTTTATTTAAGTACTCATGGAGATATATTTTTTCTTTAATTTTCATGCTACTCTTACTAAAAGAAAATTTTAAAACAACATAATTCCTTCTATACAAACCTAATCATAATTTCAACAAGGCAGATAAAGTTAATCAGAAGTTATTCCTTCATGGAAAGTCATTTTTCCATAATAATCAAGGCAATAATTGACTCACGGCTAACAAAATTATTTCTGTTTATTTCTGACCACCCAGCTGTGTTACATTTTCTACATTTTCTTGCAGGTTTGGCTAAAATCACTAAATTCTTGGCAAATAAATGTGGCTGAAAAAGTTAAAAGCTCTCTCCAGGCCTGGTCCATGAGAACCTCCCAGAGGATCCACCAACCCTATCTTTCCATCAGTTGGGGATGCACATGGCTTTCATGTCCTGGAGCTTGGTAGAAATACAAGATTAGAAGAGGCTGTTCTCTGAATGACAACGTGGTGCAGAATTATCAACCACTCCAACTAAAGTTTCACTAGGAATAAAACTTTTTTTATTAAAAAATTAAATTGAGAGTTTGTGTGTTGGAGCTGCTAGGATTTCTTCAACTAATATAAAAATTAGGATCTTGAAATGGGCTCTGGTCCTCATGTTCTGAAGTACTTAAATTTTGGTAGGATTATCACCGGTAGTAATTAAAAAGGCAGACAAGTCATATAATAAGATGATTTGATGGGAAAGGGGTGGAATTTGTAAAAAGTGTCTTCTGGAGGTGGGGCTATACGTGGCTGCCTTCATAAAAACACTATGCAAATGAGATTAGATCAGTATATCCTGATATTTAAGCAAGGATCAAAGGGACTAGAGGCTAGGGTGTTACAGTTTGTAAAGAATGAGTACAATTGGATTCTTACAACTTGAAAATATTTTTAAATAAAATTTTATAAACATACTTCTTAAGCTGTGCTAGTTGAACAAAACAAATGTTTTATATTACCAAACAACTTGTCTTACATCTACACTTAACTCTTTGTTCTAGAACACCTCAATGTTCAGTACTAACCTGAGAGGGAACAGGAGCAAAGAGATGAGATGTTAACAAAAGTCAGAGGGTTTAGATTTTGTCCAGGTAATAACTTGGTGGGTTTATGGTCATATTGAACTGATTACAAACTAATCAATCAGAAATCTACTCATTTTGTGGAAATATCTTCTTGCAAAGAAACAATAGTCCCCAACTAAAATAGGGTTGACCCTCTGAGTCTCAATCAACCTTTGAATCCTTAGGCTTACACATGTAGGTAGCAGGTTATGAGAGTCACAATGAACAGCTTATTCATCGGTTCTTACTCCAGATGGAACAGATTGGAGGTTTTGTTTTTTGTTTTTTGATTTGTACTGGGGACTGAACTCAGGGGCACTTGGCCACTGAGCCACATCACCAGCCCTATCTTTTTCATATTTTATTTAGAGACAGGTTCTCAATGAGTTGCTTAGTGCCTTGCCATTGCTGAGACTGGCTTTGAACTCATGATTCTTCTGTCTCAGCCTCCCCAGATGCTGGGATTACAGGCAAGCACCAGATGGAGTTTTACAATTAAAAAGTGAAGAAGTAATATGGAATCTCAGTGTAGTTTTATTTTGCATTTATCTAATTGCTGCAGATGTTGAACATTTTTTCATATATTTATTAGTTATTCATATTTAGTCTTTTGTGAAGGATCTGCTAAGTTTCTTTACCCACTTTTCCCCACTTTTCTTTCTTTCTTTCTTTCTTTTTTTTTTTTTTTTGGTGTTAAGCTTTTTGAGTTCTTTATATATCCTGGAAATTAACAACCTGAGTTACAGGTGGCAAAGATTTTCTCTCATTCTGTAGGCTCTCTCTTCACACTTGATTTTTTCTTTTGCTATGAAGAAGCTTTTTAGTTTGATGCCATCCATTTATTGATTCTTTAATTTTATGTCTTGTGCTTTAGGAGTGGTGTTCATGTCAGTTCCTGTGCCTATATGTTGAACTGTTGGACCTACCTTTTCTTCTAGTAGGTAAAGGGTTCCTGGTCTAGTGCCTAAGTATTTGATCCACATGAAGTTGATTTTTTTTTTTTGTAGGGAGGGAGACAGGAATTGACTTTTATTGTACTACATATGAATTTCCAGTTTTCCCAGCACCATTTGTTGAAGAAGCTCTCTTTTCTCCAGTATGTGTTTTCGGAGACTTTTTCTAGTATGATTTACTATATTTGTGGGTTTGTCTCTGTGCCTTCCATTCTTTTCCCTTGGTCTTCTTGCCTGTTTTTGTTACTATACCCTCTGTAGTACAATTTAAGTTCTGGTATTATGATACATCCAGCTTTGTATTTATACAGTCAAAATGACAATTATCAGGAATATAAGTAACCACAAATGTTGGCAAGAATGTGGGGAAAAGGGAAAGCTTATACATTTCTGGTAGGAGTGTGAATTAATGCAACCATTCTGGAAAGCAGTATGGCAATTCCTCAAAGTTCTACTAATGGAACCACCGATTGACCCACTTATCACACTCTTTGGTATATACACAAAAGACTTAAAATCAGCATATCAAAGGGACAAAGCCACATCAATGTTTATAGCAGCTCAATTCAGGATAGCTAAACTATGGAACAAAACTAGATGCTCATTAACAGAAGAATGGATAAAGAAATTGTGATACATAGAAACAATGGAATATTACTCAGCCATAAATAATGTTTTCTCTGACATGTTGAAACTAAATCACAATAAAGGGGGAAAGAGGAGGAAGAGAAGTTCAGTAGGTTAGACAAAGGGGAATAAAAGGAAGGGATGACAATGGGATTAGTAAAAACAGTAGAATAAATCTAACATAATTTTCCTATGAACACATATTAAAATACCTAAGTGAACTCACCATCATGCTTACTCACAAGAATGGGGTCCTAATTAGATTAAGATATACCTTATGTTTGCATAATTTTATCAAAATAGATTCTACTGTCATTTAAACCTAAGAAGAAACAAACATTTTTTTTTTTTTTTCCAAATGAAGGGACCATCATCTAGAAGGTAAAGTTACATGACTTAAATGATTAATGGACCAGTGTGTTCCTCTCATTTGACAGAATTATTTCTCTTGCCCAGGAAAATTTAAATATTGATATGCATTGATAACTTCTGTTTGTCTTCCATTTTCCTTTCTCCCTCAAGGAACTGATGTTGTGGTTATCCTGTTCCAGTTCTGCCCCTGAATTTTGATGTATGATGGATGTGATTGCCTTTCAGATATTGCTTTTTTTTTGTTGTTAGTTTGATTATTTGTTTGTTTTTTAAGAAGTTCAGCAATCCTGGTGTTTTCACACTTAGTTATGTCTTTAGGGTGAGATGAGTGTGTTTTATGTGAATGATGAAGTTTGGAAGAGTTATTTGAGGAGGAGAAAAGGAAACCTGTTAGGGATTAACTCACGCTTTAGTTAACACATGTTTGAGTTTTCCTAGGCACATAACTAGATTAATTTCCCAAATTTCTCTGAGTCAAGGGAAGTCATTGACCAATTCTGTTCAGTGAAATCTAACTCAGTTAATATAAGTGATTAACTCATTTCCAGGCATGACCATAAATTCTCTCTTGTGATCAGTTCTCCATTTGCTCTACCATCTGGCAGATGAGCACAGAAATAAAAAAAAAAAAAAAAATTTTGAAAACCTTAGAGGAAAATTGAATTATAGGTAGAAGTAACTAATCACTAAATGAATATGGGGCAAATGTCCTCTATCATCATAAATGATGTTAGATAAGAAATAAAAGTATCTGTGTTAAGCCACCGAGATACGGAAATTTATCTTTACTGCAGTGAATGAGAATTACTCTACAAAAAAAAAAAAAAAAAGTGAGCTACAATTTGGTTAAGATTTCATTCTGACTACTAACATTGACTTGATTGTAAAAACAACCACACATTGAATGTTGTCAAAAGTGGGGAAAATGATTATGCTTAATCATTATTATAAAGCAACACTGGAAAAATCATTCTAGGTCACAATGCTATACCTTGTGCCTTATAATTTTAAATGGGTGTATGTTTTGATACAACAGTTGCAATTCTGGGAGTATTTTTCCTAAGGAGAAATTTGGAACAATAAATATAAACATAAGCATTTTATAACAGTGTAGCTTATACAGATGGAAAAGTACAAATCAAAAGGGGCCAGCTATATGTGTCTCAGCATCTGCACACAAAGGAATGCAATATAATGGTTAAAAGGGTTTTGTGGATCTTTTTGTTGATTTATCCAAAGTGGTCTATAAATGAGGCACTTATGTGTGTAGTAACATGAATGGGATAAAGAAAAACAAAATATATTATTCTATTACTCTTTGAGTGATACAGACTACAAGCCAGAGCTTGAACAAGGAAATAGAATTATGCTGACTCTCATGACAAGGAGTTTCAGTGCCAAATGAGGACACATATATAGGGAAGCTGGTTGCATGTGTTTTGGCCTTAAGAAGTAGATATTGAGGACAGGTCTTTTAACCTAGCTCAGATGGTCTGTGACAAGATGCTGAATTGTAGTTAAAATTATTGATATTTTCAAAATTTCAATGTGATATATCTTATAGTATGTAAAAAGAATTTCATTCAATAATGGACATGAACTAGTTATTCACTGAGATTACTTGCTATAGTAATGCTTATTCTTTTGATGATCAATTGCTGCTTTCACTATTAACATGCACAATACTTTGTGCTAATTTATTATTCGTAAAACACGGTTACAAAGCAGTATATGTAGCATGTTTCCAGTTTTTAAAACTTAGGTGAATGAGATGGATAAAAAGAGGTTTTACAGAACACTTTTCCATTTGGATATGAGATTTATGGATGAGTTCAAATTTGTTCTTTTTAAAATTTTAAAGTATATTTGTATGCACAAAAGAAACAAATGATATACATTGAGATTAGACAGCCAACTTTTTATAAAAATCATGTTCCTAAAACACATGAAATAGAAGTACTACAATGAATTTTAAAATATACAAATTCAATACTATGACGTTCATATTATGCTGTTAAAAATGTCACAACATAAAAATAGAACAAATGAAAATATTTATTAGGAACTTGGTAGGTAAAGCTTTCATCTGTAGAAGAAGGACCATGACTATTTGCCATCTGCCTGGGTTATTTCTGTAATGAGAGTGAGAAAGTTAATATCATGAGGTCAGTTCCTACTATGTACCTGGAAGTCACTGTGCTTGACAGCATATGTCCATTTTCTCATTTAAATATTATAGTTGTTCAAAGAGGGAGAATAACACTCATTTTATCCACAAAAAAATTAAGGGCCATAAACAATGAGCAACTTAAGCACAATCATGTCATTGGAAAGCAAAGCAGTCAATGCAATAAAATAAATAATAGCTTTTTGTAAAATACAAAGATGATAAATGTAGTCTGATACCTGAAAGGCATTCCATGTAAACCCTTTCTTGCAGAACAAAGTAAAAATTTAAATTTAAATGTAAAAACCTTGAATTTGTACTGACAGTTTTAAAATTTTCAAAACTTTTCAGCAATACATATAATCCAAGGAATTCAAATAGGGAATACAATATATGCCTTGAATTTTTTTTTTTTTTTTTTTTTTTTTTTTTTTTTTTTTTTTTTTTGGTGTGGGGACACCAGGGATTGAACTCTGGGGCATTTAACCACTGAGCCACATCAATGAGTTTTACTTAGTGCCTCTCTGTTGTTGAGGCTGGCTTTGAACTCTCCATCCTGCTGCCTCAACCTCCAGAACTTCTGAGATTACAAGCATGTGCCACCCTACCTGGCTGAGTTGACTTTTTATACAAATTCTCCATTCACTTATGCTTTAAAATATTATTCATGTGGTGAATAATAATATTTTATGTGGTTCTGAGGATTGAACCCAGGGCCTTGCACATGCGAGGCGAGCTCTCTACCACTGAGCCATAACCCCAGTACCCAAAACAAGCCCTAGTACTATGCATGATTAGAATAAACTAATAAAAAATGAAACAAAATTTTAAAAAGGTTGGAATTGTACATGCAAGTACACAGTTGACAAATATGCACACAGTAAAAATATATTCCCCCTAAATGCAGCATGAGCCAGGATCCTATTTTAGAAAATGATCAAACAAATTTTCATATTCAGGGTAATCCCTATGTGTATAATCTCTCTCTCATTCTCTTTCTCATTTTTTACCTAATGCATAACTGCCCCATTATCAACAAACTCAAACTTGTTTAGGTGAATAAAAATGAGGAAATAACTCAGAAGTTATACACACACACACACACACACACACACACACACACACACCACTAATACCCTAAATAGAGAACCAATAAATATAAAGCCTCAGCCCTATTAGGCACTTAAGTATGTTAAATTAGAAGCTGAGCTTCAAAACAACAAATACTATACACATACACTGAGGTGAATGCAAATTGAGTAAAATTTAAACAAGAGGAACTATTTTGAAAAGCCCTAAAATGAAGAGTAATTACACACATTTAGATTATCATCAAATTTATAGGATTTAGCTTTCAAGTGAATTAAGCATTGAGGAAGGATGGATTTATTTGACAGTTTGTTAAAGAGCTCCTCTGAATTGCAATATTTGGGGTTGATATACACGTGTACAAGACCAACTACTTTGAAAATGAAGTGCTGTGAAAAATGTCAAGAGATCAATTTAGTGTAATCATTGCTCTGGACTTAAGCACTGTGGAATGAACTATAGTAAATTATTGAAGTGTCTCATTTTGAAGGGTACATTAAATAGCATTTAATTATATCTGTTCAAAACATGAAGGAATTTTTACTGCAACATCCAAAATATCTAAATTTAGATAGAAAAATCCGTTTGGAACATTTTTGTATGCTCACAGAGAGACACTGAACATCTCAGAAACTTTCTGAATAAAGATACCATTAACTCTCAAAAGGAATACTTTCTCTTTAGTGGCTTATCTATTGCTAATCTTACCTCTAAGTTCTTATTGACTGTCTGCTCTAATTGTTGACATCTCAAACAATTTCTATTTACTCTTAGTTAGCATGTTGCCTATAGCCCTGTAGGGAGCCCCTTCCAATTCACACACTTAATTACTTCCATCTCTCCTGGGAAGTGTTACTCTGGCAGAAGGAAGAAGAAAGAGTTTATTACATGGTGCCATAAACTAGACAATGATAGTATACTAGGGATGTGAAAGAAGAAGGAAGAAAAAATAATGTTAAGAAAAATTATCTGAAACTTGGAAATGTGACACATGAACAATAGCATGTCCTTGTAATGCCTTATTATTGTAGAATATCCAATGATTATCTAAATATCTTGAAGAATATCCTTTTGTCTTATGTATTGCCTACTATTGATTTAGTAAATGTCAATATTTCTTTAAGTTATACGATAACTTGTACATTTTTTTTTTTTTTTTGGTCAGGCCAAATGTAAATTGTTCTGCCCTGTAGAAAGGATACCATCCAGCATTATGGTTTTATTGTCCTGAAACACACCAGTTTTGTACCTAAGCGAATAGCTTCCTCTAGTCTTACATTCATGTTCAGGTTCATGTGCCCAAATCACCTGTACTATCCTGTTCATTCCTTCACTGATTGATTTAATCACATTTTAGACATGCCCATTCTGAATTCTATGACAGTCATGATGCACTTATCTCTTGAATGTAGATGAAGGTAAATGATGTTTTCAGTATTTTAAAAATTAAACTCATGTTATACGCTTACTAATTTGCAATACATTTTGAAAATCTCAAGTTAGGTCATACCATAAACAATATTATTATATTTCTTAACAACATGTTATCATTGTGGATTATGTCCACATTTGATTCCTTTCATTAATATAGTATGATCAAAAGTCATATGCACCTCATATTACATAAATCTCACAGTATTATTTTAATCAAATCTTGAGAACACAATGGCATACTCAAAATAATTATTCATAATTTATATGTTTGGTCTACTTTGGTCTATTTCTTCTTATTTCACCTAGAACGTATTCTAAGTATAGAAATATCCCATGATTTTCCATATGCAATTATAAATAGTATTAAGTTAAATAAACATTGAATAATAAGTCCCTGTTAATTACCAAACATATGCAAAAAACACATTTGTTGTGGTCACTTTATTTAAAAAAAAATTACATCAGAAACTAATCTTCCTGGAACAAATAAACAAAGTGAATTATATGTGATAAAAATTCTATACACATTTTGAGAATTATGAATATTGAGTACTCCATGAAATGGAGTAGCAGTTTGGATTATTGGTATAAATTATATAAACCTAAATTACATATGGAATATATAAAAAGTTATTTCAATATTTTAAATTAGATTAAAAATTAGATTTGAATGTAAACTCCATAAGGTGTGTATATTTTGGAAAAATAGCATTGATGTATATTCATTGGGATACGAATGAAAATAGAAAAAACTTTGAAGGAAGTAACAGGAAGTGTTTGATTTAATATGTAATCACTATTATCTTCTATCACTATAACATGCTATCATCTTAAAATCAGTGCCCTAAGACAACACCAAAAAGACACATATGTATGGCTATGAAGTCTATTTTAGTATTCATAAGTCCTCCTTAATACGAGAAACAAAGGAGAATGTGAAATATAACTGTAATATAGCATCAGCAGTTACGAACATTACATCAGATGCATATAATTATTTTTGTAAAACTACAATCATATTTATTTGCCCAGAGTGTTATCAAGTTGATAACAGGAATAACATGCTATTGAATGCATTTAATCCTTTGAAAGAAAATATGTGCTTTGGCTTTTGGAAACAGTTCATCATTTTTAATATAGGAAATAATCCATTAAATATATTTGGCTTAAAATATGCTACAGATGGCCCCAAAAGCAAATTCTAAAGCCTCAATAATTTGTAGTATCCCATCTTTGGTATTGTTTGGAGACTGCATTTTAAATAAGTCCTTCAGGTGGTTGTGAAGAATGCTTGCATTCCATCCTTATATAATTATATCAAAATGGATTCTTCTGTCATATAAAACTAAAAAAGATATATATATATATATATATATATATATATATATATATATATATTTTTTTTTTTTAATAATGCTTGGACTCTAATGTCTGGAAAATTACTTTAGAACCTGTGGACCTGTGGTGTTCAGGCATGTGTTAAAAAATAACTGAAACAAAGACTGAGTTCAGACTGTGGAAAGCTCTGCTAGACCACTCAGAGTGAAGTGTTCAAGTCATTTACAAAATTAGCCAGTAGTCAATACGCTGCAACCAGGTCACGAGAAACAGGTCTCCATACAATAACTATTTGTGGATTAATTATTGCACAAATTATTTCATTTTTATTAGGTATTAATGACTTATTTAATTTCTTTGTATGAGTTCTGCACCTGCATTTCTAAGGATTAAGGAACAGTATTATAATAATTTTGTCCAGTTTACATTTTCAAAGTTGTTTCTTCTTTCATAATTATAAATATTTACTATTTGTAGATAGAAGTACAGTTTGGATACTTTGAAATTCAAACATCTATGCTTACTATCTATTTTGGGGGGGATTGGTTATTTTTGTTTATCTAAGAATTTCATATAATTAAAAATTATATTTTATGTTTATATCATATAGTGAATATAAATATTATATTTTTCAATAGTAACGATGGTTGAAAATGTCAAGTAAACTGGAATCTGAAAAAAAAAAAAGAAACAGGGCTGAATGTTCTGTTTTTATAGCCAAATATATAATCTGGTTGAGCTTTTTCTTCTAAATGCAAAAAATAAACCTCAAATTTTGAATACATAGAGTTTTTAGAAGAAATGTGCTTACTCTTTAAAATATTAAAATAATTCTATTGCTTTGTATTATGCTATGTTATTATAATACTTGATATTAAGCTACTATTCATGACATCTTTATTTAAATTTCGTTTGACTTTTTGAAACATGATTTAAGGAATGCAATTTGTTCTATGTGCTTTATAGTCCATAAAGTGTTTATTTTTTTTTTCAATATGTGATTATTTTTATGTGCAGTAAAGCATGGGTTGTCAGTTGAATATGTTGAAATGTATAATCTTTAAAGTTTTTATGGAGAATTCTTTGAATAGCACATCTTTCTCTATATATTTTCAAATGACAGTCAATGGGAAGTCAAAATTATAGCTACAGTTGGAACCCATGTTCTACTAAAAAGTCTGAAAATAAATTCTGGGGTAAGGTCACCCGCTTCAGATGATCTCTTGATATAAAAGACTGTTAACAAAATCGTTTTCACTAAAGCTTTGATGATTCTGGCTGTTGAGCCTCTGAGGTAAGCTTAAGACTTATTAATGCAACAAAATGAAAACAATGAAAAGTGAGTTAAACAACCCTGAAAGAAATTAACAATGTGGAAAAGTTAATAAATACTCCCTAACATAGCAATATTTTCCCCTTGAAGTTACTTCTTATTTTAACTTGAAATCTATCACTTTGTTTTTTCCTGATAGAATTTTCTATATAAAATATTTAAACAATAAAAAATATAAGTAAATCATCCAAAGGCAAATATGAATATTGTACATCATTACTATTATAATATAAATAAACAAAACAAAATATCAAATATGAGGAAGAAATAATTTAAAAAATTACATAATTTTGAAAACACCTACTGTGTTCAATAAAATACCTGTGTTAGTAAACTCTAGTTATCATCTTATTGCCAATTGAAAAGACAGGATCATGCCTTTCAGCCTTTAGTAAATATTTCATTTTTTAAAAAATTGGTTTAATCACCTATCTCTTTTTCTCTGTTTGTGCAATAATAGTAACCAAACATAGTAAATCAAGGTCATTGGATAGCAACCATTGAACACAGACTGGGGACATCTAGTTAATTGGTTAATTATAATTAATACTTCACATTATCAAGACATTATACATGCTTCTATGTCACTTTGGTATTTTGAGATGTCATAGCAGTTCCAATACAATAATATAGTGTCACTGAAGAGCTATAAATTTATAATACCTTCTGTCTGGTTTATCTACTGTATACCATATTAAAGGTGATCAGAGAACACTTTTAAAATGCATTCTGGTGCTGGAATACCTAAGTTCTAACTCAAGATCTATATCTGACTTCCTACCTGGCTGAGAACAAGTAACAAAGTCACAGAGTCCTTCAACTTCACTTATTAAATGCATATATAATAGCATGTATTTTGGAAAGTTGTCGTGAATGATCATTGCAAAATCATAATGAGTACTAGTTATTATCAAGCAAATCAGATGTACATATAATAGGATACCCATGAGTGGACAGTAAATCTGTAATGTGATTTCATACCTAAGAATAGCATATTTGGTTTATGTTAGAATAAACACATTAGTTAAGAAAATTTACTAACATATATTGCTTACATATTAATTGTCAAACAAAGATAGAATATTTTACTCAAGAACAGGAACATTGACATTAGAATACTTGGGCTCATATCCTATTCTTATACAGCATGGCCCTGTTGTGTTCAGCATGCAAAAATCTTTAATCTCTGTTTATGTGTATTGAAAATGAACCTCCTCTTGCATACTTGCTGTGAAATACTTGATATAAAGCAAATATAACAGACTTTGAGCAGAGCGGATATTCAATGAAAGAGAACATCTTTTATTGGTGTTCTTGCTATTATTAATGAATGATTTCATGTAATATTCAAAATGGTTTTAACCTAGAATTTTATGAGTTATTAACAGACTTACTTGGCATATTGAAACATGATCAGAAAGTTAATAGAACCATCACTGACTTGTCATAGTTTGCATCTGTAACGTCTACCAAAGACTTGTGTGTTGAAGAGTCAGTCCCCTGTGTAGCAATATTCAGAGGTGGGCCTTTGGGCAAGTGATTTGAACACAAGGACTCTAAATTCATGAATGGATTAATCCATGGATAGATTCATAGAAGGATGATATTATTAGGAGGTGGTGGAAGCTATATGAACTCAGGCTTAGTTGGAAGAAATGGGTTACTAGGGGCATGCCTTAGAAGGATATATTTGGTACTTGTCCTTTCCTCTTTCTCTGTCTCTCTCCAGCTACCAGGAGGTGAGCAACAGTGCTCCACCATGCTCTCACCACCATGATGCTCTGCCTCACCAAAGATCCATAGCAATGGAGTCAGCTGAACAGGGAAAGAAACTCCTGAAGCCTTTCTGAAAACTTCCTTATGTTGTTTTTCTCAAGCATTTTATCACAGTGATGAAAAGTCAAGTAATACATCAGCCAATTGGAATTTGATCTCACATCTATTTGGCCCCAGAAGAATCCTCATTCCTTTGCAACAACAGATCTAGGGAATCACAGAGGTGCTGGAGACCTTTTCAATGAGTCTGAAAGATCAAAGATATTTCCATTATACTATATGACATTCCATCACTTTTCACTTTGAAACGTACACTGGCATTTCCCTGAGTCTATGGAACAGGCAATATTGCAACAGAGCAAAAGCACAAGAGATATGTGAAATGAGTTGCCTTCATATAATTCAGGTTAAGACAACAACAACAACAACTACAAAAAGCATATCTGCAAAAATTTAAACCAATTCCACTCATTTTATTATAATTTTTTGTTCCTGAAATATGGGTATTTTTTTATTAGCATGTTAGCATGCTAATGCACAATGAATTGTTACTTTATGGAAAGTTAATAATGTTTATTACTTCTTTCTTTTAATTTCTGGTATGAAATTAAAATTAAATGATTGATAGATGTAATCCACAAAAACAAAACCTCTTTAGGGGCCTCAATAAATTTAAAAGTGCCTGAGATTAACAAGTTAGAGGAACAGGCAACTATGGCATTTTAATCTAATAATGATACAGATAGCAAGATATTTCAACTATTTTTTCCAATCATGTTTTTCTTAAAAATTAAAATGAAAGAACAACAACAGCAAAAACCAAATCCTAACTCATATACCTTGAGGTATCTATTCCCTCAATTTTCAGTACTATGACTGGGCCAGAGTGGGAATTTGAATCAAGCTGGCTAATCACAGTCTTTTCTGGAAATCAACACCTTAGTTTCCAATGAAGAAAACACATTAGATGACTATCAATATTTAAAATAAAATTTCCCCTATTATATAGTTTAGCATTGGTGATTTGGTAAGTCAAGCCAGAAGCAAGTCAAAATTATATAGGAGTATAGACTGCATGAATAAGCAAAATAGGCAGGAAAGAAAAAGAGAGAAAAAGACATGAGACAAATATTTCAGTCACCAAGTAGGAAGAAGCAACTTCAATTTCTGAAATAACAGTTCTAGTCGCCAAGAGTCAATTAAAGTTTATTCCCTGATTAAAAATTTTCTAGAGAATTCTGTTTCTTCCCCAATGCTGCTTTAGAAATGTGTGTTACTCTAGAATATATCTATTTTCATTGAAATAAAATATTCCTAGAGCAGGGTTTGTGCCTGTGTGTGTGTGTGTGTGTGTGTGTGTGTGTACTGGGAATTGTATTCAGAGTTGCTCTACTAATAAGCTACCTCCTCAGTTCTTTTCTTTTATTTTGTTTTGGAGAAGATAATGCTAAGTGAAGTTAGCCAAACCTGAAAAAACAAATGCCAAATGTTTTCTCTGATATAAGGAGGCTGACTCATATTGGGGTAGGGAGGGGGGAGGGCGGGAAAGGGAGGAGGAAGGGGATTAGCAAGGATGGTGGAATGTAATGGACATCATTATTCAAAGTATAAAGACACGAATTGGGTGTCAACCTACTTTATATACAAGCAGAGATATGAAAAATTGTGGTATGTATGTGTAATAAGAATTGTAATGCAAAAAAAAAAAAAGAAAGTACATGTATAAAGACATGAATTGGCACGAACATACTTTATACAGAAAGATATGAAAAATTGTGCTCTATACAATTCCCAGTACACACACACACACACACACACACACACACACACTACAATAAGAATTGTAATGTGGTCGTGTATTTAAAAAAATAAAATCAATGAAAAAATACTGGTATAAAAAATAATAATAATAAAATAGTGTCATATTAGGTTTCCCAAACTGGCCTCCTGCCACAGCCTCCTGTGCAGCTGGGATTTGCATGTACCACTTCATTCAATTTATTTTTTATTTTTATTTTTTTAAAGAGAGAGTGATAGAGGGAGGGAGAGAGAGAGAGAGAGAGAGAGAGAGAGAGAGAGAGAGAGAGAGGATTTTTAATATTTATTTTTTAGTTCTCGGTGGACACAACATCGTTGTTTGTATGTGGTGCTGAGGATCGAACCCGGGCCGCACGCATGCCAGGCGAGCGCGCTACCGCCTGAGCCACATCCCCAGCCCCTCAATTTATATATTAATTTTTAAAAACGTATTTATAAAATGAAAGGACATGGTCATCCTCAGCTCAGAAATTATATATTTTTAGTAGTCTCATGACATCTTACACATTCCCTTTAATTCACTTGCTTTCTACAAAAGGAATAGAAATACTGTTCTACTTACTTTATGTATCTTCATAGATTAACAATGCTATATATGAATTGGAAATAATGAACTCATATGATATGTGGAGCATGGCTTCTGTTACTTGATATTATTATGTCTATGAGAGTTATCCATTCTACAGAGAATGCAATAGTTGATCTTCTCACAGCTATATAAAATTGGATTGATGTGTGTGCCAATATTTGTTTATGCAAAAACTCTTCATGCATTGAATTGTACACAGTTTTGGGCTATAATGAAAAATGTCTCTATAAATATTTATGTATTTGTCTTTGCATGCACACATTATATATACACATCGTTTTTGAGTGTGAAACACTGCACAGAAATAAAAAAGATTATCATATTTCCAGTTTGTAATGACTGTTCTTCTTTTTTCACATTGTTTTTAAGAACTCTTTATATATTCTGAATTGATTGTTGAGCAATATCTCTCTATTGATATAGATTTGTGTCTCCTATGGTTTATTTTCCTCTGTTCTCATGATGTGTTTTGTAAACATTATTATTATTGTTAAATTAGCCCATTTTATTAACATTTAATACAATGGTTAGTGATTTCTGTGTTTCTCCCACAACCAAAATAATGGTAATATTCTCATGTATTTTCTTCAGACCTGTGTTGTATAATATTCACTTTAGATCTACAATTCATTTAGAACTTACTTTCTTGTATGTTATGAGGCGAGGATCCAGTTCAGTTTTGTTTTTGTGGATTGAATGTTCAGCTGATTTAGAATCATTATTAAGGAGTCTGGGCTTACCCTTATCGCAGGGTGTGGGCACCACCTGATTCATAAGTCAATGGCAACAAAAGTGAAGGTGGATTCCAGTTTCTTCCCTCTGTTCCAATGTTCTGTTAGTCTATTCTTGGCTCCAAGAATCCTATATAGCAGGATTCTCATATATCTTACATTAGATTTATTACCAAATGCAGAATGTTTTGTGATATTTATATAAATGCTTTTTGAATTTTAAATTTCTAATTTGGGGACAGTACAGAAATAAAAAAAAATACAATCTGTGTTTCAGCCTCCCACATGAATAATTGTTAAAATTATTTATGAATTTTAATGATTATCGGTACCTACTTTTGTGTTGTTTATGTCCATAGTCATCCTGCCTTTGATAATACTTTTTTATTTCATCTTTGCCAAACTTTACACTGACAATTTCTATTTGTTCTTGATTTCTAGAGGGATGTTACATATTTTACCAATATATTTGCTTTCAAAATCCTTCACTCCTTGGTTTATACCCTAAGGACTTAAAATCAGCATACTGAAGTTATGCAGCCATATCAATGTTTATAGTAGCTCAATTCACCATGGATAAATTAATGAACTAACCTAGATTTCCATCAACAAATAAATGGATAAAGAAAATGTGGTATACATACACAATTAGAATATTACTAAGCCTTAAAGAAGAATGAAATTATTGCATTTGCAGGTAAATGAATGGAGTTGGAGAATATCAAGCTAAGTGAAATAAGCCAGTCCCCCAAAACCAAACACCAAATATTTTCTCTGATATGTAGATGCTGATCCATAATGGAACAGGGTAGGGAAGACTGGAGGAAATTTGGATTGGGTAGAGGGCCAGTCCCCCAAAACCAAACACCAAATATTTTCTCTGATATGTAGATGCTGATCCATAATGGAACAGGGTAGGGAAGACTGGAGGAAATTTGGATTGGGTAGAGGGGAGTGAGGGAAGTGAAGAGAATGTATGGGTGGGAAGGATGGTGGATGAGATGGACATTATTACACTGTGTACCTGTATGATTGCACAAAACGTGTGGCTCTGCCTTTTGTACAGCCAGAGAAATGAGAATTTGTGCTCCATTTGTGTATAATGAGTTGAAATGCATTCTTTTGTCATGTATAACAAATGAAAAAGACAATGCTCTTAAATGTCTAGCTTTTATTTTTACTGTTTTTAATTTTTTCTTCACCTATTGAGAAAAAACATTGAATTTTCCTCTGTTTTATAAAAAAATAAAATTTATTAAGTTTTAAACTTAAGCAACCATGTTTCTGAAATTAAGTCAACTTTCTTATTTTATATATTGCTTGTTTCATAGTGCTCATGTTTTTAGAAATTTTGAATTCATGATCAAAGGAAACACTGGCTTATGTTTTTGTATTTTTGGAATATCACTTAAGCTCAGCACACTATATTCCTGTTTTCTGTTCTCCATAAGAAAATGTCTTATGCTTTTATTTCAAATTTAATTATTTGGAAGAATTCAGGAGTGACAACACCAGGTCTTGGGTTTTCATTATAGAACGGTTTTCATAGTATTTGATAAGTAGAACATGGGGATCTAAGAATTTATATTGATTTTTAAAGGACCTTAATACATTATGTGACCACACCAAAAAGTTGGGTGTGATTTTTTTTAAATGCACATATGAAACATACTATCGCATAATAAGGAACCATAAACAGATTGAGGCCAAAATGCTGTCTTTGTACCAGAAGAGCATTGAAAGCAGTATTAGTTAAATATGTAGGTATTTAAAAAGAAAAAAAAAAAAAAAACCAAAGTTGCAATGCAAGATGTGGTTGTTAATGAGAAATGGTGAATTGACTACCATCTAAGAGTATTCAAACTGGTGAATTAGCTACCATCTAAGATGAATTTCTGCTGCGAAAATTTACCATAAACTTGGTTGCTGGCTACAACATGCATATACTATTTTACACTTCTGGAGCTTAGAAGTTGGAAATGATGTTAAAGTCATTATTGTTGGCCGAGCCATGCTTCTCTGAAGGCTCCAGGGAGAATCTGTTTCCTCACCACTTCCAACTTCTAGATGCTTTCTGCTTTTCTTGGTGCATGGTCCCCTCCCTCATCTCTTTTTTTTTCTTTTTTTTTATTGGTTGTTCAAAACATTACAAAGCTCTTGACATATCATATTTCATACATTAGATTCAAGTGGGTTATGAACTCCCATTTTTACCCCAAATACAGATAGCAGAATCACATTGGTTACACATCCACATTTTTACATAATGCCATATTAGTGACTGTTGTATTCTGCTACCTTTCCTCTACTATCCTCCCTCCCCTCCCCTCCCATCTTCTCTCTCTACCCCATCTACTGTAATTCATTTCCCTCCATGTTTATTTTCCCATTCCCCTCACAACCTCTTATATTTAATTTTGTATAGCAATGAGGGTCTCCCTTCATTTCCATGCAATTTCCCTTTTCTCTCCCTTTCCCTCCCACCTCATGTCTCTGTTTAATGTTAATCTTTTCTTCCTGCTCTTCCTCCCTGCTCTATTCTTAGTTGCTCTCATTATATCAAAGAAGACATTTGGTATTTGTTTTTTAGGGATTGGCTAGCTTCACTAAGCATAATCTGCTCTAGTGCCATCCATTTCCCTGCAAATTCCATGATTTTGTCATTTTTTAGTGCTGCGTAATACTCCATGGTGTATAAATGCCACATTTTTTATCCATTCATCTATTGAAGGGCATCTGGGTTGGTTCCACAGTCTAGCAATTGTGAATTGTGCTGCTATGAACATTGATGTGGCAGTATCGCTGTAGCATGCTCTTTTAAGGTCTTCAGGGAATAGTCCGAGAAGGGCAATAGCTGGGTCAAATGGTGGTTCCATTCCCAGCTTTCCCAGGAATCTCCATACTGCTTTCCAAATTGGCCGCACCCGTTTGCAGTCCCACCAGCAGTGTACAAGAGTACCCTTTTCCCCACATCCTCGCCAGCACTCATTTTTGTTTGACTTCATCATGGCTGCCAATCTTACTGGAGTGAGATGGTATCTTAGGGTGGTTTTGATTTGCATTTCTCTGACTGCTAGAGATGGTGAGCATTTTTTCATGTACTTGTTGATTGATTGTATGTCCTCCTCTGAGAAGTGTCTGTTCAGGTTCTTAACTGAATCCCCTCCTCTCGCCATGCACAAAAGTTAACTCAAAGTGGATCAAGGAGCTTGATATCAAATCAGAGACTCTGTGTCTGATAGAAGAAAAAGTTGGGTCCGATCTACATATTGTGGGGTTGGGCTCCAAATTCCTTAATAGGACACCCATAGCACAAGAGTTAATAACAAGAATCAACAAATGGGACTTACTTAAACTGAAAGTTTTTTCTCAGCAAGAGAAACAATAAGAGAGGTAAATAGGGAGCCTACATCATGGGAACAATTTTTTACTCCTCACACTTCAGATAGAGCCCTAATATCCAGAGTATACAAAGAACTCAAAATTAGACAATAAGATAACAAATAACCCTCCCTCATCTCAAAGCTCATTATTTCTGTATCTACTATAACACCTCCTCTGACTCTAATTTCCCTTCTTCCTTCTTATGCCACCTCTTACTATTACACTGTGCCTATCTACATAACAAGGATAATCTTCCCATCTCAGGATCTTTAATCACATCTATGTAGTGCATTTTTTCAGGTAATGTGCTTATAATTTCCAAGGATTAGGATGTATACATCTTTTTGTGGGGTGGGGGGGAGGAGGGAGGAGGCATTATTCAGTCTGCCATAATGATCCTGTTAAATATATAAATATCTAGTGACTAAGTTAAGCCCAGATATATTTAGTTTGCTGAGAGATGGTGTAGATTTGACACTACACATAATATGTGACCATCTCACACTAAACAAACTCAGGATAGCATTTGTCTTGAATATAATTTTTTTATATTAAATGTAGTGCAGATTATTTTCCCAGAATAACCATTGCAATATTCTTTATAGATAGAATTATGTAGAAAATTAATTTCAAGCTCCAGTTTCTGAGTATAGAATCAGAAAAGAATGAAGTTTTATTTTCATAACAAAAAACTTTACCATTAATTGTTGAACTGTCAATTATCACAAAATTATAAGCCATTCTTAATAAAACTACAATATTCAAGATTTGTTTTGCAATGTTTCTTTTTCATTGTGAACTTCTGCATTTTACTGTCATTGATTTTTTGATCTGCTTTCTCTATCACTCTATTTACTCATCCCCTTTTCATACAACCCAGTTTTCAGTAGGGTTGCATGTACTAAACAAAGAAACTTTCTAACCCTGAGAGTGATAGCATGTCTCCTTTGTGAAATATGTGCTGGTTTTATAGTTTCACTTTCTAAAGGCAGTATAATTTCATTTATTTCAGAATTCTTGGCTGGAGTGGCAGGAGAGTGGGAGTAGGTTTGATACATAAAGGAAATTTTGTTGAATCAAAGGTTCATGAGAAAGAATATGGTGCTCCTACTTTCTTTTGAAAAGCAGTTGTGGGAGCTAGAGCCATTAAATCAGAATGAGTGTTGGTTTAATGATAAATCCAAAAATGAACAATAATCTCATGAAAAAAATAACTTTTGAATCAATTTAAGTAAAATCTCAGAAAACAAAACAATCTCAAATTGATCATACTTCCCTTAGGAGATAATGAGCTCCCTGTGACTTAAACATTAACTGGATTATATTTGGCACAGGTTAATAGAGAGGTTTCCAGCATCAGATTGGTGTCAGGTCTATCTCATCCTTGAATTTCTCCCAAAGCCCAGTTACTCTACTTTCAGAATATAAATATCAGATTTGCACAGTTTAAAAATTTCCAGCCTAAGCAGAGTTGATTTCCCTGTTTTACTTAAGCTTGCTTTCTAAATGACTAACACATTCCACTGACCAAGAAAAGAGAATGTAATCATGTACTCCATTTTCAAAATCATTAGGAACAAAGTAAGAAAGAGTGACTATTAGAGGAAACAAAGATAAAATGAGGAGTTGACGCTGATGAGATTCCTTAAAAGATATTGTCCAGGAGGAGAAGATGGCCGCTGTGTAAGGGGGTTGCTGAAGTGCTGAGCCTGGTGCTCAGAACAGCGGCTTTAATAGAGACTTCGCCCAGATTGTTAGAGCTCCTTTCACCATTAATCTGTAATGGACCACCCGGCCAAGCAGCAGAAAAAACAAAGAGATTGAAAAAGAGACGCTTGGCTCCCGGACACTTTCCTGCTCAAAACCGCGGGCGCTTTGTGCCCATCTGCTTCCTCTTTCACTTCGCTCCCGGCAGAGAAGCTGAATGGGCAATCAGCAGTGGATTGTAAGTACCTGAGGCAAAGAAAGCTCAGTACACCCCGCCCTTTTTTTTTTTTTTTTGAATATTGTCTATACAGGGAGAGTTAGTGGATTGGAATTGTTGGCGGGGCTGTAGTTTCCGGGCCGAAAATCCACTCCGCGGGAGCCGCCATTTGCTTTCTGCATGCTGTCTTGATGGCCCTGTCTACACGGTCCAGCTACCACAGCTAGAGACTGGAACTGGGCTGCGTGCCGAACCCTGTCCTCCGAAGGCAGGTCCACAGCCTCAAGTGCCTCGGTTGCCTGTTCCCTGCTGCACCTTGGGGCATAGCCTGCTCTGGGGTCATTCGGCATCCCTCTGCGAGGGGACAGGCGCTGCGGCAGCCGCTTGGGCCCCCCGCGGCGTTAGCCGCTTGGGCCCTCCGTGGCGGCGCTGCTAAGGTCGCAGACAAGCGCGGCGCCAAAGAGCACGGACCAGAGGTGGAGGCGAAGGCAGCAGGATTTCAGTTCTAGAAAACTGGACTGGAAACAGTAGCAGCAGTTTGTATAACCCCAAGATCTTGCTTATGCCAGGAAACTGTAAGGGTAACATGAATATCATTGAGGAGGTCTAACATGACGGCAGACGCGGAGGGATCAAGTCTCTGACCTCTTCAACTGCGAGGGCATAGGGAGCTGTAAATTATCTAAAGCCTATTTGCTCAGGATTACTAGGCAATGCTGAGCTGACGTGGAGCAAGGGCGTACACTTTGGGCCCCTCAGAAAACACACACTGAGCAAGAATTTGCTGCATTTAAGCCCCGGATCGCCTGCTTCTCGTGACTCAGCACTAACGATCCTGCTGAAATAACTAGTCGGCCCACCTGATCTCACAGAGGTAAAAGCCAACTGAGCACCATAGCCAGACCCAGGGAATCAGGAGTGACGTGGGACTAGCGGAGCATAACCCCGGTAATCGCTCCCACCAGGGCTGACAACAGAGGTCCCTTGCACCAGCTACCAGGGGAGTTGCTACCTAAGGGCAAACAAATTTGCTGGGGGTCCTCAGCCCCAAGCCCTACAAACTTAGGGTCCGAGGGAGGCAAACGGAAAGGGTGTGCCCAGGCATCCGTGAAAACAGGGCTCCTAGGAGCAGCAGACCCGGCGTGTAGCCAGTAATGTGGTAAGAGTCACAGGTGAGTGGGGCCTGGATTGAGGAACCACAAGAGAAGGACCTAGACACTCAGGACTGGAGACTCGCACAGTCTGGGAAGAAGAGCTGAGGCACAGTGATTGGTTCCCACCTATCACAAGGAGAAGCCTGGTCCAGTGGGCATAGCTCCACCTACTGGAAGAGAAGTTAATCGAGCTCTATGACTGCATTTATTATTATTACTATTTTTTTTTAACGATTATTATTAGTATTTTTTTTTATTCTCACTTTTTGTAGTTGATGTTGTTGTTGTTCTTTAACTTTCTTATTAATGGTTTCAATTTTTTAATTCCTTTTATTCTATTATTATTATTATTTTTTAAACTCCAATTTCCATTTTTCTATTATCATTATAATTTTTTTTGTTTGTTTTAAAATTTTTTTTTCATTTTTTCTTTCTTTCTTTTTACTTTCTTTTCTTTTGTCTTTTCATTTCTTTTCAATTTTCTTATTCCCCCTCTCTTGAATTCCACCTGCCTACACTCACTCTATTTAGTCACTTCTTCCCTTCCCTTCTAATACCTCTTCTCCCAAGCATCAAATAAATTTATAAGAGTAAACAGTAACTCAGCAGTCAAACAGAACAAGAAGTATCATGAGCATAAAAAAGCAAGGAAGAAAAGGAGTACAAACAATGAAAGACAGCCTAAATATTCAGGAGGACCTGGAGTCATCAGAAAAATGGCCATATAAAGAACTCAAGGAACACCTTAGACAGATGGAAAGGAACCTTAAAGAGCACATTGAAAAGGAATTACATAAACAGATAAAAGAAGAAGTTAAGCATCTTTATCAGGAGATAGAGATTATAAAAAAAAAAATCAAACAATAATTCTAGAAATGAAGGAAATGATAAATCAAGTAGCAAGTAGAAGCCAGAACGTCAGATAATGAAGACAAAATATATCATCTTGAAAAGAGTCTAGCCAACTCAGATAGACTGGTAAAAAATCACGAGAAAAACATCCAAGAGATTTGGGATAATTTAAAAAAATCAAACTTATGAGTCATCGGGATAGAGGAAGGCACAGAGATTCATGCCAAGGGAATGAGTAACGTGCTGAAGGAAATAATTACAGAAAACTTCCCAGAAATAAAAAAGGAAACAGATATACAAATTGTAGATGCATACAGGACACCGAGCACACAAAATCACAGTAGACCAACGCAAAGACACATTGTTATGAAGCTATCCAATATACAGAACAAAGAGATAATATTAAAAGCTACAAGAGAAAAGAGGCAGATTACATTTAGGGGTAAACCAATAAGGTTGACAACGGATTTTTCATCACAGACGCTGAAAGCAAGAAGATCCTGGAACAACGTATTTCAAACACTGAAAGACAATGGATGCCAACCAAGAATTCTGTATCCAGCAAAATTAAGCTTCAGATATGACAACAAAATAAAAACTTTCATGACAAACAAAAGCTAAAAGAATTTGTAGCCAGAAAACCAGCATTGCAAGGCGTCTTGAGCAAAACTCTACACGAGGAAGAAATGGAAAACGATAACCAAAACCATAAGCGGGAAGTGCCTCGGTAAAGACAGAGGAGGGGAGGAAAGCTAATCATGGAGAAACAATCTAAATTAGGGGAAAAAAAAGAGATAAATAATCAAACATGGCAGGAAGTACAAACCATATATCAATAGTAACTCTAAACGTTAATGGCTTAAACTCTCCAATAAAGCGACATAGGCTGGTAACATGGATTAAAAAAACAAATCCAACAATATGCTGCCTCCAGGAGACACATCTGATTGGAAAAGACATACACAGGCTCAAGGTAAAAAGTTGGGAAAAATATACCACGCACACGCTCCTCGTAAGCCAGCAGGGGTGGCTATTCTCATATCGAATAAAATCGACTTCAAGACTAAGTTAATCAAAAGGGATAAGGAAGGACATTATATACTGTTAAAAGGAACCATTGACCAACAAGATATAACAATTATCAATATTTATGCACCAAATAATGGCGCTGCGACGTTCATAAAACAAACTCTCCTCAAGTTCAAGAATTGAATAGACCACAACACAATAATCATGGGTGACTTCAACACACCTCTCTCACCATTGGACAGATCCTCCAAACAAAAGTTGAATAAAGAAACTATTGACCTCAACATCACAATCAATAACCTAGACTTAACTGACATATATAGAATATATCAACCATCATCAAGTGGATATACTTTTTTCTCAGCAGCACATGGAACCTTCTCAAAAATAGATCATATATTATGCCATAGGGCAACCCTCAGTAAATATAAAGGGGTTGAGATAATACCATGCACTTTATCAGATCATAATGGAATAAAACTGGAAATCAATGATAAAAGAAGGAAGGAAAAATCCTACATCACATGGACAATGAACAATACGTTACTGAATGATCAAAGAGTTACAGAAGACACAAAGGAGGAAATCAAAAAATTCTTAGAGATAAATGAAAATACAGACACAACATATCGGAATCTATGGGACACAATGAAAGCAGTTTTGAGAGGGAAATTCATCGCCTGGAGGTCATTACTCAAAAAAAGGAAAAACCAACAAATAAATGAGCTCACACTTCATCTCAAAGCCCTAGAAAAGGAAGAGCAAAACAATAGCAAATGTAGCAGAAGGCAAGAATTAATTAAAATCAGAGCAGAAATCAATGAAATTGAAACAAAAGAAACTATTGAAAAAATTAACAAAACACAAAGATGGTTCTTTGAAAAAATAAATAAGATCGACAGACCCCTAGCCATACTAACGAAGAGAAGAAGAGAGAGAACTCAAATTACTAACATACGGGATGAAAAAGGCAATATTACAACAGACGCTTCAGAAATACAGAAAACAATTAGAAATTATTTTGAAAACCTATATTCCAATAAAATAGAAGATAGTGAAGACATCGATAAATTCCTTAAGTCATATGATTTGCCCAGACTGAGTCAGGAGGAAACTCACAACTTAAACAGACCAATATCAATAGATGAAATAGAAGAAGCAATCAAAAGACTTCCAACCAAGAAAAGCCCAAGACCGGATGGGTATACAGTGGAGTTCTACAAAACCTTTAAAGAAGAATTAATACCAATACTTTTCAAATTATTTCAGGAAATAGAAAAAGAGGGAGCTCTTCCAAATTCATTCTATGAGGCCAACATCACCCTGATTCCGAAACCAGACAAAGACACCTCAAAGAAAGAAAACTACAGACCAATATCTCTAATGAACCTAGATGCAAAAATCCTCAATAAAATTCTGGCGAATCGGATACAAAGGCACATCAAAAAAATTGTGCACCATGATCAAGTAGGATTCATCCCTGGGATGCAAGGATGGTTCAATATACGGAAATCAATAAATGTTATTCACCACATCAATAGACTTAAAGATAAGAACCATATGATCATCTCGATAGATGCAGAGAAAGCATTTGACAAAGTACAGCATCCCTTTATGTTCAAAACATTAGAAAAACTAGGGATAACAGGAACTTACCTTGACATTGTAAAAGCTATCTATGCTAAGCCTCAGGCTAGCATCATTCTGAATGGAGAAAAATTGAAGGCATTCCCTCTAAAATCTGGAACAAGACAGGGATGCCCCCTATCACCACTTCTATTCAATATAGTTCTCGAAACACTGGCCAGAGCAATTAGACAGACGAAAGAAATTAAAGGCATAAAAATAGGAAAAGAAGAACTTAAATTATCACTATTTGCAGATGACATGATTCTATACCTAGAAGACCCAAAAGGGTCTACAAAAAAACTACTAGAACTAATAAATGAATTCAGCAAAGTGGCAGGATATAAAATCAACACGCATAAATCAAAGGCATTTCTGTATATCAGCGACAAAACTTCTGAAACGGAAATGAGGAAAAACACTCCATTCACAATATCCTCAAAGAAAATAAAATACTTGGGAATCAACCTAACAAAAGAGGTGAAAGACCTATACAATGAAAACTACAGAACCCTAAAGAAAGAAATAGAAGAGGATCTTAGAAGATGGAAAAATATACCTTGTTCATGGATAGGCAGAACTAACATCATCAAAATGGCGATATTACCAAAAGTTCTCTATAGGTTTAATGCAATGCCAATCAAAATCCCAATGGCATTTCTTGTAGAAATAGATAAAGCAATCATGAAATTCATATAGAAAAATAAAAGACCCAGAATAGCAAAAACAATTCTAAGCAGGAAGTGTGAATCAGGTGGTATAGCGATACCAGATTTCAAACTATATTACAGAGCAATAGTAATAAAAACAGCATGGTACTGGTACCAAAACAGGCGGGTGGTCCAATGGTACAGAATAGAGGACACAGAGACTAATCCACAAAGCTACAACTATCTTATATTTGATAAAGGAGCTAAAAACATGCAATGGAGAGAGGATAGCATCTTCAACAAATGGTGTTGGGAAAACTGGAAATCCATATGCAACAAAATGAAACTGAATCCCCTACTCTCGCCATGCACAAAAGTCAACTCAAAGTGGATAAAGGAGCTAGATATCAAATCAGAGACTCTCCGTCTGATAGAAGAAAAAGTTGGCTCCGATCTACAGATTGTGGGGACGGGCTCAAAATTCCTTAACAGGACACCCATAGCACAAGAGTTAATAACAAGAATCAACAAATGGGACTTTCTTAAACTGAAAAGTTTTTTCTCAGCAAGAGAAACAATAAGAAAGGTAAATAGGGAGCCCACATCATGGGAACAAATTTTTACTCCTCACACTTGAGATAGAGCCCTAATATCCAGAGTATACAAAGAACTCAAAAAATTAGACAATAAGAAAACAAACAACCGAATCAACAAATGGGCCAAGGACATGAACAAACACTTCACAGAGGAGGACATACAATCAATCAACAAGTACATGAAAAAATGGTCACCATCTCTAGCAGTCAAGGAAATGCAAATCAAAACCACCCTAAGATACCACCTCACCCCAGTAAGATTGGCAGCCATGACGAAGTCAAACAACAATGAGTGCTGGCGAGGATGTGGGGAAAAGTGTACTCTTATACATTGCTGGTGGGACTGCAAAAGGGTGCGGCCAATTTGGAAAGCAGTATGGAGATTCCTGGGAAAGCTGGGAATGGAACCACCATTTGACCCAGCTATTGCCCTTCTCAGACTATTTCCTGAAAACCTTAAAAGAGCACACTACAGGGATACTGCCACATCGATGTTCATAGCAGCACAATTCACAATTGCTAGACTGTGGAATCAACCCAGATGCCCTTCAATAGATGAATGGATAAAAAAAAAATGTGGCATTTATACACCATGGAGTATTATGCAGCACTAAAAAATGACAAAATCATGGAATTTGCAGGGAAATGGATGGCATAGAGCAGATTATGCTTAGTGAAGCTAGCCAATCCCTAAAAAACAAATACCAAATGTCTTCTTTGATATAATGAGAGCAACTAAGAACAGAACAGGGAGGAAGAGCAGGAAGAAAAGTTTAACATTAAACAGAGACATGAGGTGGGAGGGAAAGGGAGAAAAAAAAGGAAATCACATGGAAATGGAGGGAGACCCTCATTGTTATACAAAATTATATATAAGAGGTTATGAGGGGAATGGGATAACAAACATGGAGGGAAATGAATTACAGTAGATGGGGTAGAGAGAGAAGATGGGAGGGGAGGGGAGGGGGGATAGTAGAGGATAGGAAAGGTAGCAGAATACAACAGTCACTAATATGGCAGTATGTAAAAATGTGATGTGTAACCGATGTGATTCTGCAATCTGTATTTGGGGTTAAAATGGGAGTTCATAACCCACTTGATTGTAATGTATAAAATATGATTTGTCAAGAGCTTTGTAATGTTGTGAACATCCAATAAATAAAAAAAAAAGATATTGTCCAGCTTACATTAGTAGTCTTAATGAAACCAATATTCTTTTGGCTGATTTTTTATGGTTTGCATATAAGGTGTCCCCCAAAAGCTCATGTGTATGACAATGCAAGAAGGTTTAGAGCAGAAATGATTGAGTTATGAGAGCCCTAGCCAAACCAGTGAATTAATCCCTTGATAGGATTGAGTGATACTGAAGGTAGGTAGGGTGCAGTTGGAGGAGGCAGGTCATTGGGGATGTGCCTCTGGGTTATGTATTTTGTATCTGGTAAGTGCAGATCTCTCCCTGTGCTTCCTGATCACCATGTAAGCCACTTCCCTGCACCACACTCTTCCACCATGATGTTCTACCTCACCTGAAGTCCCTCAGGAATGGGGCTGGCTGTCTAGAAACTCAGACCTCTGAAACCATGAGCCCTCAAATAATCTTTCCTTCTCTATATTGTTCTGCTCAAGTGTTTTAGTCACAGCGGCATAAAAGGTGACTAGAGCAGCATTTCTAGCTAATTTCTCTGTGCTCATAGTCCTAGAACTTTGTGTGAGTAGTAATTAGATGGGTATCATAAATAAGAAAAAGGTAAAATAAAATATAGATTTAAATTGTAAATTTAAAACAATGTTAGTTAAGGTTAGAAATAAATAAAGATTTGCTTTATTCAAAAGAAACATTAAAATGCACCACCACCTTATCTAAAATAACCATAATGGTAGAATTCAACTTGCTTGTGAATAGAAAGAACATGGGACCATCTTTGAAGTTTATTAACTTATGTCACTTTATCTTCAGTAGGGAAATTAATGTAGATATATATATAATACATACTACTTTTTGGTATAGTAAGATAATTAATAATAATAAAATTTATTTTTAATTTTTCAATCTGTTATAAGTACACAAACATTTACCTAAGGCACAGTCCTTGTTAGGCTACCACCCCTAAAATTATCAATTGTCTAAAATTTTTATTGTTAGATTTAGTTGTTTAAGCTAATAAATAGTCTCCAGTGATGTTTGATCCTCATATGAGAGACTCTGTTATTTATGTGCCTATGTGGTCCTCAGACACTGGGTACTGACAACCTGTAACCATTGTATACGGCGTATAAATTTTGTGATGTGACTTCAAGGAAACTCTCACTTTGCCTTCTTTTGGGTTATTCACTCTGGTAGAAGATAGCTGTCACATCTTAAAGGTACTTAAGTAGCCCCAGAAAGAAACTGAGACTTCCTGACAACTACAAACAGTATGTGAGTGAGTTTGATTTCAAGACCCAGTGAAGATTTTAGAAGCCTGAACTTCCTGCCATATTTCCTGACAATGAGCTTGCAGATGTCATGGTGCATGCTGCTAACCCCCAGGACTCTGGAGTCAGAGGCAGGACTGCAAGTTGGAGATCAACCTCAGCAACTTAGAGAGGTCCTAAGCAACTTAGCAAGCCGCTATCTCAAAATAAAAATAAATGAACAAATAAATTTTAAAAACTGGGGATGTGGCTCAATGGTTAAGTGGTTAAGTGTCCTTGGATTTGATCACCAGTGATATATACATAAAATTCAGTTAAGCTGCTCCTGATATCTTGACCAGAAATAATGTGGGATATTAAGTGCTGAGACCTATTTAAAATGAGATGTTTTAGAGTAAATGTTTACAAGTGCAGTTGTCTGGATGTGTCCTGTTAAATATCATATGTTGAAACTTAATGACCAATATGATGATTTTAGGAGGGGACAAGGTGATTTTGTCATGAGGGTTGAGACCTTATGCTTGAGTTAGTACCTTTTACAGAAGAAGGAAAGTATCCTTGGCCCTTCTGTCACATAAGACTCTGCTAGAAGGTGCTGTCTAAGGATGAGAAAGGGAGCCCTCCCCAACACTATCTGTCAGAATCTTGATTATACACTTGCCATTCTCCAGAACTGTGAGAAATAAATTTCTGTTGTATATAAGCTACTCAGTTCATTATATTTTTTAGAGCAACCTGAGCAGAGTAGGACATGTAAAAATAGTAAACTGATAGAATAGAAATATATGTTTGTGTCAATAAATATTTGTATAAATTATGTTAATCCAAATGCTAAAATAAGTATCATAGAAAAAAGTCTTCCCTTATAGCCTTTGCATGTATACAAACTAATTCTAGGCATACCAAATTACGGAATCAATCCACAGTGGGAATCAAAAGGACAGGCCAAATCACATTCAGCCCTTACGCTGGCTCAGTTTAATAACAATTTTTAAAAGCATGCTTTGTTTGTAAGCAGAGGTGTATTATACACATGCACACATGCACACACACAATTTAAGAATAATGTTATAGCAGATTCAATGAAAAATTGGAAAAGAGACAACAATAAAGGAAGTTCAATCTTGTTTAGTCTTACTGATTGGTAGAGAGACTATTTATTTAAGGAAGATTTTCTGAAGTTAATGTGATCTTCCAACATATGTTGGTGGTTGTTTTCTTCAGTTAAATTCTGCTAGGGAGTAATTATTGTTAAAATATGGTAGAGAATGACTTCCAGTGGAAAACACATTTAGTCTCTTTTGGCATTTACTGATTGCCTCATACTATAAAACCTGAAACTGCTCTAATAAGGGAGAGAGGTGAGAGAAAAAAAAAAAAAAAGTTTTGTTTTGTTGGGTCAGTAACTTTATTCATGAACCCTCGGTATTGATTTGCATATATCTGTTTTCTTTGTATTTAAAAAATATTTATTTTAATATAGATGATTGTGTTTATTTTAAAGTAAGAAATTTTACGTTTATGTTATAAAAAAGAGATGCAAGTGAATCTTAATCATCTTGAAACAGAAAAATAATCATGAATTACTGGAAGGAATTCACAGACATTTTTAAATTGGATTTTATTGTTACTAAATTCCTCATTGAAGCTAAAGATTGTCAGATTTGAGTTATGGGCATGATTTTTAAAAGTAAAATAACAACTTGTAATTTGGATTCACTTACAAAATTATGTTTTCATACAAAAACTGTTTTTTTTTCTGAAAAATACAGTAGATCCTTTAATGATATATAAATATTTAATATGACAAATGACATGTTATATAATTGGCATATTAAGAAAATTAAAAATCATCATTTCACTGAGATTAAATAATTGGCCACCTCCACAATCTGATGGATTAAAAAATATAACTTGTGTTTTTAATTATTAAAATATACACATGCTTAAATTTCCACAATAGTAACTCATTCATTTGATTTTATATAAATATACCTTTCATTATTAGAAGAAATGAGAAACCATATATGTATTATAAGCTGGAAAAAAATCATTGTAATTTTTGGGTTGCTCTACATATTTTCCAGGTGAATTCCCATTTATCTCTGCAACTGTTTTTACAAGCATTTGGGGGTTAAAAAGTCAGTAACATTTGACCCCTCAACATTTCTGTCTTCTTTCAGACTTGTCCAATATTAGTGAACAGCGAAGAGTAATCTATCACTATGTCACACTTGCCCGAAAAATTTCTTTGGGGCTCAAGAAGAATGATGAGATTAGTCTTTAAGCTCTAAAAATTCTGGAAGGTGAATTTTTCTTTTTCATATACATAAACAGATACTTTCGTCACTGGTTAAGAGTTGCATAGAGATCTTTGATCTCAATCATCAACATTTAGGATTTAAGTAACCTACTGAATACCCCTATTTTAATGGAATCTTGGATCACACTAATCTCAAAAAAAATCAATCTCTGTAGAAGATACTTCAGTCTAAGCCTACTTTATGTTCACTGCTACTGTAGAGTCATGTGGTTCATCTTGTCAGCAATATCCAGCAGAAGTTTATGATCATTGTGCTGATGACAGAATAGAACCCAGACATTCTTTGAAAAGGAATTTTATGCTGCAGATAGATTTTTGTTGGAATGTCTTGAAATCTGGTATGGGCTCCACAAATTTTTGTTTTTTTTGAAAGGAGTCTAAGAAGAAGCCATAAATCCTGAGCTTGATCTTTTGTAAGGCTATAAATTTTTATAAAGGAGTAGCTTTTCTGAGTGAAGCTTTGGGCATTCTTGTATCTGTCTTTGCTCTAAAACCCTGATTCTTAAAGATCAAGGGGCCTGAGAGCTGAAAATGGCACAGTTCTAAACCTCCCAGCAGTTCCAAATGACCTAGCAATTTCACATCCAGGCACTGATCCAGAGACATGAATACTACATTTCACAAAAATACCTAATACAGGTGTAGAGAACAGGATTATTTGTTACATAACGAATCTGGAAACCATTCAAATGTCTTTCCACATGTGCTTAACCAAACCACGCACGGTACATTTTTTTTTTTTTAAAGTCATCTATAATGTTGTCCTTTTCTAACCAACCAATCACAATGACTTTCTCTCTAAATATTAGACTAATTCCTGTTCATGAAAAGCTCTATTTTGTATTGCTATTCTTTGATTGTATATGAGTGAGGTCCATTTTTCTCCATTATACAATTAGAGAAGGTCAAGTCTTAGAGAAACATAGCCTTGTAAGCTACCTGATCCATGTTTATGTTCTCGTTGATGATCACATTCTAAGTCTTTTTTTTTATTGGTTGTTCACAACATTACAAAGCTCTTGACATATCATATTTCATACATTAGAATCAAGTGGGTTATGAACTCCCATTTTTACCCCAAATACAGATTGCAGAATCACATCGGTTACACATCACATTTTTACATACTGCCATATTAGTGACTGTTGTATTCTGCTACCTTTCGTATCCCCTACTATCCCCCCTCCCCTCCCCTCCCATCTTCTCTCTCTACCCCATCTACTGTAATTCATTTCCCTCCATGTTTGTTATCCCATTCCCCTCATAACCTCTTATATGTAATTTTGTATAACAATGAGGGTCTCCCTCCATTTCCATGCAATTTCCCTTTTTTTCTCCCTTTCCCTCCCACCTCATGTCTCTGTTTAATGTTAATCTTTTCTTCCTGCTCTTCCTCCCTGTTCTGTTCTTAGTTACTCTCATTATATCAAAGAAGACATTTGGTATTTGTTTTTTAGGGATTGGCTAGCTTCACTAAGCATAATCTGCTCTATGCCATCCATTTCCCTGCAAATTCTATGATTTTGTCATTTTTTAGTGCTGCGTAATACTCCATGGTGTATAAATGCCACATTTTTTTATCCATTCATCTATTGAAGGGCATCTGGGTTGGTTACACAGTCTAGCAATTGTGAATTGTGCTGCTATGAATATCGATGTGGCAGTATCCCTGTAGTATGCTCTTTTAAGGTCTTCAGGAAATAGTCTGAGAAGGGCAATAGCTGGGTCAAATGGTGGTTCCATTCCCAGCTTTCCCAGGAATCTCCATACTGCTTTCCAAATTGGCCGCACCCGTTTGCAGTCCCACCAGCAGTGTACAAGAGTACCCTTTTCCCCACATCCTCGCCAGCACTCATTTTTGTTTGACTTCATCATGGCTGCCAATCTTACTGGAGGGAGATGGTATCTTAGGGTGGTTTTGATTTGCATTTCCTTGACACTCCCGGTACATTTGAACCAGGGAAAACTGCTTTGTAATAAGAAAGTAGGACTATGATAGACAAACAGGACATTTGCATGAATCTCCAGGAAATTACATTGAATGAACAAAACTCAAACCCAAAGACTTACACTTATACTCTATATGATTCCATTTATATAATATTAATGAAATGATAAAATTTGAGAGGAGATGAAGAACAGTAGTTTTCAGGAATCAGGGAGGTTTGAGATGAAGGTAAGCATGGAAATGAAAGAGAAATGGGAAGCTTCCACATAGGGAAGGAATCTTTTTTGTATCTTGACTGTGGTGATGAATCTATGAAAATAACATGTGGTAGACTGAGAAAAGATTCCCAAATGATTTACATGCTCCAGTTCATAAAACCTCGAAATGTTACACTACTTACACACACACACACCAAAACAACAACAACAACAACAACAAAAAAACGGCCTATGTAGATATCTTTAATGATATTAAAATGAAGAGATCACCATGAGTTCTTTGGTTGAATCCTAAACTATTACAGATGATCTTATAAAGGGGATGTAGGGGGAGATAGCACACAGAAAAGATGAGGCACATGATCATGGAGGCAGAGATTGGCATGAAATGATGTCAGAAACCAAAAAGTCACAGAACATATTCTCCCCTATATTAAAATTAGGAACTGTAATTCCTTAAATGAAATGATGAAGTAAAGGTATTAGATAATACATTTGCTTTATAGGCCTATGGCAGATTATTCATTTATGAAGAGTTCATTAAAATAATTAAAAATAAACAAAAAAGAAATGGGAAAAATGTTTAAACATAGTAACCTCATATGTGAACATATTCTGAACGATCAATAAACATAAGTAAAAATAATTAAAACCATTCGAAACCAGGAAAATGTGAGTAAAAACCACAATGTATAATACACACACACACACACACACACACACACACACACACATACATATAGGTATACATAATCTAAATCTAAATCTAAATATATGTAAATACAGATATGTTTTCTGATATCAGTGGTCAAACTCAGGGGTCCTTAATAATGAACCACAGACTCAGTCCTTTTTGTTTTTGTTTTTTTAATTTGATAAGGGTCTTGATAAGTTATTAAGTTGCTTAGGGCATTGCCAAGTTGCTGAAGCTGGCTTTGAACTTGTGATCCTCCTGCCTTAGTCTCCTGTGCTGCTGGGATTAGAGGCATACATGACTATGCCTGTTTTTTTTGCAATATCTAAAAAACCTAGATGTAACCATGATCTGTAAATCAATAATTACAATCATATGTATATGTGTCCACAATTAATTGAGAACCCACATTTACATAAAACACACATTTACATATGTTTTAGGCCCCAATATTCATAATAATTCCAAACTGGAAACACCTCAAATATTATACTTGAATAATAATTCAAATAAAGTAAAGTTGCAGAGCAACAATAGTGAAATCATTGGATTCCTATGTGCCACTATAGATGAATCACTCTAAAATAATGTTAAGTGAATGAAACAATAAAAATAGTATATAATGCATATTTTTATCTATTTGGAGTTCAATATATGAAACTAGATATCACAGACTGATTACCTTGCAAGGGGATGGACAGAGATTGGTAGGGGTAAGACATTAATCTGACATTTTGATGCAGTTCTGTTTATCAGCATGTAAAGAACATTAGTGATTTTATGGAATAAATGTCATTAAGTTATACACTTAGAATTTCTGTTGTTTTCTACATGTGCAACATACTTTATAAAATGTGTTTATGTGCTTATTCTTATGAATGGTATGTATTTACTGCATATATATATATATATGTATATATATATATATATATATATATATATATATATGATCATACTGAGTTTCTATACATGAGAATTATTTTATCTGTGCTATTTCATACTTTATTATACAGAACATGTTATATCTTCATATTTATTCAGAGTTTATTACCTTAAGAAAAGTTTTTCAGTGTTTTGCTTTTTTTAAAAATATAAATCATCCAAAATATGTGGTTGGATGATTTTTCTTTTCTTTTTTTTTTTTGTTGTTTAAAATGTTTTAATTAGAGATAACAATTCCATGAAAGGAGAGGATAAAGAATGGGATGACAAGAAGTATTTGGTCTTATTAAGGCAATATAAAATAGATCCATTATCAAAGACCATTTAATTTTTAAAGATTGAAAATACCAAAAGCATAAAGTGGAGTATAATAAAATAGTTTTTTATAAGTATGATTTAATTAAAGCTGTTTACAGTTATTCTCTCCCACATTAGTTAAGCATGAGTTTAAAAGAATAAGAGATGAGGAACGCAAGCACACGGAGCACACAGGGTCAGAGGGCCAGCATGCAAAGTCTGTGGAGCTCAAGGTTCGCTCTGACAGGAGCGAGGTAGATGGGCGGCCCTGTTTCCTACTAGGAAGAAGTGGGGAGGGCAGGGGAGGAAAGAGAGAGTTTGTTTTCCTCAGCATTGAAAATGACTTAATAGAACCCTTGTGACCTGCTGCAAAATTTTTTCCTCTCTAAAGAAAAGGTTTATGGTGGCAAATGATGTTTATTTTGTAAAAAAAAAAAAAAAAGAAAGAAAGAAAAAAGAAAAAAAAGAAAGAAAAAAGAAAAAAAATGTACTATGTACTTTTGTATAAACACTGAAAAATCTCTAGTCATCTCTGAGAATTGCAACTGTTTTCTATAGTGCTGTCATTTTGGGCAATTGGCAATTACATGACTTTGTGTTTGTTTCCTTTGCAGTCTTTCTAGATTTTTCTATTTTTACATGCATTCAATCAGTGATGTCATAAATTTATCACACTGATTGATAAAAAACACATAAGAAATAATTATTTTATATGAATGTCTGAATATTTCATAATGAATGCAACTGTTATTTATAATTATTATGTACCAATAACGTTTTTTAAAAGAAGAGAATGATGTCTCTATCTTCCTTCCCTCTTTCCCCACTCCCTCGTCTCTACCATGGAAGGACAACATAATGAGAGGATTATGACAACATAACATTAAGACAACATAATGAGAGTCCTCACTACAACACAAACATGGGAGCAAGCTGATCTTGGAATTCCAGCCTCCAAAACTGGGAAAAATAAATTTCATTTTAAAAAGTAAAACCAATAATAATATGTAGGAAACACAGTGAACATTTCAGAATGCACTCTATAAAAATAATTAAGGATATGTGTAAATACACAGATTTAGGGGGGATTCATCTCCTTCTCCCTGTGGAAATTTAGACAAATGATTACCAGGAAAAGATCAGTTAAATAAAACAGGTGTATTTTTGTAAAGAAATAGTAGAAACCCAATAAAATTATGCAATTTATGAACAATTAATTATGTGAAAAAACTAGAAACTGTTCAAATAAAGCAGCATATCAAAAACAAAACTCCCAGAAGAAAACATAGGGGAGCAGTTTAGCCTTGTGTTTGACAATGATTTCTTGGACATGACACCAAAAGCACAAGCAACGAAAGCAAAATGAGACAAGTGGGACTATACCATATTTAAAAGCTTCTGTACAACACATTTAACATGAAACAAAATGAAAATATTACCTATGAAAAAGAAGAAAATATTTGCAAACCTTTTATCTGGTAATGGAATAATTTTTGAAATAGAAACACCTAAATTCAATAGCAAATATACAAGTAACCAGATTAGGAAATGAGCAAAAGACTTGAATAATTTCTCACAGAAGATACAAAGGAACAAAAGGTGTAAAAATATACTCAGGGGCTAGATTTGTGGCTCAGTGGTAGAGTGCTTTCCTGGCATGAGTGAGGCCCTGAGTTCAATCCTCAGCACCACATATAAATAAATAAATAAAATAAAAGATCCATTGCCAATTAAATACATTTATTTAAATGCACACACACACACACACACACACATATTTAGAATCACTAATCATCAGTGAAATGCAAATCAAAATCAAAATGAAATGTCACTTGTTACCATGGTGTTAGCTTCCTCTGTCTATTATAAACTGCCTGGGACAATTAACTTATATAATATAAAGAAAATGTTTGTTTTGGTTTCCAGTTTCAGAGGTTCCAGTCCATGATTGGTGGACTCATTTATTTCAGGCTTCTGGTGTGAATGCTGAAAGCAAGGAACAGGTAGTGACACAGACTGCCCACCTTATGCCCAGGAAGCAAAGGAATAAGAGAGAAAGAGACCAGAACTCCACAAACACCTTCTAACTCCCAAAGGCTCCATATCTATCCTTCAATCCAAGCATTTAATGCATGGAAATTTGTGAGACATTCACGATCCAAACTGTAGAATATAGCTATAAGAAAGAAACAGCTAAAAAAAAAGAAAAAAAGAAAGAAAAGAAAGGAAGGAAGGATATGTTAGCAAGGAAGTGGAGAAACTGAAACACTGTGTTCACTGTGGCTGGAAATGTCGAATGGTGTAGCTTCTATGGAAGTCACACAGGATTTCCTCAAAAAGTAATAATGAAACCACCAGATGATACAGTAACTCTACTCAGGGTATATATATATATATATATATATATATATATATATATATATATATATATATATTTATATATATTTTAAAAGCAAATTAGAATCTGATATTCAAACTTTCAATAAAATTTTCACTAATAGCATTGTTATTAAATAATCAACACTCTAGAGTTATTTAATATTTTAGAATAGCTCATATGTGAAACAACCTAAATGTCTATCAAAGGATGAGAAGATAAAGAAAAGGTGGCATTCACAGAGCAGTAGAAGGCCGCTTTGCTGTGGAAACAGAATAAATCATGCTGTATGCAAAGACACAATGAACCTCTAGAGATCTTGCTAGGTGAAATAAGCCAGTTCCAGGAAAAAATACAGTGATTCCACTTATAGGGAGTCTAAAGCAGTTAAACACACAGAAATAGCACATAGAATGGTGCTTGCCAGGAGCTTGGAGAAAAGGAATAAAGGGTCTCCATTCATTGGGTATGAAGTTACAGTTATGTAATATTACTAAATTCTAGAGAATTGCTGTTCCTCACTGTGCCTCAGCAAAAAATATGATACTGTACATTTTAAAAATTGTCTTGAGGGAACATCTAGATATTTCTTACATTAAGCATTCTTGCTACAATAGTAATAATAAAGGATAAAACAGATATAGAAAATCCTTAAAATGGGTTATATGTGATGTGAATCCACTTAAATATGCGTAACTTAAAATGTATGCATGGGTGTATATTAATTTTTAATGATGATAAAACATTAAAATTTTTATTATGATTGATTGCTCTTTTTATTTTGTTTGATTATCTGTTCTCCTGAGTTTTGAAATTAAATTTCAGTAATACAATTTTATAAGGTTTTGTGTTTTTAGTGGAAGCCTGCATTTTCTCCCCTTTGAGAATTATACATGAAAATTTAAAAATATCAATAAAGACTTTGTATTAGAGGAAAATTCAAAAAATATCATATAACTGGAGAAATCAACAGAATTTTGTATTCAAGTACAGCAGGTTAAAATACTTAGTATTTGGATTTTCTTCTGTCTTGGGAAATTTACTTAGCTTCTGTGAAAATTTCATTTTCTCTTCCACAAAATCTGGAATTTAGTAAGCATATTATTGGATGGTGTTACAAATTGTTGTTTCTATTATTATTATTCTCTTTATTTTTAATATAGTAGAGAAACCTTTGGAATCAAGCTTAAAGTGGATTTATAACTACCTTCCTTAAATGAAAGTGAATTCTTTAAACATTTAAAAGTGCATATTTTATTTTTATTTTGAATGTGTTGATCATTGCAACAAAAGTATTTTAATAATTTTGAATTTTAATTGCAATAATGGAAACTATATGACTTCGAATTTTCATTTTTGTTACATTATTATCTCTTCTGTTGACACTTTACAAGACATTATTCTTCATCTTACAATGAGCCAAGATAAAATCCTTCAATTTATCTATTTATATTTGAATCCCCTACATTAATTGCATTTGCAGCAAAATGAGCATTGGAGGATAAGTCTTAAATTTCTGGCTTGGGTAATTTCAAGCTACACAAGGTCTAAACTTCTCACTGAGTTTTAAACAAATAAATATTAAAGTATGTGGTATGCCTTAGAAGTTTATTTAAAATTTTCCAAACACAAGATTTTATAGAAACATTAAATATATATGAAACATAAACTCCTAGTAGAAATGCAGATGCTGAATATAAAATGCAGACACTTAATTAATAAAATGTGAGACTCAAAATGAACCCTGTTTACATTTTCTGTAGTTAACATGTCATTTTGTGAAACAAATAATAAATACCCATTATCACTCAATCATTAAGTAAATGCTTTATTCACATATGATAATTAAAATATAACATTATATAGATTTAGATCCCAACAACTTATCCAATAATCAAACCAATAAAATTAAAATAACCTTAATTGAATATTTAATTTGTCTGTCTCAAAATAATATCATGGTACTCTAAATTTCTTCCACTCATATCATTGCTTTAAATTGTTCTACTAATACTTTTTGGTTTCAAGCAAAATACGCACAATGAGGCATCACCATGTCTATTTACTTCTAGTCCTCAGAAAAATATCAGATCATTACTGACTTCTATTTTTATGTGTTCCTTCTATGCAATGAAGAAAAAAAAAACCTGTAGGACTTTTCATGTGGCAAAACATGTATGAAAATAGGATGTAAGTATCATATTGATCTCAAACACATACACACATTTTCCAGTCATTGCTCCATCAAGATAGTGGATATTTATTTCATATAATAAGTGTGGGCTGGACTTAGTGACTCATTTCTCATAACGGAACACAGCAGAATTAATGGCTCAGGACTTTTGAAATGGTCATAAAAAGACTGCAGCCAACTTCACTTGTGTCTCCTTTCCAAGAACCAGGCGTTTTCAGGGAAGCCAGCTGTCATTGCAGAAGCTGCCTTACAGAGCCGCTGGGGTGGTGAAGAGAAGCAGACCTCAGTTCAGGGCCAGCCGGTAACTGAAGCAGGCATGCAATCACAGGAGTTATGGGTCAGTGAATGCCGGGACTCTGCTATTTCTTAAGACGAGGGCAGCCACAGTCAACTACAACCTTGGAAGAGACTTTGAGCAAGAATTATGCATCCAAACCACTCCTGGTTCCTGTCTGAACTTCCAAAAAATGTGCAACATAATACATGATTTGTATGTTGCTAAGTTAGGAAAAGCTAATAAAGATAGAAAGAACATATAACTTGAAAACAACTGTCTGGATGCCCAGGTGCTGAGTAGTGTGTTAAAACTCTCATAACAACTAGTTCCCATTCTGTAATTGGGTGTTCTACCTTTACAGGTTGCTGGACAATTGTGTCTTATTAAGAAAATGGACTTAACAATAATATATAAGTGATACATATTACGGTTTTTCATATGATCACCATTATTATTGAGTTATTATTTTAAATAATTCCTTCCTGTGATATATAGTCAAAAATTTAAAATAAACAAATAATTTAATTGAAATAATTATTTTATATCTCTGTAAAATAATTTTTCCAACCAGGGTTTGTTTTCTAAAATTTGAATATATCTTTTAAAACTATAGAAAATTGAGACAAGTTAATAAAAATAGAAAGATGTAAATCTAAGCACAGAATGGTAAACATCTACACAACATCATAAAACATGAAACATTTTTTAAGTTGGAAATTTTTTTAAAAAGTGCTAATTTTTAATTTTTTTATTTTCAGCATTACAAAACTAGATAAAAAAATTTTATTTTATAGGTGATCAACCTCACGCTTTGGAATATCACACTCTTTTTCTGCTAAATAATGCTTATAAGAGAGTGTGCTCCATTATCTCCTAACTTGTAAATGGTTTTGAAAATTAAGGTTAAAATTAGGTCATGTGCTGGGTGAGGTGACACATGCCTGTAATCCTAGTGGCTCAGAAGGCTGAGGTAGGATGACCATGAGTTCAAAGCCAGTCTCAACCAAAGTGAGGCAATAATCCATTCAGGGAGATCCTGTCTCTAAATAAAATGCAAAATAAGGCTGGGAATGTGTCTCAGTAGTTGAGTACCCTGAGTTCAATCCCTGGCACACACACCCCTGCAAAAAGTTTATGTGTTTAAGTATAAACAGAACAGAAGAAAACACTGTTTTGGTAGTTCACATTCAAATGATATATCGGGGAAATTTTTGGAATTTTTTTTTTTTTGGAACATGTTGTCAGGAGATTTACTCCCCATGACAGTTTTCCTATAATCTTAAAAAATAAAAACAACAACAACAACAACAACAACAAAAAACCCAAACAGGGTGCTTTTTCTAGAAGGCTGTACATTTAAGTACTCTGAGCAGCATTATACAGTATGTGCACAGAACTCTATCAGGTATCTGAAGGAGATTTCACTTGTGTCTAAGAAAGAAACCAAGAATATCCCCCATTTCATCCTGTTACTCCAAGGGCATACTATTCTTCCCTAAGTGCATGCTGACAAAATATTCTGTGTTCTGAGAGAAGTTAAGCGTCTTTCTAAGTATCTCTTGTCACATTCTGCATAAGATAGAAAGGAATGACACTTAGAATCTTTTCATACTTGGTAATTTAATGTTTCCATGGCATAAGAAGTTCTGTCCCACGAAGACACATGTGAAGACTGGGAATCTGGAGAAACACTTGAGCGTATGACATGTAAGGGTACAATGTGTGCCTACCTTCGGAAACTGTTAACAAAGGCTCTTCATACATAAGTTCATGGTGAAACAATAGAACATCACTGCTCTGGGTTTAACCCCATCTCTGTAAATTAACTAGATATCATAAGATCAGTTACTTTTGTCCATTTTTTTTCTCATATGAAAAATAAATATTGAATTTAGGATTTTGAGGTACCTTCTTATAGTCAATTACATCTTATACTGATAAGGAATTGATTTCATCGTGATCCAACACATGCTTTTGTGAATTCATAAAAATTCATCTTCATAGTGTGAGGGTAGAGGTAATATCTACAGGTAAGCCAGCTCTCAGTCTTATGAGATTAATGGTCGACATTAATGGTCACACCAGAAAATTAGGAGTTAAAAAGTGAGCCAGTCTTCAAGGCTATAGAATTAAGAAAACATACCAAGAAGCAGAAGGTTGGGAAGTCAGCTCAGTCTTCTGAGACTATGTGGTCAGTAGAAATGGTAAGACACCAGTTCTAGACAAGACAAGGTCACTATTATCAACTCCACTGAGACAGGGTAGTCTGTCTGTTTTGAGTATAATATTGGAACTTTCCCAGATAATAAGTGGCAAACTTCAGGAAAGGGGAAAGGGAGGAAAAAATGCATGACTAGGATAGTCACTGAAGTAACCAGCAGTTACAGTTTATATATATATATATATATATATATAAATATAAGAGACACCCTAAAGTGGAGATCTAAGATGGTAATGAGAAATGCATCACCTGACAAGGCCTGATGAAGACAAGCACAGGGGCAATTAAAACCCCACCTCTCCCTGTAATGGCATCAGGAGACCCAGTTCCTGTGTACCATGCAGACACCATAAAAAACTGTACACCTTTGTCCTTTGAGTCAGCTTGTGATTTCTATCCCACACATACTGTCTCCCTTCTGTTCCAGCAATATGGATAGACTCTTGTTCCTGTGCCAATGTGCTTTTATCTGATTCTTCCGATACCACAAGAACTCATTGAGCCAGTAACAGGGAAAGGAGGTTTTTAATTCCTTTGAGAATATGTTGACAATTGTGTATTTGTGTTCTTCAATTTTCAGATATAAGACAATGACCACCAAACCAAATACAGTCTTAAAAACAAGTCTGAGAGATAACCATGCGATTTATAATAATCTTGTAACTGCAAGTGATTTCTTGTTCAGAGATGTTTCTTCGTACTGATAAAGGTTCTCAATGTATATTTTTTAGAGCTTTTTAAAAGAACTTGTTAAAGGTGAGACTGGAGAATGTCTAGAAGAGTACTGTGAAGAATTTGAAATGTGAAGAAGAAAAATGAGGAGTTCAAGCATTTCAATTTACAAGTTAGAAATTGGAAATTGTTTCCCAAAGAAAAAGCTGGATAAATAATAGCCAGTTTGTATAATCACCCTGGTACTACATTTTAATTACATTTTGATTTAGGTATAATCTTGCAGGTTGACTTTGTTTTTTAACTACATGAATTAAGCTGGTTTTATTGGGAAATATGTTTCAGATTCAAGCAGTGGCTTACAAATTGACTTGTAGAGCATAACTTGTTTGCAATTTGGAAATGCTTACATTTTTTTTTTACATTTGTTGATATTTCATTGAAATATAAGACAAGAAATGTGATTACTGAGCTATATTTTTATAGAACTATATCAAATTTATAAGAATTAGGCACATTTTCTATGTATATTCATGATTTATAGTTTATTATTAATAGCCTTTGAATATTTTCTTTCAAAATATCCTTTGAAATCTTTCTTATATAAGGCATTATGTTTTGTGTTATTATTTCTATTATCTTTACTATTTTTTTTTGGTGTGTGTATGTGTGGTGTGCTGGATATTGAACCCAGAGCCTTGTGCATGTGAGACAAAGCTCTCTACCAACTGAGCTATATCCCTAGTCCTCCCTTATTAAACTTTTAAAAAATATTGTATGTGTGTGTCAATTCAAAATAAGTTAGCATGGAACAATTGGTTCACATGTCATAACACTTTAAAATCCAGATGACTGCTGAATTATCTCAAATGAAAAGTAGCAGAAAATAAAGGAGAAACTGTCAAGTTTCAGCTAGATTTATGTAATGTTTATAGCAACTGGTAATATTCAAAAGCATTTTCAAAATGTTGAAAATCTCAAGATTGGAGAAATCAAACTCGTCCATCCTCAATAATATCATTTGTATTTTATAAAAAATATTTTCTAAAGCTACTTATCTATGAGGAATATCAAAGTGCATTCTATAATAATTTACATACTCCTCAGCAATATGCATTTTCAGAAATCAAACTTTAATTTAATCATCTATAAAGATAGTTCAAAAACTATTCAATATTAATCAGCTAATCATATTAAAATAAAAACAATGTTGATAGTACTCAGTGAAAGAAATTACAGAAACTTATGGAACACAGTGTATATTCCATGCAAGTGGACACAACAGTAAAACAGAAAATGTAATTTATCTAGAGATAATCTTCCCATGCTCTTCCTCCCTATCCCATTTCGAGTCACCCCCCCTTATATCAGAGAAGACATTCGGCATTTGTTTTTTGGGATTGGCTAACTTCACTTAGCATAATCTGCTATAATGCCATACATTTCCCTGCAAATGCCATGATCTTATTATTTTTTAGTGCAGAGTAATATTCCATTGTGTATAAATGCCACATTTTTTTATCCATTCATTCCTTGAAGGGCATCTAGGTTGGCTCAAAGGAAAAAAAAAGAATAGCGTTACCTTAGATTAGGTAGAGAGAAGTGAGGGGAGGGGAGGGGAGGGAATGGGGGGATAGGAAAGATAGTAGAATGAAACAGACATTATTATTACTGTGTGTATATATGTAACTGCATGACCAGTATGATTTTGAAACCTGTACACTCAGAAAAATGAGAAATTATATCCCATCTGATTCAAATGTATGATATATCAAAGTCATTGTACTGTCATGTATAACTAATTTAAAAAAATTAAAAAAAATTAAAAGAAAATGTATTTAGCTCTAGTGCTCATATTTTTAAATATGAGAACTTTCTACCATGTGATCCTTCCCATTCATAAAATGTGTAATATGTGTTAAATTTGAAATTTCATGTAAAATACATAATGTAGATTTAAGATTTATTATATTAACTATAGTACATGTACACTTGCATTATTGAAATAAATGAATGATTTACCATATCAAAAATATTTTTCATTAACTTAAACAGAACAATATTAGCAAAAACCAGTATTGTGGTTTTAATTTTTTTGTTGTTGTTTATTTGTTTGTTTTGTTGTATGTGGGGGTGGTTCTGGAAATTACCATCCCACCATTATGTACAACTATAAAATGCCAAGAAAAATGTGGGAAAAATATGGTACATATAAAAAATAATTAGGGCTTTGCAAACATTAGGAAAATGTTCTACCACTGAACTACATACCCACTCCAAATGAGAAGATCTAAACCATCAGAAAATACTCATTACAACACTTGTATCTAGGCTTTTAAAACTGCACTTGAGAGCAACAAAATGAACCACTTACACTATCCAAGATCTCAACTTTTTGTGAAAGATAGATTGAAATGCTACTCAAGTTTGCATACTTCTGGGAAACATTTATAACAGTAACCCAGCTTATCCACTTATTCAAATTGACATGACATTTTGTAAAAAGAAAATATGGTGATCGATGCATTTTCATAGATAAATTATTAAAGATAAAAATTTTAGAACATAAATATAGCAATTATTTGATCTAGAGAAGAGCAAGTAGATTAAATTCACAACCAAAGTACATCAATCATATCTGCAAAACTATTTAGTCTGTGTGTCTGTCTCCCTCTCTCTAGACTGTCATATGTACAAACTATTAAAATCTGTTAATCAAAATGTAGCAATACATGATTTTGTAGGAAAATAAAGGCCAATGAAAAGGGAATTTCCAACTGCTAGTGATTAAGTTAAAATAATGGAAGCTTTTCTACCATACTATAACCATGATTAAAAGAGAACATGATTGCAGAGAATTAAACACTGTCTCAAAGAAAGACTCTTGTTTTTGTTTATCTTTGTAGTCACCTTTCCTTCAATAGGGTCCTTATAATATTAACAATTTAAGATTTTTTGTCATAAATCTATAGTTATGTAAATGAAAAATGCTATCCACTACACCCAAATCTATAGAATGGCAATTTATATTTTGCTTTGGGTAAAAATCATAATATTATAAATATTTCAATGTTATTATAAATCTAAAGAATATCACAATGATAACTATATTTTTGTGACTTTACTAGGATATTTCTAAGATATTTTTAAATTCTTAGCCATGACAAAAAAAAAATCATCTGAAATAATTTATAAAAGCATGTTCATGAGATGAGTTTCTTTAAAGCATTATAGCACCACAGAAGGTTTATGTCATGAATTTTATTAGTAAATATAAAGAGTCCAAATATTAAATTGCTTATTTGAACTTTATTAATATAATTTCAGCCAATTTCTGGATATTTATAAGCAACATTTTCAACTTTGGACTCAAAATCACATACTTAGCATCCATGTTTATGTACTTTAATGTTTTCACAGTTTGCTGAGACTGGCTTTGAACTTACAATCTTCCTGCCTTGAGGTGCTAGGATTTATAGGGTGCGCTGTCACACCCAGCTATGTATATATCTTAACTACAATTTTAAAAAATTGTTTCATCCAGGCATGGTGGTGCACACCTGTAATCTCAGTGACTCCAGAGACTGAAGCAGAAGGTCCTCAAGTTTGAATCCAGCCTGGTAACCTTAGCAAGATCCTGTCTCAAAAATTAAAATAATAAATAATGACAACAATAATAATAATAATGACTAAGAATGTAGCTCAGTGGTAGAGTGCCCCTGGGTTCAATCCTCTGTATTTAGAAAAAAAAAATACATGAAACTTTTCCAAGTTAAGCAAAACATAGAGAAACTAATGAAATATACTGAGGTCACATACATGCTTGATTAAATAAAGCAAAAACAAAAACTGCAAAAAAAAAAGAGAAAAGTCAATCAGAAATTTCTTTCTAATACATGATCTGCCTTTATTATTTGTCAGCTATGTTTTATAGCAATATCAAAAAGTTAGCTTTTTCTTTCTGCTCGTCTTGGTTAAGAAATTTTAAAAAATCTTATTTCAGAACTCTTATTTACTATCATTCTGTGAATGATAGTAGAATCATTTAAAAAAAGTAATCAGGAATACCTGATTACTCATTTAACCTGTTTTGATATGGGGGAAAGGCTCTGGGACTAATATAATTAAATGTTCAATCAAAGGTGATATTCTAACATTTCAGGGCAATATTATTTTGATGTATCCTAATATTGACAATGATAAGTTTCTTATCCATAGACTTGATAAATTTATTCTCATTTAATTAAATTTTTATGGTACAAAGACATTTTATATACTCTTAATAATATTTTTAAGCTATGAGAAATCAAAAGAGAAATATATTAAGAAAATGTAGATATGTGAATGCATGACCAATGTGATTCTGCAACATGTATACTCAGAAAAATGAGATATTATATCTCATTTGATTCAAATATATGATATGTCAAGGTCATTGTACTGCCATGTGTAACTAATTAAAACAAATTTTAAAAAATTAAACAAAATTAAATTTTGACCAGTAAAAAAAAGAAAAAAATGTAGAAAGACTTGAATTTGAAACAGTCATGAAATATTAATATTTTCCAAAGTTAAATTGTGTTCTAAAAATAATTTAGATATTTTTATAAATTTTGCTTTCTGACAGTTGTATGGTATTGAAATATTGAATAGAAATTGTATAATGTATTCATGCTTTCCCAGGTTTTGATGGCTCTACCTATCACCAAGTCGTGTCCACTGCAAGCAAAAGACATTGGCAAACAGTGCTCACTCATGTGGCATAATTTTATCTGGGCTGAGATTTCCAATTCTTCTGTGTACACCATACTGGAATAATAATCATTTACATTAATAAATTTAATTATATTTTATCAGGCCTGAAAGCTAACATGAAATCTAATATTGGAATCTGCTTACTAGAGCACAGGTTTCCCTAAATCCAAAATGGAATAAAAATATTAGCAATTGGTTATGAGTTCGAATATGTCTATGAAGAGACAGATGCATATAGTGGATAAGAGCCAAGCCTTTGCAGTCTAGTGGTCAGACAAGGTATAACCAAAGTCAGCCACGTGTTAATTGCAGGCTGTCCAGATATTCACAGCACATTTACTATCCTCAGGGATATCAGCTTTATTTACTAAAAATGAGAAATAGGTGTTTTTCCTATTCTTGGAAGAATAAAACACACTGGGATGACATCTTTCCTGGTGAACCATAACCAAAATGAAGCAATAACTCCAAAATCTTTTGTTTTCTTCTAAAATGTTTCAGCTATGTAAATAAATAAGTATATAGAGCTATTCAAATGTAAATAGAACAATGTCAGTGGTTTCTTATATCTCTGTTGTATACCATCATTTTGTTAATAATTAAGGATGCATTAGAAATTTGTTGTAAAAAATTATCTAATAGTTGAAATGGAAAATGTGCATAATCTATCTATCTATCTATCTATCTATCTATCATCTATCTATCTATCTTTCTATTTCTGACCTTTGTAATTATTTTTACTTTCTACTCTTAATTACTACAGGTTTGTAGAAAATAATACTTATTAAAAAAGAAATAATTATAGATTTATTTGGTACATGATTGTCTTTGTTTCACTTAAACTATCATTATAACAGAAGACAGAACTTCAGCTCCAAATGTATCAATCCATACAAAAGCTAGCAGTATCTATGCCACCCTTTTATATATTGAGTGACAGTAAATATAGAATCACTTCAGTCAGCAAAATAAACTGAGTATGACATAAGGAGACTTGTACCCTCCTTTGACTTTATTGTGGACATAATTGCTACACTTCAAATGAAAAATATGCATGTTGAACAATATGACATTTCCCTCTTACAAGTGAACATAGATAATTTCAATCTCTTAGTTTTTCTTGCTGTGGCAAATATCCTTCTGGGGTCCACTAAATAGATTTTCTCTTCTGCTAATGTATCAGTTAACCTTCAAAATGTAGGTGATTTATTTTATTCTCAGGAAAAAATTCAGACCCAGTGTTGTTCGATAACTGTGGCCAAAATGGGATGTAATAAGGAGGAAATGTAAAAAGAGATGCTTGCAAATTGCTGATATTTACAATTATTGAGGAATTATGACATACTATGAAATATACCCCAGTGAACTAAAACCAAATTAGTCAAATTAGTCAACAAAACCACAATAATTCTTTAAAAGTGTTTCAGCTACCTAAATAAAAACAAACTTTTATAGGTTTAGATTACCCCAGAGTACAAACAATCACATTTTTCTTAAAAACACAGCAACAGTAGCCTGAGCTACATTAAGCTCTACATTAACAACTTATTTTGTGGGAATTTATTTATTTTCAATCTTCAGATTATGACCATTCCCTCGTACGTCTCCTTGATGTAAGTTCACATGATATGGGTTCACAAATGGATATCATCAGAAACATATCTAAGCAATCAATCAATATTTTTTAATAATTAATAAACCATATAAGTACTGTGGGAAAAAACTACAAGACAAATAAGTACATAAGAAAGTATTGCAGTAGAAAAGACAAATTAAAAATAAAACCACATCTGAAAGCATTTCATGAGATAATAAACAACATTTATCTGAGTCCTAGATATTGTAGAAGAAAGAGATTCCTTCTAGAAAAAGACCCTTTTGGATTTTACAGTTTCTGAGGCACAGAGAAAGCAGATATTGATTCAATAACATAAAGTTTTCTAAATTATGGAAAACAATGAAAGAATATAAAGAATGATATTGATAATGATAATGATTAAATTTCCCTGGAGAAGGGCATTCATCCCATTGGAACTGGTATGTGAAAGGTCAGAAGGTGCTACCTTGAAGTAGGAAAAATCTCACCCTAGGTAGACACCCTCCAATGCCTTCAAGCATCAGCAGGGCTGGATGGCGCTGTGATTGCCACAGAAATAGCAAGGGGAAGAAGTACAGCCACAAGACCTAAGTGGCTGCCAGCTTCAAGCCCAATTGGTTACATTCTTATACCCAAATAGCAAGAGGCCATAGTATTTGATAGCTGAATGCCATGATTAGGCTGCCATTCTAATTAAAAATCTCTCTTCTTTCTATGTAGCAAGAACAGGGAGGATTATGATTCCAAATTTAACAGTATGGTAATTTGAAAGAGGTTATTGATGCTACAGATCGAGAGAGGGAGCATGTTCCAGACAGAGACCACTGGGGTATAGCTGCTGTATTATCCCCTCACGCTTCTCAATTCCAGTTGCTAAACTTCCAACACCCAATAGGATAGTATTTGTGGTTGTGGCTTTGGAACATAATTGAGGAGAGTCTCAAAGGGGTCTCCCTTGATGGCATTAGTCTCCTTATTAGAAGAGGAAAAGACACCACACCTCACTCTCCCTGAGGATATAGAGAGAAGGCAGCCATAAGTAGGACCCTTAGCAGGAACCAAATCTTCCAGCATTGTTTTCTTGAACTTATCAGCCGTGAGAACAATGAAAAATAAATGCATTTTTAAGCCACCGGTATTTTGTTATAATAAAGTTAAGTCAATATCCATAAAAGAGATGAACTTAATACTAGGTTAAGGAGTGAGTTGCTATTTTTAGATATCTAGCTAGAGCAATGAATATCTTAAAGAAAGGGAACCAGCCAGGAAGACCCTATATTCCGTTTGGTGAATGAGGAATGGTAAACACACATTCACTTGTGGTCCAGTGGGACTGTAGCTGCTGTTGAGACAGTAAGTAGTGGTGTCAGTGAAGCAGCTAGATTTACAGCTCTGGAAATCAGAGGAGGCATCTGACTTAAAGCTACTCTTTGAGAGTCATCAATTCTAGATAATAATTAAAGACATGTGTAAGAGTGCTCAGGAAGAAAGCACAGAGGAAGAAAAAGGAAAGCCCTGAATTGTCTAGCTATTAATGACCAACAGCACTTAAAAGCTTTGTAAAAGCACAGGCAATTGCAACACAGTCTCAGAGGAAGATGAGGGTTTCATCAATGTCACATGAGGTTCCTTGAAGAAGGTTATAGATACAGGAGAGTATAAGACTCTGAAAGATTAAAGCAGATAAAAACTGAAGAGTGATGTTTGTAGCCCAAAAGACACAGCCAACTGAAATGGGATTATTATATTGAGATATTAGAGTGCAATGGTGAATCTTAACACTAAAAAATCAAGCACTTTTCTGATTACAAGTAAATTTAGAGATATATGGTCATTTCTCTATTTTAACATCTCCTGTTTATGCCACATTTGTTAGTCTATTTGCAAGTGAGAAAAGAAGTGTTGAATTATTTTGCTATTAACCTGTTCTGTGTTAATGTATAATCAACAGAAGATACACTCAGATAATATGTGCAAAGAATGATAAAACACTGAACAAAGGCAGAAATATCTGAGCTTTGACTGAAGAAGAGCAGCATCATAAGAAACTGCAGAAGCAGGAAGGAAAGTGAAAGTGCTTATTCAGGTGTCACCACAACAGAAGAGTGTACAAGTTTCAGATGGCAAAAAGGCACAGGGGACACAGGGCAACTGAAAGCCAATGCTGGACCAGACCTTGAGGAAGGAGTTGGGTCTGGATGCTCTCTGGGCTCTTGAACACCATCCAAGGGAATCCGACACTGATGGTGAAGAGCCTTGAAGCCTTGACACATCTGGTCAGTAAAGTCACAGGAAGAATATGTTTTATGGAAAAATATGCTTTGTACTCATCACTGTAGAGAGAAAGGAAAAAAAAATAATAGAGAAGAGAAGTAATAATAATATATATATATATATATGACACAATTTATTTATTTATCTATCTATCTATCTATCTATCTATCTATCTATTTATTTATTTATTTATATGTGGTGCTGAGGATCAAACCCAGGGTTTCCCATGTGCGAGGCGAGTGCTCTACTGCTGAACTTCAACCTCAGCCTCGCAATATAATAATTTTAAAGTAATGATTTATATGGAAAGGAGGCACACAGGATATTTTTTTCCAGAAAAGATTTAGGCCCTCATATTAGTATAAATTTAATGAGATAAGATGAATAAAATGCTGTGTTTGTCAAACAGCCTTTCTTATACTATCACTGGTTCTAGAAAAAGAAAAAAAATGCTTCATTTTTCAGTTGAAAGGGAAATGGAGAGAAGGGAGGGGAGAATAGGAAAAGGAAAGAGAGTGCAATGAATGACATAATTTTCCCACGTTCATATGTGAAAACAACACAGTGAGTGAATCCCACCATTATAAACATCCAATAAACACAGAATCCCACCATTATAAACATCCATTAAGTACATTCATTCCATGCTTTGATAATGATATCAAAATGGACTTATGCTGTCATGTATACCTAAAAAGAACCAGTGAAGAGAAAGAAAAAATGAAAATTTTGTGGTTTTGAGAAGGGATTGAGGAAAAAGGAGAAAAAAGATACTAAGAATGGATTTTGAATTTTCAGTGACCTTGATTTGCCTGGATCCTTTGATTATATATATATATATATATATATATATATATATATATATATATATATATATATATTTGTATTATATAATCTTTGTATTATATATATCATATATAATAAATGTCATACACACACACACTGTCAGAGTTACCAACTGCACCTAAATTAGAGAATCTTTATGTATTAATAGAAGTGCTAAAATATATTCAGGAGGTTAGGAGCAAGTCCTTGTAAGAGAGGGTGATTGTAAGAGGAGCTTTGATGCTGAGTGAAGATGGAGAGGTCAGCTACAACTCAAAAGAGTCATTTGGAGCAACATTCTAATATTTTTCTTCTCAATATGAGTAAGTATTCCATCACTGATGATTCTTTCCCTTGCTCATCAGAGTAGGGAAAAAAGAGTTAGAAGATGGATAGGAATTAGGGCTATTGTAAGAATATTAAAAAAAAAAAGCAAAACCTATTTCATGTGCAATGGAAAAAGTATGGTTAATATGATAGAAGGGCAATCTCATAGTCTTTCCTTGTATGCTACAATCACATAAGAGATACCAGACTTATATCAAATGCTCGTTTAATCACATTTAATGCCTTAGTGAGGAAACAAAATAGATGTCTAAGCAGTTTAAACTAGATGCAAATAACATAAAATTTTATTTTCAGTATGATGGGGGGGATTCTATGATACATATGCTTTGTTAGATAAAAAAAACAAAAAACTGATGATGTCTCGTATACTATACAGCAAAAACACCACACATAACTTTAATATATTTTATGGTAGGAAAAAAAGGGGGAAATCATCATTTTATACATGCTTTACAGTAATGTAAAATGTCTGGGCCCAAATTCACATATAAAGCTACATGCAAGTCCTTAGATTCTTGTGACCTCTATGCTCAACTTTAAAAAATGTAATGACCAATTAGTTTAATAAGTCAGGCCATCAAATGTGTGCTGATTTTTATATTTTTATCACTCTACATATATGTATGTGTTTGTGTATATACAGTCACACAATTTTTTACACATCTATACACATATAATCTATGCATGTATGTATATATTATATATATAAAATAAGTAATGTATACTCTATACATAAATACATATATGTACTATATATAGAATACACTTTATATGATTATATATATATATATATATATATATATACACACATATATATTTATGCACATTACTATATTTCTGGATTATTTGTTTGTGATTATTATTGACAAAAGTAATTTAATATGATTAAAGTAATTACAGAGACCACAAATAAAATTTTGTGTGTATTTGAGATACTAGCAATATAAATTCTTTAGAATCTAACAATCACTTTTTTCCAAAGAAGTAAAACAAACCAACAGGTCCAGTGTCATGAGAACTGGAGATAATATCTCTGGAAATAAACAAATGCATAAGATTGGGTTTCCGGAACCAAATTAATAATATGATAATAGAAGAAAGAAGATCACTTAATTTTTCATGTTGACATTTCTGAGACAGTTTTTTTAACTACTTATCATTGTAATTTTTTTTCAACTTAACAATTAAAATACAAGACTATGTAAAAAATATGGTAGAGTTATGCAAGGAAAGATGTATTTGGGCTTAGAAGAAACATTATAAACTCCTTTACTGGTAAAGGGAGCTTTGATGTCTCACTAAAGCATACTACTTTCTTTTAAGGAATATATAAAAATGCCATTTTTGTCCATGCCTGCCTTTGATTTCCTTGCCCCTACAGAGACTCCTTCAGTAATTTTCTGCTAAAAGATACTGTACCTTTCTTGTTTTTTCCCATATCATTTATCAGTTGTCTTCTTTAGCACCGTCCTTCATAGTACTTTAAATTCTTTCTTCTGCTTGCCAAGTTTGAGATCATAGATTGTTTTGCTTTCATTTGTCTGCACACATGATCAATTTTAGTTGCCCTCTTTCCTTTCTGTCAATTAAATTTGACCTTTTTTTTAGAAGCTCAATTTGGCCAAAATATTGTCTTTATTTTCTGCTCTTTTTGTTCCAAAAAATTTGCTTCTTGAAATTTGAAATGGTAAATACTTCAATCTTTTAAAAATATAAAACCATTTGTCAGAATTAAAGTTCAAGGCTTGGTCTCTCATTCAAATAGATCATTTCCTGGGGTGAACTGCAAAGAGAACCTTTCACACATCTGCTGGTCAATGTGAAGATGAAGTCCAGCATGGCAGGGGGGAGGGTCAGCCAGAAAGAATCTACACAGACAGGAAGCTGGTACTTCATGAAGGAAAAGATCCGGCTTGATCAATATTGGCTACACACAATTACTTTATTTAATATGAAAAATATTAGCCATAAGTTATCACATTGTCTTCAAAATTCTTATAGAATATAAAAATCATTGAATTCTAAGATGTAAGCAATCTTAGAATTGCAATACAAACTCCCTCTTAGACAAATTATCTTTGTACAACATCCCTGATGGAAACCTCACATTTGTTAGAGCATTCAAAAATTTCACTAGGAGATATTGCATACTAAAGACTCTGTCCAAAGACTAGATTGTAGTTATAGCACAATAAACATATACTTTCTATTTTAATCCATTAATAGATGTATGTTTAACTTCCCTGTCTAACAAAATCAGGTAACAAAATTACCTGATTTTATTCCCCAAATTGCTGCTTTCATCATTATGAAGTTCTGTAATGACATAGATGTGTTTATGCTAAATCCTTCAAATTTCTCAGGACATCACACCACATGTTCACTTTCAGCCTGATCTTCCAGCTTCCACCTTGTCCTTTCCTACTTTCTATCCTTAACACAGAACCCTCAGAAATCATTTTATCATAAATCAGATCGTATGGCTTCTGGATTTAAAACCATCAAGTTATGTATTCTGGTCTACGGAATACAATGGGATATTGCCTCTAGTTATTTTTTTTTTTTTTACCTCCTTTCTTGCTCCAGTCCTTTTCCCTCTGCCTAGAATATGTTTTTCCTCAACATCTCCCTGGACTATGCTCACATTCAATTTCTTGTTCAGTCCTCACCTTTTCAGAGAGGCATCTCTGAGTCCTGGTATTTAAATCTATAGACTTCAGTCCCTCAATGATTGCTGCACCAATCTCCATTCCCCTATTCTTTCATTTATTTTTACCCCATACACAAATCTCTGGTACACAAAATGCTATAAACCATATTATTTGTCTGTTGTATATCCAGCTACAAAGTAAGATCCATGACCTGTGAGCGCTGAGGTCTCTGCCCCTGTATCATATGTATAGCTCACATTCCTAAAAAAGTACCTGAAATTCTGTAGGGAAAACATTGTTGGGGATTCAACCTAGGGCCTGTTGCATGTAGGGCAAGCACTCTATCAACTGAGCTATATCCCCAGCCAAAAACAGTTTTTATTTTTTAAGTCATGATTTCACATTTACTCTTTTGCCTTGTTTACTAACATGTAGCAATCCTTAAAGTTTGTGAAGGGCCTCTAATTCTTTTATTTTTGTTATCTACCATATGAAATAAATCTAACAACTTTGGTTAATAGGATATCTTACACACACAGTTTAAACAGAATTTGTTAATAGGAATTCTATTTCTCATAGCCAAGAGGAAGTAAAGAGTTGTACAATAGGCACATGTTAATAAAGATGGTACTGACCTCTAAATAATCTTTTGATGAATCTTCTATTGAAATAGTTATAATTAATGATCACTAAATCCACACTTCTTTAAATTGTCCCCAGATTATTTTGAGAAAATTTATCCAGTACATATATGAATGCTATCATTTAGAAACATTGTATTACTGGTCCCATGATAGAATATCACTGTCAATGAATTCAACTGATTCATGGTAACTTGTAAAAACTGTTTCTTTTTTTATAATTACAGCTTTATGTTTATACATAGCAGTTGGGTTTATACCAACATTGTTTGTCCTTTTTAAGATTTCAGAAATAAACTGTGTACAGGAGGGAACTTTGGGTATATATTAATTAAGATTGTTTTTTCTATGTACATAAGAATTGGATGTGTTTGTTTGTTGAATATCATACTGGAGTCAGGCATGGTGGCTCCAGTTAATAATTCCCATGACTCGGGATGCTGAAGCAGGAGGATTGTAAATTTTAGACTAACCTGGGCAACTGAACATGACTTAAAATAAAGTAAAATAAAATAATGATTCAGGTAGAGTACACCTGGGTTCAATATTTATTAGCAGAGAAAAAAGAAAGAAAAGAAAAGAAAAGATTGTGAAAAAAATATACAGGTCTTTTTCTCATATTCTAATTTGTTAATTTCTTTTTCCTGGCAGTTAAGACTTTAAAATCATACTTAACATGTCCCTTTAAATTCATGGATGGCAAAATTTAAACTAATATGAGCACCTAAGGGTCTCAGTTTCCTAACTTATTTTGACCTTAAGAACACAGAGGAGACATCAAGTTTAGAGTAAAGCTACCTGGTTTTGTATTCTTGGGTCCACACTTAGTGGCACTGGGACTTGGAGAATATCGCTTCCTGTCTCTGAGGTACAACTCTGTCTGTATAAAGGCAGCAAAGATCTCTATTTACTTCATCTCTCATGGGTTAACAGGAGGTAATGGAGGCAGATGCACATTAATACCCATCATGGTATGGCAAGGGCTATTCTCAGTACGCTTTTTGAAGGAAGGGCACTATATTATTTATTGTCACATTTCCTCAGGACCTAGAAGTGTGCTGTACAAGATAATACTTTTAAAGTGTGTGCTTAACTAGATTGTATCATATGAAGTGATAGACATTCCATTTTTTATTATTTAGTTTGATGTCACTCAATAAATTTGAGCTAAGCTTATGAAGAGAAATTTCTAATAAAATCCTAAGGGGCAAGTAACAATAAATCACTTGGTGACTTAAAAGGGCCTAGTGAGCGCTGGGAGAAGGAGTTACATAAACCTACCTGAGACTTGAATAACCTGTAATTCTAAAGGAAAGTGAAAAACATTAGAATTCTCTAAAATGATGTGTGTCTTAATATTCTAGGATCATCTTTCAGGTGATACGGATTTTATGTACCTATGAAGACTTGTATGTGTAGGATGGCAGACACACTCTATCAAATTGTGCCAGCATCAATCACGATCTCTGACTGTAACTGAGCAATTAAGGAGATGAGTTAACTTCCAATATGACAATAATTTGACTGTAGCAAATTAACATGATATTGGAAAATGGAAAGATGAATTTATATTTACAAAATGGTTTAGTATTTTATGATTAGATTTTAGTGCATTTTGTCATCAGAGTTGACTTTTTATTTCCTATGTAAGATATGAGGTTTTAAAACAGTTCTCTTACACAAAATTGTTGGGAAAATTCAGGCAACATACAAGGTGCCACAGAGATTTCTAGGTAAACAAATAAATAAATTCCATCATGAACTGTGCTTAGGTTATATAAAATTGACAGATTAACACAGAAACTATACTTGCTAAGTAGAATGTTACTAGATGCACTAAGTACTCCAATAGAAATAAATTGCAAAAAATTCTGTCTGATAATGAACAAATACATATAAATAAATGGTGAGCAATGTTAGCATTGTTTAATAATTACCATATCAAAATTAGAACATTCTTCAAAAAAGTATAAAATGATCCCAAAAGCACCAAGTAAGGTAAGTCAGAGTTAAGTAAGAGAGGATATTTTCGTACTGCAAGGAATAATACATTTAGTCTGTCTGTATTCATGGTTCCTGATATAGAGCTTCTAAAACCCTCAGAATTTCCTGAATGATGGAGGTGATAGGACCATCCTTTGCTATTCATAACAAACCTTCTTCTACCACACCTGAGTTTTGAGCTCAGGACCCTCCACACTTGTCATGTGCACCCCTTCATTTGGCTATTCACTTTCATTCTTTATAATATCCTTTATAAAATCATTTGTAATCAAAAATAAGTTCCTACATAGTGTTTTCTGAGTTCTCTGACTGTTGGGCTAAGTACTGAACTTAAGGAAGGGTGTCACTCCTGATTTGGGGAAATAAACAGGTAACTGTGAGATTCACTACTTATGATAGGGTGGACACAGCCCAAGCCTGTGAGGTCTATACTCAATTTGAATAGTTTACGGTCAAAATTGAATTAAATTGTAGAATACCCAGTTGCTGTTTGTAAATAATTGCAGAATTGCTTAGTTTTGAATACTGACACATTTGATGTAAAAAATATTGTGACTAGAAACAGTTCATAAAAGTATTATAAAAGGTTTATTTCTTTATTGTGGTAAACTAGTAATCCTATTTAATAGTTATGTTTGTCAAATTTGGGGAAGAAAGGATATTCATTTATGTTTTGAAAAAGTGACTGAAATTCTGGTTTTGGGGAATAAACAAATTGTGGCATAATCATAAAGAAAAGGAGATGTATGCTGGACGTGTGCCACTGTTGCACACTCCTGTAATTCCAGCAACTCAAGAAGCTGAGGCAGGAGGATTACAATTTTGAGGCCAGCCTGGACAATTTAGTGAGACCATAAGTAATTTAGCAAGACACAGCCTCAAAATTAAATAAACAAATATATAAAAAAATGAATTGGAGATGTAGCTCAGTGGTAGAGCACCTCTGCATACCATCCCCAGTACCTTATACCAAACAAACAAAAATAAAAACAAAAAACAAAAGCAAAAAAGAAAAGATTATTCCAGCATGAAATTACCATGGATTTTATGGGTCATGTTTTCAATTTCAAAAGTGAAAACTCATAACAAATATGAAAGAAGAAATAGATCAATAAAAAATTAAAGGGTCTGTATCATTGTTAGTTCTCTTTTTGTTTTATTTCATTGAGGATAGTGATTCCTGTACTGTAAAGAAATAATAAACCCATCATATCTGGTATAGTTCATATTTGTACATTGCTTTGTTTCCAGTTTTACTTTAATTTTTTTAATTAATTGCAGACACAACATTAGATAATATTGTTTTTGCAGTACTACATTATTTTTAGTGTTATAACACATTTTTTTTGAAAATTTATTCTCAAATATTGCAATAATGAAACTTGAAAGTTGCAATTCATTATATCTTATAGAAAATTGTATTTTGCCTTTGATTGTTATTACATAATTGAGAGTTTAAGAATTTGCAAGCAAACTAGTCATTTAACTTCATCTATTTTGAACAAGAAATGACAGAAGAGATGACAGTCCATTGTGTATAGCATAGTGTATAAGAAGGACTTGTTTGGATACACAAAGGTACCAGTTTGGATCACAGTTATTAATTTAGTATCATTGCTGTCACTACTACTACCTCCTCTAAAATCATCACTTTATATTCATACAAATTTATGATCATTAAATCACACAGATGTGAAGATACATAACCTCTCTTTGAACCCTTCTGAAGTCAAGGAATAAAGGACAGAGTAGATATGCACTGACATGCATGTGTGCATGTGTTCATATAAAACCACAGGGATATTTAGTACCAGATTTAAAAAAAGAAAACAGACAAATCATCAATCAAAGCAACAGACAAATCATTTAATAAATGTTGTGACAACTTGTTTTCCATATAGAAAAAAAATAGATCATTACTTCAAGCCTGATACAAAAATAAAATTATTGACACACAAATTTAGATGCACACACAAAAAAGTGAACTTGGAAGAATCAATATTATTTTCCTTGAAGCCAAAAAGGCCATTGTAATTATGAGCCAGAAGTGACAAATAAAAAGTTCAACGAAATCAATTGTAAAAATTTTAAAATAGCCACATAAAAATAAAAAGTAACTTCAAAATAGAAGACAAGAGAGAAATATTTAGAACCCACATCAAGGGCAAATTTTTAAAATATATTAAAACAAAGAGAATTCTTGTAAACATAAGGGAAAATTAGAAACTCAATTTAAAAAATGCCAAGGATATAAATAAAAATTTCATCACAAAGAATATACAATTTTTTATAAAGAGATATGTAACCTCGTTCAATTAAAAATTAAAATTGAACAGTGCATGGTAGTTTTCACTTGATAAATCAGCAAGATAATTTTACAACTATTTTGGTAATTAAGTATGAGTGGAGAAATTCTTATAAAAGTTCCTCAGTTTTTTAAATTAAAAAAAAAAATGGTAACAGGTTTTGAACCCAAGGGTGCACTTGAAACATCCCCAGACCTTATTTTTTAAATTATTTTTTAAAACGTGGAGACAGTATAACTACATTGTTTAGGGCCTCCATAAGTGGTGAGACTGGCTTTGAGCTTGGGATTCTCTGGCCTTCTCTGGCCTCATCTTCGCCAGTTGCTTGGATTACAGGACTGTACCACCACACTCATCAAAGTTTCTCAATTTTAATTTCTCCTACAGTAACCATCAAGAGCTAAATCACATAATTACAGGCTGTTTAGAATTCTTCAGTGATATTTTAGAGTTCTAAAGATTCCCAAATACAAAACATTTTAGGATCTCTGGGCTAGTGCAAAGATATGTCCCATTTAATATTAGTTTTGGAGAAAGATGGTACCAAACTCAGGTCATTTCTGAGAATATGAGGATGAATGTGGTTGGAAGATGGAAGATTTTGCTGAATTAGTTTCATGGATGAACTATTTTTCTCTCATTGAATTGTCAGAACTAATCTCAGTTTATAGGGAAAGTTCTTTTTTTTTTTTTCATTCAGAGCAATTAATCTCGTGTTTTTAGTACAAAAAAATGGTCACTGGAAATAATTTAACAGAAGAGTGTAAACAACAGTGCATGCTTCACATACATCCTGCTCTAGCTAGGTCAACAGAAGCAGTTTTCATATTTTTCTCCAATAGGTTGTGATATGGTTAAATGAGCTTGAAATTACTATAACATGGAGCTTTAAAAAAATGATCAAAATGTTCAAAAAAATGCTAAATATAGAAACATGAAACTTTTTTCTGTGAAAGAATTTTGTGGATATTACAGGAGATCAAGCCTGTCAAATGCTATCATGCAGCTTAATACTGTATCTTTGATCCTGTCAGATCTATGTTTTTGACATGAAAATCAACCTAAGCCTCCTCCCTCTATCCTGTCGGCTTGTGACAGAACAATGTAAAAGCACTGAGATGCTATACACTTTGGTGAATTTATTTTTAATCTTTCTTCTCTACCTGGGAATTGTTCTTTCATCCCTGGAAATTTATTTAAACTCTGTCTTTAATTTTACTAGTGTTTGAGCCATTTATTTTACCATTATTCTCCTGGAGAATACACGAATAATTATTAAAGAACCTAAGAATGGAACAGAAAAATCATATGTCTTCCTTTTGGTACCATGCCCAAAATTTTCCCGAATTCTAATATATAGTTGAGCAAGTGTAGTGCGGAAAAATTCACTTACTCTAAAACTAGTTGCATATCCCTGTACAATATTTTTTAACACAAGTTTTTAAAAATTTATTTTTCACGTCAGTTTGAATGTGAATTATCTGACACTCTTCCAGAAGTAATCTCTGTATCGCCTACATGAATCCGGTCACTCTATGATAACTGGGAGAAACAAGGTGCAGCAGAAGTGAGATTGTGACTTGCAAGATTAGGACAGAGCAGATTATGTAACTTCCATTCTGTTCTCTGATCCCTGAGCCACCATGTCAATTCTGGGGTTGCCAGGTTGTAAGGAAGCCTGAGTCACAGGCAGAGATTGTGAATGGACACTTCTATGGAAAAATACGGCTAAACTGAGCTTCAAGCTATCCCAGTCCCAACTGCGAGTGAGAAAACCTCCATATCATTTAAGCAGCCAAACAATTATGTAACTATCAGTCCTTCATATCTTCCCTTATGAGCCTCCAGAAAACAGGGAGCAGAGATAAGCTATCCCTTATGTGCCCTGTTTCCTGATACACAGTTTGTCCATACAAAGAATATTGCTTTATACCAATAAGCATGGACTGGTTTGTTACACATCAATAGACACCCAGGAGAAATTATTTTACTTAAATATATTTGTCACTTATGTATTGGTTGAATTTTCTTTTGCTATTTAGGGCACCTCCAAATTCACACATGTACCAGAAATATGAATAAATGTGTGATTCTAGACTGTGGAATCTCATGAAAATATAAGAACACAACCTTATGGAGTGGCTAAGAAAAAAAAAAAACAGAAAATCTTTCTTTCCTCTCTTTCTTAAATCCTTATCTCTAACTCAGGCAAAGGAACTGAGCTGAATAATATATAAATAAACAATGCAGTTATTTATAAAGTCCTAAATATCATGCTGAAAGCCTTAAAAATCTGCAACCATACTTAAAGGATTTCCTATTATAACACCATGTACTCTTCTCAAAAGAATAGCTTTCAAAGATTCATATTTAGGTTGCAGAAATTCTGACAACTGCCTACAGCAATTGTTCACCTTTTGAGGAAAAAAGGCTGCAGATCAAGTGCCATACCATCCCCCAGTGAAATGCAGAACCTGTGGGAGTCATATTGTGTGCTGAACAGGCAAGAAGAGTGTGTCTCATTGTAAAACTGTGACACAATTACTTTCTTGAGGCATTGCCATAGTTGGTTTACATTTTATTCTGTGGAGTATAACAGACCTACAATGAGCAAAGCTATGAATGCAATGGTTTCCAACCATGAGTTTGTAACACTTATTAACAGGAATATATATATATATATATATATATATATATATTTGACAAGATATGTATAGATGTGGGGTGTTTTCAGAAGCATGTTCTTTTGACACAAAAATCTTTCTCCAAAATCAGCAACTCTGTCCTCTCTTCCCCTGCTCAGTTTCACTATTTCTCATTAAAAAAAATTATGATCTATTTTTAGTTCCTCTTCCTTTCTCAATTCTTAGGATTCCCGGCACTTGCATTTGACAGATAGGACATTAGTTCATTTCATACAAGGTTAAAATTCTGCCAACTATAGAGGGCCAATGAGCAATGTAAAGGATGATAGAGAGCAGGATGGATAGGAAGACACACAAAATGGAGGCAATGGAAAGACATAGAGTACAAAAGGCATCTAGAAACATGCATATTTAACTATTCAAGTGGGACATCACTTGAACACTCCCAAATACTCCCAAATACTCCCAAATGGCTTTTAAAATATATTCTGCTTGATGAAGCTTCTGGTTCAGAGATTCAATAAATCTTTCCTTTAGATTTCATTTATAATGTATTTTAAATACTTTTAAAACTAAAATAAAGATAAAATGTCCATTTAATTATGTCTTATAGGGAGCTTTAACACATGGAAAGTCACTGTATGGTTCAGTTAGCTCATTTTTGTGTAGATCTTGAAATCAACTTCTATGATTCCTATTTAACTGAAGAATATTCTGAGTTTTCTAAGGAGTTCTTAAAACACAGAAGACATGTAATTACTTATCTTTGGTTATCGAGATTTTTTTTCAAATTTGTAGAAGGAAAGTAAATAAATCAAAAGAAGATTGAAATTAATATATAGCTAACATCTTTATTAATAAATTCCATAATTCACTTCTGTATCAATCAAAACCACTTCATCTTTTTAATTGATTTATAGGTAGCAAAACTGACTTCCAATGTGATTTAATTGCTTTTGGTGGATGTAAAATGAATGTATTTTCTACGTAGAATTTCTAAAATTTTTTTGGTAAGGTATGATGTTTCTTTCCACTGGTAAAACGTAAATCAGGTTTCTAATTTCCAATTCCGTTTATTTTACTTTATTTTTAAGAATCTATAACTAGGGATTTCAGAGTTTCATGCTGAGAAATCAAATTTATAATTATAAAACATATAAAAATTTCAGTGTCATATTTATATAAGCCATATTTGAAAGAAGGAAACAAATAGCTAAGGCACATTCTGATTAAACTAAATACTGTGTCATTATAAAGCATGAGTCAGTCAAACATGAGTTTGGTTGTTGCCTTATTGTTTCAATCACTCAGCACAATCCTGGTCTTGGCAGTACTGAGAATTTTTACTAAGTAAGGTTTGGTGCCATGACTTCTTTTGATTATGTAAGGATAACAAGAGCTAATGCTTATGAGTGCTGACCACATGTTCAATAGCTGTGAAGGGTTTGAGATTTTTATCCTGCTTGTAAGTGAAGCTAACCTGCTTATGAGGCTTTATACAGATGGTGACATAAGATTTGAGATTCCTCTCAGAGGCAAAGGATATCATTACTCAGGACAGAGAAGGTAGTCAGGGAGCTGCTGAAGTACTTGAGTGATGATCTAACAACTCATTACATTGTTACATGCTTTATGAGGTAACTTAACTCTACACACATGATAGATGAGATTAAGTAGCTGTAGTCAAAGACCAAGGTGGTGCGGCTGACAGTTGAACTCTGGAGGGCAACAGCTTCAGGTGCTGAGTTCTTCATCTCCATGTTATATTGATTTCTTAGATGCATAAATGTAGTGCCGGTGCCTTAGAAATAATAACAAAAATAATGTATCTTTACCATTAAAGATACATTATGTAGTATAAAAAACAACACATATGTAAAAAAAAAGTGTATAACATATTATTTTAACAAAGGTACAATTTGATAAAAGGCACCTCAAGTCGACTTTTCAAATATAGGAGTGTAATTTTTGGAAGACAATATATAATATTAAAAAGTTTCATTTCTTAGGAAAAAAATCTGAATCTAATGTTAGTAAACATATTGAGAGGCAGGGTGTCAATTTATCTCTAGAATCTGATCGGCCTATGTGATGTATACATCTAACAATTAAACTTGTAAATAAATTGAAAACTCTGTCCTGACTGGTCCAGGAGATGGGGTCTCTTTTAAAACTCTGCTTCATTGTGATTATGAATCTTTAAACAGAAAATGTAGCCACTAAGCCTACAAGAGATTTTTGTCTATTAAATCTATTGTATTTTATTGTGTTTATTTGAGGACATCTATTTATTTACACAACTTGTTCTTTGATCACACAGAGTTCTTAAAAACACAGCAGGCCAGGCCTTGTAATACATGATCCATTGCCAGGACAAGCTGGAGCATTAACCAAACACTGTGAGAAGGACAAAAGATTCCCTTCATTACCTGCAAAGAATCCCCTGGCTTTTCATGGCTGCAGTCCAAAGACACTTACACTAAAATAAATTGCACCCAAAATATTTAAAATAAATATTACTAAAACAGAATTCTACAAAGTATGCTGCTTATCAACGTGTCCTTTGTTTTTACACTACTTGAAACTACTGATATAAATTAATTAGTTTGCAAACACTTAGATCAGGGCTTGGCACACAGACATATAAAAGCTATATAAGTCTTTGTTAACAAAATAAAAGATGACATTCCTACATATAGGAAAAGCTACTTACTTTTGTATTTGATTTAGAAATTGCCAAACATTCAGATTTCTCTTGGGGAAAAAAAAAAAAGAACCATTGGCTTAATGTTCTGTCAGAATTCAGAATGCAGTGTGACTGGATGTATAATCTTTTCTGTGCATAAGGTTAGGATTTGTTTAAAATAAGAATGAAAAATGGATGAGTAAGCAAATGAGATGCTGGGACAGATCTGGGCAGGTAGAGCCTATTGCCAGCACTGCAGAGAATCATTAGCTTGACTTAAACCTTCAACCTAAGGATCTATTAATAAATTGAGTCATGTGTGCAAAGTGCAACTAAGCTCTTTGCATATATTACCTTGTTAAATGCCCTCCACGCTGCTGTAAGTGGGGACTCTGAACCCACACACCACCAAACAAGTTAGTCATAAACCATCCCCTCTTGCATTAGAAAAGGCTAAAACATGTTTATTTTACCGTATCTTCATTTTTAGGAAAGCATGCAGGTGTTCTTCTCTCTTTCCTATATAATAAAATTGAATGTGAAATTTCTTTGGAGTTCCTTCAATAATGTTAAAGTTTTTCATAATATTCCATAAACAATGGCTGAGACTTCTAATATACATATCTGTTTATGTTTTCTGTGATCAAAAGAAAAGAAAACTGGATTTGGATTATCTTTGTGACAATTAATTGCTGTAAATCATCATTTTCACCCTTTTCAGTATTAGAAAAATAAAATTTTTTCTTCAAAGTACTTAAGTCCGCATTGACATTGAAAATAGCCATGGGTGGCACACACACAATGCTCCAAGCTTCATACACAGAAAAATGCTACTGCAAACAACAACAACAACAAAAAGACAGCAGACATAAAGAATGAGAGTTGCTCCTTAATATCAGCTAAAATATTTTGTGTGCAAATGCTGAAAATCAATACAAAAGTAGAAATATCAACATAATAGAGATCCTAGGAGAACTAGCATCAAGTTTTGGCAGGAAGTTTGCATATATGGGTGTTACCAGCAAGATTAGGCAGGGGGTTTTATGAATACTGTTGGATTGTTTTCATGGATTTATTGTTTGCCTTCTCAGTCAATTTTTATTTTGGTGAATATAATATATATATAATATACATATTGTGTATATGGTTATAAATATAAAATATGTATGTCTATATAAATATATATCCACTTTTGTGGTGCAGGGTATCTCATCTTCTAACTGGGCTAGAGTTGGCATATACCACTTACCTACTAAAATGTTAAATAAATTAAAGAAAAGTTGAGTGTTTACAATAGTTCTCTCTATTGTTGTCTCATCCTGAAACCTAGAAATTGAGAAAATTATATACTTAATCTATAACTTACAATGGCTTTCTATTCAAGAAGTGCCCTAACATATCAGAACCTTGAATCTTGGTGTACTAACATAATTTCCTGACTTTTATAGCCTAACTGTACCTCTCTTTAGAACTCACTCTTGGTAAATGGAATCAAGCCAACTTATTCTCATATGTTGACTATTCATAATCTATCCATAAATATTTATTGAAGGATTCTAATATCTCCTACAATTTACTAAAAATGAAAGTAAAATATCTTTCCGTGGCAGGGCTAATGCTGGTCAGTCTCCTCTTTATCCTGAGTAACAGTGGTTGACATAGAAACTGAGATGGAATCAATAGGTTTAGGCTTATGAGATTGACAGAGTAGAAGACTGGAATAGCAGCTAACTTTCCTATAAGAAAGTTTTCAGGGCTGGGAATGTGGCTCAAGTGGTAGCATGCGCGGGGCTCTAGGTTCGATCCTCGGCATCACATAAGAAAAAAATAAAGATGTTGTGTCCACCGAGAACTAAAAAAATATAAATATTAAAATCATTCTCTCTCTCTCTTTAAAAAAAAAAGAAAGTTTTCATGTAAGCCAGGCATTTATTCAAAGCCCTTTGAATGATTAGCTCATTCATTCTTCAAAGAATCTTAAAAATGTTGCATCCTCTAATTATCATCCACAGAATTTGGATGCAGAAAATGGCTCACACAAATGTTAAATGCCTTATGAAAGGTCATAAATACACTCCCCTGATAATTAATAATGTTGAATTTTTAAAATTAAAAAAACCTGTGCCAAATATATTTTAAAAATGACCACTATCAAATATTGCCTTTGGAAATTGATAAAAGAAAAACACAAGTCAAGTATGATGAAACACACATGCATGCACATTCAAGAAGCAGAGCCAGACATAGGAGTGAAGGGGAAGGTGGAAACAAAGCATCATTTGAAGATAGGGTATTCACTATTCCCTAAAAAAGAAAAAAAAATTTCCATCCTTTGGGAAGGTGAAAAACAACAGAAAAGACCCTTCTACATTTTCTTTAGTAGCATTTTTCTTTCTACAATAATACCAATCAAGAAGGAAATATTGGTCAGGTGGTTGCCATTGAGAGGCCCCATAGAGCTCTCAGGGATACATGTATGTGAGAAGAGAAATAAAAGCCTAAGATTGTAAGTGCAAAGAGTTCAGAGCAGCTCAATCACCCAAGCCCAAGTGTGCTGCCAAGGGAACAGACTGCCGGAAAGTCAATCACAACTCCTACAACTGAGCTTATAAAACTTGTGTTACATGAGATCCTTAATACATTTAAAGAAGGGAATGGGTGTCACTGTTTACAAATCTAAATGGTGCAAAAATCACACAAATAATTAAAATATCCACACCCTTATGTCTTTGTTGTTAAATAATACATATCTAATTCAAAATACAATTAAAAAAAAAAACAATACTAGGTCTTCAGTCCTTTCACATCCACAAAGGAAAATGTGATCAAGTCATGAACTACATCTGGGCACAGGCAATTTAATCTATGTTGCATAGAGGGGTTGGTTTCCATGTATTCCAATCTTTAAAATATTCAAGTAGAAAAAGACTATTAGTCAAACAATACCAGTGAACTCCCCTGGGTTATAGAATAAAAAAATCCCCTCTGATAATATAATGGTTAAAACTATTTAATAGAGGTAATTTGGATTAGACAGAGGGGAGTAATGGGATGGCAAGGGGTATGGAATTAAGAAGGACAGTGGAATGAATCGGACATTATTACCATATGTGTATATATGATTACATAACTAGTATATTATATATCATGAAAACCAGAAGAAATGCATTCTACTGTCATGTATAACCAATTAGAACAGATTAAAAAATTAAAAAAAAACTATTTGAGAATGTCTTCTTTCATGTATTTGATTAATTATTCTTCTTGGTTCAAATACAGCATTCTTCAAATGATAACTTTACATCTTACTAATCTCAGTTGTGATTTCATCTGTCAAAATAATGTCAATTTAGGTAAAATTCTCACATACCTACAGCTAATATTCCCTGACTATTTTACAATTCTTAAACAGAAATAATCATTTGTCAATCCAATAATAAAATCTTATTTTCTCCTGAAATTATCATGCATTTTTGGTAATTGGAATAGTATTTTTCCCATCAATGTGGTTAACATTCAGACTGAGATATTAGAGTGATTCCTCTTACCATCTAATGACATTGTTATTTTTTTTTTAATTTAAATGAAGGTAATGCTCACTTTAGACAGAAGACCTAAAATTGGTTGGAAATATGTAACTCCAAGTCAGTTGCAGAAGCTGACCTCCTAATATTTGTTTGTTGGGAATATGCTTGAGGATTGATAAAGGTTTTATGCATAAAACTAGGAAAAATGACACATGACCATTTTTGTTGTTATCAAACACAAAACTAAAACATAAGAATTTATTTTACAATTCACTTTCTTCCTTTACCCATGTCTGTTATATATTTCTTTATTTTATATTAACTTATGTGGCCATTTATTTGTTTGTATACCTCTTCATCTGCTTTCTGACTCTCCCCATATTTCTGTTTTTTATCTAATTTTATTTTTTTTCCTTTCCCTCATTTTACTCTCTGTCCTCTGCTATATATCTTTAAAACCATATCATCACTCCAAATTCTGTGTCTTCTTTATTCTTTATTTAACTATATTGAGACTTGAATTTATAGCATAAAAAATATGGACTAAAAGACGAATTATGGAATAGCATTTCCCAAACTGATATGAACACACTGTAGTCTCCTTATTTGGACTTCTGGTGTTCTGAGATCCAGTGAGCTGGCCTTGGAAGCTGAGAAAGTCCTAAGCACAAGAGCCTAGAGGCTGGGAGTACAAGAATGTCAGTTAGAATCATATACACACAGAAAAGGCTATTTTATCGAAGAATGAATCTGACCTAACAATTCTATGTATATATGGGATTATATAACACTGAAACTCAAATTCATTTCTACCACAGGCTACTAACTTAAAAAAAACACTTTAAATAAATAGCAGAAAGATTTGTAGAGTTAAGGGAGGGAAACAGAGGACAGGGAAGGGAAGTACTAGGGACTGAATTAGAATAAATTTAATCTATGCATGTATGATTATGTTAAAATAAGCTCACATATGTAACGTAAAGAAGCAAATAAAAAGAAAAAGCCATTTCATAACCATATAGCTTTTTAAAATAATACTGAATCACATATTCTACAACCCCTTCAGATATATGTAAAGATGTCACTCCTAGTACCTGGGACTTCTCAATTTCTTGACTGCCCCTTTTCAATGACATCGTTCCATGCCTACCTCAACCCTTTTCTACAATGGTACAATCATCCACTAGGCTTTGCCTTACTAATAGTTAAAACTTCCCTTTCTTCCATATTTTAGTTTGCTAGCATAACTTTTTTCTGACTACATCCAATCTATGCAGTTCATTTCCATTATTATTTCAATTTCAACAAATATTTACCCATCCATGAACATATAGTCTAATGATTTTTTCTGTTTCCATAGTACTCGTGTCTGTCATGTGCTTACTTTCCTCAGTACCCTATGTGCAGTTATTAAAAGTACTTCTTTACATACATACTTAAAACACTTGCTGAATTCTTTCTTCTTTGAACAATTAAATGAGCTGTTAAACTGAATTATAATGCTGTGCTTTGTATATTTCATGCAACTTAAAATGACATGCAACTTAAAAAGAAATTTTGCTTGTTGCTCATTAAATGTATTGTCATTATGCTAAAATGGGCTCTTATGTTTGCTAGGATAATTCTGTTACATTCAATATCCTACTCTGCTGGCTAGCAATTTCACATTTTCTTCAACCTCCAATAATTCTTCCCCATTTTAACACCCAATAGATGATGAAAATTGCTGTTCAAGCAAGATAAGAAACAATCAGAAGTGAAATATTATAAGCTATGTCATCACATTTGCCTACCTACTTAAATCTACTCCAGAATTATCTGCTTTTTATCTCTTTTACAAATATCAGTACATATATTTGTACTGTGATAAATTTCATGAAATCTACTTGTGTATTAGATTCCATTTCATTTAAATTCTCAAAAAAAATCCCATTAATTATTCCCCATTAATCATTTATCATTATTCTTTTCTTCATTTCTTTGGATATTTCTACTAGTATATAAATGCACTCAATGTTCCCTCTCTAATTATTGTACCAAATATATCATTTAAAGTGAACCTTCTGGAAAGTATTTCCTAAACATACACTCTCCATTTTGTTTCCTTTTTTCTATTTCCTAATAACTTTAAATCAGCATTTGCCAATATAATTCCCATGAATGAGCTCTTGGCAAGACTAATAATTTTCACATTGTGAAATCTAATAGTCAGTTCTTGGTCTCATTCTTCTTGCTTTTTAGCTTCCAAAACACTAGAATCCCCCGAATTTTCTCATGTCTTCCTAGTATATACTCTGAACCTCCTGGGATTTTTTTTTTCAATTCTAATTTTTATATATGACAGTAGAATGCATTACACATATAGAGCATAATTATTCATATCTTGTTTATACAATGTATAGTCACACCATTTGTGTCTTCATACATGTACTTAGGGTAATGATATCTATCTCATTTCTGTATCTTTTCTACCCCATGCCCACTCCCTTCCTTTCCTAACCTTTTGCCCTATCTAGAGTTTGTCTAATCCTCCCATGCTTTCCTGACCACCCCATTGTGTATCAGCCTCCTTATATCAGAGAAAACATTTGGCATTTGTTTTTTTGTGATTGGCTAATTCACTTAGCATTATGTTCTCCAACTCCATTTATTTACCTGCAAATGTCATGATTTTATTCTCTTTTAATGCTGAATAATATTTCATTGTGTATATATGCCACATTTTTTTTATTCATCTATTGATGGGCATCTAGGTTGATTCCATTGTTTAGCTACTGTGAATTGTGCTCCTATAAACATTGATGTGGCTGTGTCCCTGTAGCATGCTGTTTTTAAATCTTTTGGGTGTAGACTGAGGAGTGGGATAGCTAGGTCAAATGGTGCTTCCATTCCAGTTTTCTAAGGAATCTCCATACTGCTTTTCATATTGGCTGCACCAATTTTCAATCCCACCAGCAATGTATGAGTGTGTTTTTCCCCCTACATCCTTACCAACACATTGTTGTTTGTACTTTTAATAGCTGCCATACTTAGCATTATCTTCTTCAATGCCATCCATTTACCTGAAAATGCCATGGTTTTATTCTTTTTTAAAGCTGAGAAAAATTCCAAAGTGAAGTCAGCCAATCTCCCCAAAATGAATGTTTTCTCTGATATAAGGAGGTTGACTCAAAGTGGGATTGGGAGGGAGAGCATGAGAGCAATAGATAAATTCTAGATAGGGAAAAGGGGTGGGAGAGAAAGGGAGGGGCAAGGGATTAGCAAGGGTGGTGGAATGTGATGGACATCATTACACAAAGTACATGTATAAAGACTTGAATTGGGTGTAAACATACTTTATGTACAAAAAGAGATACAAAAATTGTGGTATATATGTGTTTTTAGAATTGTAATGTGAAAACTAAAGAATAGGATTACCTTAGAATAGGTGGGGAAGGCAGGGGATATGGGAATAAGAGAGATAGTAGAATGAACCCGACATTATTACTTTATGTATGTGACTGTATGACCAATGTGATTCTACAATATCTATAATCAGAAAAATGCGAAATTATATCCCATCTATGTATGATATATCAACGTATATAAGTGTATTCTACTGTCACATATAAATAATTAAAACAAATAAAATTTTTTAAAAAAGCTTTAGAGTGGACACTCTCACACACACACATACAAAATAGCTGCCATACTGACTAGAGTGAGATGAAGTCTTAGAGTAGTTCTGATTTGCATTTCTCTAATTGCTAGAGATGTTGAGCATTGTTTCAAGGATATGTTGAGTGATTATATATCATCTTCTGAGAAGTGTCTGTTTAGTTCCTTGACCCATTTGATTCGGTTATTTGTTTTTTGATATTTAGATTTTTTAGTACTTTATATATCCTAAAGATTAGTGCTTTAATCTGATGTTCCTGAAGTAAAAATTTGCTTCCAAAAGCCTCCTGTGTTTTGAGAGCACAATCAGGATTACTTTTTGAACCCCTTTAATTTTCTGTCATCTATGAAATGGATCCAATGTAGTCTTATGGAATACAAAAAAAAAAAAATACACTCATCAAATACTACCCTGTTGAATTGATCCCTAGTGTGGTTTTAACCAGTGGAATAGATTGCAATGTTTGAACTGTCATACCCCTTGGGTGTCTAACAGAGTCTTGTATTTTTATATTCCTCACCCCATTTCAAAGCCCACTTTTTTGCCTTCTTCCTTGAGTAAGCCTTTAATTGTGCTCTTCTAAGTCTCATAGATAAGAATTTAGAGAGTGCAGAAAGTATTTCTTTCACCATTAAATCCTAATATTAAGACAAGGACTGGCACAAGTTGTTTTTCAGTGAATATGGTGAAAGAAAGAATGAGTGAATGCATAAGTGAACTCAGTTTAGATTTTGGAGGATTTTGATATTTTGGGCTATTTTTTCATCCTTCATGATGGTAGAAAGACCTAAGTCTGGGTTTGTATATAAACACTTGAATGTTATTCAGATTAATAGACCTAAATATTCCTCTTTTAAAGGTAATGATAAACCACCCGTTTCCCATTTATTAAATGTTTCTTTTAAAATTATGCTTAAGCCCTCATTTTCTAATAGGTGAGGTAAGGCCATTCATAGGTATGTGATTTCCTAAAGAAGTCTTGCTAACAGTGAACCCTGAAGCATACCAGAGAAAACACTTTGTAAATGCCTTTCTAAAAAATTTTTAATTTCATAATAAATAAAAAAGACTTTTTACAGGTGCAGAAAAGATGCATTGGCGATACTTTGTTAGGGGAAAACATGGTTTTTTGTGTGGATATAGGCAGATCTTAAATGAATTCTTCAACATTGCTCAGTCATCGCACAGATTATTGATTTTATTTGTAAGCATCATCTTCTTGTAAATTCTTAGATCATGTTTTCCACTGTGATATTTGATATTTTAACTTTGCAAAGAATAATAAGGATAAATTTAAAAGCTCTTGATTCATCAAAGAGAGTTAGCTTGGTCTTTACTATTATATTTTACAATATTCTCTATATTTTTCAGTTCAAATAAGCTCAGATAAAGAAAGAAGAATGAGAAGGAAAAAATCCATGATATCACAGTTTTATTCATCATATTTCCTCATGCATAAAAAGCTTTTGGAAAAATCTAATTTTTTTCCTTGACTTATAATTATGTTCCTATCTTCAAACATCGCTTATTGTTTGAAAAAAATAATTAATTTGTTATCCTAGGGGGCATTTTTTTTTCAGCTATTGCTTGCTCTTCATGTTGCACCTATAGAAAGAAATAGCCTTCAAAAACTTTAAGATATCTAATAATTCACTAGCAATGTGCCTGTTTATGAGCCACTTATTTCATTTCAAGAGCAGTTTTACATTTATTTGTCACCATCTGGAAAGATGAGTATTAATAGTTCTGGTTGACTTGCTTTTAATTTTTTTCTCTATATTTTCTATGATATTAACAATTAAGATAAGCTAAAATGTGGTACATATACACGATGAGTATTTTTCACCCATAAAGAAGAACAAAGTCATATCATTGGAAGGGAAAGGGGATTAGACATGAAAGTAGAAGGGAGATTAAATTAAGAGGAAGAAAATCAATGAGAGGGGAAGAGGAATGGGTAAGGGAAGATGGTCAAAAGATGGAAATGATCAAAATGTGTTAAATCAATGCATTCACATGCCACAATGAAGCCCACTTCTGTGAATAATTGATATGTGCTGATAGAAACGTAACCAAAACTTTTAAAATGTAAAAAAATAAAATAAAAGAGGTTAGGCAGTCAAAATTATTTAAGAGCATTTATTTTATTTGTTTATTTTTAGTTAGAGATGGATACAATACCTTTATTTTATTTATTTACTTTTATGTGGTGCTGGGCATTGAACCCAGGGCCTCTCATATGCTAGGTGAGCACTCTACCACTGAGCCACAACCTCAGCCCAAGAGCATTTTTTTTTAACTAAAGATAAAAGGAGTCTTAATGCATCATTCAAAACCACTGAGCTCTGGGCTGGGAATGTGGCTCAAGCGGTAGCGCGCTCGCCTGGCATGCGTGTAGCCCGGGTTAGATCCTCCGCACCACATACCAACAAAGATGTTGTGTCCGCCGAGAACTAAAAAATAAAATATTAAAAATTCTCTCTCACTCTCTCTTAAAAAAAAAAAAAAAAAAAAAAAAAAAAAAACCACTGAGCTCGATTTGAAAGATGAAAAAAAGAAAATATCTTCTCTCTCTTACCCCATCCTCTCTCTTTTTCATTCTTGGTCTCAATTCCTCAGTGTCTGTTTCTTAATTGATTTTTTTCCTTTTTATGGGTTTCATTTAATAATTTCTTCATACCTTTTAACACTATTGCTCTAATTGTTGTGATTGGAAAGAATGATGTTTTCCAATTTCTGAAGATCACATATGAGAAATTCCATATAATAGTAGTGTTGGATACTCCCATTTCAACAAGTCTTAGGTACTTAGTGTGATGCACACATCATGCTGACACCAGGAGACCTCCAATTCCAATAATTTTGTTCCTCTAAGAAATCCTGAGAATTGTTTTTGCTATGGGTCAGGTGGTTGATACAAATTTAGGTTTTTAAAGTCATTTATATTTTTGTTTTAAAATTTTTCCCTTGGGATAAAAAAAAATTGAATAGAACTTTTTTGTTTTAGTTTTGTTTATCAGAAGAAAATCTGTCCAAGTGAAAGTTAAAGGGCACTTGTTTTCTTTTTAAAATAATAAATTATAGATGAGATTTGTTTCTCTGGAAGATTTGGACAAAATATTGAAGAAAACAATGGTAATGTGCATGCAGAAAGTTCTTGAACTTGAATTACCCTGAATGATATGTTTTTAAACATTATATATCTTATATTTAAATATTTATAAGCAACAAAGAAAAGATTATAAATAAAGTGGTCTAGAGTCCTCCAAAAAAGCTGTCAAATAGTTTCACTAATGCTTTAGTCAAAATTGTTGAAAAAGTATTTCACAATTTTGATTCATGAAAATTATGTCTTCTTTTTAAAAGGAAAGAAAAAAAATCTTGAGGCTTTTGGGTAATATAAATTTTGCATTTTTGAGAAAATTGTGGTAATCTTAATATATACTTAGAACTCTTAAATAAAATTGCACTAAATCAATGATTAATCACTATTCTATGGAAATATCATGAAATATATACTCAATTCATATATTGGAACATGAATAAAAATTTCTTATATCTTAAAGATTCAAAAATGATGTATGAAAACACTCAAATATGTAAGGTAAAGTAGATAATGAGTGAATACATGTGTGAAATTTATATATAGATATATGATTATTATAATTTTGCTTCAAAAATATTTTCATAATATAATATCACTATACTTATCAATAAGACATACATGTTATTTAAAGTAGTTGTGTGCAGCAGCATATTACAGAAAATAAATGGTTAAATAATTCTTTTAAAATGAAATTTTAAAAATTATATTATTTCTTTAGTGTAAAACACTAGAAGGGGCTGGGATTGTGGTTCAGCAATAGAGCACTTGCCTAGCACGGGTGGGACCCAGGTTCAATCCTCAGCACCACATAAAAATAAAGGCATTGTGTTGTGTCCATCTACACTGAAAAAATAAATATTTAAAAATACATAAATAAATATACTTAAAAAACACTATAGAAGTTTAGCAAATCATTCTCACTCTGTCAAGTTTCTAAATTTTCATAACTAGATGAGGGGAAAAAATTTGAGAAACAAAGTTGAATACGTCCATTGTGACCACACAATTATGGTTTCCAAAGAGACTAGCTCTGGACCTCTGGGTATTTATTACTCATTCCTTTGGTTATGGAGCCTTGTTTTTTTTTTTTGTTTGTTTGTTTTTGTTTTTTGTTTGTTTGTTTGTTGTTTTGTTTTTGGTACCAGGAGTTGAACTAAGAGGCATTTGACCACTGAGCCACATCCCCAACCCTGTTTGGATTTTATTTAGAAAAAGGATCTCAATGAATTGCTTAGCACCTTGCCATTGCTGAGCCTGGCTCTGAACTCATGATCCTCCAGTCTTAGCCTCCTGAGCAGCTGGGATTACAGGGGTGCTCCACCATACCCAGCTAGGCGGCCATTTATTCTGTGTAATAATCTCCCATGAGGGTTTGCTATGTACTATTAATTGATATTCTCACCACAAAATGGGTATGAAGGTGTTCTTAGAGGGGAGTCGTGATCATGTGACATGGCTAAAGCCCTGATTATGTGAAGTACAGTGGCTGAACACCTGTAAACGGAGTACCAACACTGGAATCGGAGACCTTTACTCCATTATTCCACTGAAATACCTATAGCAAATAAACACACATTATAATACTGTTTTAAAATTATTTTTAGTTGCAAGCATGTCATATAAAACATCACAAAATATAATCACACATACTCGTTTAAAAAAAATGTACCAGGACATCCATAGCCATGAAAATTTAACTCAGTCTTAACATATATAAATACATTCTGAGCATGTCTTCTTTATAAATTTTTAAGGTAAAATTAGAATTTATGTGGAATGTTTTTTTTCATACATCAAGAATAAAAAGTAGAATTTAAAAGGACAGAAAAAAATTAGAAAAAGGAATTTTATTGAACTGCTTTTCTTAAATGAAAATATTTCCCCCAATAAGTATAAAACATGTGCCACTGAAATTTATTTGAAGTAAACTCTTCAATATGAGTTCAATAATTAATATTTTTTCTTATTCTAAATCTGGCAGTACTGTATACATCTATTTTGCAAAGTTTGTAACATAATTATGATTCTTGAATTCAACATTTGTACCACTTAAGAATCTCAATAAAAATGTGTAATTTATTAATAGTACAAGTAAACATGAAACTATTCTAGCACCGTTTTATATTTTTAAAAATGATTTATATTAATGTATATTTTCTGAAATTACAATGCAAACTTTCTAAGCTTCAAAGTTGATATTACCACCACAACACTGATTTTAAAAACTGCCCACATTTTATTATCATTAAATATACTGAAAAGGTAAACAAGTTTGATACAATTTTCTGTCCTAATTATATTCATAAATATGTGTGCACTTGTTATGAATTAAAATATACTGCTGAAAATGTATTCTGTCTCTTAGAGTATGATTAGTCTTAAAAGAGTGTCTTTTTATCCTTGAGAAGGAATGCACATTTATGTATTAAAAAACAAAGTTTCAAGTTATGGGATGATGGGTTATAAGTAATCATGTTGATTTGTTAAACGGAGGACTCTGACAACAATATCTTAAAATTTTTATTTTTTTAATGTCAAGAATCATGTCTGTATTTAATTTCTAGAGAAAGTAAATACAATTCAAAACATTTATTAAATTTTGTAACTATTTCTTCTTTTGCATTACCTCCTCCTGTGTCCAGGCAAAAATGAATAGCTCCTATAGTTTTCATATGTTTTAAGTGACTCTAAAAGATATGCTGAAATTTTTCAACATTTGCATCTTCATTATCAAACTGGGAATCTTTTCTTATTTATGCATATAGCTAGTACTTTCATTATGAATTTATTTTTGTACAATGATTTTTTAAAATATCTTGTAACAGAGGAGAATGTTCATGTTTCAGTTTAAAAATAACGTTTTCTGTTCGCATTATAACTAGTCAACATTAAACATGAAGTTTAAAATACTAATACATGATGATATTCTTAACATTTGGCTGTAAACACTATAAATATAAAGCTATACTTTGTCTTCATCTTCTCTACCATCCTAATTTAAACCTGATATCATCTGTCATAAGTCATTGCAATATTCTCCTTAATGATCTCCAGCATTGCCCTTCACTTCATTCTGCACATATCAACTGGGCCACTATTTTTAAAATGTGTATCATATAAGACGTACACTTTGAGAAAAAATAAAGAATTTCATTATATGGCTTATATAACTCTGCTTCATCCAATTTCTGCATAAGTATCCAAATTTGTCTTTTTATTTCTGCGTCTCTCATGCAAATTTTATTATCATTTCTTTTTACCCTATAATTTATCAAGATCTTCATTGAAATTTTTGCCCATTGGCCTAAGAACATAGGATTGTTTTCCTTCATTAATTCCTTCTCTGTTTTTATGGTACACATCAATGCCATATTCACAGAGAGGTTTTCTCTAGACTATCCTGTTTAAAAGGCAATTATCTTTCTAGTAACTTTGGCCAAGGTATTGGCTATTTCGTATAGAGCATCTATCAAACAAAAGGGAGAAACAAAAATAATGAAAAAACGAAAAAGAAAAGGACCAGGTGCTATAGCACAGACCTCTATCTTGAAATTAAAAAAAAAAAGTTGGGGATTTTGCTCCATGGTAGAAAGCATTTGTGTCCAACCCCCAGCACCAAAGCATTAGTAATAATAATAATAATGATAATGATAAAATAAATCCACTTATTTTGTGGTTTTCATTTTTTTCAGGTTAGAATTCCAAATCTGAACTGGGACTATTTTTCTTGCTTACTTTTAATTTGCAATGCCTGATGCAGACTCCAACATAAGATCCTCCATATATTACCAATTATAAAAGAAAACCATAAAATATTTAGAGAGAAAATGGACAGAATGTGTTTCTCCTGAATTCATTGTTGAATGCTAATATGCCACATGACAGAATTTTGAGGCAGTGCCTCAGAAAAGTGTTTAGATATCCATAGCACCTCACGATTAGAATCACTTCTCTTAATCAGAAAAACTCCAGAGTTCTCTTTCCTCTTTCACCATGTGAGGACACAATAAGAAATCCGTGAAAGAGATAGTGTGTCTCCACCAGACATCAAACCTGCTACCTCATCTTAGATTTCTTAGCCTTGTGAGCCACAGGAAGTAAATTTTCTTTTTATAATATGCCCAGTTTATGGCATTCTCTGATAGCATCGTGGACAGACTAGATAGTAAATAACTTGGTAACGTTCACACAGAAAGCATATGGTTGAGAACAGATTTAACACACGTACCCTGACTTTAGTGCAGATAGGATTCACACCCATTCTAGATTGTGCCTTAGTTATGTGTAAGTACTTTTTCAACCACCCTACCCCTTTTATTCCACAAGGAAAGAAATAAATGGATTTCCTGACAGAAATTTTGCCTAAGATAATAAATAAAGCTAGTCAAGAAACTGAGACTAGTAAGAACACATTTCCATTCCAGACATGCTCCTTTTATTACATTTTATTTTATTTTTTTCCCTTGAATCTGAACTCTACAAGTTACATATAAGTCTGAAGAGATCAGTTACATTTAGGTCCAGATTAGGATGACATGATCAAGATATTGGATCTTAAATAAGGAATAAGACATAAAAGGCAGTTGAAAAACAGTTTAATATCATGAGGTATGCTCAATTAGTGACCAAGGTAATTAAGTTTCCATTCAAAGGCAGAGCTCCTGAGCGAATCAGAAATTCAGGAGGCTAGAGAGCTTCTTTGGAAGAAGAATTTGCAAACTTTAGTGAGACCATTTCTCCTGAGTTGAGGCAGAAATGATTTTCCTTCAACAGATTCTCATCCTTTCCTGGAATACTTTAAATCAGTTTCAAACTGTATAAAAACCTTGGCCATTGAAAAGAAGTACAATCTGCTTCAGCCACTGAATTGCTGACAGCTAAATAAAGAATGCTGCCATTTAGAATAGACTCTCTGGCCCTAAATTCATGTGCAAATAAAATATATTTCTTCATTTTATCAGGAGAGCTATATTTCCATAAAGTATTCAAATTTTCCAAGAAAAAAATGTGTCTATTGTAAGATTCTGTAGAAGGAAACATTGGTCCTTGAATTCTGTTTTTCAATCTGCCATTTTATTGATATTTTCCATAAATAAGTCAACTCACACTGAGTTCTTGGTGTTAAGTAGAATCCATAGGCTTACAAATGTCATATTTCTTGCCTACTTTTGACCTGTTTCCTTTGAACCTTGCTATAAACAGATTGAGAAATTAAACTTTGATTGGACATAAGTTCAAAAAGCCAAGTTTGAGCCAAGAATAGACATCAAGGCAAAAATCAGGTGTATAGCACATGTCAAGAGATGCCCTGATGCTCAGTGGGAATCGGTCAAGGAAAGAGCAGGTTTGGGTTTTTTTTTTTTTTTTTTTTTTGTCATTGATAAGGTTTAACTGCCAGTGCACAGAAAATCCAAGACTTGAAGATAGAACAGGGACACTTATATCAAGAAGGGAGACTGTCTTATGAAGTATTTTCTGGTGGGTGGCCTTCTTATCCCAGAGTGTATGGTGCTTCTTTACACTTAGTTTAAGCTCTGATCTTATGGAAAAGAGACAACTAGAAACAATAATGATAATATAATAAAATCCAAAGTGTGTTCACATTGTATCCTTTCATCTTGATCTTCATAACCAGACAGAAATGTACACAGAGTGGAAAAGATGGTAATTCTCAACTTTCCATCAAAAAGAGAAGTAAGAATCATTGAAGTTAAAAGATTTGACAAGTATATAGAATTGCTATATGATGAAGTCAGAATTCAAATATAGTCTCATGAACTGAAATGCCATTTTCATTCCACTCCACCATATCAATCTCAGTAATTCAGTTCTCAAAGTGAATTGAGAGGAAACATGAAGCTAAATGAAATATTTCAAGGAGATACAGAATGCATTCAAACATATGAATCCCAAGATAGAGCTTAGATTGTAAATAACCAATCTTGTCAAGATATGAAAGCCATTCTGGGCTCAAAACTAAGATGTGATTTAAATGTCATATTTGAATAACAGTCCTCTGATCCATTATCTACCATAAATTTTAAGATCTAATTTTAGAGAAAATGAAAACAAACAAGCTAACCCTTTTTTATACCATCATAAAATTGTATAGTATACCATGAATCTTTAAACAATATTTGAAATCTAGTGTTTCTACTGAATGGATACTTTTAAAACATTTTAGTCTCCAGACAATTGACCTTTAGAACACTATAATGTTCTATTTGTAATTAAATCTTAGCATGAAAATTCTAGCAAAATGTATATTTATTTATTCTTAAAATAAGAATTATTTTATTTTAAATTCCCAAGACTGCACTGTATGTGGAAATCTTGTTACTAACTAATTTATAGAAAGGAAACTCTACAAGAAATGAGATACAAGCTGCAAGCAAGATTTTTCCCCAATAGTTATTTTGTATTACTAACAAGCGTCAGTTACATATATTCATTCTGACATCAAACATTCAACAACCAGGATCTTAAAAACTAGGTTAACTAATTCAACCAATAAAATAAAGCAAAATGACATTCACTTTTAATTTAAAGATCTAAGTGAACTGAAGAGGCCTGGATGAAAGCACCTGCCTGACATATTTTCATTTTCCCTTTTCCAAATTAATATACTTCTTACATTTCTCCAGATGATTATTCTCAGTTCACATTAGCCCTTCTAATAAGGAATAAGACTTCCACTAACATATTTTTGATCAGGTTTTTGTTTGTTTTTTACCTAACAATCTAACAGTCCTATGTTGTTTTACATAATGATAATTGACAATAAACAGAAGAAAGGCAGAATCTATCTATTCGATTTCAATGTAAGATTTATTGCATAAAAATATATATACTTAATAGGTGACATAAATTCTGGAAAACTGGAGTTCCTAATGTGCATTATTTATTTATAGGTCCTAGATTCATTGCTTCAAATATATGATTTTACTTTTACAGCTAAATGTTTACTGTGAATGGTTTAAAAAAGGGATATATATATATATATAAACCCCCCTATTCCCTTAATTTTGTAAATGCCTGGAGACAACATTGTAGTTGATGATGGTAGTTTGTGGGGGTAGAGGTACTTTCTATCTTTGGTTTATTTCATTGAATGCTATTGTTGGAAAAAAAAACCTACTTGGCTTATTAACCAGTGTATATTCAGTTGGCATGCTCACTCATGTGGATGTGTACATACTAAGTGCATTTCCTTCATATGTATTACACATACTTAGGTGAGATGTTTTTTATTACTTTTCCCTGCTTCTCCCCTAAAAGACAGCAAAGAAAGTACTCCTAATACTGAAAAGACAAAGGGGCCAAGATAGAACTTTAATAAACAAAAGAGGCATTGCAGAGAATGACCTTGGTTTTCTTTTTATTAGACACAAGAATGATTTACAGTCTACAATCACCAAGGGGAGAAAAATCCCTTGCTGATTGAGCAAGAATGGAGAAGTCCAACACACACCAAGTATGGATCCCTAATTCCACCTCAATATCCAATGTAGTAATGGGGATGATTTGCCCCAATGTCAGAAGAACTGAGTGTTTCTAAGCCTTCTCTCTGGAGGCATTTGGAGATGGATGACCAGTATCCACCAATTCTCTATCAGTGAAAGAATAATTCAAATCTAAACTGCACAAGCTCCTCTCTACCATCAGGAGGTGGCTGAGGAAAATGTGTGAGTGACCCCGTAGGTAGCACCATAGAGGATTAAGCTGAAGACCCAATAGTGCCAGAAATGTGAAGAAGACAAGAGAACATTTCAAGGGATCTGAAAATAAATTGGAACTCTAGCTAATAGAAGAAGACTAGAACCAAAACATTAAGCTTTTCAAACAGGGAAAATGAGGACTGGGTACGAGGTTCACTGGTAATATACTTGTTTTGCATACTCAAGGCCATAGGTTCAATCCTCAGCACAATAAATAAATAAATAGGTACATGTCTGCTTAAAAAGAAGATTTAAATAAAAGCAAAATTACTCCATAATGTTAAAAAATCCAGAATAAATTCTAAAACCATTTGTCATACAAAGAATGGAGGCATATACATTTTGATAGAAAAAGACAAATCAAAAAATCAACCAACACCTACACAGAGCTAAAGAAAACATTGGTTTTATCTGACAGATTACCATAAAAGTGTTTCAACAAACAATTACAAAGTATGCTAGTTTTGATCTGGGATGTTTCCCAAAGACTCGTGTGTTGAAAGCTTGGTCTCTGAGACAACAATGTTCAGAGGTGGGACTTTTAGGAAGTGATGGATCTTGAAGGCTCTAACCTGATCAATGGATTAATCCATTGAGAGATTAATAATTTGTGGCATTATTGGGAGATGATGAAAATATAACAGGTGGGATCTCATTGAAGGGAGTCAGACAAGTGGGCATGAACCTGGGGACTATATCTTGACCCAGCCCCTTCATCCTTAGCTCATGCTCTCTGCATCTGATTCCTGGCTGCCATGAGGTCTACAGCTTGGCTCTGTCCCATCCTACCAATCAGGATGTTCTGCTTTACCATCGTCTGAGAAGCAAACCAACCAAGTGATCCTGGAATAAAAACCACTGAATCTGTGATCTAAAATAAATCTTTCCTCTTTTAAGTTGTTTTTCTTAAATATTTTGTCAGAATAACAAAAAAATTATGGGAAAAAATGAAAAAGATTGAAAATCTTGGCATATATAATGCCATTTTTAAAATAACCTAATATAAATAGTAAAACAAACAAACAAACAAATAACAACAACAACAAAACTACACAGTGACAACAGCATGTTGAGAAAAGACAGTAGCCATAGCCTTCAGAACAAGTCAAAAGAATTTGATCCGTGGTGAAAACAAACACAAGTTAAGAAAGACAAAGGGATCTGAGATATAATACATCAAGGAAATAAGTGAAGCCCATACTAGGTATTTTTCACAGAAATACACACACAGAGTCACCACGTTTGATTAGAATAAAACAACAAAAATGTAAGAACAAACCAAAAATTCATAAAAACAAAAACAAAAGTGATTTATTACCTAGAGAATGACAATTCAAATGATAGTAGAAATCTCAACTGTAACCAGGGACCTGAAGAAAGAAGCAGTTTTTCAAGTGATTTCAAAGAACTTTTCACTGTTAGTCCATTATTCAGTGAAATTATCCCTCGGAGAAATGCCTTCCCTACGAGGACGAGGACGTAAACTAAGAGTAGATTGTCAGCAGATCTAAGAACAAATCTTAACTTGTGAAATCTCCCTAAACAACAAGAAAATGGTAATAGAAAAAAGCAAAGAAAATCAATGAATGGGATAAAAATTAGAGATAGTGGGTGATTATCTTTCTCCTCATGATTTTTTTTAAAAACATACTTCTTTGCTGAATCAAAATAATAGCACATTTTATGTGGTGTTCAATGAATTTTTAAAAAAATACTTAGAAAATTATATTTTAAGAAAGGAGAGCTTAAAGGAACCCAAATTCAACTAGGAATAAAATAACCCAACTAGTTCTATAACCAGAAGACAAATTAAAATACAATCAACTTGCTCCTCAAAATGAAATTTTCAGCCTAGGTAGCTTCACTAGTCAATATATTTAACATTTAAAGAGCAATGAAAACTAATTTTACATATTTTATTTCAGGAAAAAAGGAGATCTCACACTTCCAATATATTTTATGAGGTTAGTGTTGCCTAAACAGTAAAACCAAACTAACACAGTAAAAAGCAAGAAAGAGATGAACATCTGTAATGAACTTATATATAAAAATCCAAAATAAAATATTATAAAATTAAATCCAGCAATGTGTAAAATGATTACATACAAAGAATAAATAAGATTTTCTCTAGGTATATAATGCTGATTACATATTAAAAACTCAAACAATATAACTCACCATATCACCAAATTATCAGAATCATGATCTTATCATTTAATGCAGAAAATCATTCAAAAAATTCAAAATCTTCCTTTATAAAAGAAGTGAAAATTTAGAATTAAACAATGTTTCTTCTATTAGATAAAGCACATCTAAAAGAAGAAAAATCTATAGCTGACAAAATATTTTACAGCACAAAACTGAATGCTTTCATCCTATGATCAGGAACAAGAAAGGAAAGGATGTCACTGTCACCAGTGTTACTCAATATAATAGTGGACATTCTAGACAGGGCAATCGGGCATGAAAATAATCAGAGGTAGATATATCAGAAATGATGTAGTGCAAGTCCACATCACACATCAAAGTTGATTCCCAGTAAATTGAAACATATATAAATATAAAGCCACACATTAATAAAAAAAAATTCACACTGAAAAAAATATTCAGAATATATAGAGAAGAGTTCTTAGACACAAACCTCAAAGCACACCTGTAGCAGGAAAAGCTAATAAACTTAATTGAACTTTTTTTAAAAAAAATCACTCTCTTAGAAAGCTAAAAAGACAAATAAGAATTTCTGAGAAAATATTTGCAAACCACACATCTCACAAAGGTTGTGTGCAGAATTTATTATGACCTCTCAAATTTCAAGATTAGACAAACAAGAATAATTCCAATTATAAAATATGCCAAATAAATGAACAGACATGTTACTGAAGTTTTATATACAGCTAGCATATAAGCAATTAAAAAGATGTTCAACATTGTAAGATATTAAGGAAATGTGAGTTAAAACCATAAAGCAATATAACTAAACACTGATTAGAAGAGCTAAGAAAATTGTAAGAAATTCTGACCAAATCTGAATAAACCACTGGGATAAGTACAAATGGTATAGCCATTTTGAAAACAGGGACTTTTTTACACTATGAATGCAATTATCACACAAAGCAGTAATTGTACTAATGATAATTTACTCCTGAGAAATGAAATTTTTTGTTTTAAAAAATAGGTACACAGATATTCATAACAGCTTTATTCTAGCAACCAAAAGTGAAAACGAATTAAATGTTTGTTTTAAACCCATGTAAGAAGGAGTAAATTTTTAAACAGCCTGCGAGTAATTCAAATCATGAAATACTACTCAGCAATAGAAAAGAATTTTATACACACATACACACACACCATTTTACACAGCTCACATAAGCCTCGTAGGAATTATGTAACATTCTTGAGTTAAAGTCACTATAGACATGCGATAAAGTAATCATATAGGCAGAAAACTCATTAGAGATAACCTTGGTAATGGTTTGTGTTGGGGTTAACACTCTGTAAACTTGAGATGATACAACAGTTACACACCTAACAAAATTGCATAAAACTACGCAGACACACATCCAGGCTGTATATATAACTGTTACATCCGAATAAGCTTTGTGGCTTGTGTGAATGTGACGTTCATGGAGTGCTATATTTATGCAATCTATTGTTATAGGACCTCCCTGTGCACTTAGCTCAACTTCCTAGTAAACTCTAACTATTTTAAAATAGAAGTACAAGAAAATGTATTACTTGTACCCAGAGTTTGCTCAAGAACTCAAGTAAGTTAAAAAATTCTAATAGACTGTGGTAACTTGATAATATTAAAATAGCCAAGACTGATTTTATCCATAAACCTACATGTAATTAATGGAACAATATAAGGGAATTATATTTTTATTATTAAATAATAGGAAGTTTATTCAATATGCAAATATCTAGCAGTTGGTAGGCATTGAAGGTGTGGCAGAATATCTTTTTAAATGAGGAGGCCATAGTTGAATAAATACCTAAAATATGAAATACTGCCTTGGCTATTAAATACTCAAGAAGATATGTTGAATGAATTACTGAATGAGAGTATCTGACCATAAATTATACAAAAAGATTATAAATTTATAATACCCCGCTTCTAAAGTTTCCTCTAACTTTCCTTATATGTATCATTTCATAGTACTAATTAGTATATCCCCCAAAATATTTGCATTCCATTCTCGCCCATGCACTAAAGACTGATTAAATTCTAATATTTTTTAAAAATTAGAAAGGAACTTAATCTCTTTTTATGAGTTTCCAGCCACATTTACAGCATTCTTATTATGCCTGAATAGAAAAACTCAGTATACCAAAATTTTCAAGAACAAATACACACTCACTAAACATTAAAGAAGAGTATGACAGCTTAGCTCATTTTAGCATAGCCCAAATCCCTTTACCATAAATCTACTCACTCTATTAACTATTACCTCATAGACCTTTCTAACTCATTCTGGGCTTTAGTATCATTATCTGCAAAATGGGGGTATTATCTAGCTCATAAGAGCTCATATGATTGTTTTTGTTTGTTTGTTTGTTTGGTTTTGGTTTTGTTTTTAATACTGGGGTTAGAACTCAGGGGCACTCCACCACTGAGCCACATCTCCACTCATGCCTATTTTGTATTTTATGTAGAGAAAGGGTCTCACTGAGTTGCTTTTCATATTTCTTTTACTGATTGTCTTTGAACTCCTGATCCTCCTGCTTCAGCTCCCTGATAGGCTGGGGGATTAGAGACATGCACCACCACACCCCGCTTATGGGGATTTTTTTTTTTGGGGGGGGGTTCCTTGTGAGTTATATGACATTAGGATTTATGTTAACAGAATTATAAAAACATGGGATATAACTTGCTTTAAGTCAGTCCCCAGAATGTCCATTTACTTTCCTTTCTCTTCTCTCCTCACCCCCCACCCCTCCTTGTTCTCTTCCCTCTACTGATCTTTCTGCAATTTATTTGGGGTATTTGTTTTGTTTTGTTTTTCAGTACATTATGAATGTGCATGATGGTGAGATTCACTGTGGTATGTTCATGTACATACACAGAAAAGTTAGGTCAGATTTGTTTCACTGTTTTAAGGAAGTTATATTTGACAAAAAAGAAAAAAAATGTAAGCAGTTACATGTGTGGAATCAAAGCTTGCTTTAGTCAAACTCACCATACTCTACTGTCTCAGGATATTTCTTCCCTGGGAACAAAAAAGGTATATACTATGTCCATCTTTAATATCTCCCAAAAGACTCTAATTCAAAATGGGTTTCCTTGGTCTTATACTTACATCAAGTTCAGAAAATAATGCCAAGTATTAATGAATAAGATGGCATCAAATTAAAAAGCTTCTGTACTGCAAATGAAACAATTGAGAATGTGAAGAAAGAACCTACAGAATGGGAGAAAAATCTTTGCTAGCTACTCTTCGGATAATAGATTAATATCTAGAATATATAAATAACAAAAGCTCAACACCAAAAAAAAAAAAGGAATAGCCCAATTAATAAATGGGCAAATGATTAAAGAAGCAAAAAGAATAAATAAAAATGGACAACAAATATATGAAAAAAATATTCAATATCATTAGCAATTAGGGAAATGAAAGTAAAAACTATATCATACAACTCAGAATGGTAGTAATCAAGAATTCACACAATAATATATGCTGGAGAGAATGTCGAGAAAAAGGAACATTTTTACCCTGTTGGTGGCATTGAAATTTAGTGCAATCACTATGAAAATTAGTATAGAGGTTCCTCAAAAGACTAGGCATGGAATCTTCCCCATATTTTATTTTTATGTGGTGCCAGGGATCAAATCCAGTGCCTCACGCCTGCTAGGCAAATACTCTATCACTGAGCCACAATCCCAGCCCCTCCCTCATGTTTTAAAAACTTAGCAATATGTTAGATAGACCTACACTTTCACGGTTCCATCTTGTCCATTTGGAAACCATGTGCAATTTAGGATTTTAATAATATTTCTCCAAAATGACATAAGCAAGTTAATCCATATTTTTCACTGGATTTTAGACTGATAAGAAAATTATGACTTCTCAAGTTACAATAGGAAATACATTTTTAAAAGAACAGTATTTTTTATATAAGTGAATCCCTTTAATACTGCTAAAAAGTACAAAATGTTCACACAAAATTTTGGATAATGTAGAATCCATAGTCTTTTGTTCAATATTGTTATCATTTATTTGTTCAGTTTTGGTCTACCAACAGCCACAAGCTTCAAAAGTTAAGAAAGAAAAATTAAAACCCAGATATGTAATATATATATTTTTAAAGTAAACACTAAACTATTTCATAATATGTGAAAAACATTAATTGTAATTGTAAAGATACTTTTTTTAATCCAAATATTCTCTTTTCCAATTTTTCTCGGCTAATTATTACTTAGAATTTAATTTACCAGGAAAAAGCTGATGGCAAGAAAAAAACAGTAACTTTTTAACATAAAATTAAAAACTCTACCACAAATAGCAATTGAAATTGATCAAAATTTGACATTTATTATGTTATATTACTGTACATAAATATTAAAAGAAACTTTTCATTAATGTAATATTTAAAAATATTTGTCTAAAGTTTGTCTGCTTGCAGCAGATATTTATAAGTCCAGACTCTCTAAAAAATTTATCAACATGAACTAAATAAGATGGCCAAGATTCTTACCTCTCCATTGGGTTAGGTTATCCATTGCTTCAGTTCAATGACAGTGACTGGCCATTTTAAGAATAAATCAGTAGAACCATGCCTTTGTGAAAAAATATGTTTGAGGAGTATAGGTTTCACCTTCAGGATCTGCTCAATTACATTGTTTATAGCAGTTTTGAGAAGAATTCCAAAGTCCAGTGGAAAAGAATAGAAATGCCTTGCAATTTCCCTTGTATGTGAAAATCTGCATACCATATGACATCAGCTAAGAATTATTTTAGATGAAACATTTAGATTCTATAAAATTAAATGAGAATCAAAGCTGCATATCTTGTGTCATTGTTAACTTCAGTTTACAAGTACATTAAATGCAGCATTCTAATAAATGTGACAGTACAAGACCAATTAAAGGACCATTACGCTTACAAGGTTCAAGCATTGCTTTTTTCCTAGTGTTTATTTGTTTTGCCCTTTTGAAAATATGAATTGATAACTGAAACCATGCATTTAACTTTAATGCTATCTTGAAGAATTTTTTTAAAGAGAGAGAGAGAGAGAGAGAGAGAGAGAGAATTTTTAATATTTATTTTTTAGTTCTCGGCGGACACAACATCTTTGTTGGTATGTGGTGCTGAGGATCGAACCCGGGCTGCACCCATGCCAGGCGAGCACGCTACCGCTTGAGCCACATCCCCAGCCCTTGGAGAATTTTTAAACTATTGGGAAGCAGTCTCCACGATTCAGTTTTGTCACAGAAACCTCCATAGAGTTTTTTTTATGATAGAGCCATAAAGACATTCTATTGTTAAACTGAGTTAATTATGATAATTTATTTTATAGTGTATAGAATGCTGGGGTTAATACATGTATCTCCTCCACAATTATTAAATTTATTCTTTAATATTTCCATCAGAATTAAAATATAATTTGGGTACTTTACATAAGAAAACATGTTTGTATCTTAGGCTACTCTTTGTTTTTCTACTATGAAGGTGATGAAAGTTGGGAAGGTTGCAGCTGTTTATCATTATGCTATTTTGCTTTTCAGAGGTATCCAGATGGCAATAAATATTTAGAGATCTTAATACATTTCAAGTTATCAAATTTTGCATTCTAAATACAAAAGCAACTTAACAATTCTTGTCTCACTTATTTAGAAAGCTAGCACCTTTGAAGTCTGAAATAGTATATCTGAACAATTATTCTCCTATATATATAAAAATGTAATAATGCCATATTAATATATTCACTATTAACATATACAATTTTGTATGTAATTATGCATAATTTTATAGACAATATTAATTATCTACATCTCTAGAAACATGCATATATTATTATACATATAACATATGTATATAACATATAATTATACATGTATGTATATGCATACATACACAATTATCATATATATGCTTCCAGTGTTCTGAATGCAGTACAATGGTATGAAATGATTCTCAAGGAATCTTGCCCATGCCTGTCCAAATTGTATGCACATTCTCTGCATTGCCCAGTGCTGATATCAATATTGCAAATGAAAAGCATAATGAATACTCAATACTATAGCACCAGAAACATCAAAGGGGCTTCATGACACTTCACCAAATTGAGGAGCAGATTGTTTTCCTCTTAAGAATGTACCAAACACTCGCTGGGCAGAAACACTTAGAATCTAACTAAAAAAAAAATGCTAAAATTAACTATAGGCAGCTATATGAATATATAGCTTATAAATGTCAGATAGACTTGTATATACCTTTAACTGTTTGGAATTTTAAAACTAATTTATTTTGGGCTGGGGATGTGGCTCAAGCAGTAGCGCGCTCACCTGGCATGCGTGCGGCCCGGGTTCGATCCTCAGCACCACATACAAACAAAGATGTTGTGTCCGCCGAGAACTAAAAAATAAATATTGAAATTCTCTCTCTCTCTCTCTGTCTCTCTCTCTCTCTCTTTAAAAAAAAAACTAATTTATTTATTTTAAGTGGTATGTATGTTAAAGCAGAATGCATTTTGATTCATTGTACACAACTGTAGCCCATCTTTTCATTTCTCTAATTGTACATGATATGGCGTTGTACCATGTGTGCAGTCATACATGTACCTAGGGCAATTATGTCCATCTCATTCAACCATCTTTCTTGCCCCTATGCCTGCTCCGCATACCTCTAACCTCTTTACCCCATCAAAGCTTCTCCATTTTTCCCATGCCCCATCTGACCATTATGGATCAGCACCACTTATAAGAGAGAACATTCAACCTTTGATTTTTTGGTATTGGCTTACTTTGCTTAGAATGATATTCTCCAATTACATCCATTTACCTGAAAATGCCATGATTTTATTCTCTTTCAATGCTAAGTTACATTCCGTTGTGCATATATACCACAGTTTTTTTATCCATTTATCTATTGAAGGGCATTTAAGTTACTTTCACAGTTTAGCAACTGTGAATTGAGCTGCTATAAACATTGATGTGGCTGCATTACTATAGTATGCTGGTTTTACATTCTTTGAGTATAAGCCAAGGAGTGGGATAGCTGGGTCAAATGGTGGTTCCATTCCAAGTTTTCTAAGGAATCTCAATACTGCACCAATTTGCAGTTCCACCAACAATGTATAAGTGTGCCTTTTTCCCCACATCCTCACCAACATTTATTGTTGTCTGTATTCTAAATAGTTTTGATTTGCATTTCTCTAATTACTAGAGATGTTGAATATTTTTACATGTTTTTTTTTAATATTTATTTTTCAGGTACAACACAATGCTTTATTTTTTTATGTGGTGCTGAGAATTGAACCCGGGTCCCACCCCTGCTAGGCGAGCGCTCTACTACTGAGCCACAATCCTAGCCCTTTTACATGTATTTGTTGATTGAATGTATATATCTTTTGAGAAGTGTCTCTACTGTTTGGGATTTTACTAAAGTATTCTTAGTTCACAGATTTCTGCTCTTGAGAGCCTTATATGAATTATGTATGACAACTGAAAACAAGAAGAGTTGAAGTGTGAAAAATCTCTGAAAAGGATTAACACCCATGAATAGTCTAAGGATAAAGTTGCTCATGATTCTCTAATCTACATCAATATTTATCATATTTGTTGAGGTTATGAAACTCATGATATTTAATGACAAATGTGCTTCAACTTAAAAATACAGAAGGTGTATGGAAAAATTCCCTGATATTTTGTGAGTGCTGATTTCTTTTGCCCTGGGAATGAAATACAAGGGAAATGCAATATGTCAGTAATCTTCCAAGCTATATGGTAAACTCTCTGATGCCTGGGACCAGGTATTATATCCTTAGTGCATAGCACATGCCAGGAACTTCTGGTACCATGCAACATTGGCTGAAAGAATAAATACAGAAGATGAGTAAAAGTGAAGCAGGACATGAGAAATAATCCCTCTATCATACTAATAATTTGTTACTATGAACCTAGGAATGCCAAGCAACTTTCTTCATGATTTCAAATACTCTAGAACAGCACTTGAACCAGTCAGTGTGTGTAAATTTGGGAAGGCTGGAAGTAACAAACAGGACAAGGCTCATGTGCAGTGCTCTGAATTGCAGCATATTTCATGGTTATGCTTTAGAAAAATGCTTCAGCTTCCAAAAGAGTGAAACATGGTGTTACCACCTCAGGTTACTGGCAGCAGTACCACTGAAGAATATCACTGATAATCCTGCTATCTGCCCTCTCTACCATGCCTTGTTCGGTGTTTCTGTCAGCTTTTTTGACATTGGGAATAAAAGATCCAACAAGGACAATTGTAAAGGAGGAAAAGTCCAACCAGAAAAAATTGTAAAGGAGGAAAAGTTTATTCTGTGAGTTTCAGAGGACTTAGTCCAGAGAAGGCTGGCTCCATTCCTCACAGTTCCAGATGAGGCAGAACATCATGGCAAGAGGGTGTGGCACAGGGACTCAGCTCACAAGATGATCAGAAAGCAGAGATAGCCTCCACTCTCCAGATACAAATATTTACCCCAGAGCCAAGCCCACAATGAACGACTTCCTCCAGCCACACCCCACTTACCTCCAGCTAAAACTTAGTCAATCCCATCAAGAATTAATTTGCTGATTTGGTTAAAGCTACACTCCAATAATTTCTCCTCCAACTTTCTTGCATTGTCTCACATGTGAGTTTTGGGGAGATACCTCACTTCCAAACCATAACATTAGGTTTCATCAAAGGTTTACATTTTTGATTAATTCAGCAATGATCCAAATCTGCTGTGGTCAGGGAGGAGAAAGTGAAAAGCATGGATGCCCTGGAGAGAGAAAGCAAAGCTAGAGGGAAGAAAGGAGGAAGGAGTTGAAGAAGGAAGAAGGATAAATACAGAAAAAAAGAATGGAAGAAAAGCATCCTGAAAGGAGGGAACTGGTCTGCTGTGATTGATGTTCACAGATCTTATTTACCCTTTTTACCTCTGTGTGTGCATGTGTGTTTGTGTACAATTGCATGTGGTTTTGTATGGAATATTTTAAAATATTTTATTTCATTTTTTAAAGATATTACTAAATATAAACTGTTTAAAGTTATAATAATAGTTTATTTATAACAGTTTTTGAAAATATACAAACATTTTATGAGTTGTTAAAGAACATATTCCCTATATATAGGTATTTATAGTTTTAATTATGCTTCTTTAAAAGTTTGTATGTTTTGTACTTTCCTATCTAAGCCTTTTCCTTATATTACCCTAAGAAAACTATTTATATGATTTATGATTTTAACAATCTAACTAATATATATGTAGTATTGTGGAATATTACTGATCTTTAATAATATCTTTTCATCTTTAATAATATCTTTCTTTTTCTTTTTCTTTCTTTTTTTTGTGTGTGTGTTTGTGTGTGTGATGCTGGGGATTGAACCCAGGGCCTTGGGCATGCAAGGCAAGCACTGGACCAACTGAGCTATATCCCCAGCCCTCTTAATAATATTTCTAATTTGTAGTGTTTATAAATACATGTTATGGAAGCACATGTTTCTGTACAGAGGACAATGCAATGGAGATGGCTTTTTATAACTGAAGGTTAGAGCATTTGTTCAATATCAGGCATGAAATGTCCTTCCAGAATGTGAAAGCCACTTAGTGTATCACTGGCCATATAAGAAGGTGGTCACTTCCTCACAATTGACCACTCCTGTATTTTGTTTGTTTCCAATTTAAAATTGAAAAAAAAAATGATATCATTGGCATAAATTGGATTATCTTATTTACATGTGGCCTAGAATTCCTAGTGATTTTAATATTTGTGGTTACAATATACTCTTTACTGCTTATTATATTAAAAAAAAGACATCCCATTTAACTTTCAATTTTCTACATACTTCTTACATGACAATACTATTTTGTAGTCTTGATTATAGCTCATGAAGCTCTGCAAGTTTTTATTGCTATAATGTAATAAAGTCATTGATCCTTCCACTATATTGCTGTAAATATTTTATTAGCTTTCTTTAAAATTTTTCATTCATTGCTTTAGTTTATTTTTTCAGTCCAAACCACTTTTCCTCTGCAATATTTTTTATTAAAACATGCAAACTATGCTAGCCATCCCTCCTGTAGTTATCATAATCATTCCATTAATTCCTTCTGCTTTTCTGTGCTCTTACTTTTTGTAATGGATTCTGGTGTATTATTTTTTTAAGGAGGTGAAAATTTAAGGGATTTCTCCAGTTGCTATTATTTGTATTGGGTCTGTATCTCTGGGTGGGAAATCTCCTTAGTTAAATAATATACTTATGTGTAAAATCATTATTTTCCATCATCATGGGTTATTCTTTGATTTTGATTCACTTCTCCTAGCTTATGTTAAATCAAATATCAGTGTATAAAGAAGAAAACATGTATATGCCAATCCAATTTATTATTGACATTTAATAAATTAAATTGAAAATAAAAGTAAAATGGACAACAGGTGGATTCACAAGTCTGAAAATGAATTAAAAATCAGAAATTCATTTTTCCTTTCAGATAGTATGGTATGAATTTTTAAATTCATATATATAATATATATGTATATTCAATTCATATATATAGATAGATAGATAGATGATATATTATTTAGTTGTCAATGAACATTTATTTTATTTATTTATATGTGGTGCTGAGAATCGAACCCAGGGCCTCACACATGCCAGGCAAGTGCTCTACCACTGAACCACAACCCCAGCACCTTTGGTATGAATTTTTAATTTGGCTGACATTTTCCAGGAAAAGTTTAAAGAGATTCCATGTAATTCATAAGTCTCAGAGAATACTATGTAATGTATTCATTCTACATAATTCATTTAAAATGATATGACTTCTCATCTAATTCATCAAGGCAGAAATATCATTATTGAGCTTATTACCCTTTCCCCTGTGACTCACTGAGTTTATGTAATAACAGAATTCCTTTTATTTCCTAGAATACTTGATTTTAATTTTTTTTAATTCAAAGTTTAAGTTGCCTCAGATTTACTGCTATCAAAATATATGAGAATAAAAACAAAACCGGATATTCCAATAAGCAGCTGTCATCATCAGAGGTGACAGGCAAATCCCCATGTCTTCCCCTCCTTCACTGGGCTCACACAGCTCCTCACATCAAGCCTTGGGTTTACAGCATTCCCTTATACAAAGGCTTAGAAAAAGCATATTTGGTCTTTTGAGCTTCCATGTAGTTTTCGTCTATCATTTTATTACTTTTAAAAAATTCTTAAGAAAATTCTTCAGCAATTTTTATTAATAGCCAATTTTTTTTTCAAGGTATAAAACTATGATGCTCCTGAAAGGTGATAATAGTGGTGTGAAAGACAAAAGCAAAACATAAAACACAGAACCTTCAAATGTTTTTGAAGTCTGCCATTCGATTGAAAATTTTAAAAACTAGAACATGATAAGATCTCAAAGAGAGGATTTGTCAGAAATATTTCTCGATGTTATTGTCTATATTGTGTTCAGCCTGATGAGTTGTCAATGACTACACAGAATTGGTTATTCATATACAGAGAAGTTGAAAAGAAATTGAATTAAAAAAAAACCTTGAATAAAAGTTTTATAATATAGTATTGAATTATGTAATTGGAACCTGAAAAAATCTTCACCTGTTTTGGGTAATTCTCTTTTAAGTATTAAGATAATAAAATAATCATCAATAATAAAAAAGGATGAGCAAAATGATTACATTGATGTTGTTAGCAGTAATAGAAATAACTAGACAGCCAAACATACTGATTTAGATAACTACATTTTGAAACATTAAAAAAAAAACCCTGCAATTATACCAAATTATATTGTATTGAAATATATAAGACTATGGTAACATGCAATGATGTATAATTTGGTGCAAAAATACATTCAAAACTCATATATGTCCAACATACAACAAGATAAAAAAGTTTTTACTGCTATGTGCATGGAATAATACCCACCAGAGTGCTTACTGAGATTATTATCTTCAAGTGGGGGGATTATAGGACCACTTTATTATTTTATTGTATGAATTTTCTACTTAGATTATTAGATCTAGTGTCACTTTATGTAGAAGAGAATAAAACATAAAAAGGGCTATATGACATTTTATAAAAATACAAGTTTCAATTCTCTAGTGATTTCCAATAAATGAAAATCCTCTGTGACTATGTGAATGTAAGTGTTCAAATGTAACCATACCTGTAGGAATATAATGAGGACAAATATAATGGATGGATTTTCTCAAAATTGTAACAAACAATTCAGAGAAGCCCTGAATCTGAAACTTCTATATCCATGAGATTTAATAGAATAGCACCTTTAGGTGGGCTCTGTCTTCTTTAGATTGGATGCTGAATGTTCCACAAAGGCCCAAGTGTCAAAGGATGAGTCCACAGGATGACACAATTGTGAGAAGGAAGAAGCTTTGAGAAGCTAGACCTAATGGGAGACCCTTAGGTCATGATGGGAGTGTCATTGAAGGGGGTTATGGGATGCTGGATCCTTTATATATAAACAAAATAAGTACTGAAGCTAAATCAGTGAACTAGATTGTGGGAGTGGCTATTTTGATTTCTTTCTGCTAATTAGTGAACAGTAATGTCAAAAGTGTCAATTATATCACCAATTTCACTGTGCTGCAGACTCTATTTCTCCCCAAGATTTTATTTAAGTTGGAGGCAGGAATAAATAGATAAATATTATATTTGTGTGGGTGGGAGGGTGCAAATGGACAGTGGACAGAATCTCCTAATGCATTGTCCTGCCATGCCAATAAGGAGCTTGGCCTGTCCCAGAGACAATGACAAGATAGAGAAAGTGTGCATGTAATGCAATGGAACATTTTTGTTTTCCTTTTTCACAGTGACAATAACCTATAGTAAATACTGAACAGATGGTATGTGGCTTTCATAACAAAAATAATGTAATTGCTTTCAGGAGAGAAAATGAATTAATTTTACTCTGTGAGTTGAACTTGCTCCTGCACATTTTATATTGATTTATATATAAAAGAAGAATTTTTGTTTTAAAAGTATGGAAGAAAAGCTACAGAAAGATCACATGGTATATTAGTGGAGGCTATTGGTCTTGAAAACATACTGTATGCTCATTTCTGTGCAGCTGTTCTGTTCAGATTATTTAATTCAATTATGATAAGATCATAAATAACACATCCAATAATGCTCTTGCTCAGAGAGAAAAAATGTCATAATTTCATAGATATTAGTTAATCTTCTAATCTTTAATCACCAAAAATACGGAAGCCTGAGAGAAGATTAAGAGCTCATAAATCTGAATAAGTAAAGAAAAGTTAATCACATTTTAATGTTACATTTACTATCCAAATAGCTTTATGTTCCAATTGGATACTGTAGAATTATTATTGGTTTCTCAACCTAATACCTGCAACATTGAAAATAATACTTTCACAAAAATTCATATCAATGACAGTTTTTTTTTGTATTTTGTTTTGTCATTGTTTTTAAGGAGTAAAATTACTACATAGTAATTTAGGAAAATTTCCCTTTTCTCCTACTCAAGTGATTCTGATTGTTGATAAATATGTTGCTGGAAAACAACTAAAAGACTTGCTTTTCTTGAATAAGATTTTCTTTCTCTCAGTGAACTGTAGTTATTAAAATCAAGACATAAATTAATGCTTACATATAATCAGCAATTAAGAAATAAATTAAGTCAATTGCTTGAATTAATAGTTCTGGTGAATTCTCACATTTCAAGAGAGTTTACTGTGAAATAAAATATAGTAAAATATGCTTACATAACCAAAAATGTAGAATTGTCTTGTGTATTCAACATAACTAATTTCCAATATTAGGAGGAAAAAAAGTTGTATTGATTTAAATCACTTAATTATTCACTGTGAGGTCAGGATCTAGTTAACATATAAAATTTAATAATATTATATTTTTTTCTCAAGCAATACGTAGTGCACATAGTTTATAAAAAATAAAAAATAGCAATAAAACAAAAATAAAAAATAAGAATAAATATTGTGAAAATATTAATAAAATTCAATAGATTAAGAGTTTTGGATAGAGAATTACTAGAATATAGATGATTCCTGTTTACAATATACATTAATCAAAAAAACAGCAAAAAGGAAAACAGATTGAGGAAAATTATTATTTTAGATTTCTCAATATGAGGGAATCATGGTACTGCCAATATTATAAACAGAAAAATAAGGAAGATTGATGCAATTGACTAGAAGTGACATCATAATGAAGACTCATGTTTTACTGATTGAGCACACAATTAAATATACTGATTAAACATAAGTTTTAATCGTTTTATTTAGTTTCATACATATTTTGCAGATAGAAAATGAAATAACTTGTCTGTGAAGACACAAATATTAATGTTATCAAGCTTCAAACAGTTTGTGACTGATTCAAAATGTCATACTCTGTACAAATTCGTGTTGGTCTCACAAAAACAAAATAATTAAGAGTATATATTCCTTTTCACACTATAAAGAACACTGAAACTCTATCAAAAAAGGCAGAATGCCCTAAATACCTTATTATTGATGTTTAGTTATACTAATATAAGCTTTTAAACGTCTCTGAGTTTTTATATATATATATATATATATATATATATATATAAAATGAGGAAAACAGTATGTTAACTTAGCAAACAGACTTTATTCATTGCTGAAGATTATAAAAAATAACAGATCAGAGATGAAAGGAATGAACTAGATACAAGGAGTCATAAAAATGCATGAGTGGTAGCCATGAAAATTGATGACCCGAATAAGAGAATGAGAATACAGAGAGAAGCATATGGTCAATGAAAGACCATAGAGAAACACCTATATTTCTAGCATAGGAAGGAGAAAGATGACCCAAAAGTTAAATAGAGAGGAAAAATCAAATCAATGAAGAGATAGTAATAAATTTGAGTATATAATATAGAAAATGAAACCAAAACACAACCATAAATAAACTGATTACATTTTTCCTAAAATAGTGTCGATATTACCATAAGCCAGTAGTCTTTTATTTATAGTTCATTAATAATAATTATGCATTTGGGAATTTGAAATTGATTCATCAATAAGACAGAATAACTTTCTTTTTCAAGATATTATAAGTTTTTTCATCTACTGTACAGCCATTTTTTAATATATGATCAAAAGTGAAATTATGATTGAAAGTTTAGATTATAAATAGCCAAGTGAATTGGTATACAGTATAAGAAGTCCTCTTACTTATTTTCTTAAGCTTTTAAGGTATAAACTGCATCATTCTTTCTTTTAAATGGCTATGCAGCATCATGGATAAAATTATGCCAAATAAAAGTAACTCAACTGAACAAAGTATTCAAATTCTAGGCTCACTATTCTAATGGGAATATAGTTCATGACAATATTTTCTGCAAATTCTTCATAGAAAAAGTATTTAAATACATTTATTTTTACTTTAAAAATCATGTTTAAACTGTAATGTTTGTAATGTTTAAATTTTTCTAATCTACTAATCATGTTATTAGTTCTTTTAAGTTGTACATGACAATAGGATTTATTTTGCAATAATTATAAAAGCATGGAATATAATTTGTTCTAATTTAGTCTTCACTACTTTTCCTTTTCCTTCCCTTCTCTCTCTCCTCTCACTTCTCTCCTTTCCTTTTTGCTGCTAATCTTTCTGCTACTTACTTATAGGTGGTTTTATTTAATTTGTTTGTTTTTTTTTTGGGAACCAGAAATTGAACCCTCAGGTACTTTAACACTAAGCCACATCTCTAGCCCTTTTTTATTTTGAGAAATGGTCTCACTAAGTTGCTTAAAACGTCACTGAATTGCTGAGACTGGCTTTGAACTTTGTATCTTCCTGCCTCAACCTCTTCACTTGCTGGATGACAGGCATGTGATACCATGCCTGGCCAGCTTTTTTTGTTTTGGTTTTTCTGAATTAATGTATTGTGAACTTACATGAGAGTGAGATTCACTGCAGTATATTCGCATAAGTACCCAAGTAAGATGTCAGATTCATTCCACTGCCTTTTCCTATCCCATTTCTACTCCATTCCCTCTGTCTACTGCATTGATATTTGTTGTATTATTTTTATCCCTCTCCTTGTTTTGTATTAACTTCTGGATACTACCTTTGATTTGACCTTTGATTTTTTGGGTTTGACTTATTTCACTTAGCATGCTGGCCTCGAGTTCCATCAATTTATTGCCAGATACCATGAGTCATTCTTCTTTTTGTCTGAGTAATTCTTTGTTGTGTATATATGACATTTTCTTGGTCCATTCATCTGATGAAGGGCACCTAGGTTGGCTCCATAGCTTAGCTATTGTGAATTGAGCTCTATAAACTTGATATGTCACTGTAGTATGCTGATTTAAAAATCCTTTCTCTATATATTGAGGAGTGGACTAGCTGGGTCATATGTTATTTCCATTCCAAGTATTTTGAGGAATCTCCATACTGCTTTCCAGAGTGGTTGCACCAGTTTGCAGTCCCATCTATAATGTATGAGTGATTTTTTTTCCCACATCTTCACCAACATTTATTGTTGCTTGTGTTCTTGATAATTGTCATTCTGACTGAACTGAGTTGAAATCTCAATGGAGTTTTAAATTGCATTTCTCTAATTGCCACAGATATTGATCATGTTTTCATATATTTTTTGACTACTTACATTTCTTCTTTTGAGAAGTGTCTGTTTATTATTGCCCTTTTATTGATTATTATTTTTTTTTTGCATGTTAAGTTTTTTAAGTCTTTTTCTTTTTATATATTCTACATGTTAATGGCTTATCTGAGGAGCAGGGGCAAATACTTTCTCACATTTTATTTGATCTCTCTTTACACTTTTAATTGTTTCCTTTGCTGTGAAAAAGCTTTGTAATTTGATGGCATCCAGCTTGAAATGAACTATCACTTTAGCAAGATTTGTATAAAAATAACCGATCAAATTCAAGCAAAGTATTTTAATGATTTGACATGTCTAATAGACAAAAATGATATAACATTTCAAATACTCATAATATGTAATAGAAAAATTATCCAGAATTCTTGTTCTAAAGAAAATTTCTTAAAAATATCCCAATATACCATAACCATGTTTTCATGAAAACATGGTTATGGTATATTGGGATATTTCTTTAATTCCATTGTGATTTTAAAAATAAGAATATAATTTGGGCAATAGTACAAGGAGGTATCCCTTTCTAACATGCTAGAATGACAAAAATTAACAAGATTGAAAATAATAGCACATGCAGTCATCTGTGTAAATGGATTAATACAACTTTTTGGAAATGTATGTGCCTGTATTTTAAAGCTGAACATAATCATGCATAGCAATTCAACTCCCAGCACCAACCCAATAAAATATCACATGTATGTTCTCAAAAAATCATATTTGAGAATCATTCATAGTTCTATGAATCAATCATTCATTATTTCTAGTGGTTAATAACTAGAAAAAGTCCAAATGCCCTTGAGTAGTAAAATGGGTAACCTACAGCATATTCGCACAATGGAATAATCTATAACAATACAAATAATAAACTAATGATTCAAAAAATGAAATATTTTTACCAAAATAGTACTGAAAAGTAAAACAAAATTGAATGATATCATAGGACTTGTTTTAAAATATAATAGGGAAAATTAATACATGATATTAGAGGTGAGGGAAACAGATCTTTGGATGATCTTTGGAATATGTAAGGACTGTTAACATGATCAAAGAGACTTTTGGATTGCAAATAATAGTTTTTAATACACATGGTGCTCTGGTTAATTTCACTTCATGATAGTGTATTTAACCTTACACTTATGATTTGGGAAGTATCATCTTGATTGCTATAATTCAATCCAATTTTTGAAGCTTTATAAATAATGAATTATTATAGTTTTGCATATACATATATTTGCCTTAAATTTTATTTTCTGAGTTATATTCAAGACTATGTTTCAAATAATTTGTTAAATACAGGGATGCAAAAGTGAATGAGCAGACAATAATAGCCTAGCTAATGTAAGTTTACCATCTACATAGTGTAAGAAGAAGAAAAAAGAAAATATCATAGAGAGCAACTTTATGGAATATGACCTCATTTTTAATATAATGAAAAAAGTATAAAGGATAAGGAAATTCACAGAAAGAAGGACACTTCAGCCAGGCACGTTGGTGCATATCTGTAATCCCAATGGCTCAGTAGGCTGAGGCAGGAGGATTGCAAGTTCAAAGTCAGCCTCAGAAATTTAAATAGTCCCTTAGCATCTTTGCAAGACCCTGTCTCAGAATTTAAAAAATTAAGTAAAAACACACTAGGAATATGGCTCAGTGTTTAAGTATTCCTGCGTTCAGTCCCCTGTACCAAAATAAAGAAAGAAACAAAGAAGGAAAGAAAGAAACAAAGAAGGAAGGAAAGAAAGAAGGAAAGAAGGAAAAGGAAGAAGAAGAAGGAGGAGGAGGAGAAGGAGGAGGATGAGGAGGAGGAGGAGGAGGAGGAGGAGGAGGAGGAGGAGAAACAACTAAGTAAGTTTATAATTTGCATTGTTATATATTAGTCCCAATGCCCCATGGTATGCTTAGCATATTTGAAGACTAGAATGTATGAGTGTTGTTTAATGAGTATAGGTGGGAACCAAGTTGAAAAGAAGGACTTGGTCATAACTTTTGGGATTTTAGAAGCCATGGTACATATATAGTGGTATTACTGACTAAGACAAATGAAGCATATTATACTCAAGCAGAGTAAATGGGTGACGGGGTCCTGAGATGTGTTTTCATGTGGTAAGTTACCAGAGTACACTTTTGTAAATGATTCATTATGAAGGGAAATTTTAATGATGTTGTCAATTAACAGAAAGACTTAAGGAGGACCTGTATTACTTGACAGGAACAACTTATAGAAGGAAAAGTATATTTCAGCTCACAGATTCCGAGGTTCAGTCTATGCTCAACTGACTCCATTGCTCTTGGCCCAAGTGAGAGAAAACATGATGATAGAAGTGCATCTTGAAGGAGCACTGCTCCTCCCATAATGGCCAGGAAGCAGAGACAAAAAGGGAAAGGGGCCACAGAGAAGATCAACACCTCCAAGTCACCCCCATTGACCCACTTCCACCAGCCACATCCTGTTGGCCTACAGTTCAGTTACCACCCAGTCAGTCCACTCAAAGTAGGATGGCCTAATTAGCTTATAGCTCTGATAATCTGATAATAGTCATTTCACCTCTGACCTATCTGCATTAACACAGGAGGTTTTGGAAGACACCTCATATCCAAACCATAATAAGCAGAGAGAAGGAAAGCTGATAACAAAGGTACAGATAGCAGCAGGGATCTTCTTTCGCCATAATTTAATCAGAGAAGATTGGAATATAGGTACAAGTTCATGTACATATTTGGTAGAGGTAATAATATGAGAGAGTAGTTGTCCGACAGGATTAAAAAAGTTATAATTGAAATGTGAAGGGCTGGGGATGTGGCTCAAGCGGTAGCGTGCTCGCCTGGCGTGCGTGCGGCCCGGGTTCAATCCTCAGCACCACATACAAACAAAGATGTTGTGTCCGCCGAGAACTAAGAAAAAATAAATAAAAATTAAAATTCTCTCTCTCTCTCTGTCCCCCTCTCTCACTCTCTCTTTAAAAAAAAAAAAAAAGAAAAAAAAAGAAATGTGAAGCAAGGCCAGTCTCTACTCAAAGACAGGCTTGATTTGTAAGACAAAGAAGCAGTCACATCATCAGCATTAGTTTGCTAGATTTGCTTGTATGATCAGCATCCCAAGGAACTATCATGGTGTACATGCAAGAAAGTAGCTTTCTGCAAATAACATAAACTTGCCATCTTTTTCAGTGTGCACAAGAGAAAGCCAGTGTTCATCTAGATAATATGTGCCTGGAATTTCCAGCGTGTATTTTCTTTCATTATTTGCTTAACTTAGCTATATGTTCAGGAACAGAAGGGGAGCATTCAATAACATGGAGTTTTATTGTCCCCATTTTTTAGGAATGATACTCTACACTCCCTATGTGCATGAAAACCGTTACATTGTTATCACAGTTACCTGCAACTTCCCTTGGGCAAGCACATCAGGGTGTACACTGTAACCTCTTCCCACTACAGCAGTACAAAGAGCAACAGAATATGATAAGCCCAGCTATAAGATCAAGCAGAGAACACAACGTATCTCCTGGTTGCAGGAAGAAATTATAACCAAGCAGAAAAGGGATCAATGCTGTTTGGTTATAGCAGTAGTACGGGTTTGCAAATTATTTAAAGGCAAAGTTACACTATGATAATCTTCAGGGGTATACACACAACATTCTTTTTTTGAGGATGGCACAGTTGCTTCCCTATGTTGCTGTTAGCATGTCTAGCACCATTCTACCCAGAAGGACCACCTTTCACATTTGTGTACCTACTTTATAATGCAAAGTTCTGACTCTATGAGTATGTTTAAGGCAGCAGCCTTGTATTTTGATAAAGTTTCAACCTGAAATGTAATGTCAGCATTTGCTGCTGGAAGAGAAAGTATTGCAAGTGGGTAAAGCCATAGGCAGCATGAATTGCTCTATGACAACTCTTGCAAGGTCACAATTGTTAGGGCTGTAGACAAAATTGAAAGTAACTTTACTTGTATATGATAGGTCTCTTCCAAATGTATTGTTCAATCCAGTTATGTGGAAGATGTAGTTACTCAGGTGTGCCATAAGCACACAACCATAACACCAGGGGAGGAATATGCTCCCATTTGGGCTGTTCAACATTGGCTACACCCCAAGCCAAGAAACAGAGGTTGGAAGGATGTGAATGTTGGTTGGTAAAAAGGCACATGAAAAATGGAAGAGTACACACTCCATTCTGATTCAGCTACTAAGGGTGTCCTGTTGGGTTAAATTGGGAATGTTTATGGTTTTCATTTACTAGTATAGAAAGTAAAATTACTTTTACAAAGTGAAATTACTAATACTTGCTAAACCTCAAGTGTAGAAGAACATGAAGCAGATTTCATAAATAAAAGTATCAATACACAATGGGAATCCAGAAAAAAATGGCAGACAACATGGTTGACTATGCAAACATGAGTAAATTATGAGTGATAAATTATATAGTATAAGAATAAAATTAAATAGTCCAGCAAGTTAAAATCTAGTGCAAAGTATATATTTTTATTAAATACCTTATCTGAAAATTTTCAGCTTATCATGTATCCATACAGCAGTTAATGAAAACATGAAATTTATCCTTTCCCACTGAAACATAATTTGCCAAAAATATGCTAATTTTGTGTTTCATTAAACTTAATTTCTTAGATGGTTGTTTTTCATTAAATGTAATAAATTAGAAAAACTCAAGTGGACTAGATGAAAAAATAATTTGAGGAGAAGTAAATTATGGAGTTTACAGAAAAAATATGTACTATAATAAACATCTAAGAGTATTTCCATCAAGGGCAATCTCTGGGCTGAGCATTTAGGTTGAACAGAAAGATCAATAACAATTAAAAAGTCTTGATGTGAAGTAATTCTTATTTTAAATATTTTATGTCTCTTAAATCAAATTTTTTTCAAAGAATGCTTTTTGTGGCTGTTAATAAATTAGGGACATAAACATCTATTATCTAAGAATAAACTATTTTGTTTTGCCTATTGATTAGAACAATCTATCCTTGCCATTGAGTTATTGTATTTCTTTTTCACGTTAAACATTTGCCATTTCCTTTATTTTTTTTTAAAAAAGGATATGATTTCTAGGATGCTGACAGAGTGTCCTAGTTTATCTCCTTCTGAATGCCACAGTTTTACACTAGAAAGAGTCAGCATTTCCAGGATGCTAATACCAAATTTAAGTTTTAAAAATACCTTTTTGCATACACTTAGCATCCTCCATAGCCTGAATTGAAAACGGAGATGCTCTCTCACAGAAACAGCTATTTCTACTTTCCATGTGTCCATGGTCACAGTCACCCAAAAGCACCTCATCAGAAACTGTGATTCATGCCTCTGCACTTTCAGACCAGTGATATTTATACACCAGGGTTTAGTCATTTCTAAAGTTTCTTTTTTTTCTTTTATTACTCAAATAAGTACTAAATGATTCAAAGTAAACTCTCTCTAATGAAACTTTCACAAATTCTTTTTTTTCTCTTTTTTAAAAATATTGTTTGGTTTGTCAATGGATCTTTTTTTTTATTGGTTGTACAAAACATTACAAAGCTCATGACGTATCATCTTCCATACATTTGATTCAAGTGGGTTATGAACTCCCCTTTTTTACCCCAAATACAAGTTGCAGAACAGTCATTAATATGGTATTATGTAAAAATGTGGATGTGTAACTGATGTGATTCCACAAATTCTTTTTAAAATCTCTATACCTAATGATTTTGAATTTTAGTTTACTTAATATACTCATATGATGCCTCCAAATGTCTTTATATATCATAGAAAACACAGAATCTCACAGATTTTTATTTATTTTATTTTATTATTAAAATTAAATTTTAAAAAAAATATTTTTAATTTTTTAGTTGTCTATGGACCTTTATTTTAGTTATTTATGTGTAGTGCTGAGAATGGAACCCAGTGCCTCATACATGGTAGGCAAGTCTTCTGTCACTGAGCTACAACCTCACCCCCTCCAGGAAAAAAGAAGGAAAAATACTTTCTCTTTCTCTCTCTCTCTCTCTCTCTCTCTTTTATTGTGTCTGTCTATATACTTATACAATAAAATTTGTTGTTTCAGTTCTTTAGAGTACAGAGTGGCCACAAGAGTCAAGTAATAGTCAAGACCTTTAAGCTTTTTTGAAGAATAACTGATGATGGTTACTTGCAAAATTTCAGGGAATAAGTGTGAACTTGGTCTTTCACAATCAAAGATTTTCCAAAGAACAGAGGCAAGTATATTCTTTAGGTATATTCTTTAAGAAGTAAATAAGATAGATTTACTTTGGAGAAAAAAGACTTATAAGGACTGCAGTCATTTATAAAGGCATATTGGTAGAATCAAGAATGTCAGATGGAATAAATAGGATGTTTAGAAATATAATAATATAGAATTGAAACAGGAAAACAATAAAATACATACAAATTGAGAGAGATAGAACTGAAGAAATACAGAAATAGAGACAGAAACAGTGCTGAAAATAGTTAATAAATGAATAATAAAGATGAGAGAATCAGAATGATGTTTTTGTAGAGATGTCAATGATATATTTAAGTGAAGATGTAGTATAGAGTAATATTAAAAATAACTCATTGGCTTTAGAAAAGAAAAATTAATTTATACATATGTATGTTTATGTGTATATATATTTACATATTTATGTTATTTATTTTTTATAAAAGATATAGACGGAAAAACTAATTATCAATGTGTACACATTTCAGCTAAGTATGGATTTAAGAATGGGAATTGGAGCATTTTGAACTTCTTACGATTTTTCTTTTTACAATGAGTATCACCTCTTGAGGAATTAGTAGAATAAAAACAACAAAGCAAGAGAAAGAGAAAGAGAAATAAAGTGGAATTTATTAATGTCACAAGAATGTATGTATGATTGGACTGGGGATATAGCTCAGTTGGTAGAGTGTTTGCCTTGCATGCATAAACCCTGGGTTCGATTCCCAGCACCCCCTCTCCCGCCCACACACACACACACACAAGAATGTACATATGTTTAGGAACTGGTCCTGCCTCTTATACCCAGTTAGGGATTTTGAGTGTGGACAAACTGCTAATTTACTCTGAGAAAAGTGGTGTTTCTACAGGCTCTGAACTTAGATCATTACCCCCTAAACTTTAGCTCATTTTCACATTTTTATTACCTGGCATTCGATTTTTTGAATGGAGTAGTCTGATAAGCAATAAGGAAACTCAGATATTAAATATTTTTCAAGCACTTCCAAGGTTGTCTACAAGCCAGTTTGGGAGAGAGTGATATATGTTACTGCATTTGTCTTTTCCATCAATTTCATGATTGGTGCAGGAATGAAGGTCATCCTACTCAGAAGGAGCAAGGTACTTAGAGCTTATATTCTTAAGGGTTTTTTGTAAGTTATGAACAAACAGTAGACATGCAGCATTTTAAAGTTTGAAATAAAACTTTAATTAAGCAAGTATAATCAGTGATTTTCCTTACTATAATATTTTATTTTTCATGTATTTGAAATTTGCTTGACATTTTTCTATGAACATTTTCATGTTATGATTTAAACATGAGAGACATTCAAGTTGAGAGGTAAACAACTTTTCCCCTATTTAATGCTTTGTGAAGACTAAGTAATATACCAGGTACTTTTAAAAAAATACTTAAATCAGTAAAGGTACATGAATTTCTACATTCTTCTTTTAGCTCTGTATGTATTATGCATACCAGTTTGTACATTTATGCATAACTATAGAATAATTGATAATAATTTGTAAGCCATATCAGTTTTTAAAAAGCAAAACAGGCAATCATTGTGATTGTGTGTGTGTGTGTCCAGTATCTGTGTATGTGTGTGTGTGTGTGTGTGTGTGTGTGTGTGTGTTTGCAGTACTATGTATTGAATACAGGGCACACAACTGTCAGGTGAATGCTTTACCACTAAGCCACATGCCCAGACCCTGTTTATATGTAAAATTTTGTATGTATTCTATGTGTACTTTATATTTCATTTACATGGATACATAAATGAATAATTTACCTAAATGAGCTATATAAAACAGTTCAATACTTTAAAATGCATTTGGAAACAGGAACCAAAAGTCCAATAAAATAATAAACTGCAATACAACACAATTACTCAGGACACATAAGTATATATTGGCTAGGGTAACATTTTCTTTCACATGAAAAAACAAAGTTTTTCTTCTTTAGCAAACATAGTATTCAGGCCTCTAATATCCTTCACATTTGATATGATGATATTTTCATGAATTCACTCTTTAACAATGTAACAACCTTTTATCAATTGCATATTTGTTACAAATCCCATAATAGCCTACTGCTTCTTTTCATAATATTCACCTAATGCTTTCTTCCATAAGGAAGGTTGGTAACATATATATTGTTAATGTGTTCCTATTTCTACAGTTAAAAAGCACGACAAAGAAGGCTTAAAATAACAACAACAACAAAATTACTATCTTGCAGCTCTGTATGTCAGAAGTCAGACTTGTTTCTCAACTGAGCTAACGGTTTTAGTATAGCCCTGTGCTGATCAAGAAGTTCCAGGCAGAAATACAAATCCTTGATTTTTCCAGTTTCAAGAAACTGCACAAATAACTTGGCTCTTGACTTTCTTTTTCTATGTTCAAACCAGTGGCCTTAGATCCAGTCCTCAGAAAGCATCACTGACATCTTATTTGCCTCCCTGTATCACCTTCATAGACCCTGTGACTACATTGAGTCCACTTTTTAAACCAGGATCGTACCCTGTTTGAGGTTCTCTTTGCAATTCTAATCTTCCTTTTTCCATGTGACATCATGAAATCACATGTTTCAGGGATTAGGATATACATATCTTTGGGAGCCAATAATCTTCCAAACACAATAGTTTCAATGTCGTCACATGAGGCACCTTTATATTTCTAATATTTTTTAAAAATATTGTAACTTGTCACATAAGACTGAGTTTCGGATCCCATCTGAGAAGTAAACATTCAGAATGAAGCTCAGTTGAAAAACATCTAGATAATCAAGCTGATCATTGAACAGATAAATTAAAAAAGAGGGATTTTATAGCTCTGATCAGGCTGCTGTTAATGGTGATGGTAGTGATGGATGTGGTGGGGGTTGTAGTATGTGTGGGGGGATTAGTTACATGAAGTCTTAAAGTACTAGGGTTTGAACCAGGGATGCTTTACTACTGAGGTACATCAGCAGATTTATTTATTTGTTTGTTTTATTTTAACACAAGTTCTCACTAAGCTCCTTAGGACCTCCCTAAATTGCTGAGACTGGCCCTGAAGTTGTAAATCCTCCTGCCTGAGCTTTCTGAGATGCTGGGATTACAGGCATATGTTGCCATGTCTGTCTTAAAACAATGTTTTCATTGTTGTGAATATTATTGAAATAATCTTGCAACATATTATTTTTGCATTTTTGCACAAATATCAGATTTACAACTTAATTGTTATCTCATATTTTGTGCTAAAACTGCAGATTTACAACTTATTTCTTAATGATCTCTCTTGCACTTAAATCTAGCCATAAATCACTAACAGGATAGCAAAATAAAAGAATATAGTTCATTAATCAGAATATTAAGGGAGGAAGGTTTTAATATATGTCTACTCTTATCTCATTAAAATTATTTGTAGAATAATCCGGAATTGAAAGTGAAATTTTAAAGAATTATTAATAAATGAGATATACTGTATAATAAAAAGTGGTCATATCTGAAAAACAAACATTTGGCAAAAGTAATACATTAGAAAACAAGAACTATAGTAATGAATAAAATACATGTGTGTGTAAACCAATAAATTTGTGGCTATATTTGTTTTTATAATATCAAGAATTTTTCAGTTGTGTCTAAAGTCAGATTTAAATTGAATCTAAAATGATTACCATAAATAAATAAGTCTGAATAAAGTAAGCAATTATAACACATAGACCCTTTAAATTGATATATATATAATATCATATATATGATATTATATATAAATATAATTATATTATGTCCACAGTAAACTGTCCATAATGCACATCTGAAGTATGCTGCTGTAACAGATTTATTTTCTCTCATTTCAAGGGAGCTGGGAAGACCAAGATTATGGCACTAGCATCTGGTAAGAGCCCTTTTACTATGTCTTCACATGGCAGAGAGCAGAAGAGAAAACACTACCCCAAGCCTGCTTTATCCTAGTATTGATTCATTCCTGAGAGTAGAGACCCCATGACCTAATAACCTCAGTTCTCAGTAAGTTTCCATTGAAGATTAGTTTTCCAACATATTAATGTGAAGAAATTAAGCATATTCAGACCAAGCGTCAAGGATGCTGATGTATTTGGGAATTTCCATTTCAATAATTTAAGACAATTCTCAAGACAATCTCTCCTTCAAATCTGTCTTTTCCTGGTTTTTAAAGACACTCCATTGCCTGAAGTTTCTCCTCTCACTCTAGCTACTTCTCAGCTTCCATAGTTGGTTCTTCCTCAATTTACAAACCTCAGTGTTGGGTGTTACAGGTCCTGGCCCACGTGTTTTCCATATTTTCTCTCACAGTTTCTTTACTTTTGGATGCAGTGTATGAGCATTAAAAGTCTTTCACTTCCATTACACAGCTCTTCCCCAGGCTCTGTACTGTGTATTCAATAGACCCATTGATACCCCCACATGAGCACCACAACCTAAAAATATACAAAACAGTTCTTCATTTTTACTGCCTCACTACTTTTCTTGGAATTTTGATTTTTCTTTATTCTTTCCATTTTTAGGGAACATCAATTGTATCCTTCTTGTTTAGCACATAATAAATAAAATATGACTTTTACCATCTTTTCCTCCCACCCCTGATATACCATATACCACATCAAAACCTTTTAACTTTATCTTCAAGGTGAATATAGAATCCACCTCTTCCTTCTACCTCAATTGCAGATAGTCTGTCTCAAATCACCACCATCTCTTCCCAGAATTATTGGGGTAGATCTATTACTGGGCTCCCTGAATTTATCCTGACTCCTCTCTACCCTAACTGCAATGGTCAGAGATCCTTGCTGAAATGTAAGTAAGATAATGCCAATTCTCTGCTCAGAAACATATGACCATTTTAACTTCCCTAGGAGAAATCCAAGTACAAACACTAATCTGCAAGATCTTAGTCCATTGTATGCTGCTATAACAAAATGACACAGACTGAGTAATTTATATATAAAAAAGTATTTCTTCTTATCTGAGAGCTGGGGAGTCCAAAATCAAGGCTCCAGTATGAACTGAGGACTTTGATACTGTATTAATTCATAGTAAAAGTTGGAAGATAGAGAAAACCCAGTCCTGCAAGCCATTCCTATAAATGACCCTAGTCCATGCATGAGAATATAGCTCTTAGGACATGAATGCCTTTCATTTTGCCACAGTTTGCAACACAGTTGCATTAATGATGAAGTGTTAAGAAAAGGATGGTTATGCCCTATTACTTAAGTCCAGTTGTGCGGACCTTCTTTTTATTCTTCAAATAAGCCAGGTATGCTCTGTCCCTAGAATTTTGTACTTCTCATTCTTCCTGGAATATGGTTCCCAAGATATCAGCATTGTTCATATCCACACTTCCTCCAAGGCTTCAGTCAAAGTATTTTCAGTGAGGGCTTCCTAGACATCTTACCTAAACATCAAGCCACCATTTATATATTTGGAACTTTTGTTTCCCGTTTCTCATCTCTCTCTCTCTCTCTCATCTCCTTAATGAATTCCGTTTTATACAAATACTATAAAATGTTAGCTGTTGACTTGATTCCCATCACTTTTCCCAAATAGACTAAACCTCCATCAATGAATGAAAAAAAAATATATATATATAATTTAGTATATAGTACAGGAAATACAATTTAATACTTAATAGGGCTTTTTTTAAAGAAAATAAGACAAAATTCTAAAAGTAAAATGTTGATCAACAAAATAGAAGACGTTAATAGTATCTAAGAACTAATTTACTTTTCAATCTTAACAATTTAAGTCTTTCTCTTCTACATCTAAATTAAGTAGAACCAATCAGTAGATAAAGGGGTTCTCCATAGAACCATCAAATTTGCATATTACTAAAATATCTTTATGTTTATACTGTCAAGACTAATTAAAATTATAGCTTCTGTTTCTGATAAAATTACTAATTAAACATACTTTAAGTATAAAGATAATATAAGCAACAACAAAAGCACAAAGGATACATATTTGTTTCAAAACTTTTTAAAGCCAAATGGATTTTTTACGTTATCCTTTTTCAAATCAAAACACATATAAAATTGTGTTTCAAGTTTAATAAATTATTTACTTTTTCTAGAAATTTATCAATATTTAGAGTGATCCAAATTATTAAATTAATGTTAACTTTGTAGGAGTATTATTCCCTCATTTTTGATATTTTGGATTTCTTCCTTTTAAAAAAAAAATATTTATTTATTTATTTTTGCACTGGATGGTTTCCTAATGATTTGTTTCTAAAAGTTATTTTATTTAAGGGAATATGCCCTTCCTTTCTTTAACAATAGATTGCAAGATTTTTCTCAAAATAAGTATTTCAAAAAACTTTTAATTTTCACTTCCTCAAGAAATAAATGTAAATAACAATTTTATCACACCTGCGCCAAACTGGTTTGAAAATGTTTTACAGTATAATGATTCAATAGGTTAAAATAGCATTCTGTCTTGTTTATACTATATTGATGACCATGTGTTTAACCTAGAAAGATTTATTTTTAAATACTATTCATAACTGGTAAACTGAAAATAATGATCTCAAGTAAAACTGTCAGTCACATCTAGTTGTGTATAATTACATAAAAGTCAATTATAAGTTACATAGATTAATTCAAAAGCCTTCAACATAATGACAACAAAAACCTATTTGAGGATCTTTATGTTTATGAAAATTTATTATGAACTGGAATTGAGAGTTGAATTCTTTTATTTTTTTTAAATTTTGTTTTTAGTTGTAGGTACACATCATACTTTTAGTTTTTTTTTTTTTTTTTTATTTGTATGTGGTGCTGAGGATTGAACCCAGTGCCTCACACATGCTAGGCAAAAGCTCTACTGTGGAGTCACAGACTCAACCCCCAAAGCTGAATTCTTCTTCAGTGGAAAATGTAGAAAGCCTGAATTATTTTTACCAACAATTTCACCCATCATATTCTATGTAGTACAAGTATAATCTTGAGAAGATCAGTGTTGAAATTGAACATCTCATAATTTAAATATTTGTTTCAATGAAAAATTGAATACTTTGGGGATTAAACTTTATTCACTTTATTTTCAGAAAAATTCCCTAAGTTTATGTAGCTTAGCAATGTGAAATCTACATACCAGGCTTTCATTTTCCACAGAAGCAACATCTGGGCATTTAGGATGCAGCAGAGCAAGTGTGCCTATAATATCTGCTTCTACTTTTCCTCTCTGTTTACTTCCCTGGAAATATCTTCCTGGAACATGTACTACACTTAGTCAAACATTATGAGCACAGATAGAAATACTAAATTATTTAATTTGTGTCGGCCTCTTTACTCTTCCTTAAAATATTTTAGCAGGGGACTATTAAATAAATGGTAGTATATCCCTATAATCATATGCAACAATCAAAATGAATCATAGTCAATATTACATGGCACCTACCAATCTGAACTACCTAAACATAATGAGAAAAAGAAATCTCTTAATATTGAGTCAAATCAAGCTTGTGCATATGGCACACTTGACTTTTGTAAGCAATTATAAATTCTATATATAATCACATGGAATACAAATATGTTATAATATTAACTGCATATAGTATCAACTGATATTTACATTCTAAATACTGGTTCATGTGAAGATATGAATGTACATATATCGCTATATCTTTCCCTTTAAATAAGTTAACTTTATAATCACATAAAGATATCCATACTAATCTATTGATAGAAAAAGTAATTTAAAATATAAACATTTGCAATAATATTCACTGTTGAAGAGTAAATCTCAATTTACATATTTACCATTTCTGTAGTTTTGTAATAAAATTTAAATATGGACAATAAAAGGATAGAAATGAGAGCAAAACTGAGCACTATGACTTCACTTTACAGAATTTAACACTGAAGATGTTCTTATTCCTTTATGGGAAATCATTTTGAAAAAGAATAGTAGGCATTCTCTAGATGTTTTTTATCCAAATTAGAATAGCAAGAATTTCCCCTGCTGAATCGATCCTTACCCAATGAATCACCAAATACACTGAATCTATGATTTACTCAAATTGGCATCGATCCTTACAAATTATAGTAATTATACTACTCTGTACATTTAGGTTTTGTACTTATTTTAATCCCATTTTGCAGAAGAGGAAAATGGCCTACAGACAAGCCACAGGGAGCACAGTAATTCATGACAGTATACAGAGTCTTACCTTGTCCTCAAATCATCAACTTCAATACTCACCCATGGTGCTCATCACAATTAAGAATGGTTCTTTTTAAATCAAGATTTTTTTTTTTACTTATATAGGTTTTGTACACTTCAAACAAATCCAACCATACAGAATTCTAGAGTGAACATCATTTTCCAACAACCCACACATACACAAATGCCCTTCAAAATAATAAAAACAATTATAGAGTCAATATCTTTAATTTCCTTAGATTTATATTAAAGTTTCATCTGAAAACAAACAAATTAAAGTGTAATTTGTGTTCAGCTTAACATCTGCACTATCCTCCAAGTATGTGTTTCCTCTTATGCTACAATATGTTATTGTATGATAATATAGCCCCAATCTCTCAGTTTACAGAAAAATGATACTGATAAAGTCCTTCACTGTATTTGGATAGGACTTAATTGGAACCTTTAAACTGAAATTGTTTAATTATCAAAGCAAGAGGGAGGAGAGGATCTGCAGAGCACCCAAACTGAAGTTCACCTGGGCAGCTTCCTATACATACAGCATACACGTGCCTGCTTTCTATATCTTCTATATACATGCATAGTTTTTGCTCCTAGAAGTGGTTCTTAATGGGGGTGTGTTTTTAATATGCCCCAGGGAATAGTTAACACTATATAGGAATATTTTTGGTAGTCAAAACTTAATGGTACTGCTACCAAGATACCCACGTGTAGTGAGTAGAGAACAGGGACATCGCTAAGCATACTATGATGCACAGGATACTCCTTGGCGGAATTATGCAGCTGCAAAGATCAGCAGCATAAAAGTTAAGAAGCCCTAATCTCAAATATAATTCTATAGATATGTATGATGCATATCATTAAGCAAATTAAATAGTGTAAAGTACTCATTTTAAAAAACAAAAGAACACTTTACACATTATGTCTTTACTCTCCCAATGTACTGTACTAATCATCACTAGACTACATTGTATCAGATATATGGGTTCAGGATAAGTTTTTTTTTTTTTTTTCAATATGTTCAATAGGTTTTCTTCTTAAATCTGCTGAAATGTACAAACGTGTTTAGATTATTCAGGACCAGTAAGTGAAGATGCAGATATGTTTTTAAAAAAATGCTTTTAATTCGTAATCATGAATAAGCTAAAAACAGGTAGGACACACAGACTTGTAAACATGTGGTCTATATTCATTAGGCCACAAAAATCAATGCAATGCATAATAATCTTATTTATATTAACCAATAAAAAAGCATATTTTCTATATATAGCACCTTTCATCTGAAAAATTCATAAAGTTTGGCTGACTCATTCACTCTTATCATTCCACTATATCCATTTGAAATAGGTCTTTGTGAGAAATAATAATTTATAATCATACAGCATATAGACTTTCCCAAGTCCTGGTTTAGCCCCTGCTCTAACTAGTTATATTCATCATTTACTGGATTCAGTTATAGCTAGAGTTTCTAGCCACTTACTTTTCTTTTAATATTATGTTGTCCTTTGCCATTGGGTTATCTTCCTTGGGGCACTCTTTGCAGCTAAAATAGCATATCTTCATTTTCTACCTCCCCATGTTGTCATGTAGGCAATTGATTCTGACCATTACCATCATTCTGTTTGTTTTCTTAGGTTAGCTATCTCTCTAAAAAAGCATCAGAATTATGACTAATAAAACAATTATCCACCAAAGCCCATTAAGTGTATACCTTATGTAGTGAATAATGGGGTGATCTATAGCATTAATTTATTATCAGTAAATCTGGAATTAAATACATAACAAGAGTCTTGAAGAAAACAGCAATGGTGATTGGTGCTTAGACCAGAATGCTACAAAACTAATTCTACTAGTATCACATCCTTCCTTCCTCCTCTCACTTCCCACAAGGTACACTCATGATGTAGTCTGAACTTCAAACTCTTGATTTAGAATTAAATATGTTCTATGAACTAAAACAGAGAATAATAGTCACTGGAAAAGGAAAGCCCCCTGCATTGAAAAATCTGCTAGTGAGCCCAGCATGGAAAATAAAGGTTGGAAAACACAGGCTGAACCTGTAGTTAGTTTTCTGGCTGCATAACAAAATCTTTCTCTGATCTGTCTCTTGGCTCAAAGCACTGATGCCATCACCTGAGCAAACCGAAGACCATAATATATTTAGCTAATTATTTTATTTTTCTTGATTTCTAACAAGGAACTAGCAAGGAATGTTTATACTCGGTTAAAGAGAAACCTCATTAAATACAATGGATATTAAATTTTAAAGAATCAATAACCCTCTCTGATACAATTCTCATTTTCACCTGTTACGTATGAGAGGTTTGCCTTCCTCTACATCTACACACAACATACACACAACACTCACACACACACACACACACACACACACACACAAACATACATAAAGGCACAATTTTACCTTGGTTTTAAAATGTGAAATTTAAGATAAAATAATATTTATTTCTACACTCAAACGAATTAGCTTCAGGAAGTTAACAAAAGGCAGTGAATGAGAGTTCACAAACATAAGGGCACATACTATAAATAAAGTGTGTTGTTCTTCACAGGAGCCTAATTTCTTTACATGCATCATTTGTACTGCCCTTAAAAAAAAAAAAAAAGTAAAAGTTTCACCTTAAGCCTTAATGAGCATTTTATGTAAGCAGTTCTTAGGAAGAAGAAAAAAATGAAAGAAAGAAAATACAAGAATTGCTCTGCTGCAGTTTCAGTGCTCAGCATGTAATTTTACAGGATACTGGGAAGACAATAATTAAAAAGCTCTATCAAAAAGCCAATTTCAATATCCCTGCTTGATTCTGACGATGCTTTTCCTCACTTTTACAGATAAGCATAATCGACAGCTTATACTGATGCCATCACTATTCAAATGTGCCTTGAAGAGTATCATTCCAACTTCTTCAGGGGCAGGGCAGATAACAGCACATCCACAGACCAACATAAACAGAGACCCAGCTGGATTAGCAGACTCACATTCCGTAGGCTCTATGGCAACATTCCTGCATAAGAAAATACAAATTCATGCTAGCAGAAGGCTGCCGGCGTGAGCTACAACTTTCCCATTAGCACTAGATCCTGTAAAACCCATCCGAAAGGAAGATTTCACCAAATACAGTTTGACTCAGAACGGGGTAAGCAACCCCACTGCACAAAAATATTAATGTCACGACAGATTAAAGTGTCATGTATTGAAGCCTTACCTTGGCTGATTTGCCCTAACTGCTGGAAAGGAACTTAAATTATGAGAAGCAAAGAGGGGACTTTCTCAGAGCTCCGTGCACAGCCGCTCAGGTCCTCGGAGAGCCCAGACTCCGGCTCCGCGCACCTCCAGCCCTGGGCTCCCAGACTCGGTCTCTGCAGCTCCGGAGCGCGCCTGTGATTGGCTGGCAGCGCCTGTCTGCCTGATGCTCTGCTCTCCCTGTCTCTCCTCCTTCCTCTTCTTTCTGGCTCTCCTCTCTGCTTCCTTCCCCTTCAGCCTCTTTCTCCCCCCTCCCACCCCAACGTATATAGTTTGGGGGCTGCACAAATTCTGAAGCACGCGGAAATGATACCCTTTAGCCCCATCGACAAGGTCATATGGAAAACAAGATAATTAATAACAATCATTTAAACAAACAAACAAACAAACAAAAAGCCTAAGCTCTTGAAAAATGACAGCAAGGACTCCGTGACAGTTTAACCCCTCTATTCTCTCTGGGGGAGGGAACACTAGGGCGAGAAGGGGTTTGTTAGATGGAGTGGGAGTATACAACGCGCGGGGACGAGAAATAGCAGGCAGTGCAGGCGCTGATGTGGCGAGCTGGTAATAAATTTTCATATTTCCGTGCAAAGTCGTCACAGCCTGCTAAACATTCAACTGCTGGCTCATTCATCAGCGAGCCATAGTCCAGTGGTAGCCGTGAGATTTAGCTTGAGTGATGCCCTGTAATGTCTTACCCCAAAGTACTCAAGGCATGGAGGGTTGACATTAGAAAGAGCTTCCTTTTGGAGGTCAGCAATATATTTGTGAAGATGAATAGAAGCTGCAATGCCTTTCCAACCCACTTCGCTTTTGCCAGGAAAACTAACACGCACGTGAACTTCTCACCTCTTATTACTACGGAATAAATTAAAACGATCTGTAAAGTACATAGCTTTTGATAACAGAGATTTCCGGCCTGACTTGCTGTACTCAAAATTGATGTTAACAGCTGAAACAACTTCACTATTTCCTCCCGCATGCAGTCACCCACTCTCACCCATTAAGAACATCCACAATCCCCACTTAAAGTAGTGTAGTAAACAAGTGTAGGAGTCTATCTAAATTGAATGACTATTCCAACAGTCCCTTGGCAGACATATTAAGAATTATAATACAAAATTGATAATCATCGCAAACACTAAAAGAACATTGTTGCTTTTTCTACTGAGTTGATAAAACTACAAATGCCCAGATTCAGAGGTTTAAAAGAACAAAAAGTCTTAAACCTAGGAATGTCATATAATAGGGGGAACAGAAGATATGGATTCAGATCCTGTCTAGGATTTTCACCTATATCTGAGCATATGTAAGTTTTTTTTTTTCCCACTTCTTCGTCTTCATAGGACTTTTCTAGATTATTTTCACTTCAAAGAGTCTTTGTGAAGATTCAATGAAAACCTGTATAAGTTTTCCTTATTTATGGAAAAATTTTGGCAAAGGTTATTTTGCTTGTAACCATCCCTTTCCCGGCTCTAAAAAAAAGGCACTGAGTTTGAAGAGAGTAAGTGATATTTATAAGAATTTTAAAGAACAAAGAGGGAATGTTGTGAATCACCTGCAGTTAAATTTAACTGTCTTTATTTCACTTGAGTGATGTAGAATTCAGAGGAATTTATTTTGCTTTTGAAGTTTAATATATATTAAAAAAAACTATATAGGGGGTGGGGTTGTGGCTCAGTGGTAGAGTGCTATCGTAGCACATACGTGTGAGGCTCTGGGTTTGATCCTCAGCACCACATAAAAATAAATAAATAAAATGAAGGTATCCTGTCCAACTACAACTAAAAAAATAAAAATATTTTAAAAGCCCTATATAAATAAAAAGAAAGTATATGGATTAGATTATTTCCAGTTGTGAAGGAATTACATATTAAAGGCTTAGATGCTGCTAAGAAAGATGTTAGAGGTCAATTGGAATTGAAAATCTACAAAATTTAAACTATTAAAGAAAAATAGAATAGAAAGAATAGCATTAGAAAGATGAGTCCAGATTATATATTAGTTGTGCATATCCTCTCTCGAAAGGCTTCTAATTCAAATGTCAGATGTGCCCTGCATAGTGAGTTGAGTGCAAATTCTTAGTCATTTTTAGTTATTATATGAGCTATTTAAAATGAATGCATTTCAAATCTTACTATGTTGATGAAGCTATGGACACATAAGTTAAGATATAGTTCTGAAAATAAACAGAATTTATAGAATAGATTTCAGTCTGTAAGAGGTCATGTAGAACAATTTTAAAAATTCACATTATGGCATTCTTTAGAGAAGCCTAACTTTATTTGACTGTCCTTGATCAAATGAAATAAAAAGTCTGTTTGCCTGCTTGTTATTGAAGTCTTTGCTCAGGCACCAGCAATGAACATCGTAGGGAGGCACTTGAAAACAAAATATGTTTTTGCTAAGCTTCCTTGGTGGTTTTCCCTGGATAAGACCATAATAAGTACATCCAGTGGACTGTCATAATGGAAGTCAACAGGCACTTACTCCTGAGTGGGATGACATGCAGGGGGAATTGTCAAAACTGCCAAACAATACAATCCATTTCTGGAAAAAGAATTCATTCACCAAGGGAGGATTTGTATCACTGAGACTGCACTCAGATTAAGGGCTCTAGATTCTCCACAAATCCAATGGTGCAATGTACACTGGATTTAAGTGGCTTTTGAAGTTTGATATTCTGAAACTGTGCCAACTCCTCCTAGCCACAGAAAAGTGAACCTGTCAGCCACTAAGTACAGTTGTTGTATTTTCAAGTTAAAAAGAAGGAGGCAGGTGAACCAAAGCAGAAGCTGCTTGGGAAAAGGCAGGTGGTGGGCAGGTACTTATTTTCTCTTTATGTCAGAGATTATTTTAAAAAAATAGACAATGTATCAGTCAACAGGATTTATTACATAGCTAATCTCTGAAACTGAAAGTATGGACATTTCTGATACTGAGTCCCCTCTTATGTTTCCTTAGAAGAGTTATAAGAATCATTTTAGCTGGTGACAGAGAAGCATCCAACACAGGATTGATGCTGGTTCGACTATAGAAACTGGAAAGATAAAATTGTAGTGCTAAGCTGTGATCATTTTCTGAGAGAGAAACTCAGAAAATTGTCTCTTTAGATGTCATCTCATGCTCAATTTTACCCTGGAAATTTAGGAGGCTGCATAATGCTTTTAAACATAAATGAAGAAAGGATGTAAAAGCAATGTAGTGATTACCTTGTTATAATTCAACATTTAGAACAATCAACCATGCAAACATGGTGTACTGGTTCATTTTAAAAACAGTCCTGAAAATATATAAAATACATAAAAGTTTATATATGTTTCACATAAATAACTTGATATTTTGATATATGTTTTGTGTAATGATAATTACATTGCAACAAATTAATGTATCACCTCTTCATACCTACTATTTTGTTTCTAATAATAAAGTAAGATAAGTGATTTCATCTTATGTCAGAAACACAGGTGGTAAAAGTTATGAAGCAATGGACAAGTTTCTGTGCAATTTTTTATGTGTTTTGATAACAAGGACTATAGTTTACATATTTTGGTTAAATAACAATAGAAAACTTATGGTGATAAAAACATCATCTCTAATTTTATTGTTAAAGATAAGTGAGTAAGTTTCAACTTTAGTCAATCTTTTATCAAACTTCAGATTAAGAAGTGTAGAATACTAGGAAATTATTGATTCAAGGAAATGAAGTACTATAATCTATCAAATTTATTTGAAAAAATACTGTCTGTGTGATTAATTCTTAAAAGTAGTGTTGCCTTTACTCAAAACAATAGTAAGTTCAACAAGTGCACATTTTTAGTATTCTTAAATGTATGCAAAATATAAAATATTCAATGGGCTTCTTGGATCCAATAGTATATTATTGATACTTGACAAATAAAAAAGTAAAACTTAGTTTCTATTATATATGCACTTTATATTGGCATAATATAATTGCTGCACTGTAAGTAACAAAATGTTCACACTGATTTCCAAGAAACTTGAAAATATACTAATTATGAAATAATTATGAACTAATTTTAATGATGAATCTTGCTGGACATGAATCACATAAAGTACATGATTGAATGTTAAAAAATAATAGTACTGTACATAAGATAAAATTATGGTGAAGGCAGATAGTTCACATAGACTAGAGGGGAATAGTTTCTCCAGCTTTCAAAGATCAAGTGAATATGACTTCTATAAAATTAGGGAATATTTAACTGAGTGTGGAGCTTGGCAAAATCATAAGATGCTTTGGTAAAGATGTGAGAGAACCAGAGTTAGGAAAATCCTGTGGGATTCCTACATCTACATTAGTCAGAGGAACATTCCTCCATCTAAAGTGCTAAGACTGGAAATAGGGGCAGTGTGTAACAGGGAATTTTGATACATCATCATTAACTGTCATGATTTTACTATTGTCACATAAGGAAGTTCAAAAATAATTACTATACGTGGAAACTGGTAAACAAACCATACACACATTTTTTTAAAATGCAGGATTTAGTAAGGGAGCTTTTACTATATTAAGCTTCAGAGTTCCAAGTCCAAATCTGTTCTCAATCTGTTCTAATCATGGTTTTTATTAACAAGATGAACACCAAAGTAATTAATGAAAAATTATACAAGAAGCTAGTATACTTAGATGAGGAACTAGACATTTGTTAAAATATCTTGGAAAAACTTAAGTTATATCTCAGTGTAGCAAAATAGACATTCCATAACTGGCTTCAAAAAGATATGGTAGTAAAGACAAGTATTAGAGTCAAAACTTATGGAGAGATTTCTACTAGCAATATTTTCTTTTCTTTTTTTTTTAAAGAGAGTGAGAGAGACAGAGAGAGAGAGAGAGAGAGAGAGAGAGAGAGAGAGAGAGAATTTTTTTTAATATTTATTTTTTAGTTTTCAGCGGACACAATATCTTTGTTGGTATGTGGTGCTGAGGATCGAACCCGGGCCGCACGCATGCCAGGCGAGCGTGCTACCGCTTGAGCCATGTCCCCAGCCCCAAGCAATATTTTCATTAACAAAAAATCAAGTATGTGTTATGGTAATCAAAAATGTAAATGTAAACTTAGGCATCCTTTTTTAAAAATATTTTTTTAGTTGTCGATGAACACAATTCATTTATATTATTTATTTATTTTTATATTGTATTGAGGATCAAACCAGTACCTCACATGTGCTAGGTATGAGCTCTTCCACAGAGCCACAACACCAGCCCCTAAACTTAAGCATTCTTAATAAAAGCAACAACACAAATGAAGTTTGTTCAGATCTTACTGAATTTTGAACTATTGAGAATTTACCTGGACTATTTAATTTTAGGAAGATTATAGTTAAGTCTGGTATTTTATCATTATTTCATGATAATAGTGATATTACGTGTAAGCACTATCACATTGTGTTCCTTCACATGACAAAGCTAATCTCATCTTTAACTTTTTTTTTACTTCCTTCACCCTTTTGATGATCTCATTCCTTACTTGCCTGTGACCACACCTGTCTTATCCATCTTTCAAGAGTTAGAACAAAGGATACCACATGGCTTCTGGAAAAGTATCTTTTTCTGATACAAGTGTCTAGGGTCCATCATTTATATTGAACTGATGATACAATGTTTTGAAATTACTCCAATATATCACATTAGCCAATTGTTATTGAGTAACCATGACACATTAGTTAAAAACACAGTATCAGAAACCAAACAAGTATAGCAAATTATATCACTATATGTACTAAATTCCTTTGTTGGTAAAATGGTCATAATAATATTACCTATTGGACAAGTCAAGGTTCTCCAAAGAAACATAAACAACCGGATGTAGGTCTGTAGTCGTATAGATTATATAGCTATGTATATAGATACACATATAGATAGAGGCATCTAGGAGAAAATTCAAAAGGGAATGACTCACAGAACTACTCTCACTGAGAAATTCTATGATCTGCATCTGCACCAAATAATCTGCTGCAATAGTTCCAGTTCAAACCCTAAAGCCCAAGAAACAGGGAAGCCAATACTATAAATTCAAATCTGAGGTGAAGTTCTGGGAATCAGAGGCACTCAGGACAAAGGGTAGCAAAAGATCCCTTTCTCAACTCAAGCAGACAGGAAATTTGTTCTTCCTCAGAAGTTTTGTTCTATTCAGATGCTCAGCTGCTTTAAATGCTAAATAATTTTGCACATGCAAAAGGACTTAATACAGTCTTTGGCAAATAAAAGACTATGGACAAAAGTTAGGTCACCCCTTCAATAAATGTATATTACTAATATAATAAGTCATATTTGCTTCTTGTGTTCCAATTGTAGCAGAAATAAGCAAATCAAACAAACTCTTAGCTAGGAGTTTTTCATTAAAATAGAAACTATGGTTTCTGTGGAATATCCTGGGGAAAGCATCCATTCAATTCAACCTCCCATATCTGTATTCACCTTTTTGGTGATATATAATGAAAATTGATGTTTAGATGATCCTGAGGCAATGTAAGATTCCTGACCATCCAAGAAATATTATATTGAACTGAGGATACAATGTTTATAATACCAAAAAAGAGAGAAGAATTTAAAATCATTTTATAACCTCAGTTTATAAGAAGTAAGGGTTATTTCACTAACAATCAATCAGATTATCCACTTGAGGAAATCATTGATATTTTCAGAAAAACTAAATATGTTAATATGAGTTTGTTATCATTCTACAGAGGTAGTGTTCTACAGTCACTCTGAGTCTTCTTATTGTTTAGCCTAAGAATATCATAAGAGAGACTTTGAAAAACGTTGAATTTGTTTTGCTTTTTTACATTGTAATATATCAGATTTCTTTGTCACTAAAAGTTCTTACCAAACATTTTAAATAAATTACTCTCCACATTATATATCACTCTTCACAATATACATGTAATATATTTTCATCCTTTTGTTATCACTGATCATAAATGTTGCTGCCAAGTTTCAGATATTATAAACAATGTTCAAGGAACAATTCTGTTTATAATTTTTTACCTGGATCTCTGCTTATTCCTTTTTAATAGGCTATGTACTAGCATGTACATTTCCTAAAGTTCATGATTTTTTTATTGATTTTCAATATGATTAGAGAGGACTAAAAGGCTAATTGGCTCTCTGATAACCCAAAGCAATAGCATTTACTTCAGTTTGCTTTCCTAATAGCTGAAAATCAGTACTTCAGTTTATCTATTTCTATTTGTGTGATTCCTGGAATGTTTAGTGGCCATTTCTTGTTTTCACTCACAACTTCTATTAATATCATTACTCTATCATGTTATTGCTAATTTAGAACTATAACACTCTTATATTATCTTAGTACACAATCAGAAGACAGTTCAGCAGAAGTTTCTGTACTGTTCTCTCATAATTGGCCTAAAATGTATGAATGTATATATTGGGTAAAAATAAACGTATTTGTGCATATGATTAGATTTACCTGGAAAGTATACACAGAGTATCAGTTTCAGTTGAAATTTATTAAAAAAAAATAAGTTATCTTCTCTACTTTAAGCTGAAAAACTAGAAAAATTACAAAACTGCAATACAACACCACAAACTGTATAGGCTATCTATGGACAATATTCTTTATATATTAAAAATTTTGATGAGCTGATTACACAGTCTTGGTAGAGACAGAATCTGTGTTGATGTTTAAATAATAAAAAGAAAAAATAGAGATTAATGAATGGGAAATTATTTTAAACAAAAATATATATTTAAAAAACAAATGCACTTCTGGAGACCAATAGACCTACAGACCTACAGATATTTGCAGTCATCTGAATGTCTGAATATGTGGATCCAGTTATTTGAATTTTGAAATTGTTCCACAGAATATTCTGAACAACCACATTTACAAAATATATTATATTGATGATATTTTGTTTTATACTTATATTTCCTTTCAAGATCACAATGAAAGCGTTTACTATAAATGCTGAGGTATTTATTTCTGAGAAGATTACTATGAGTAGAAAGTTTATAAAATTCTGTCTAATCTTCTGGAACACTTTTAGACAGTTTCAAGCCACATTAATCACCCCTCCATGTAAGCTTCCAGTACTACTTTGTTTATGTTTATGTTGATACACCTAGCACAGGACAATATAAAGTGCTGAATGTCTTGCTCTTATGCAGAGATAAGCTCAAATTCTTTAACATAAAACATTAAAGTTTTCTATTCTGGAATTTGCTTCAGTTTAGTGTAGTTCATATTAAGTGCAAGATTTGCAACAATGAGTGGGTATGATCCTTGCCTCCAGAATGTAATGCTAGAATGGAGGAAGCTTAAATATCAACATTTTTTTTACTAATATGGTCCTACAATAGAGGCACACATGAATTGTCATGAAAGTACACAAAGATATCTTAATTCACCCTGAGTATTTAGGGAGTTTCCTGGAAGAGCTGAGTTGGATAATGAGGAATTATTCCAAATGACAAGAAGAGGACAAAAGTATGAAATGCAGATACTAATGCTCATAAAAATTTCACATAAAAATAACTTCAGAAAGGAAGAGATTGGAAAGATGGAAGGGAAAGAAGGAGAATTGCTTATGCATAAGTTCTATTATTGTTGGAAGCCTTTGACATTATCAAATGGATGTTTTTTATATGATAGTGAAATGCTATAATTTGATCTCAGTATTGAATCTCTACCCTGTTACCATAGTGGTCAAACAGTGGAGAGACAAACTAATTACAGTTTGGAAGGTATTAACAATAATCAATCATAAACATATATGAAAAATCAGCATAGTTGAAAAAAGAGATTGGTAGGAAGGGTGGAGGGATGGATAAAGGGAGAACATGGAAAAAATTAACAAAATCATGCTACATGAATGTAGAAATATTCTATATAGAATTCTACCTCTCTTCATATGTAGAATGTTCCAATGAAAGAAAATTTTACATGGTTGGAAATTATGAGTAAGGGAGAACCTAGTGCAGATCTCTGGATTCTGGCTAGAGTCTTAACATAGCCAGAGTTCCCTAGGAGAGGAAAGCTATTCTGAGGGAAAGTGGATTATAAATTGATTTGAGTTTACTTTGACTTTGAGAGTACTGATAGATATTAGCATATGGTTGTCATTTGAACATTGCCTTTGTATTCAGAGAACAAGTTAGAATTGAAAATAATATTTGAGAAGACATTTATACATAGCTTTTAGTTTAAAATGTTCTGTGTTTTATGGATTTGTTCAAGGGTCGCATAAGAAGGAAAAAGCCCTAAATCATATTAGAAGAGTGTGTGAGCCATGGGGAAGAATCCCTTAAAATATCTAAAACCAGCTGTAACAGCAAGAAGAAAAACAGAAGATCTTATGGTCACAAAATTGAAGAAAGAGAAATGTACTGGCTCGTCATGAAGGCCCATACTGGTAATCCTAGTAGCTCAGGAGGCTGGGCAAGAGGATCACAAGTTCAAAGCTAGCCTCAGCAAAAGCAAGGTGCTAAACAACTCAGTGAGACCCTGTCTAAATAAAATACAAACTAGTGCTGGGTTTGTGGCTCAGTGGTTGAGTGCCCTAATTCAATCCCCAGTATCATCCACAACTCCCACTCCCACCCCACCCCCCAAAAAGAGAGATGAATAGCACACTTGAGAAATGGACCATATTGTTTTTTGGTGGCATAAGAAGTGAATTTTCATGGTATGTTTGGAATTTTGGAAGTTATTTGTAACAATGAAATTAGCAGAAGAAAGGGACTGGTGGCAAAAGAAGATAGTTTGCAGGCAAATGAAAAAATAGAGATCATCTTATAATAATTTAAATTAAAAAAACAGTCATTAAATAATAACAAGTTATCATGGATTTCAAAGTAGAATTTTTATATTACTATTATTATGTTTTTTAGTAGAAACAAACATCTTGTTAAAAAGAGGAAGCAGATGATTATAAAATATATTTTAAATGGATATGAATAAGAGAAAATGTAAAATGTTACATAAAGGCCCTACTCCAAATCTGCTTCTGGTTTGGGGCTTCTTGTATCACTGAAAGAACCATCATTCTCATACACACCTCTCTCTCTCTCTCTCTCTCTCTCTCTCTCTCTCTCTCTCTTTCTCACACACACACACACTACACACACACACACACAAATTCATAATAATGAACACAAAACTCTGTATATTAACTTCTGTGTTCTTTTCCATAACACCATATCCAACTATGTCATTGAGAGAACACTAGAAAATGAAATGCAGGAAATCTTATTCAAAACTTATTAATAATTTTGAAATGGCAACGGTAGAGCACTGAACCAAGAATGAATCCTCTGTCTGTGGGATCTGGTACAGTTGCCGATGTTTAGGGCCCACACTGCACCCCTAGTTACCAGAAACTCCAGTCCAGAGACTCATGTTCCAAACATCTTGTGTTAATTAATAACCTTCAAATTATTCAGTGTGTTCATTCCATGTGGAATTACTTCGGATTCATAGTCTACCCTATTCTATCAACTGTCACATGACAAGAGTGTTTGCCTTTCATGCCATTAAAGAGCTACTGAACACTACAGTCAGTGATTGGGAGTTTCTATAAAATAGTGAGTAATTTTCAACTTTATTTAGTAAAGTGTTGGAGCAGAGAAATTCTAACAGGAGTCCAATGTTAAGATAAAGTTAGCCTACTGGGGACACTGCCTACAGCTTCTAAGAATTTGAATATATTACAGATAAATTATCTTAATACAATCTTAGAATGAATAATTTGTGGCAATTTTGTACTTATAATACATAAAATATATTGAATGACTTAAACTTAACATGAGAATTGATACAGGATAGGTACACAGATTGGAGATATTTACAGAAAGAATTAAATGTAAAATACCAGAACCAAGCATGAGTCAGAGTTTTCTTGCTCAGTTGGTCCTGGAAAAAAATAGCACCATCATTAGCAGAAAGAAAGAAGAAAATTAAAACATCTGTTAGGGAGCATAATAGGTTCAGATTGGAATATATGATGTTAAGGTGTTAGATAACATTCTGAGGAGAAATCCAAGAGTCACTTGGCAATGTAAGACTGCATCTTTGGAAATGCTTAGAAATAGTTTTGGGTAGGTAAAATAATTTTATGAGTCATGCTCAGATAATGATAAGAATATAGTAATAATATATGTTTTTACAGCCCCCAATTAAGAAGAGAAATTTTTCTAAATTATCAATGACAGAACCACACAGGTGAGTGACCAGCAAGGGGCAGGGGTGGGGGGGGGTGGGGAGAGGGGGGTAGAGAGAGAGAGAGAGAGAGAGAGAGAGAGAACATCAAGGGGAGTGAAATGAGAAAGCAGAATGTGAAAGGCGGGAGGAAAATGAGAGGTGAAGGGAAAGGAGGAGAAGTGGAGGGCAGGAGAAAAAAGAGAGGACACTTTAAAGAGAAGTCAGAAGACATGATCAGAAAAAAAATCCCCAAATTCAGCAGATATGATGGTTAAAGTCATTTTACTCACTTGAAGACTTAGATATTACTGATTAGTAAACAGAACTTCTCACATATGCAATGGCTGACAAGGTAAAAATGTAGAAACCATGATAAGGTTTGGTCACTGTGGAAAAAAAATATGCAACTAAAAATAGATCAAATTAACTCTCAGAATAGTAGGCATTTACATATTCTACAGCATGCAAAATTGTCAAATGAAATCTCATAATTTCTTTTTATTTTAATGCATAAGAAGCTTGATCTCCATTTAAGAGTGTGTGATTAGCTCTGCTTTACCATTTCTTTGCTTATTCAAAGCTGCTTTATTAAAAAAAAAAGGATTGCAAAGCACTAAGCATATACAATTATTCAGAGAGGAAATTAAAGACTTCATGTAAAGAAAGAAAATGAAATACAAATCTACTACCTTCCATTAGTTTGAAAATGTACGTAAATATGTGTTTGACTATACAATAAGAAGGATACCTGCTTAATTTTAAAGTTTATTTATATTATTAAAAAGAAAGACAAAAAACCTAAAAAAGAATGGACTATAGCATAAAGACTGATTATTTGTAACTCATTGAAAATACTTTAGATGCCCTCAAGCCCATAAAGAAAAGAGTAAATTAAAAAGAGAGCAGTGTCTTTGAAGTATTGTCTAGAAAGAGTGTCAATTCCATGTTGCTAGTGTCAATTAGGGATTTTAGGGAGATTGGTTAGGAAGATTGGTTATATTGGTTATTTCATAATGGCTCACATTATTATTTTTTTTCTTTTTTTAAACAAGTTAATTGTGTGCTGAAATTAATAACTCATGACGGTCCTACATTGTTAGGGCTAGTCTTGCATTCAGCATAAGCAATTAAGAATTGCATGACAGGCTCAGGATAGAAGTGAAAATTCAGGATTTCAGATTATCATCCTGGTCAGCATTGGGCACTCAAAATGACAACCTAAAGCATAAGTTGAATTAGGTTATTCTCAGGATACCAAATTTGTGCTCAACTCTACATGTGTACAGGCTTCAAGCCATTGCCAGTGTGGAGCTGTCATTGTCATTCTCTATCTATCTAAAGATTCCTCAAGCCACCAATATTCATTTGTTAGCGTTGGCAGTTTTACACATGCAGTCCCTCACCATATGTTCTGCCCATTACTACTAACTAGTCATTACCCACGCTGATTGTTTCCTCATCACATTTTTCAATCCAGAATCTCCTCTTGCTAAATTTCCCTGAATCTTTCTAGAGCAATTCTACTGTTTTGAATTTTAATCCATATATAACAGAGATCCAACTAATGGAACGTTTGTATTGAAACATCATTGACCCCATTTAAATAATCATTCATGGATTTTCACTAGAATCTTCATTGACCAATATTGTATAACTGAGTTCTTTCCTGTTCAGTTTTATCACTTAAAAAAAATAAGAGGAAATCAAAGCTTGGATAGAAATCAGTTTGCATCAAATTTGAGCATTGCATACACTTGGTATGTTGCCTTTTATAAAACAGCATCTCCAGTTTGCTCATCTTTTGATGGTATAACATAACAGTTATGGAAGAGAATTTGTAATTACATGAATTTAAGGAAGTAATGTATGCAATTCACCTATTATTGTATCTGGTGGACAGTATACACTCAGTAAATTACTGTTATAATAATAGAAACAACTTCTCAGTTTCTGTTTTAGTCTAACCAAAGTAACTGAATGTTTATAAATAGCATCTTCCTCAATGTGGCCAAGTTATAAGTGACTGCACCAGAGAATAGATTACAGAAGAAAAATGGGAGATTATTTGTGGTGATAGCAATATGGTTCATTGGTTGACATCTTATGTTATTGAGATTACCTGCTTTCTGAAAAGTGAAAAGCAGGGCTAGAGAAGGGATCTGCTGCCATCCACAATCTGTTCAAGGAAGATATTGATTTTCTCTATTTCAAAGTTCCAGAGGACAAAACTGAGAGTCCGGAGATAAACAGGATTGGTTTGCCAATCACAGAACCTGCAGAGCGCAACCGTGAGTATATGAAACCCAGAAAAAGCAGAATAGTAGCCTAGTAAAAGGAAAAATTCACCTGTTGAGTGTGTTTCCCAGTAAATTGTCAATATTAATGAATTATTAAAATTAAATATTATGTGGACCTACTTAATGGTTTGAAACATTGTCAGTGTTGCTTGCAACAACTTTTATGGACTTTGAAAATTTTAGAACAAGTATATACTAACATGTGGAAAGATGAGTGTATCTTAAGGCCATATTAAAAGATCCAAACAAAGCTTTTCATTTTTTTTCCATCTGCAAAATGCTGAAAAGGCAAAGACTGCAAATAAAATGAAAATATGCAAACTTTATTAAGATTTTAACAAATATATATATCAGTATATGACACTGTGTGTGTGTGTGCGCTTGCTCGCGCACATGTGTCCTCACACATGCATATGTCTGCAGTCCTTTTGAATGGTTGTAAAAGGTTAAAATGGGCATTTCCTATTGCAGCTTTAAATTACTGGAGAACACACTTAGCCTAAAGAATATTCTATTTTTCACATTTGAAGTGGACCCAAATGGTCAAATTATATATATATATATATATAAAACCTTCTATGAATTGATTCTTAATTACATGAGCACACAAGAACTTCACAAAACGTTATGTCCTTTGGCAACAATCTTAAATCTTATATATATATATATATATATATATATATATATATACACACACACACACACACACACATACTTACATATACACATATATATGTGTATATATATGATATATAAGATTGTTGAGATATAATGATATATATATATACATATATACATACATATGCATATATATGCATATATATTGTGTGTGTGTATATATATATATATATATGCCTAATCATAAGAATATATATTCTTATGATTAGACAAGTTTTGAAATGTTCATTAGAACTTTACACTTGGGAGATTGTTCTTTTTGTTACAATTTCAAAGAGATAAGATTCCCAAAGTGAATTGAAACCACTGACTTTTACTTTTGATAAACTCACAAAGTATAGGAAAACAACTCAGTGCTCATATCAATACAAAGTCAATATATATTCATATATACACACACACACACACACAGAGAGATTAAAAGGAAGAATGGGAGGTAAGATACAGATTTCATAGTCTTTGTAAACGGTGAGGTATCTGTTGATTGCAACAAGACTGAGGAAATCAAAAGAGAGCAAATGAAAATACAAACAAATCTGCTTGATAAATTAACAATTTTGTGTAATATAAATGTTTGTATGGTTGTATATATTTTTCATACACATGCAAAAAGAATTATATAATGAACTTAAAAAATTGGGTCATTTGTAAGAAAATGTATAAAATTTCTAAAAGAAACTAAAAGAAATAAATTTTTTAATGAGGGAAAATTAAATGTAGTAATTCTAAGGTATATATTTTATGAACTTTATATAACCACAAGCAATATTTGAATTTTTTTTAATTAGCAATGATATTACTTTCATTTAAAGTCAATTCACTGAGTTCCAAGACAATTTTTAATAAGGGAAGTTATACTGAATGACCAAAAAATTAGCCATATTATAATTATTAAAAATATAAGTTCTATACAAATAAAAAATGATTCAAAGCAGCCAAAATCAATTCAGACCAAAATTTCAAAAGTTATAAAGATTTAACACTTGGCAAAGTGGCATTTCACATTAGAAAGGGAAAAGTAGATTATTTAATTTGTTATAAAGGGAAAAGTTACATGATTTAATTATTTATAGAAGACCAACTAGTTATCAATTTGGAATAATAAAGAAAGGCAGATTTTCTGATCTTGCCTATACCAAAAGGCATGACAGGAGGGTATCCTGAGACATCTCATGAAAACACAGTATTGAGCTATGCTTGACAAATGTTTTGAATACATAAGTTACTGTTTTTAAGAAAAAAAAGTAATGCATTTAAATGTGTAGAAAAGTTAGTTAAACATCTATAAAAACTTTGAATATAAAACTGATTTTTAAGCATGACTAAAAAAATAAAACAAGTGAGGGCTCATGGAAGAGGCAAAAGGTACCTGTGTGAATAGAGTACAAAGTGCAAAATATAAAGTTGAGATCACAGACCTGTATGGAATGGTTTGAAGTGCTAATGTGGAATAAAGATAGATGTAGTGATACATACATACATACATACATACATACATACAGTGTTCTAGACCATAATTCTGCTAAATTATTTGCAGGACGTTTTGCAGGACACATTGGGGCTACCACCTCCTTTTGTATGGTATGTGAGCTAAGAAAGATTTTGCATTTTTTCATTGGCTAAAAATAATAAATTTTGAGTATTTATTGGAGTGTAAGGATAATACGAAATTCTAATTTCAGTGTTCACAAATAAAGATTTATTGGAACACAGTTATATTCATCTGACTCTAAACTGGCCGTTTTCATAGTACCACAATGTAAATGAGTAATTTTGATAGACATCATATAGCCTACAGAGACAAAAAAAAAAAAAAAAAAAACATTAGTCTCTAGTATTTTACAGAAATAATTGGCTGACCCATGGTGCAGACGTATCTTTCTGAGTTTCTCAATACTTAATACTCAATAGATAGATATAACATCTATTAATTCACCAGGCAAACCTTCACCAATTAATATAATATAAATATTACTCTAAACTTTATATTCATTCTGAAAACAAATTGGTGTGTGTGTGTGTGTGTGTGTTTTGTATGTGTGTGTGTGTATGTTTGATGACAATGCAGAATTTGGAAATGGTTCAATAAATGAGTGTAATTTTTCTTGAAAATTAGAGATAAATATGTGCATATAAAGAATCAGTACTACATGCTTTTAAGACACATAATCACTTATGTTTGCTATTTTGGGAACTGCATTGAATTTCTAAGAACAAGCCTTTATTTTCCACTTTAATTAAACTAAACATTTAATTACATTTCCACTATTCTGTCAGCAGAAACAAATCTATAAATGTGGAGTGAAAAATTATGAGAGCTGGTCTTTAATATCCCATCACAAACAGAGCATGTTATGGGCAATCTGTTCTTCCATGGTACATTGCAACTGTATTTCACATGAATGTCAGTTTTGCTAAACATTCAAGTATGGTACAGAACTTTTTTTTTCTTTTTAGATAATGTTTATATATTAAAATCCAAGATCTTTAAAGTATATGCAATATTTGCAATAATACCCTTGCCCCTCAGGGGTTTAATCGTCAGCACTAAAGAATTGAATAAGTAAATGGAGAGTGCATATCAGATATAAATTTGCTGCCAACCAAATTATACTCAGAGCATGTGCACATTCACATCAATAAAATTACATAAACACTCAGAATTTTATTTTATTTTCAGGATCCAATATGTCTACAGCAATTTGCTAAGTGCAATGAAAAATAAATGCTATCTGCCAACAAAGTGATTATAATGACCCATGAGGTGCAGACTTGTAAATGTGAAAATGGAAATAAGAACAACCTCATAATCAATAAGGCATGCTGGCTCAGAAGAGTACATGTCATCAAATGGTTTTTCCTCACCAGTTTTTCTGAAGGATTTCACTTCAGTAAGTTGCTGGAATGTGGAATCTCTCTTCAGGTTGTATACTCTGCAATTGGAATCTGTCATATCAATTAAGTCCACTTCTCTAGGCCAAATTGCCATTAACCACGATCCTAAGACTGGTTTATGAAATCTGTTTGGTGATGTACAGTGGATGTAATTTATATACAGCACTATAATTGCTAAACAGACTAAGCAAATTCGCAAACCTAGTGTATTCTCCTGGCTGAGAACTTAAATAACTAAAATCATTATGAAAAGATAGGTTTGTGAAAACAGAAGTAGACCAATTGAATTTAATAGTAATACTAAAATGCTTAATTGCATCAGGCAAAAATAACTTAATTTCTCTTTCTTCAAATATGATAATACTTGGTGAGGACAATCCCTTAGTGAATGGATAATGTCAATATTTGCCTTTTATTCTTTGCTTCTATGGTTGTACTAACACAGTTTGAGAGGAACATTCTTTATTTAAAAATATATATTAAATGCAATGTGATTTAAATGATATTGTGCTGGTTTTAGAACTATTCTATCTACTCAAGTTTTGTTTGAAAATCAATTTTGATGAATTATGCTTATATTGAGCTTCAGCTGACCTACAATTTGAGAACCTCCTGCATCGTCAAATTCTGGGATTATAGACATGTGCCACTGTACCAGAGCCAAATAATACTAATACTAATACTACCACCACTACTACTAAAAATAATAAAATTATGAAGTTCTAGAAATGGAAGTCAGGACTTCAATATGCTAGGGAAACACTCTACCAGTGAGATATAACCCAAGTGATCTTCTTAAGGTTTGATACAAAACACATTTCTGTTTTTAATCCCATTTATCTTATTGTTCCATCTACAAATCATCTTCACACCTAATCTTCTCTATGACTGATGCTGGAATTCTTTATGAACACCTCCTATACAGTCTCTACATCTTAAATCAAGCTATTCTTCCATAATTCCCTGTTACAATGATTGGCACAATTATTGATGCAGTGAAATATTTCAGGATCTCAGGGATCATCTTTTATCTCTAGCTTATCTCACATCTCTATAATGTACATCTAGAGAGTCATTATACTATCTTTTTACCTCATGAATAGTATTTTCCATTAACTTCCTTCCTTGTGTTGCAACTGATACATTTTTATCTTTACTGTTATCTCTCCAACTAGAAATATTTTCTAAACTATTCTCTTCACATTTACTATCATCCCTGTTATTTTAGTCAGCTTTTTCACTGTTATGACTAAAAGTCCCAACCAGCACAATTATAGAGCAGACAAAATTTATTTTGGGGCTCATGGTTTTGGAGATCTCAGTAGATAGAATAGTTCTAAAACCAGCACAAGAACAGCAAGCTCTAGTCCTTGGAGCACAAGTTGAGGCAAGACATCATGGTGGAAGAGTGTGGTAAAGGGAAGAGTTTCACATGATGATCAAGAGGCGGACAGAGACAGATATTCCACTCACCAGATACAAATATATACCCCAAAGCCATAACCCCAATACCCAAACTCTTCTAGTCACCCACAGTTAATCCCATGAAGGGATTAATTCATTGATTGGGTTAATGCTCTTGCAACCCAATAATTTCTTCTCTGAACTGTTTTTCATTGCCTCATGAGTGAGTCTTGGGGGACATATCACATCCAAACCATAAAACCTGTCTAAACCATGGTACCCATCATATCACAGTGGTGTTTAGAGAATAAACTGAGGCTTGATGATCAACTCTTCAATAATCTTTAACTGATGAACTTGATTTTACAGAGACAGAAGGTTTTAATTTGACATTCAAGGCTATAACTCTTATTTAGTTATTGTTTGCTAAATATATAAACTATGCTTAGGGCACTGAGAGTTACAAAGGCATTTATCATTGTTCAGTATGCATTACTACCTGTGCTGAATGAAAGACATAATTAAAGAAGCTCTGTGTAGTTACCCAGAAAGTGCCTAATTCTGACTTATGGAATCCAAAATGACTTGACAGTAGCATAAGAAGATTAAGGGGATTTTCATCATGAAAAGACGCTGGAGAAGACTTTCCATTCCAAGAAGGGGAAACCTGAGTAAAAGTGCAGTTAGCATTGTGAGATGTTTTGTTCAGGGAGGGACTGATCTGAACTGAGTGTAACACCAGAAGAGTTATATTTGTAATGGTCTTATCTCGCTGTTTCTCATGTTTGTCACCAAATCAGTGTCCCTGAAGCAAATTCTGTTTGTACTTTATAATTATATAACAAAACTCCGCTGTAGTCATCGATTTGGAGCCCAGTGGGATGAGCCAAATAAAAGGGGGATTTTGTTTATTCTCTTACTTGGAGGACACATCAAGTGGCTTCCCAGGGAGACTAAAATCAATTCTCAACTTGCAGCACATATATCCTCATGTAAGAATATCTGAAACAAACCTTTCTATTTCTTAAGGTAGATAAAAATATACTTGTCTTAATACTTGAATAAAACAATGTCAAAATAATAGCAAAATATTTTTGGTAATTGTAAGAAATGTCCTCCAGTTTAAAAGTATATGTGCTACTTAAGTCTTCTCTATAATTCTTACCTATATCAATGTAATAATAATACCTCAAAGGGAAAAATGTTATCCTTAGATCTTCATAAGATTTGGAGGTATGCATGAAGCACCGTATATAGTTCTTGAAATTTATATGTTTCAGGAACCATCCACATTTACTTAGAGAAAAAAAATAAATTGGTTTGAAAGAGATTTTCAGTTTTATCCTTAGAAGTTAAAGTATGACTTGCATCATCAGATAGAATGAAGACTATAACTCATTTGAGTTACTGATCTGTCCGGGACAATAAAATTTAGAATGGATTTATATGAACTAATATTTAAAGACTAATTCATGAGAAACCAAAAAAAAAGCTATACTATGAGCTGCATCATCTCTAGTTTCTTATTTTACTTTGCTTTTTTGGAGGTGCTTTTTAGGAAACTTAGTTCTGTTATTTGGGGGTAATAAATTCAGAAAGATTTATCCAATGATTTCAAAAAAGTTCCAAGGTTTAATTATTTTCTTTCTCATCCAAAATTATCCACCCCATCGTCAATGCCCTCAGTATTTTTTCCCATAGAGATACTGTAAAATTTGTGTGTGTTTACCATAATTAGCAAATAATAAGCATTTGTAACCACTTTCCAAAGTCCTCAGAGATTTTAAAATCCTTTAAATGAATAATGAAACTACAACATGACAGGGTTTGGGGGTAAAAAGTATTACTTTAATATTCTGAAATGATGTTACAGGTTTATTAGTTTCTTCTGTAAAAAAAAAAAAAGATGTCATTATATATTTTGTATGAATGTATCTAAACCCAGAAAACTTGACTCTTTGTCAATTTTTACATATTGATCTTTATTTATAATTAACACATTTGTATGTTTGAACTTCCTTTCAAATTGTGAAGTTATAAAGCTGCCTCTATTGCAAAGGTAGTGCACATAGCGAGGGAGAGGCACTTTATACTTGGAATGGACTACAATATATCTACTCTAGTTCTTGCTCTCCACAGGGACTCTCTTGCTAGGCTTCTACTTCACTGGGTCCCCTGGTTCATTTGCCTTATTTGTGGTTCTACCTCTGTGACAGTTTCTATTGACATTTATGACCCTGAAAAATTCTCTATTGTATTCAGAATGTGAGCATCAGCTTATTAGATTGATGATCAACATATTTAGAATATCTTTAAAACATTTTTGTCTAGGACATTAGAGAAAAGAAAGATTATTTTCAATGCCTCTTAGTATATGAGTATATTTATTTATAGATTTATATTGATTGGCTCATGTCATAATGAATTTTATTTATATGTACCATCCATCAAATAAATAAATAAATAGATCAGACCTGCATTTCATCATATCCTCAACTGAGGCATACAAAGTTTTGAACATAGATGTCATTAATGATCCAGAGTGAACAACTTGTATAAATTCACACCTACCTATTTTTATATACCAAACATTAAGAAAACCAAAAATTCCCTTTGTAATTACTTTATTACAACTGTATTTTGATACCTAAAATTAGAATGCTACTTTGTTTTTATACACACAAGTGCATTTTTAATGTGCTTTCCCAAATGCTGTTAACAGTGAAGAAAGTTGTTTATGGCGAGATACAAAATATTTTTAGATTGCTTATTTAAGTCAATAGATATCCTGCAGTTTAATGTACCATTTTAGAGAATGTATACCACTGTGGTTGTACAAAAATGCCAGGGGCAGAACACTCATAACATTTCTCTAAAGTTATAAGAAGTAAAAGGAGGGTTATCTCCAAATATGGCAGGGGCTACAGCTCTCTCAGATTCAATGCCAGTCAAGTGTGGTCATGAATACTTAGCTGTATTTCATAGGAAACCTCTGTGATATGTACTGTGTGTACTTTTAGGGCACATATAAATGAGCCCAGTCTCTTCTTGGAAACCATTCCCAGGAGGTGAAGTTTTAATACTTGCAATGGGCTAAAGATCACTATGATGTGGTAATCCTGCAAGAGAATTTACTTAGAAGCCATATCTACTGCAGTCAAAGAGGAAAGCAAAAATCTTCACAGAAATGACATGTTACCAATGCCTAATGGGTTCATAAAAGCCTTATAATAGACGGCATTCGAAAGCCAGAGTCTCCAGAGAAAATATCTAGGTTTTTAGCTTTATAATATGAAAGCAAAGGAATAAAATAAATATAATTGTATATACAAGTGAAGCAAAAGTTTAAGTATAGCAAAATAACACAGCAACTCATCTCAGATAGTAATTTTACTCTAACTCCAGAAAAAGATAAAAATTTGTATAATCAGTAGAGAGAAGTAAAACAGGGAAGGGAGGAGAGTAGAGAAAGGAGAAGTATTTGGGGACTGAATCAGAATAAATTATATTCCATGCTTTCATAAGTTTGTCAAAATGAATCCTAATATTATGTAGAACCAACAACTAATAAAAATAAAATGGGAAAGTGGAATTGAAATAGTAGTGAGATTTCAGGGAACCTGAAATTTGGAACTTCTCTCTGAAAAAGTATTATTCAGAAACAGCTCCAAGGAATTGGGGGAAGGGGGATGTTTATGAGTACCAGTTATTCTCCCACCAACTGGGAAAATATTTGGTCACAGTGAGCTGTTCAACTGTTGAGGATTCAGTTGAAAGATACCTTGTTCTGAGCATGAAGCCCCACTTTTCACATCCTCTAGAGTGAAGTGAGAGCTAAAAATGTGGGGAACCAAGCAGTGATGGGAATACAGAGAATGAAATCACACTCTACCTTATGTAATCTAGAAATAATGTATAAACTAATTTTTATCTTCAAAACATGTGTACACATCTTGACTGGAATTTCAAGATTCTACTTTATTTTTGCTCAACAGACCATGGCTTACCATTGTTAAGATTTTCCAAACATATTAGATTTTCCTGCCAGTAAAGAGAAAAATAAATTATTATGAGCATTATAAATTTACATTAAAAATAGTAGTGAATGTCATTCAATTTTCTTCTCCGTGTGTCATTGTCGTTTTCAAGCAAATGACATTATATAATGATTGTTCACATTAAGTCTAGAGTATTAGGAACACATTTTAATTCATTGGGGAAATAAATTAATATGCTCTTATTCTGAAAGAAATAAAAGTCTGTATTTAAATGTCAATTTTTTTAGTAAGTATGGTGAATATCTTTATTCCAAATGATTAAATATATACTGAAAAACTCACATGTTTAAATAAGCTTTTTTCCTTGGAAAACGGAAGTTAGCTAACAACGAATCAATTTCTTTTCCTTAAATAAAGAAATCCATATTACCAATATGGTAGGGAAATAAATTTCTCTCCAAATCTACTTATGATGACTTTTTCACTTCCAAAAAATTGTCAAATTTGCTAGTTTGGGATACATATACTCAATCACATCCTTTTGCCACTTAGGAAATAAATGTGATTTTCATGAATGATATTGGGAAATGACTGAATAAATTATTCACCAAACTATTAAAAGATGAACTTTTATTGATTGAAAGAAAAATAAAAATAATGTTCCAAAGGGAAGGAAAACTGGGAAAACCTTTAGGGGAAAAAAGAACAAAACAACAAAGACCTAAAATATCCCTGAGATTAAAAACAAAAAAAATTCCCTATACTTTCTGTGTCACCTTCACCTTGATTGTCTGAATTACTCGAAAAGCATCTGACAACTGTAAGGGAGGATTTTGGTTCCATCAATGGCCAGCTGTTAGTATGGCAGGAAAGCAGAAGAGCAAAAACAAGTCTGCTACTGGAATCCTGAGGCAGGAAGTAGGCATCACTGTGTAGGTGTGATCAGGTATATGAGAAAAACACAACCCCTTTGAATTCTAACTGGATGAGAAATTTTCTCTTAGGCACACAGAATTATCACTCCCCTTAGTTAACAGTAGTCTTCTATCACTTACATTATTTATCACTAGGTTTCAGTCTTCTATCACTTACAATTTGTTACAGAAGATGCATGTGCTAGGTAAGTTAATTTGTAGGTCTTTATATGTTGCATGAGGTCAACATTCTTAAATTGTTTTCTATTTTTTAAAGTTGTCTTTCTTATTGGCACATTTGTACATATTTTTGAACTCAAACATGATGCTTTGATTCATGTGTACCATAATTAATGATTGATTCAAAGTAGTCTGATATTTATCACCTTAAATATTTACCATTTTTTTACAGTGAATACACTCAAATTCCTCTGCTTTAAGATAGGTGATTCAGGACTGTTAATTATTTTTATCTTGCTATATTATAGAACAGAACTTACTCCTCTAAACCAAAAATAATATTGTGCCTGTTTTTGACACCTCCCTCTACTCCTCCTCACCAATCCTTCCCCATCTCTGGTAACCACTGTTTCAACACAAGGATTTTTTCTAAGAGAGGCTGTGGGATAATGAAAAGAGAAAAAGAGAGACACCACAAATAGGTAACAGTTAGTATGTGTCAGAATATTAGTAAACACTTCAGAGCATTTCACATTTAATTATTTTAACAACAGAATGAGTAATGTCCTATTATTATCCTTTTTTTCATGGGTGGAACTATGGCCCTGGAAGATGAAGTAACTTGACGATGTCACACAGAGATGAGGCAAGAAGATAATTCTAATAATCTAGATCTAAATGTAGATGCATTTAAACACTTGCTTGTTGGAGCTGTATCACACTGATAGAGATAGAAGCAGACTCAGTGGTGTCTAGCTGTACAAGGTAATTATAAATGAAGTTAGCAAATTTAGAATAAAAAGGACAAATAACTTTGGGCATCATAGCAGAAAATATTGAAACAAGACTTCCATAAAATGTGAAGTAAACCTGTTAGGCAATACCACATATGGTTTTCTCTTATTGAGCCTTGTTTATGTGTAACAATGAGTTTATGTACATAAAAATAAAACATGGTATTCTAAAAAATTTTTCTATATTTGGTATAAAGGATCTCAAGAAAATAAAAATAATAAAATATCTGTTTCATTAATTTTTCCATAGAATAGGCATCCTAAAGCAGTGCTACAAGATTATAGATGCAAACAAGAAAACTCTGAATTACCAGAATTTTTCTGTGAAATGAAAATGAATAACATTCAAATAAGTAAAAAAAAAAGTGGAATTTTAACACTTAGTCACAAAATCATTAAGTGAGTCCTTTGAAAATGAAGCATTATTAATGAAATGGAGGATTTGAACAGTGCCTTTTTTCATGGTATTAATAATCAAGGAAATATCACTAAAACAAACAATAATTATTACTGTACTTGTATCTAGACAATAAGAATGACTGCCATTTGAAGCACAAAGTAGATTAGCTTAAACTAGGGAATATTTGCTTAAAATTGACATAAAGGAATGTCTTAAATTAATGAAATGTATATATTTTATACAGGCTAAACATTGTAACTAAATTCATAATAAAATAGCACATGATCTCCATATGTATTTTAATAAAATGAGAATAGTGGAAAAAACATATATGACTCATAGGTATGGACAAAAAGTATACTTTTTTTAATAAAGCAGAAATAATGAACTCAATAGACGGTAAATATTTGGTTAATAAAATAAAACTAATGTGATTATGAGGATTGTATCATCATAAATTTACCACTTTAGAGATTTCAAAAAGCATTTGGTTTTTGTAATCAAATATGTTATATGAAGACAGATTAATGTTGCAAAGGAATATTCAGAATGTTTTTATTATTCTGTTCATATTATTCAGATATTCCTCCAATTTTCACTGGTAGTCTTGGGTCTCACTGGCATTCTTCCATTTTTACTACGTAGACACAAGAAAATGATTTAGATAGTGACTACTTTATTCAACTCATATTATCAAGGGTTTGTTATTTCTCTGGTTTTGCATAATATGCACTTCATAGATTGGTTTTAGTGAAATGATTGAATGAATATAATAATAATGAAGAAGGTATCAATGCTTAGGTGAAATTTTGCTCTGTAAATATTAGGAAGTGCATTGATTATATAAAATCTAATAAAACTTTTTCTGTTCCTACTCCAAAATTTAGATGAATACAATTAACATTTGCTCTTCACAGAAGATATATATATATATATATATATATATATATATGTTGTAGATGGACAAAATACCTTTATTTTGTTTATTTATTTTTACGTGGTGCTGACGATTGAACTCAGTGCCTCACATATGCAAGGCAAGTGCTGCTGCTCAGCCACAGCCACAGCTCCCGCAATATTTGAATAAGACTCACATCAATAAAATAATGAGTTAGTTATTATGACACTTCCACACAGGTTCCTTAAAATAATGTTATATAATAACATATAACAACAATAATAATGTATTGTTAACATGGGAGAGAGTTATAAAAATTTAAGCAACTTCTGAAGGAAAAATTTTTGAGATAATAAAATTAAGAATAAAACACAAAGGATTCCAAAATTTTATAATACAGTAAATTTGTTTCACATTATTTTTCCATAGTTTAAAAGGAATGGGGTTTATTAAGTGGTGCACATTGCTCACACAATCTACAGTGGAGCTGAGCAATAGACGGAAGGAACTTCACTGCAGAGATCGGTCACTGCAGAAGCCCATAACCCCCACAGCAGCTCCATCCAGAATCATGCTGCCTATGAGCTAATCCAAGCAACAAATTGCTCTGCCTCTCTCCATAACCAACTCAATTCTGCAAAGCCTCCTGTTACTGCACTCATTAGAGAAACTTAAATTCCATCTGGAACTCAGGCTGCAGTAGAGTCTGGGAAATGCAGGGATTAGGTTTCCAGCCAAGGCAGAACAAGGAAGGCTGCTTGTTGGAATGAGTGTTGAACAAACAAATCCACAATTTCAGTCTATATTGCAACAAAAATCATATTTGTAAAATTCTAATCTCACCATGAATCCACTATTCTTCTGCCAAAATGTCTCAATTAATCATTGTTCAAAAACCTCAAATTCAAATTTCCTCATTGGTATTTCTTTATATAATAATTTATTTTCCTAAAAACTTTCCTTAGAGTTCAGTTTTGCTTAGTATTATTCTAGACTTCTATTCTAGGGATTAAAGAATTGTTCCCTGCTTTCAAAGAATTTGTGCTTTATTGTGGTAGAGTGATATGTGAAATAAATAGTCGGCAAAACAATCTGAGTTGGTAAATTGTTGTGTAAAATGCTTCATGGGATCTGAACACAAAGTGATATTAAGAAAGGCAGAAGAGAGGTGAGGAAAACATGAAGAGTGACATCAAAGAAATTTTTTAAATATGAAAATGTAAAGGCCTGTTTGTTCTGTAACCAGGAGTAATGAAAGTATATTCAAAGTGTGTAAAGATACAAGGATTTAAAGCATATACAAGAATGAATAAGTCATCAAATGGTATGTTCATTAATATCACTACAAGTTTGAATTTATGTCTTGACACGATAAACTGATATCAGATGAAGAAAATTCTCAATTGTTGTATTCAAAAGTTTAGATTGTATTGAATGAATAGTGGGGAAACACTGAAGAATTGTGAACAAAGAGATAAATACAAGATTTTCCTGTGGGTAGCTTGAGGCATGTACTGCAAAACGATGAGGTTGAAGGCATGTTATGAAGTCAGCAACGAGTGTTTTAGGTTTATATCCTATGTCTTACAGTGAATTTGAGTACTGAAGAAAACCTGCTGGTTGAATGGCTGGAGATGTAGCTATATTGCTATTTGATCCACATGGTCTTTTTTTATTGGTTATTTTTAGTTACACATAACTTTAGAATTAATCTTGACATAGTTATACAAGCATGGAATATACTTTCCTCAAATTCAGTCCCTAGTAATTGGCTTTTCCTTCCTTGCCTCCTACTGCCTCTTCCATTCTCTCTATTGTACTGTTCTTTCTGCTATTTAATATCAGATTTTTAAAAATTAGTCCCTTGTGGATACCCATGATGGTCAGTTTCACTCTGTATATCCCTATGTTTACATAGGAATATTAGGTCAGATTCATTTTACTATTCTTCCCTTATTCTGTCCCTCCTCCCCTCCTACCAATCCTCTTTTTTTCCTTCGTGAATATTTCAGAAATAACTTTTTTCCTTTGTGAATATTTCAGAAATATGGAAAGCTTCATGAATGTGCATTTCATCCTTGTGCAGGAGGCATGCTAATTTTCTCTGAAACATTCAAATTTTAGAATATGTGCTTCCCAAGGGAGCACTCACATGGTCTTCAATATGGCAATTTTTTCAACCAACTATATCCCCTATGACACTCCAGTGATTCTGAACTACAATAACTTCCTAGGGCCATGTATATTTTTAATGCCTTTGTATATTCTCTTCCTTCTACCTGGAATAGCTCATTGGTATCCTCTGTTCAGTTTGTATCTAACGGGATGTAGCTAGAAAGGATTTTGTTTTGAAAATCTTCCTTTCCACTCAGAGGCCATGATGGACAGTTCCTCTTTACTGCATGAAGAATTCTGCCTCTTTCCTAAAACTACACACCTTATCAGGCTGTAAAAATATTCATCTTTGGTATTCTTTCCCACTTGTCTATGAGCTTCTAAGGGTTAGAGGCTTTGTCTTAACCTATGGAGAATAACAGATTTTTCATAAATCTAAAAAATTCATATGAATTAATGTGAAACCTATGATTTTTTTTCCCCAGGATAAAAGGAGAAGCCTAAGAAAAATGTCAAATAATACATGTCAGAATATTTTCAACTTCTCAATTCTCTCTTTGTACTTAATTGGTCACATTTCCATTTAGGGAATCTTCATATGAAACATGTAAAATAGATTCATATACTTCCAAACTAGTGGGTGTGAAAATGATGATAGTTGAATCATTTGCTTAATTAGCAAAGGGAAATCAGTATTTTATTTCAGTCTTTGAACAAATTTGACGAAATTTTGTTGCCCAAATATGATTTATTTTCCTTTCAATGGAATAATATCTGGTGAAGGCTAAGGTCACTTTTAACTGCTGTAATTTTCTCTTAATCAGCTTTCTTGTCCTCAGTCTCATTTTGCTTTAATCAGTTCAGGCATTCCCCATTGTTAGGGCACATCTGAAATTATAATGTTCAAGTGTGCTTTTGAGGACAGCCACCCAGCAAATTCTTTTGTATCACACCTTTCTTCACAGACTCCTTCCTTGTTATCCATTCAGCTCACAGTCCCTTTTCCTAAGTAAAATCTTCTGCTTGGAAATATGTTTTTACAAATATATGCCAATTCACAAGCCCAATATAAATCTTACTTTTTAATTATATCACCCATGAAAGGTAGTAAAAATATGTATTCTAAACATTTTTCCCATATAATTTTTCCAAAAATTAAATACACGTGTACATTACTTCTTCTTTAGTAACTTATTATTTTTTGGTTCATGTTAGCAATTTGACCCGGAAGATATATAAAAAGAACATCTTAGTCACAGGAGAAAACATTGAAGAGAATTGCTTAATGGGATTATATAAAAGGATTTGCGGTCAGGCAGATTAGATTCATGGTCTCTTCAGAAATTTGCCAATTAGTTGCTCTATGGCCATTGATGAATTGCTTACAGTTTCTAAGCCTTAGTTTTCTGAAATGAGAAAAAGTATACAATGTTTCTCATTGAATTTCTGTGAGAATATATATGTGCCAAGCCTGTAAGCTTTCTTTAGTTCACTATTGCTTACTGAACAAAAAACATCCATATACTGATATTCATTTTATGTGTCTATGGATATAAGCATATTAATTTTACTTTTCTACCATGTAGCAAAATATAAATATTTTTATTTTTTGTCTTAGAGTTCTTCTGAGAGACAGCCATATTTGGGTCAAAATCAACTATATGTTTAACCACACTTGGTAGTACACAGGAGATCAACATTAGAAATAAGGTTATCATAATCTGTTGAAAATAGATAGAAAAAGTTTTAGCTAAAATATAGCTTTAAATAGTATAATTTAGATCTTAATACCAGAATCAACAAAATTAACTTCAATGAAATTAATGTTAATTATTTCACATGGCTTTTATAAGTATATGACTCTAAAATTTTTATGAATGATTAAAATATATGTTTGGATATACCAAATAGTTTCCTGATGTTCACATAATATGCATAATACACTTTTAGGTTAACTTATACTACAACATAAAGAATAAGTTTGAATAAGAAATAAGTCAATGCATATATAGTCTGATATATTTACCAATTTTGATAAATAACTGTATGTGTAAAATACATAGCAATAATAATCATCAAAATTTCAATGGAATTTTGTGTAACAATGAGGGTCTCCTACCATTTTCATATGCTTTCCCTTTTCTCTCCCTTTCTCTCCCCCCACTCGTCTCTGTTTAATGTTAATCTTTTCCTCATGCTCTTCTTCCGTGTTCTGTTCTTAGTTACTCTCCTTATAACAAAGAAGACATTTGGCATTTGTTTTTTAGGGATTGGCTAGCTTCACTTAGCATAATCTGCTCTAATGCCATCCATTTCCCTGCAAAATCCACGATTTTGTCATTTTTAGTTTGTGAGGGGAAAGGGGAAAAAAAACAAGGGAGAGAATTAAACAACAGCAGATGGGGTAGAGAGGGAAAATGAGAGGGAAGGGGAGGGGGGATAGTAGGGGATAGGAAAGGTAGCAGAATACAACAGTCATTAATATGGTATTATGTAAAAATGTGGATGTGTAACCGATGTGATTCTGCAACTTGTATTTGGGGTAAAAAATGGGAGTTCATAACCCACTTGAATCAAATGTATGGAAGATGATATGTCATGAGCTTTGTAATGTTTTGAACAACCAATAAAAAACAATTCAATGGAAAAGGGACACAACTGAGCATTTACTGGGAATCTATTTCACATATGGTGCAGTGTAAGATGCTTTGCCTGCATTAGTTAACTGAATCCTTGCAGCACAAATGCAGCAGGGGATGTTTTTCGGTGTACTCATACAGAAGGCAGCTCTGTGAGGTGAAGAAGCTCTCGCTGGTGACCTTTGTGGTAAATAAATGCTGGGACTGCAGCTTGACTCATCATGGAGCTTGGCTACCTTCCCATCTGAAACTGTCACTTGACATCTACAACTTAAAAATGTACTTCTAATTTTTTTTTCTGTGGTCTTGAAAGAAAAGCCACCAGAGGAGATTCCCTCAAGGTAGGGTCAGTATATATTAGGGAATATGTAAATTAACATAAGTAAATTTTTTTTTCTGTTTAGGAAAGATTTGAATAATACTGGTGGTCTTTGCTCTTATTGTTAAAATGTAGAAAAAAATTTATGAATTATTTTCATAATTAGTTAATACTGACTTAGAAGCATAGTGATTACTTGTCTGATTATTTTGAAACACTGTAGCTATATGTCTTCAACTTCTTAATTTTTGCATACAGGCAGATATCTAAAAATGTGTAAACTGTTTATACGGTATAATGCAAAATTTACATTATCATTAAATTAAGAATAATATACTAATAAATTAAAATATATATTTAAGACTCAGAAATGAAAATACATCCACTTTTTATTTCTGAAAAATAAGTCCTTCATCATTAATAAAATGGAAAATAATTTAGTTTATTCCACAGAAGCATTATACTAGGTGAAATAAGATTAAAGTTATTGAAGATGACCCTAATTCCATGTACTTCTTTCTACTATTTTTAAATATATTTGAGCTAATATGGCATAGACGTATATAACCAATAATATAGTTTCATTGACTTCCTGAGATATGTATCTAATATTTCCTGATCAATTTGAAAGCATCCAAAATATTTAAATATAGAACATTTGAATGGTCTTGTAAGTATTCACTAAAGAGCAAATTATGTGTCCTTATATACCAAACAAATAGTCTAATTCTTTTGCAGTACTAAATACAGACTTTTTTTTCTTTATTACATGATGATTTGGGGAAAAAAATCTATCAGTTTTCAATAAAATAAAGAATTCCTACATTTCCATTTGAGTCTATCAAAAATCATCTTTCGGACCAAAAATTTAAAAAAAATATTTTATTTAAACTGTTTGAAGATTATCTATTGGAATTCCAAACCTCATTTTAACTGTTAAACATGTCAATTGTCACTAAAAGAGTTGGTTATATGAATATACATATATATATATATATATATATATATATAGTATATATAATATATAGTATTTATAAATGTGTGTATATATATGTGTGTGTATGTATATATGTGTGTGTGCGTGTGTGTGTGTGTGTATATATATATATATATATAATCATATACTCCCATAACCAGTACTAACATCCACTCACATGTGACAGGTTACACTTAAAGAAATTCCTCATAGTCCCATAATTCTGACCAGGTAGCTGCTTACATTAATGTCTGTCTTTAAAGAAACAGGGTCATTGGCCTGGGGTTGTGACTCAGGGGAAGAACACTTGCCTGGCATGTATGAGGTGCTGGGTTTGATTCTCCACATTGCATAGAAAATAAAGGTTCATCAACAACTAAAAAATAAATAAATAAATAAATAAATAATCAGAGTCAACAGCATTATAACTATGACTTATTTTGAAATGGATTACTGTGCATTTTATATATCTATATACACATATATGTATATATATATATACGTGTGTGTGTGTGTGTGTGTGTGTGTGTATATATATCTTTTTCCTTGGTGACATTCCCATTAGAACATGTAAAATGCTTGGCCATACTCCCAGAATTAATTTTTTTATTCGCAAGTCTTTCTTTCACTTAAGTTATTTACAAATCTCAGCACGTACAACAAAATGATTGAACTTCTACTTTGTGGGTTACTTAAAACAAGAATTTTTCCTTGTGTTTATGAGATTATATTTCCTAACTATTGGAAAATGATTAATGGCTATTTTTTTAAAAAAATATTTTGTATGAAATATAGTAGAAAATTTTAAAGTTTTATCATTTGGAGCATTCAAAAAGGGTATATCTTTATAATTGTATTATTTTCAGAACATGAAAAACATAATAATATTGGTTTTTATTGCTTTGTAACAAATTACTACAAACTTAGGGCTGTAAAATAACACAGTTCTGGAGAAAAAAAAGCAAATACAGAAACTGAATTCTCTGCTCAAAATATCACAAAGAAGAAATCAAGGTGCTTACTATTCTCAATTTTTATTTGGATGCTCTAGGGAAAAAATTTGCCCCCAAGTTTATTCTGAATGTTGTTAGAATTTAGTTGGAAATGAAATCAAGTATTTAGAATAAATGTCTACACCACTGTGTTTGTTGCAGAATTATTCAGAATAGCCAAGATAGGGAATCAATCTAACCACTAAGTAACTGATGAATGGATAAAGAAAATGTGGTGTATACACACAATGAAATATTGGTCAGTAATTTAAAAAAAAAGGAAAGATTGGGTCACTTACACAACGTAGATTAACCAGAAAGTCATTATGCTAGGTGAAATAAGCTAGGGGTATAAAAATAAATACCATGTGTTCTTGCTCATATATGTAATCTAAAAAAGTGGATGCAGAGAAGTGGAATAAAGAACGATTATCTGTGGCTCAGGAGGGTAAAGGAGATGGGATATAGAGAGATTGGTCAATGGATTCAAAGTCACACTTAGGAGGTGGGGTTCTGGTGAGCTGTTGTACAATAGCTGTATTTCAAAGTAGCTAGAGAGGACAGTGAATGTTCCTGTCATAGGATAAATATTTGAGGTGAGAGACCTGCTAAATAGCTTGATTTGACTATTTCACAATATGGACACATATAAAAATATTCACTTTGTACCCAGTACATATATATAGTATGTGTCAATTAGAAACAAACAACAAGCAAATATGAAACAAATGCTGCCCCATGTGCTTTTAGGATCATGTCTCATTATCCCTGAAGGCCAGAGCTGAGGCCTTTCAGCTCACAGAGGCTGTATTTATTTTTGCCCTATTGCCTTCTTCATCTTCTGCCAGCAACAACAGTACTTTGAATATTACATGCTTCAAATATATTTCTTCTTTTTATGTCGCCAGCTAAATAAAGCTGTATGCATTAGAAGAGCTCAGGAAATTAGCTCAGGCCTACCTGGCTTACTTCCCTATCTTTTGTTCCATTGTGTCATACAATGTAAGCTTTAATGATCAGGACTGCTTAGACTATTCTGTTTGGTTATCTGCTTTGGCTATTCATTCTCCTGGATGAATTTTATGATTTTTTTCTAATTCTCTGAAGAATGTCATTGGTATTTTGATAGACATTGCATTGGAAATGTGGATCATTTTCTGTATGGAAATTTTTATAATATTGTTTTGGCTTATCCAAAAATCAAGTGTTTTTCCATTTTCTAAGGTCTTCAGTTTCTTTCTTCAGTTTTCTATAATGTCATTGTCTTGGCCTTTCACTGCTTAGTTGCCGAAGTCCAGCTGCAGCAAAATAATGGGGCGGGGTGACGAGCAACTTGTGTAGATTGATACAACAGGAGTGGGAGCCGTTTATTGTAGGACAACAGAGGTATTTATACATTCCACACAGCTTATCTTAATTAACATAAACTAGATACAGCACTCAACCAATAAGAAATCTCCACACTTAATGGCTGGCTGGCGCCACCTCACAAACCATTCCCCCTAGCAAAATACCAGGCGCCATCCTGACTTGTTTACAGACTCTAACACTTAGTTAGGTTTATTCTCAAGTAGTTTATACTTTTGAGGCTATTATGAAATGAATTGTTTTCCTGATTTATTTCTTGGCAGATTCAATAGTGGAGTATATGAGAGTTATTGATTTTTAGATGTTGATCCTGCATCCTGCTACTTTGCTGAATTTGTGTATCAGCTTTAGAAGTTTTCTTGTGGAGCTTTAGGAGTCTTCTAAGGATAGGATTGTGTCAACTGTAAGCAGAATTAATTTGAGTTCTTCCTTTTGTGTTTGTATCCTTCGATTTCCTTCTCTTGTCTGATTACTCTGAATAGAGTTTCACAAACTATATTGGATAGGAGTGGTGAACGTGGACATCTTTTTCTTATCCCTGGTTTTACAGGAAATGCTTTCACTTTTTTTCACTCTGTAGGATGTGGGCTTTGGTTTTGTTGTACATAGTCTACATGATGTTTAGGTAAATTCCTTCTGTCCTTAGCTTCTCTAGTGTTTTAAACATAAATGGGTGCTCAATTTTGTCAAAGGCTGTTTCTTCATCCATCTAGTCACAGGTTTAAAGTCCATCTTCATATTGCCAAGTATTGGGATGGATGGAAATTTGTGGTGGGAGATCAATTTAGAATCCTGCCCATCAGTATTACTTTTAAAATATTTCATATATTAAATTTTAAAGATAGAAATTTGTGTAACTCATTCATAAGACAGATTAGTTTTGGATCTTTTAAAAAATTCCACATATAGATATTATTTTTATATTCTAGTTAAACATTTATTTGTGTTTTTAATCACTGGGTATAAGAAGTATTTAAACAAAATAACAATGAAAGCCAAATCATACATCTTTATGTTATTGTATGTGTGAGTATTTGAATGAAATTAAAACAAGTGATTTTATTGTTTAAAATTGATTTTTCGTTATAGTAGTATGTTATACAAGTGAAAATATATAGATGCTGCTTTCTTTAAAATACTCATTTAAAAAAATTTGTAGGAACTCCATTTATTCCCTAATGTAATATGCCCTTATTCTAATAGGGGTCATGATGAAGTTTTGTTCAAATTTCTTTTAATCAAATATGGGGCTCTAGATCAACAATGGCCATGAAGGATGTTCTATGTTAGGTAGAAATGTCTAGAACTCTATAACACCTTGCTGTGTCATGGAATGAGAGCCACAAGAAGAGTTAGATTCTAGCTCAAAAGATGTGAATAAACTTCTAATAAGTAGCTGAAGGCTATCAGCTACTATGATCTTGCAAAGAGTGATAAGGAAGACATTTCAGTGTGTACCATATTTATTTATTGAACATAACATCTAAATTCCATATATAGTGTTTATTCTAAGGCTATCATCATGGAAACACATAAACACAAATTCCTTCAAATCATTGAGATTTTCATGAAAGTCCTTATGATCTCACACTTGATTAATAAACCAATTGCATATCAAATTGCTATAAGTTTTGGTAGTAAGTACCAGTAAATATTCATTCCAGGATCAACAGAAAGCCATTTATATTGGTATCAGTGAGATAAGATGCAACAATAATTGGTCATATCTGTTGTAAGAGAGGGGTTTTTGGCTACAACTCAAAAATAAATAAATAGATAGATAGGTAGATAAATAGATAAAAACATGCATGTTTACATCTGAGTTCCTGAGTTATGATTTACAAAAACATTTGTACTTAATGAATATCAATTAGCAACTTAAGAAATCCAGGCAAATTGATGTTTGATTGGCCAAGGGAAGAGCTGATGATAATTATATAAAATAATTATATAAGATCATATAAAATATCCTGTACAAATAGAAAGTGTCTTTCATAGGTGAGCTATCCCTACATAACACATGGAATAGTAACATTATAAAAGGATTGTGCAAATATTGTTAAAAGATGGATCTAAACTAATATAATAATATTTTCCGTGTCACAATGAATTCCTTTGCATTGAAAAGGATTGACAATTATATAGACAATTTCAAAATTGAGAGTAGGTCCATTTAGCTCTTTTTATTTTTTCTTGTTGTCTTTTTTTTTAAATTTCAGTCAAATCATGCACATTTGATTTTTATCCAAACTAAGAAAAATTCTACAAACTCCACTTTCCCCTTTCAACATAATCAAATCAAAATTATATACAAATATGGCTGATTACTTAGAGGACATGGGGGCCTATACATTTCCTTTACTTGCTTTAAGAATCACAGAAGTACAAGGGAGTCATGAGTGACCTTAGCGAGATTATGATTGCTATGTGTGTATGCACTGATTTGAGTTTGTTCAAAGGGAATTTATAGAATAAATAATATAAAATTTTGTGAGTTACTCTAGTCTTTATTAATTTAACAAAATGATTGTTACAGATATATTATTATGATGAAAATAACTAGAAAGACCAAAGATTCCTTACCTATGTTAGCCAGTAAAGGAAGACTTAGAAAAATTAAATGTTCTAAAATATCAGTATACTGACAATCTTCAGAAAGGACTAATGTAATCACAAAGTCCTGGGTACTCCATCACATATACTGATCATATATTTCTGTTAAGTGCAAAGTACATCAGAAGTGACAGGTAACAAAGGGACAGGATTCCCCAGTGACACACGAAACTCCTGAGTGCACTGGGGAATTGCATAACTACTTCACTTGTACCTTATAAATGGAGACCTTAATTTCACCCCTGTTGATCTCCATGCTCCTGTTTTTTCATTAATTGGAAAGTCAGTTAATGACTCTATCATTGGAAGGAATCCAAGATTCTTGTGCCTAAGCTACTCTGTTTTTCAAGAAAAAACAAAACAAACAAACAAACAAAAAATCAAAGGCAATATGTGTATCGACAGTCTTATTGCTTGGCTGACTTATTGTCTATAAATATATCTCAGGCCCTGTACTAAATATTTGAATGATTTGGACTGTTTGAAGTCATATAATTTCCAGCAAACAATGATGAGGCTAGCATACCTTTGAAGTAATACATACTCCTAAACTTGACAAAGGATTCTTGAGCCCAGTTTCTTTCTCTGGAGAGTGATTTCACTCATTTCACAGAAAAACAAATCCTGAAATGCAAATGTTAAAAGTAAGATTTAAATATCTAATACAAACACCTTCTAGTAATGACAAGGAACAACACCTTTCTCCTCTTAAAAGTTTTGTTTAAAAAACTTATGGGAATGCAATGTGATAATTTGATACACATATACAGTGTTTAATGATCCAATCTACGTACTTAGCACCTCTATCTTCTTAAACATTTTTTTTTAATTGGACTAGCATGTAATAATTATGCACACTTATGGTGAGTGGTGTGATATTTTAATACATTCACATATTGTGCACTGGTCTAATCATGGTAACTAATGTTTACATCTCCTTATCATTGCTCTAGATATGCTGCTTTTTATCTTCTCTTCAATGTATTCATAAAATTTATGTCAGTATGAACTATAATAAACACCCTGTGCTGTAGAATACTAGAAGTTCTCTCTACTGAGATTTGGTGCCTATTATCTTGCCTCCATCAACTCCCTTCCCACATCCTCCCTTGTCTCTATTAATTAGCATTCTACCTGCAGATATACTGCTTCTAGCTTCCACATATGAGAGAGCATCTGTTATTTTTCTTTATGTGTCTGATTTGTTTTCCTTAATATTTTTAACACAATTCGCATGTTATCACTGCTTTCTAATGCCTGAATAATATTCCATTTTTTATATGTACCACATTTTCTTTATGCAGTTACTCATTGATGAGGGTCTAGGTTGATTCCATCTCTTATCAAATAAGAGTTGTGCAGTGGTGAAAGTGGGGATGTTTTTGTCCCTTTATGCTGATTTTGTTTCTTTTGGATATAAATTCAGAAGTGAGATAGCAGAATATTATGTCAATTTTTTAAATTATTTTGTGTACCTCCCATCCAATTCTCCATAATAGTTATATTAACATAGTCCTACTAACAGTATATAAACATTCCTTTTACTCTTAATATGTGAACTACATGAGGAACTCCAAAAACTCAATAACAACAAAAAAATCCGCAAACAATATAATTAAAAATGGACTTATAGTACATTGAGTAGACACTTCTTGTAACAAATACAAATGTCCAATGAATTTATAGAAAAAATGTTCAGCATAATTAGCCATCAAAGAATTGAAAATCAAAATCACAATGAGATATCTTGTCACTTCAGTTAGAAATACAGTATTGAAAAGAAAAGTAATGGCATTAGTCTCTTCCCAAGAAATATTTTCCTTTCTACCAAAATAATGAGGTTTAATAGGTTTTCCTAAACCCTCATTGTCATAAAAAAATAAAACTAAAAATCAGAGAATATTGAAAGTTATAAAGGATCGGAGTGCCTTTTTTCAAACAGACGGAAACACAGCAACCGTGATCAGCTGTACAAAAATATTCAGACCACTGCAAAACAGACCAAATTAGATGGAATGTATGTCTCACCAGGAAGCAAGCAGACTAGCTGAAATCCACAGTCTTAATGTTCCACCCTCTGAATGCATATGGCTCTAACACTTAGTTTCTAGAATTATTTATGTCTAATGTGGCTGCAGTGTTTCTTTTCCCTGTCCAATTTGAAAAGTTAAATCCCTTATCTTGGCATGGTGGAACCAAATATAATATCAGAAAGAGATAATAGGTCTGTTTCCATTGGCAACCAGATACTTTATACCCTGTCATGTTTTGGCAAACAATGTACACAAATATATTTAGCACACACAACAACTAATGTAGTCCTTTAACATTAATATTGATTATACAATTGAAATATAATCAAGTAGGCTGTCTTGCTTTATACACCTGTTTTTTTTTAATGTGTGAAAGTCAGTTATTTTCTGCATAATTCCAAACTTTCCATGATGATTAGATATTATAGAGAATATGTAAATATAAACATAGCATAAATTTTATGTATATTTTTTTTACAATTCTCTGATCCTGAAGTAGCACACTGTAAAAGGAATCTCATAGAAGAATGACAAAATTCTCAAAAATTACAGAAAATTGAAAGGAATGACTTACAATGAAACAGATGGCAATGGAAGCAGCTGTGTGCCATCACTTCTAAGTGCATTAGACACATATGTGGCTGGGAATATGGAGTGCGTAGGGGAAAGAGTTGCAACTGTACAAGAAAATGAGAAATTGATGGAGCTTTCACTTTTCTACCATGAGACTAAAACAGAAGGACCCAAGATTCATTCTCCACCAAGCACTTTCCTATTTACCAAATGAAGGGAAAATTACTCTTATATAAACAATGGAAAAAATTTGCTCTCATACTTTTGTTTTTTTTATCCTGTGCTTATTTAAATTTATTGTGTAATCTGGCTTACTTTTCTGTGAATAACCACTTCTCTTCTAAATGTGCAGCGTTTTGTGGAGGCACAGTTTGTCATGATTAATTTTATGTGTTCACTTGATGGGGTCAGGAGGTATCTAGACTTGTGATTGAACATTATTTCTGGGTATATATTTGAGGATATTTCTGAAAGTGGTTAACATTTAAATTGGCGAACTGAGTAAAACAAACTGCCCTCTCCAATGTGGGTGGGCCTCGTTGGATGCACTGAGACTCTAAATAGAATAAAAAACTGTGTCAAAAAGGAGTTTGTTTGTGTTTTCCCAGTTTAATTTTTATTGTATTGTGGTATCAGTCTTCTATCTTTGGTACCAGACTCGGACTAGAATTCAAACTATCACCTCTCTTGGTGTTTCACCCTTTGATTCCGATTGAAACTACACTATTGGCTCTTTTAGGTCTGGACTTCCCAGGCTCCATTAGTGTGGACACATTTCTCGTAAAACTTATTATAGTAAAGCTAAACAAATTTTAAGTACATAAAATGTTATATAACAAGCAAATATACATAAATTCTCACTCTCCCTCTTCTTCTCCCTCTGCATTTTCTCTATTTCTCTGGAGAACCCTGACTGTCACTCTTTTACAGGGACTGTGTCTAGGGCATGTAAATGTGTCTTAAATGGCCAATGAATGTAAGTGCATTGATTGCTTCCACATTTAAGCTATATAATCCATTGCATGATTAGACATAGATCCTAACTTTCTTCCCACTCAACAATATAATGAATACCTAGGACAAACCTGCATCATCATGGGCTCTTCTCTGATTATTAGTAAAGTCAGCCCATCATGCCACAATGTTAGATAGGCAGTGTTAGTCAGACAATGCTATATACACTGCATAGGGTATCCTCTGCTGTCTGCTACATACCTCACCTCCTCATGCAATCTACTATATAATGGATTTTATTGTTAACTTATCTACTTATTTATTTCGCACCAGGGATTGAACTCAGGGTAACTCAGCCACTGAGACACATCCCAGCCCTATTTTGTATTTTATTTAGAGACAGTGTCTCATTGATTTGCTTAGTGTATTGCTTTTGCTGAGGCTGGCATTGAACTCGTGATCTTCCTGCCTCAGCAGGAAGTTGTTGAGATTACAGGTGTGTGCTCCTTCACCTACCTTTTTAATTATTTTAATAACAATCCAGGTACTGTACTGCCAGGAGTGTTACAGATTTTGGAACACACAGAGCAGTTTTCTTTTAAAAAAGTTGCAACATCACAGAGATATTAAATAACTTACTGAAGGTGATAGAACTGGACACCAACTCAGGTATGCCTAATGCTTTTTAAAATTTGCCTTATTACCTATAGTTTCTGTTTTTTTTACATTTCTTCTAGTTTTATTTTATACTAATGCAAGCAGAGTTGATGGTAAAATACATGTTTTTTTTTTCTTGTGGTTGTCATTAGTTTTTGTTATGTTTTGAGGGATAGAAATTAATTTGGCCTTCAAAATAGTATATTAGAAAGTTGGCTTTGTAGCGGAAAGAAAGCAAGAAGTGAAGCATTTTTCATTTTTTTTTTTTTAATGAAGAAGGAACTAGAGATGCTTAATTCAAAACTATGGGAGACTTCAGGATAGATGTGAACTTGCTCTTCCAATATTTAAAAAGCATTATGAGAAAGGTTATTTCCAGATCCAATGAATACAAAATTTAGGAATTGCAGCTTGTGTTTCCTGCATGGAATTCCAGGTGAGAGTCTCATGAAATATGTCATCGCACACAGGGATAACTTCCTTGTTAGAGGCCAGTCCAGGAAATTGCTATTCTTCTTTCTTGGGATACCAACAAAAAAGAGAGAAGTCTTCACTGATAGCTTTTGGGGCAGTTGCTACTTAGGGATCTTTTAAAGTATGAATAGCATGATACCATCCTATTTACCTCTGTTCAGCCTTGTCATGGACTCATCAAATACTATGTAAGGCATCTGGACTACTGTTATATATCCATCATATCATGTAACTTATCATTTAACAAAAGACAGACCAATGTGCTGCTGTTGTTGTGTTTTAATTAGGCATATAGAAGTTAATCAGGATGTGAAGGGTCATAAGCATTGAAATGGGAAAATTGGCCTATGAAACTTAGCAATTCAATTCTAGAATTTGAAGTTTCAAATTATTTTCTCTCTACTTTAAATAAAGAGTATATAAACCTTTCAGTGTTTTTTACTCTGTCTTGAATGTTTTGTAGTATCTAATATAACAATATCTCAATATATAATTGAGTGATTGTTGCATGACACATCATCAGGACAAAATAAAAAGCTTCAGTTCTATGTGGCTTAGTTGTTATTATTATTCTCAGTGTTATTTTTGTATTTATAAAATTTCTGAGCCCCCAAAATAAAAACTTAATTTGCAAACCAGTACAAGAATTTAGAAGACTTTATTTTAAATGTGGACCATGTCACATTGATTAACTCCTCATACCATATTTATCTTCTCAATTAAATGAATCATTTTAAAATGTCTGTTTCTTTTTTATCTTTCTTTCTTTCTTTCTTTTTTTTAATAGCTAAACACTTTGGGAAGTGGCTTTCTTTTCCTTTTTGAAAAAATTTCTTCTGGCTTGTGCGATGAAACATTGTAGACAATGTTGATATGGGAATGAATAAACCAAGACTATGAGAATGATGGGTAGGTATTGCCAATGATGAACTTATTACTTTTTTTTTTTACTATCTAAAGGCACTTTTAATAATTTGGGGAAATTTACTATTTGTCCTAAATGGAAAATCTTTTTTAACTGCTAATAACGCTGTCTTATTCTTTCTGCTGAGCCAGTAGTTGCTATGCCTGTACGTTAAACAGCATTTTGCTGATGAAAAGAAATTAAATAATAATTCTGTTGGATATAACTAAGTAAGCAATATAACATTTGGTATCAGATCATTCATATTATTTAGAACTAAAGATTAAAATGCTCCAATACCATATACCTTTCCTATTTAAACAGCAAGGAATACATTATGCTTCATGAAATTACAAATGCAGATACTTTGAGATGGCTTGAATGCACATTTATGAGCATACCACCTGCAGTTTCATATGAGTGAAGCTGTGAGCAGTGTCAGCCAGAGTTCAGGCACACAGGTCCTCTCGTACTTCTATTCTAAAGTAAAATGTTGCTTCTTCCAGCCAAGCTTAACAGTTTTTGCTTAATGATATGGGATAAGGAGCACCCTCTTAATAGGCCCAAATAAAACTTGGAATTGAACAGATAAGATTTATTTGGCACATAAATCCTTCAACATTTATTCTGTTTATATAATCAACACAGGAAATCCCTGGATAGCATCCTCTGATTTCCATATTTTGAACTTCAGCTGTTCACTAAACAGTTTCCACTTCATATCAGTTAAAATCTGTAACCTTTTAGTAACACAAAAAGAAACATTTGCAATAGCAAATATTTTTTCTTCTATAGGAAAGCATCAGTAAATAGTCATTTATTTAATAGTATGAAACAATAACTATAGTTAATAAAATGTTCCACAGGAGAATTAATCCATCAGACAAAATTTGATTTGAGGGCCAACCTGCATTCTGTAAGCTGCCATTTATAAATTCACTCTCTTGTGAACAACTGTATTGTCCACTTAGGTATGGTTTCTCAACCTCAGTACTACTGATTTTTGGATTGGTAATTATTTAATGTGGAATGTTTCCCTGAGACATTTAGCAGCACCTTTGGCCTCTTCCCATTTGATACCAGTACAGCCAGTTCATCATGACAATCAGTAATGCCTCTACACACATTCATATATCCCTAAGAGGGCAAAGTCCTCCCATGCTAATTTAAAACTGCTATGGTCTATGACTGCTCTTTATCATGAAAGATGAGATCTTCCTTCTGTCTTCTTTCCTAATAACCTTCACCTTGAATACTTCTGGATCCATTATCTTTCATTTCTTTGCCTTTATGAATATTGCTCAAAGGGTCTCTTTATTTCAAGGAATGAAACATTAATTCCTCTTCCTCCTGCTGCTGAGACCCCACAGCAGGACACAGAACATGGGGACCTGAATGGGAGCTGAATTTGCATAATTGTTCATGCCCTCCAAAGGCACCTCTGTGCAGTATACTAACTGTACCACCTCCCAAGGCATCCTCCTTAAGATATTACAAAATGTCATTTGTAATGGGATGTGTAGAACTTAGAAATCAATGTCTCCATAGTGGCTACATGATAATAGGCAGTGTTCCCAGGCCAGTCTTCAAAAGTCCATTGCCTCATGAATCAGTTTAACTGTGAATGGCAGCCTCTTGAATTCTGAGGCCTGGAAATAGAAATCCACATGGTAGAATTTTAAAGGAGGACATAAAATAGAAAGCTAATATTCCTTTATCTCATCTAGTTTGGTAAATGATATTTTAATTCACAATGATTTAGTTTAGATATGCATGCCCATTATTTAATTTCATAAAAGTATTTAGAAAAGTTTCTAAAAAGCAGAATTAACATTGGAAGCAAAAGGATAAGACCTATTTTGTTCTCTGAAGTTATTTCATCTTCATTTGACACACATGAGAACATTATATTCCTTCAGTGGTGCTGAGTTTGGATAAATGCCAGTTAGATGTTAAAGAAGTGACTTGTAAAATTATTCGCCACACATAATAAGTATTATTAGTTAGTAAATGTAGTTGCAAATGAGTATTTGTTGACTGACTCCTTTTACCATCATTTAATTTTAGAGGTAATTTTTGTGACCCAAGATTCTCTCTCACTACTTTTGAGAAACAAATTAAGTGTCCATTAAAGACAAATCAGTATTCCAGGTGTGATGAGGATGCACAAGTAATGAGAACATGATTCAGGCCCATAGGAAATGTTTGAAATTTTAGGAAGATTGACATAAATTACTATGAGTATAAAATAAGGTTCTTTGGCTAAGATTTAATTTCATGATATGTAGACATATATGCATAGTTAAATATACTGTTTGCTTCATATAGTTGTTCCAAATATGACTAAAAATTCTTTATTTTTCACTCATGTATTCAGTTATGTCACGCTAACTGTGCAAAAATAGAATTGAGAATATTGATTTAATGAAAGAGAAATAAAGTACTGAGGCTTTGTGTTCATTTCCTAAACCCTTCCACGCATATGACTTTCTTCTTGGCATTGTGGTCTGGTGGAGATGTATTGTTACCCCTTTTTGGAAGCTCTTAGGATGCAATGAGAATACACTGGAGTTTTAATTCTATCTCAGTACCTCCATACTATGCAACCTTCTTTCCTCCTAAATGTTTTTGTAGAAAGTAAGTGCAATTTGGGGTCAAAGGTTTTTTAAATTACTTTTTAAATTTGTTTTTATTAGTTGTACATGACAGTAGAATGCATTTATGCACTTTGATATACATATATTGATGGGATACAATTTCTCATTTTTCTGAGTATAGATGTTGTAGAATCATATTGATCATGCAGTCACATAGATACATATGTATGCAATAATGTCTGTTTCATTCTATTATCTTTCCTATCCCCATATCCCCACCTCCTCCCCTCCCTTCACTTCCCTCTACCTAATCTAACTGGCTGAACTCATCAAATGTTGGCATATTTTATATGTTTTGGAAAATTATTTGCTAGACAGGTTTATTTTCTTATAGGAAAATATGTGTGGTGCAGATTGTAAGATTACCTGTTGTCTCCTTATATTATTTTTCCATTTTATCTCTTCCTCTCTCTGTCTCATTCTCATTCTCTCCTTTTCTAATTTTTTTGTTATTACTTCTTTCATTTCTCAATCTCTCTCTCTCTCTCTCTCTCTCTCTCTCTCTCTCTCTCTCTCTCTTTCCACACAGGTTATATTTCCTCCATTCTCTTAAAGCAGGAGACAAATTCCTGGACAAAGTGGGGTTTGTTTGTTTGTTCTGTTTTGTTTTGTTTTTTTCCCTAACGTGCTCATAGTATGTTTGATAAGTGCAGGTGTCCTCAGTGATAGGGTGTTATGACTCTAACTAAATGTCTGTCCTTCTACTTGGCTACAGTTGATGGCTGGAACACTATTAGCCCATAATTCTGAAATATTTGGCTCATGGATAAAAGCCCTGCCATGAAAGTGGGTCTGATGCTGTATCTTAGAGTACATATTCATTTCTGTGTTGATGGACTCTATGTCATTTTTATATGGAAGATTTTTTTTAGATTAGGTTTTTGGTTACTGTAAGTGTTATGCAATCATAACAAATACAGTTGGTGCAGTTATGAATTACAGAATTTCAGAAATAATCATTTAAAACTCTCCAAATTTTCTTTGGCTAATGGCTACAAATCCTTCTCTGGGAAAACAGACAGGTAATGGAGCATGTTCTCTATGATGTATGGATATCTCAGCTCCTTGACCCAAGTGATTGGTTTGAAAATGTTGCTCTGATATCTATGAATGCATTAGATTCACCAAGTTTAAATATGTATTAATAGTTAATTCAATTGTGAAATATTGGTGTTATTTAACTCAGTTCTAATACCTCATAGTTTTCAATTTAGATAAAATCATCTTTATTTTATAGATAAATGGAATTTGAAGCTTTTTGTTAAGTGTCCAAATAACAAAGACCACAAGAACACCATCAATTCACCCAATACTTTCTCTCTGCTAGCCATCATGAGGCTCTTACTGTCATTGATACATTCTATCATTTATCCAAATAATAATCACTCAGAAATGGGAAGCATTACCTCCACTTGATAGGAGAGGAAACTATATTTTAGAAAAGGGAAATCTATATTTTAGAAAAGGGCTACCGAAGATCCTAACTGGGAGGACTGTCCAATTTTTTTCTTTCAGAATTACCCTCCTCATTCACTATAAATATTTGTCTACCATTCTTTTTCAATATTGCTTTTCTAGATTATATTGGTATCCCATTTATCAACTGTGCAATTGATACCAATGTGAAACTACTTTAGAGAAATTTTACGAGGACACTAATGAATTTTTTTTTTTCTTTTCTGAAATACAAAGTAACAAGTCTATGTTGATCAGTCAGGACACTCTATTTCTGGCTGTGGAAAGAGTGATAATTTTTGGTTGTTTAGCCTTTCTGCGCTCTTTAAGTCACAGTACACAATCCTTGTGCTATTTTCAAGTTTCATGAAAAAGAACAGAAGTGAGAAATACAAAAATGAATGGATTCTAGGATAGACCACACATTTGCATTTGTGATCTCATCTCATAAATTTCAGATTCAAGTGGTACAGTGGTAATGGTAGGAAGGTCATCACTGTTTCTAAGATACAGTCACAGTATACTTAAAAGGAGCTAAAATCATGCAAAAATAGTAAACAAACATTTTCAATTTGGCAGCTGCTTAAGATCTGGACTTTATGGTTTTCATATCCATCTAAAAGACTGACTTTCTTTACATTAAGAGTTTTTTATTTGTTCTAATAATATTAATAGTTTCTCTTAGTACATAGCATATCTTTAGAGAGAACATTCAGTTAGTTCCCAACTAATCCAACCTACAGATATGTCTCAACACAATTGCATGAATAATCTAAGAATGTTCAATATCTCTACTCCAAAAATGCTCCACAGCATTGGTAATTATGAAGGTCTCCATTCATGTGGCCTATCATTCCCTTTGTTATACTTTTTCTTGAGGAAAAAAATCACAAACATTGCTATTTCTTAATTGATATAACATATAATAAATAATATAGTATACAATAGCAAATAGCTCATTTTCTAGTGTAAAGTTTGATAGGTGTACAAGATATGGGTATATAACTAATATATGCTATGTATTTAATCAGAGATCATAAAAATCAAGGTGGGAAAGATCAATTAAGCCAAGGAGATTAAAAATGTGAGTCATCAATAAAACAGAGAAGACTTTAATAAGTTAAAGGAAAATTGAAGCCAGAGAGCAGCTCTTACCCAACGTCAAATCTGCCACTGCCTTGTCTGAGGTTTCTCAGCATTCAAAATTTCAAGAAATATTTTTTTTTGTTTATAAGCCAAATACAGTATTTGTTCAAACAACTGAAACAGATTCAGACAATACAAAAGAAATATGCCTTTATTTTGAATATAAAGAACTGACTCTGGCTACTGTGTATTAATAGACCCTTAAGGAGAGAGATTTAAATTGTAGGATCATTAGAATACTACCAGAAATGTTCAGAGTAGGAATTATGCTAACTTGAACTTGGGATATAGCTGGGTTCATAGTAAGAAGTTTGTAAGAATTTTGAAGATAGGACCCATGGAAATTGATAGATTATTTTGAGGGATGAAAGAATTAATGAAGTCCATGATGCCACCACATATTGCAACTTGAGCAACTGGAAGAACAGAGCTGCAAACTAGAACACTGACTGAGATAAGAGATGCAGGGGAAGATGCCCAAAGGGCTTGATAACACAAAAACCAGGGTTAAAGGATGTGTTCATTCTGACCTCTGAGTGGAGGGTGTATGAGTTGGTAATTAAGGGAGAAATTTGGGTCAGAGAAATATGATCATGTATTTGGAAACAAAATATACATAACACTGGATTTTGAAGAAAATTTACAAAGATGATTTACAGTGATTTAGAATTGAGGGGAGAGAATATCACTGGGCCTAAGGCAAAACATTTATACACACACAGACACAGACACAAAGGAGAACTGAATGTTATGTCAAAAAAGGTCAAGATGAAGAACTCGCTATTGGGTTTCATTGAGCTTTTCAAGAGCAATTTTAGTACATTTCTGGGGAATAACTCATGATAGACATGTTTGTTATTGTTAAAAATAAAAGGAATAGGAAAAAGGTATAGAGCACAAGAAGAACCAAAACTTCCAGAGGACTGTCCCCCAAGAAAGAGGTGGTAAATAGAGCAGTAGCTGGAGGAGTTTTTAGAAACACTGGAGTGTTTAGAAACAGTAGCTGTGACAACATGTTTACATGTTAATGAGAATAATGCAATAGAAAGACAAAGTTCAAAAACAAGAATAAAGTAGAAGGTGGTCAGAATTAGATCCAATTAGGATAAAACAAGGAAACAAAAAAATGGCAGTATATTTATCTACAAGTGCTATTATGTGGTAGATTTTGTGGTAAAAATTATCCGATAACCTTTTATAAATCCTAAAAGGAAATAATTCATTAAAAATGTATTTTTTTACAATGAACATTATAAATAGTGAGTGCAAAATATACCTAAAATCATTTTTTGAACTTGGCACTATTTTTAGTATTAAATACAAAAGGAGAAAACACTAGAGTTCAGAGATAGTTATGAAATCCTTAAGTGGTGAGAGGAGTATTATGATTTTAAGTTGTGCAGTTAACTGGAACTCATGTCAGCAGCAAAGGTTTGCAGTCTTATTAATCTAAATTCAAAGCAATTTAAAATAGAACTGTAGCACTCAACTGAGCAAATGTTTGCTTTTAGATAGTCTATTGTTAAAGTTTGGAAAGTGCAATCCCTTCAAATGGATTTTGAGTTTGCTACTCAATACTGAAAAGCAATTAGGAAACTAGTATTAGCAAGTATCACTCAGAAAATAAATATTTACTGCCAACCTTACTGATGTGAGAAGTCCTGTTTCCACATACAGCTCTAATTGAATTTAAGCTGTTTCCTAAGTATTCTATTAAATCTCTGATAGTGTTTGAACACTTTGCAGTACTATATTATTTTGTAAAGCTTTAAAAACTATTGCACTGATTATTGAAAAATAATAATTAGTGAGGCTTTGTTTTAAGGTCCCTTTCAAAAAGTATTAAGTGATCTCAACCTATATTTTAAGAAACATTTTTCAGCACAATAGACCATCAGGAGTTGACAGTTTAATAATTTAGTTTTCACTATTATTGAAAGGAATTCCACATAAATTTATGTTTTTCAATCATCACAGATAAATTCTTCAATTTTATTCAATTTTTACTTAATTATGTTCTTTAAAAGTATTCAAATGCTGTAAAAAATGAAGAGCAAGGTATAAATCTATGTTCATTTTATTACTTGCAACTTTACTATATGTCAGTACATTAGTTGCTGAAGAAGGAACCGATCATATGAATTAATGCCTTCTTTCCTAATGCACTCAAACTATTTACACATGATTTAGAGTATCATAAACCTAGCCTGAGGAATGCAGCTTTATACAAAGGCTTAGTTTTTGTGCAAAAACAATGAAAAAAAAAAGGAAATGTTTGATATGATGACAGTGAGAAGATAATCACCACTCTGTTATGTAATAGTAGTACTAATTGTATGTGTTGCATTTCTGGTATGTTCCTTGTATTCTTTCTTCCTTTCTTTTTTTTTTTGGTATGGGGAATTGAACTCAGGGGCACTCACCAAAGAGCCACAGCCTCCCCCCTCCCCCACTGCCTTTCTTTTCTTTTCTTTCTTTTTTTTTTCTGGTAATTTTTAAAATTTAGAGACAGAGTCGCACTGATAGTGTCTTGCAGTTGCAGAGACTGGCTTTGAACTCATGATCCTTCTGTGCTGGAATGACAGGCAGGTGCCCCCTTGCTGAGCTCTTCCTCTCATTTTATTAGAACATTTTTAAGATTGGTCACATTTACATTTCAATATAAACAATAGGTTTCATTAGAGCTACACTCCCAGCCATTTTCTTTGTTTCTTTTTTTTTTCTTTTTTTTTTTTTCTGTGTGTGTGTTTTATTTAGAGAAAGGTTCTCAGTGAGTTGCTTAGGGCCTCACTAATTTGCCAAGTCTGGTTTAGGCTCCTGCCTCAGCCTCCTGAGTGGCTGAGATTATAGGTGTTGGCCTCCAGGCTCAGCCTCCAGAGAATTCTTTAAAATAAATACAAAAACTTCTAGGTCTAATTAAGTTAAATAACTAGAGCCCATAATTCACTTGTCCCCTCTCTCTACCAAAACACCCTGGGTATTGGTAGGTAAGTAATCGATAATCAGTATCCACAATTATAAATGCACTGTACATATTCTTAGGTTTGTCTACAGAAAATGCAAGTACTTAACAACTCTCTCTAAATGGAGACTCTTATTTGTATCTAGGAAGTTTTCATTACAATTTTATATATTTTTCTTTCTCATTCATCAGACCTTTTTAAATACAACATGATATGAATAAGACATTCTGCAGCAGAATTGATTTATACATAAAATATTCGCTGCAAATTTGCCTTTTTAAAAGCAATGCATTCATATTGGTTTAGAGAAAATAAAGTTAAAATGGCTTATTCCTAATAAAGTGTGAAGCCCTCAAAGTGTATCCAAAAACATTATTTATTGTTTTGTCCTAGCTGTACTGTAAGCTGACAATCACCAACTAAAATGTATATAGTGAGTGACAGATGTATTATGAGAGGCAAATGTGGTATTCAATTTGTTAGCAAAATAAAGCGATGTAATAGATGTGCCTAAAAAGCAGTCACAAAATACCATGAAAGGGAGCATTTCAGAGCATCCTGAAATTATTACCAATAACCATAGAAAATGTTCTACAGCCTCAGTACAACAACAAAAACAGTAAGATTCTCCAATATTCAAAAAAATACAAACATAAATAAAATATTCAAATAAATACTAAAATACAGCATGCTTACAGTAACTCAGGAACGCTAAAATAGAAAAATCAAAAATAGAAATCAAACAAAGGTATTCCATGTTAAGTTTATGTCTCTTTAGCTGTACAATATTTTTCTATTTTCACATTCATATTAGGATTTTAATATATTTTAATTATTTTTCTATAAACCATTCATGGAACTTAAATCTCTCTTCAGGAAGAAATGGTCATGTCATCAATTTTGATATAGTGATAGGAAAAATAAAGCTTTTCAGATTACTAAAAATAAACAAGAAAGAAAACTGTATAGAGTCATAAATATCAACCTGCTCAAATTGAAAAGAGATATTGCTGAAAAAGTAGGAAGAGGAAAGATTCTTATTTAATTATGCTACCAGAAGTTGAAAGTGTAATGAGAAAACGTAAGAAAATATTAGCAACCATTAAAAACGTGGTATAAAAGGCCGGGAGCAGTGGCATATGCCTGCAATCCCAGTGGCTCAGGAGGCTGAGGCAGGAGGATGAAGAGTTCAATGCCAGCCTCAGCAAAATCAAGGTGCTAAGCAACTCAGTGAAACCCTATCTCTAAATAAAATACAAAATAGGGCTGGGGATGTGGCTTAGTTGCGGAGTGTTCCTGAGTTCAATCTCCGGTATCACCCCCCACACAAAAATGATGATAATAAATAAATAAATAGACAAACAAATAAATGAATGAAAATGTGGTATTGGAGCAAAGGAGAGAGTGGAGGAGCCAAATTCTCATCCACCAAAACAGAAATTTAATGGGCAATGATTAAAGCCATGATTTCAAGCCACCACCACTGTCCAAGATAGATCAAGATAAGCAACAGGCTATTACCACTTTTGCCTCTGGGCAATGGGAGCTTGGTATCTTTTCTTTAAAATAAGCAGAGTCGGAGAGAAGTGAGGGAGGAGGATATGAAAGGGGAGGAAATGTGTAATGAGTTCAATAAAATCACTTTGTATGCATATATAAATATACCAGAGAGAATTCCAACTTTGTGTGTGCATGAAAAGCACCAATTATGGATGAACAAATGAGCCCCAGGGAGCCAGTGCATGCCTGTAATTCCCCAGTAGATCAGGAGGCTGAAACAGGAAGATAAGGAGTTGAAAGCCAGCCTCAGTAAAAGAGAGGTGCTAAGTGACTCAGTGAGACCCTGTCTCTAAATAAAATATAAAATACAAAATAGGGCTGGGAAAGTAGATCAGTGGTTGAGTGTCCCTGAGTTTAATCCCTGATACCTGCCTCCCCCCAAAAAATAAGTGGGTGAAAAATTGCAGGATCAGTGGTATGTGGGTGGCAATGGAGAAAGGAAGCATGGGGAGGATCAGAGATTGGAACAAATTGGGTCAGATACCCTCCATGCATATTTTTGCTGTGATGAACCCAGTGCTATGTATAACAATAATACTCTTAAAAATAAATTAATTAAAATGTAAAAAGTTATTCATCATTGTTTGTCTTTATCATGCTTTGTTTTGATTTTTTAAGCACCTAATATTTTTTCTGTTGCAAAGCTCTATCCTTGTTTAGGGCATTCTGAAGCCAAACAGCTGTAACATTTATGTCAGCTGTAACTTCAAGAACATGGATACCAAATCAGGAAGCCAGAAAATTAGTAGCCATTTTTTCCAATTATAGATATTCCCTGGTTTTCTAAATGAATAGCTATAATTACTCTGTGTTAGGAGTGGATACCAACTCCCAACAAAATGTTTTTGTTCATATTTTAGTTGATTTTAAAATGCAACTGGGTGCAATTAGTACTTCAAGGTAACCATTAAACACCCATTTATATGCATTTCAGAGTTAAAGTATTGTAATAAAATACATTTATTCTGAAAGAGAATAATATATCTGTGCATACACACATACTATACATAAACATACAAATAGATATGTCTATATAAGGCACCGCAAGATGGATCAGATTATTATATTTTTATGCTAAGGTCAACAGGAAGGTTAATGCTTAGCCATGGTCAATTCAAGTAGAATATGTGTGAAATGTCAGTCAAGCAATATAATGACAGTTCCTTCTTAACAAAAATAACACAGAATAATTACTGATTCTAAGGCAGTCCTACTTTTAACCTATGAGTATTAGGAAATAGTCTTTCATTTATCTCTGGGAAAACATTTGTATTTTTATGGTGGAAGTACTATGAGTAAGGCCGTTCTTTTTCTTTTGCTCTATAGACATCACTCTTGCAATTTTCAGTGATTTATATAACATTAAAGAGCTTGAGTCAGAAAAACGCAACAGAGTTTTGTAATAAAAATGCACTTTGGCTTTACCACTCATGTTAGCTATCCAGAAAAGAAAGATAGAGTCAAAATGTATTAATATCTTCTGCTAGTAATCTCGGGTGTGAGTTTTCACTTCTCACAAAATTTTGTTTTGCATACAATATAGAATAAAATTGCTTTCCTATTTGGGAGTTCAAGGCATACTTTAGCTTTGCAATAAGGAAGATACACTGATTATTTGAAATCTGAGTTACCCATATATACATTAATTGCACTATTACTATTTTCTCTTATATATATATATATATTTTTTTTCCCCTCTTTGGTTACAAATAGGGAAAAATATTTTTTTTCTTGAGTTGCTTGGCTTGTTTCACTTAACAAAATTGCCTTTATCCCATCCATGCTGTGTCAAATGGCAGGATCCCTGTTTTGAAGATGAATAATATTTCATTGTTCACTCATGAATGCATACACTTGTGCGCACGCTTGTGTCAATCACATTTTCTTTATCCATTCTTCCATTGGCGGACACTCAGGTTGTTTTCATAACTTGGCTGTAGTGATTAATGCTTCAATGAACATGGGATATCCTTAGGAAATCGTGCTTTTATTTTCTTTGGGTATATATGCCAAGGAGGGATTGTTGTACCATGTGATAGCTTCATTTATTTTTTTATTATTGCTTTTTCTTTTTTTTTTTTTTTTTTGTATACAGAACTACATTTCCACCCTTTTTGTTTGTTTGTTTCTTTTTTGAGACAGGGTCTTGCTAACTTGCTGAACCTGGCCTTGAACTTGTGATCCTCCTGCCTCAGCCTCTTCAGCCTCTGGAATTACAGATTTGTGACACCATGCCCAGCTCATTTTGGATTTATTTAGCAACCTTCATGCTCCACGGGTAGACGGCTGTACCAATCTACATTTCACCAAGACTTACAAGTGCTCTTTTTTCCCCACATGATTGATAATAATGATTATTTTTTACCTATGTGGTAATGACTATCCTAACAGGCATAAAATGGCATTTCATGGTGATCATGATTTTCATTTCCTGTATGATTGGTGAAGTGCATTTCATGTGAATATATGGGATAGAAAATATACAAGGTGAAAAAAACGAATGATCTAATATATAATGTAAGAACTATAATTAATAATAGTATACTGAATATGGGAATTTCCCTGTGTAGATTATAGCTGTACTTGCCAAGGGGGTGGGTAAATGCACAAGTGAGATGACAAATATTTTTATTTGTTTTACTACTCAAACATTAAATATATATATATATATATATATATATATATATATATATATATATATATATATATATTATATAATTTTGAGAATATAAAATATAAAAGACTACTTGCACAAGAATGTTTATTCTTATTGTGATTGTGTTGATAAAAGAGCTAGTTTAGGTGAAACCTTCTTCTATAATTTTTCTATCGCTGTAATTTTTCCAAACCTTATAAAAATAATGATGCAGTTGCAAATCATAATATTTTTATGACAAAATAAAATAAATATAACTACCTCTAAGAAAAAATAAGAATTAAATTTCTTATGTATTTTTAATCGTTCATTATACCTATTTAAAATATTTTAACAATAACCAGGTGGAGTGGCACCCACTGTAATCTCCGTGACTCAAGTGACTGAGGCAGAAGTATCACAAGTTCAAGGCCTGCCTCGGTAACACATTGAAACTCTTGTCTAAAAAATTGAAAAAGTATGGGAATGGAGATCAGTGGTGAAGCATCCCATGGTTCAATTCCCAGTATACAAATAAGTAAATAAAATATTTTAACATTTTTGTAATACAGAAAATAGACAGAATATTGCTATTAAATTGAACTTTGAGTTTTCAATTTGAACAACTGGATCCATAGTTATATTAGCAAAATGAGGTATTCACCAAATAAGTTTGGGGAGACAACAAATGAAGGTTTGAAGCCAGAGGATGTTTAATTTATGAACATAAATGGAAGGACTTGAACTATGTCATGTAAATGCTTAAATAAAAGAAAATCAGAAAGCTCAATCAGAAGCAGAAACAAACTTTTTGTACAACTAGGGACTTTCCAGTGGGATGGACCAAATGAGGTGACCTTGCATCTGTAACCAATCTAATGTTTCCTTTGTTTTATGTCCCGAAGCCTGTCTCTTTTAATTCTTCAAAGGAGCCCCAAATGTCTTTATGTATGGTAATTTCCAGTTCAAAAATCAAGTTGCTTAATTAAACTTGACAATGATTTTGTGTTTTTGTTCATCTTTTGTAACATGGAAGAAAACTAAGAAATTTGTATAAAGCTTCGAAATCAATTGTTTTTCTTTGTTGTTTTTGTTGTTATTGTTTTTTTGTTTTGTTTTAATTTTGGTACTGGGTATTGAACCCACAGGTGTTTTACCACTGAGTTACACCCTAGTCCTTTTTATATTTTCTTTCGTGAGAGGGTCTGCTAAGTTGTATAGGGCCTAATTTTCCTTGACTGGCTTCAAATTTCATTTATTCCTGCCTCAGCCTCTTGAGTAGCTGGGATTACAGATATGCACCGCCTCTCCCAGCAAAGTTTTTAAATATTTAGAAAATCATCACGAAACTTGTGACAACTGTAGGTTCATATGATCCACCATATCAGAGTTTAAGGCCCATTTGGTTATTATCATATTGTTATTTTAGTGTTTCTGAAAATATTTAAATTGAGAAAAATTATATGGTTTTCATTGATTGTTTCTTTTGAGTTCCTTTTATGGTTCTTCTCTCAAATTGTGAGAATCTATGGGTGATTGCATCTATTATAATGATGGAAAAGACATTGACATGATAACTTACCCACCTCCATCCCACTTCTCCCTCTACACACGGTTTTCCTGTTCCAAGCTTCCCTTATCTTCATTAGTGCTAAGTGCAACTTCCTAGTTGATCAGAGGAGGTATCTTGGAGGCACCATTAAAGACCTAATTTATTCATCATAAAAACTAAATAAAATGAATCTTACTAGTTTTACTCGTAATATTTCCAGACAGTGATCACTTTTGACTAACTCCTGACATACAGATCTAGTTCAAACCATGTCAACTCCACCTAGACACTTCACTGTCCACTCTGACTTTCCTAACTAGTTATTTTGCTTTTTAGTTCTTCATTTTCATCTCCACCCTACCCATTTTACACACAATACCACAAAGAAATGGGCATTTAAGTAAGTTAAACTATTTCTGTCTTCTTTTCAAAGAATTGTGATGCTTCTCTTTCCAGTCAATATCAGTCAAAATCCAAGCTACTTTTCATAATTGCAAAATTCTACATTTTCTGGCCCTTACTTTCCTCTCTTTCTCTCTCTCTAATACTCAACATTCCATGTGCTCTAGGCCCAGTGGCTTCTTGTGCTTCTGTGGACACAAGTGTGTCTTTACTTATTCCCTTCTGCCTAAAACTCTTTATGCAGCTATCCGACTCACCCAGTCACCTCCTTTAACTCTGTTCAAGCACCACCTCTTCTGTTTTCTCTAGATTGATTGCACATAGTCTTCAAAGAATCTGGATTTGATGTTTTAAAGTTCTGAGCATGTCCCAGGATTGGTGCAGGATTCCATGGGGACAGCATCCAGATCCTGCTGCAGGACTTTGTTCTGGAGCTTGGACTGCCAGTAGCTTTCTGCTGAGGCCCTCTCCTGTCACTGTCCTCAGTTGAGGAAAACATTCTTGTCATTGATAGTACCTTCAAATTGAGGATAGCCTGAATTCTATGGGCCCTCATGAAATTGGAGAGAATAAAAGCTGAGGGACTTGCCTTCCACATCAAAGCACAGTTCATTCCCAAACCTTTTTGGAAACCTTTGTTAAAATAGTGGAGTACTGACCTCTTTTTTGCCTAACCTGATCTCTTTTTGTATACACCCAGCTGGTGCTGACACCAAAGAGAAATCCCAATAAGCTAACTGTTGATGATTTTTCATATTAAAACACAGACAACTGTCAATTTATTTTTGTTTTATTTTTCCCTGTCACCTAACAATGTTATAATTTTATTTTCTGTGACAAACTATCATAAGCTGCGCAAGAAGATAATTGTTTGAAACACATGTAAGACTTAATTTTTTAACGTATTTTTAATGAGAAATATAAGATTCCTTATAGAATGAGTTCAAGGCCATTATCATGTAAGCCCAAGCATCAAACGTTTTTACTTGTGAAAAATGTTCAAAGTTGGCAGCTGTCCAAACGAAGATGTCCGTTCTCAAGTACTGAATTTGAACACACTCATTCTTTGGGTTATTTATTTTTTTATTGTAGAATCAGCTTATAAGTTTAAGCAAAGTAGAGAACGTGTCTAGAAAGGTTGGATTTGTCAATAGGCAAGTAAGATAAGTTCTGCAAAGATGATTGGATACTTTCCACAGCAGGAAAGCGTACGGTAATGCTGGTTGTTGTAAGTATTTACATTCTGTACCCATGCTCAAAGATCCAGGCTGAATGTGCATTTCTAAAGTAAGTAAATGAACTAACACAGCAATTGGCTTTCAGCAAACTCGGCTTCATTTCAGCTACTGCTGTTTCAGAGGTGCAGTTCCTCTGAATGAAAGAAACAGATGAAGTGAACTTAAGAGAGAACTGGGTTGAACTATCCCCTACTGAGTTAACATACAGGCTCTTTTATAGAGGGAATCTGGGATATTGGAGTCAACACACACAGTTTCATTTTTATCATCTGACCTGAAATAGAAGGTCCTTTTTTTATTGACAACAGGAATGGATAAGCACCTGCTTCTAAGATCACTGTGAGCAACACCACTGCTGTCTGCAGAAGAAAGGAGCTGGCTTTTGGTCAACACTAAATAGGGCTTGCACCTTGAAGGCTCCAGTTTATTTGTAAATTCCAAAATATGTCTGTGTGCTCTAAATTTACAAAAATGCACTTTCACATCCAGGAATGGATAAGTGATTTCTTAAAAAATGAACCTTCCTATCCCTTAATACACGTTTTCACATTTTGGGGACTGGGGGATTTGTCCCAGGTCATTTTGTCTATGTAAATGTGGCATCAGATTCAAAGTATATGCATAAAGTAGTCTTTAGCCCTCATTGCAAGGAAGATTAAAAAAAAAAAAAAGAATATCTCATACCCAGGATTGCTGAGACAAACCAGGAAGGCTAAAAGAGTAATAGAGTCGATATTCTCAAAGAATATGTATAATTCTCAAAGTAGCTTCTTTTTTTTTTCTTTAAGTAGGTCTAAGATCTCATACATAAGTAAGTTGCAGCCACTGTACAAACTCACACCTTTGTAAGGATGAAGGCGCAGTTTGTTTTGTTAAATGCTATTTTCCCAGTATTTAGCATGGCATCCAAAACATAATAATAAATGCAATGTAAGTATTTATTCAACATACAAATTAAATTATATTTTAAGTTTATATATTTCATCAATTGTAAAGCGTGCTTGATCCATATAAAATATTATTTATTTGTAATCTTTATTTATCATTATTAACTTATACTAGTTTTAGAAATTAATGGGTTTGACCATGAGATTTTCATGCTTTCATATATAACAGTTGATGGTGTCTACCCGCTCTCCAGCCTCTCTTTATTTTCCTCTCATTACCTCCTCCCCCATTCCTTCCCATCTCTTAATAGCCCCTCTTTCATGTCACTGTTATTTCATTTAATATGACCACTTTCCTGCAAATGATATGATTCCATTCTTCTTTTTTTATTTTCTTTTTTTTTTCTAATGTGACACACTTCTTTTTTTCCCCCTCACATCACCATACATATATTTTGTATAACGATGAGGGTCTCCTTCCATCTTCCATACAATTCCCCTTCTCCTTCCCTTTCTCTCCCACTTCTATTCCCTATTTACTGGTAATCTTCTTCTTATGCTCTTCCTCCTTTTCCCATTTTAACTCTGCCCCATTATATCAGAGAAGACATTTAGCATTTGTTTTTTAGGGATTGGCTAACTTCACATAGCATAATCTGATATAATGCCATCCATTTCTCTGCAGATGCCATGATTTGTTATTTTTTAGTGCTGAGTAATATTCCATTGTGTATAAATGCCATATTTTTTTTTATCCACTCATCTATTGAAGGGCATCTAGGTTGGTTCCACAATCTACCTATTGTGAATCGTGCTGCTATAAACATTGATATGGCTGTGTCCCTGCAGTATGCTCTTTTCAGGTCTTTTGGGTATAGTCCTAGAAGGGGAATAGCTGAGTCAAATGCTGGTTCCATTCCCAGCTTTCCAAGGAATCTCCATACTGCTTTCTAAATTGGCTGCACCAATTTACAATCCCACCAGCAATGTATGAGTGTACCTTTTCCCCTGCATCCTTACCAGCACTTGTTGTTGTTTGATTTCCTAATGGCTGCCATTCTTACTGGAGTGAGATAGTATCTTAGAGTAGTTTTAATTTGCATTTCTCTGATTGCTAGAGATGGTGAGCATTTTTCCTCTATTTGTTAATTTATTGTATGTCCTCCTCTGAGAAGTGTCTGTTCAGGTCCTTGGCCCATTTGTTGATTAGGTTATTTATTTTTTTGTTTAACTTTTTGAGTTCTTTGTATACTCTGGATATTAGGGCTCTATCTGATGTGTGAGGGGTAAAAATTTGTTCCCAGGATGTAGGCTCCCTATTTACCTCACTTATTATTTCTCTTGCTGAGAAAAAACCTTTTTATTTTGAATTCATCCCATTTGTTGATTTTTGGTTTTAACTCTTGTGCTACAGGTGTCTTATTAAGGAGTTTGGGCCTGACCACACATGATGGAGATTAGGGCCAACTTTTTCTTCTCGAAAAAGAGATGGAGAGTCTCTGGTTTAATTCCTAGCTCCTTGATCCATTTTGAGTTAACTTTTGTGCATGGTGAGAGAAAGGGATTCAATTTTATTTTGTTGCACATGGATTTCCAGTTCTCCCAGCACCATTTGTTGAAGATGCTATACTTTCTCCATTGTATGCTTTTAGCACCTTTGTCTAATGTAAGATAGTTGTAATTTTGTGAATTGGTCTCTGTGTCCTCTATTCTGTACCATTGGTCTACCCACCTGTTTTGGTGCCAGTACCATACTGTTTTTGTTACTATTGCTCTGTAGTATAGTTTAAAGTCTGGTATTGCTATAACACCTGTTTCACTCTTCCTGCTTAGAATTGCTTTAGCTATTCTGGGTCTCTTATTTTTCCAGATGAATTTCATGATTGCTTTTTGTATTTCTGCAAGGAATGCTGTTGGGATTTTGATCAGGATTGCATTGGAACTGTACAGTGCCTTGGTAATATGGTCATTTTAATAATATTAATGCTTCCTATTCATGAGCAAGGTATATCTTTCCATTTTCTAAGGTCTTCTATTTCTCTCTTTAGGGTTCTGTAGTTTCCGTTGTATAGATCTTTCACCCCTTTTGTTAGGTTGATTCCCAAGTATTTTGTTTTATTTTTGAGGATATTGTGAATGGGGTAGTTGTCCGCATTTCCATATCAGAGAATTTGTCACTGATATACAGGAATGACTTTGATTTATGGGTGTCGATTTTATATCCTGACACTTTGCTGAACTCATTTACTAGTTCTAGAAGAAGTTTCTTGGTAGAACCTTTTGGGTCTGATAGGTATAAGATTTTATCATCAGCAAATAGTGCTAATTTAAGTTCTTCTTTTCCTATATTTATGCCTTTAATTTCTTTCATCTGTCTAATTGCTCTGGCTAGTATTTCAAGAACTGTTTTGAATAAACATAAAGAGAGGGCATCCCTGTCTTGTTCCAGATTATGAAGGGAATGCTTTCAATTTTTCTCCATTTAGAATGATGCTGGCCTGAGGCTTAGCATAGATAGCTTTTACAATGTTGAGATAAGTTCCTGTTATCCCTAGTTTTTCTAGTGTTTTGAACATAAAGGGATGCTGTATTTTGTCGAATATTTTTTCTGCGTCTATTGAGATGATCATATGGTTCTTATCTTTAAGTCTATTTATCTCAAAGCCCTAGTAAAAGAAGAACAAATCAACAGCAAATGCAGTAAAAGGCAATAAATATTTAAAATCAGAGCTGAAATCAATGAAATCAAAATAAAAGAAACAATTGAAAAAATTGACAAAACTAAAAGTTGGTTCTTTGAAAAAATAAATAAGATCAACAGACCCTTAGCCATGCTAATGAATGAGAAGAAGAGAGACAACTCAAATTCCTAGCATACAGGTTGAAAAGGGCAATATCCTCAATAAAATTCTGGCAAACCAGATACAAAAACATATCAAAAAGATCATGCATCATGATCAAGTAGTATTCATCTCTGGGATGTAAAACTCGTTCAATATATGGAAATCAATAAATGTGATTCCATTCTTCTTTAGGGCTGAATAATATTTCATTATGTATACATACCACAACTTCTTTTATAACAATCCCTATAATGCACACTTGATTCATATATTTTAAGAATTAAAACAGTAGGAATTTATTTCAAGCTTTGGAAATAGTCAAATAAGTCATCTTTTGATTGCCTTTTGAATTTTTTGTTATGAATAACAAATGTTTTGTTATGAATAACAAATGTTCTATTTTATACTTTCAATTTAATTTTTAGGATACTGCACTAAAATTATTAATTCATAAAAGAATAATGATACACTTTCTTTATCAATTTATTAACTGGACCAGTTAGAATCTGCCAGGCAGTCTTACAATCACTGAGGTTACAAATTTTTGAGGAAAGATAGTCCTATTAGTCCTATGAAATTTAGCTTCTGCATTATTTTTTAAATAACATTAGTCACATTTAATCATTTTTCCATGGTATGGCCCTCATTTACTTATTTTTTTCCTTAGCTTTATTTAAATGACAAAGACTGCTTAGTGTGTATGTTTAGGATGTGGTGTCTGAAAATTCAGTTGCTTAGACAAAATGTATATATAAGTTTTAAAATTCTTAAGCAATATTTTGTTAAAATCATGCAGTACCTTGTAAAGACCTTACTGCCATTGTCAGAAAGTGAATCGAGTAGGAAAAATGATTCCATCAATCAATGGCAAGAGATTCTATCTCACATGGTTATATGACATAAATGAGGTAGAAAGTTCCTTAAAAGAGAAAAATATGGGCTGGGGATGTGGCTCAAGCGGTAGCGCACTCGCCTGGCATGCGTGCGGCCCGGGTTCGATCCTCAGCACCACATACCAACAAAGATGTTGTGTCCGCCGAGAACTAAACAATAAATATTAAAAATTCTCTCTCTCTCTCTCTCCTCTCTCACTCTCTCTTTAAAAAAAAAAAAAGAGAAAAATATTCTTTAAAATATGTTTATGCCAATCATAATAGTATAACATTTATTAAAATTGTGATTGGGACTAGCTACTTTAGATGATTATTTTAAATAAATAACAGTTTTGAAAGCTGTGGTTGAAGAAATTGAGAGGTCATTGTGATATATAACTTCTACCTCTGGTTTATATTTAAGTAAAGGAAATGTAAGGTACCTTTGAACAAAATCTCACCTAACTTCATCAAAAATCTGTTAAACATAACCCTGTAAGCCAATGTCTGCTCTATTCTTTTTTTATTCACCAGCCAAAAGTCAGAGATTAATAAATTTTGCTTCCAAAAACAGTGGTGTTGTAGCATCTTATTCGTACTGGTGCACTCCCCAATAAGCAAATATAGAAGCAACAGTTTCCATAGCCGTGTTCAACCCTTACAATTCTTAAAGCTATACTGGAGGAAACAGGCACTTCTGCATGTCTATTTTGCCCAATTTCACTAGTTAACATCAATATTTAGGCGATGAGGTGGCGTGAGTTCATTCATTTACATCCAATGTACTAAACCTATTTAATTTCTAGATAAATGTGAAGGTATCTTAATAAATATAAAAAAGTTCATGTTGTTGTTCTCAGAGAGTTATCCCTGGGGCTTAGGTGAGATCATTGTGAACTGCAGGTTACATCTGTTGGTGGTGGAGACTGAAATAATTTTTTTTCTCCTTGTAAGGTCATTCTGTAATATTATACTTGGGTGTCTAAGTCTAGCCTAGCATTAAATCAAACATCCACAAAGAGAATTGAATCAAAACACATCATAGTATAGATCACAACAGAACAAAAAGTAAATGTTAGATAAATAAATATTCATGATCTAGATTTGTCTTACCATGTTTTATAAGGGTACCAATATTATAAACATTAATTGAAATATATGCTATAGTACACTGAAGTTTACATGTTAATTAACTAATTTACTCCTAAAGACTGCTTTAGTTGCAACTACTATTAATTTATTCCAGTTGTAAGTTAATTATTTCACTTATATCAAGACCCAAAAACTTACATTTTAAGTAACATAAGGAAAGATAAAAGTAGGTATTTTTAAGGAATAACAGTTGCACAAATCTATTGATGTATGCCATAAATTTCTTTAGATATATTGTAAAATTTTGAAAAAAAATATGAGTATGCATGATAGAAATATAAACTTAATGTAAGGAAGAATACATGGTTTATCAAAATGCAGTAGTTTAAAAAAATGAAAAAAAAATCCCTCTGAAATAAAGGTTTTTTTTTTTTTATACAGAAAATAATATATTGTGTTTTCTATTTGAATTAAATATGCATCACATAGAATTACATTTAACTAAAATGAAGGCAACCAAATTGTTATTTATAGTATTATTAAGAATATGTGATAAATGACACTGAAAGAAAATATGACAGTATTTTTTAAATACTTTATGTTTTTATTAAGAAAATTTATGTGTCCTAAAGTTAATTTTTGTACTGGTACTGCAATAGAACAAAAGCAAAACGTGCTTTGAATACAAAATTATTTCATATTTGGCATAAGTTCCATCCTTCTGAAAAAAAATTCTTAGAATTCTTACAAACGCCTAGAATTATGAGAAATCTTCTGAGTTGTATATTACATGGAGGAACATGGACTGCTCAAGACTTTAGTTAGATTTTCATAGATATCTCCCTTAATACCTGCCTTAAGTATTGTGGAAATAGTCTCAAATTATTTATTAAGTTAAAAAAATCTAGTAAACTTTAGAAACATATATACTATATTATGACAATTTAATTTAAAGAATAAAGAGATATTTAAAATAAGCAAATATTACTATCTCTATCTTGTTCAAAAGAAATAATTACTATAAGTATTTTTAACTTAAAATAACAAAACATTCCTGGAAGAGATATTGATAAGTCTAAGCATCAAACTATGACTCCGTTTAGGCATGATTACTGCTAGTTTATTTTAATTTTAGATTCATGAAAGATTATATTTAAAGAAAGAAAGACAGCTTTTCTTTTTTTTTTTGTACTCTGTGATTGTTCTTTTTTCTTTTTTTTTTTTTTGGTACTAGGTATTGAACCTGCAGTGCTTTACCACTGAGCTACATTCCCAGGCTTTTTTATTTTTATTTTTTATTTTCAGACAAGATCTCTCTAAGTTTCTGAAGCTGATCTCAACTTCATAATCCTCCTTTCTGCCTCAGTCTCCTGAATCTCTGGGATTGCATTCATGCAGGTATACCACCATGCCTGCCCAGAGACAGCTTTTCCTACACAAATTTGTTTCTATAGTTGTATACACTTACAGAAAAATATGTGGAGGTATATTTATCAAATACTAATAGTCTCAAAATTTGGGAAGTGAGAATGATGAGATTAAATATCATCGTGCAGTTATTCACTTCCATCTTATCCACTCAGACTTATCAACTTCTGTCTTATAAAAATGGTAGATTACATTCATCAATGTTTTAGTGAATACTCATCTTGCAGCTAAATAAAGTTTTCTTTTAAAAAAAGAGTTTGGCATTTATGCTGTCCTTTTAGTTTGATGTGTGCTACAGGACAGCATTTGAGGACTCATATTGTGACTTGGATCTTGGTATAATGAAGAAATGATGATAATTGATACGCTCCCACAGTGCTCTTGCATGCCAGCCACTGTTCCAAGAACACACCTGTGTGTTGCATGTCCACAGATTTAATCCCCATGCCTCTCAGTGATGAAGGCTCAGTTACAATGATGTGGGACACAGAAGAAAAGAGTCCCGGGGGGCAAGGCACATTCTCTAGATTCAGAGAACTAAAAGCGGTACAGCCAGGCTCTGATCCCAGAAATGGTTAAGAATCTGTTGTCTTTGTTGTTGTCCACGAAAAGTGCAACAGCAACCTGGGTGCTGCCTTAGAAAGACATCAGAAAGGGCACTTATTAATCTCTAAGGACAGCACCAACAGGATGGTTCATGAAGGTACTTTATCAGGTAGAAAAATAATCACTATGAGAAAATTTCTCTATCTTTCTAATTTAAAATCTAAAAGAAAGAGCATTGATTAGCTTTTAGATTTAACCAATGAATCTTTCCTTAACTTGTGAACATGTGTCAAAAGAGGAAGTAAATGTTAGACTTGCTCCTGTGTTTTCCTAGACAATTTCTATACAAAAAGAAATATATTACACATTTACACACCCAAAATCCCTTAAATACATTGAAGTGAGGACAAAAAATTTAGATCAATTACTTCAGAATAGAAATAATAGCTAGGTGAGTAAATTTTGTAGAAGATAAAGCATGGCGGATAAACTCTGAATTTATTGTTGTTGCCTAGTTTGTTGGCATATGCTAGTAACCCCAGTGACATGGGAGGCTGGCAGCAGGAAGATTATAAGTTTCAGGCCAACCTCAACCACTTAGTTAGATCCTCAGCAACTTAGCAACTTAGCAAGAACCTGTCTCAAAATTTAAAAATATAACAATTACTGGAGATGTAGCTTAGTGGTAAAAGTACCCCTGTATTCAATATCCAGTAACTAAAATAATAATGAAAATGAAATGATATTGTTGTTAATTATTATTTATTAAAAAGTCATTCTAGGGCTGAGGTTGTAGCTCAGTGGTAGAGCGCTTGCCTAGCATCTGGGAGGCACTGGTTTCAATTCTCAGAACCACATACAAATAAAATAAATATAATGAAAGTCCACAAACTACTAAAATAAAATTTTAAAGTTATTATAAATGCACATTTGTGTAGTATAATCCACCTATGTTGGCCCAATGTTTCTCAATAGATCTAAAATAATTGCATTTTTGATAAAATTATTTCTGACCATCCAACATTTAACCTATTTATCAACAATTGTTAGAAGTGTTATTTTAAAAGTAATTTTTAAAATTTTAACTTTGCATAATTAAATCAACTTATGAATTTCATTATCAATACTTAAGAAACATTCATACAATTATTTTAGAAAGAAACACCATCCTCAGCATCATGCTAATAAAATAAAAACAAGTCAATGTATTTTTCATTTTTTATAGTGTTTTGTTTCTTTTGCAAATGATTTCATTACTTTTTTGTAAACTTTGCATGTTTGGAACTAGCATGAATATTGAGAAATTTCAAGTATATTTCCACTGAATACACATTAAGTCTCTGCATCTCCACTTAGTTACTAATATAATGTATATTTATAGCAATCCCAAATAATCAAAATTCTAATGTGATTCAAAGGAGAAAAAAAATCTTGATTGAGTCACAGTGGGCATTGAAAAACATCACATTTTGGTAGTGAGCAATCAACCTCAGAAATTTCAATCAGTAGCTCAGTGTCCTAATTAGCAAAAGTCACTTTTGCCATTGTTTTCATGTATACCAAGATGTCCTTCAAATAATTAAATTGCAATGGTTAACTCCGAGTGCATGGCAATATGCTGAGGCCACACACTAAACAAGATACTGAATTACTCACTCTCAGCAATACCTAGTTACTCTACCTCCTAAACTTGTTTAATTATAAATAAACCACCTGCTTTCTCCCTGTATGTCCTATCTCTTGCTGGGTCCAAGTGAACCATTAACAGGTGTTGCTGCATCCTAGTCTGTCATCATGGACAGGATCATTACTGACCATTACCATTTCTCTCAGGCTCTAGCACACAGATGCATGCTCTGGAAATACTTGCAATGAATTAAAAGTATGTTTTAAGAATGAGCGGGATTTTTTTTTGGGGGGGACTGTTTTTATGTTATATCATGACTTATTTTATTTTATATGAATAATGAATATCTAGAATAGATTTACTACTGAACCATACCTTTGATGTGCTATTTTGAAGTAACCTCTACTTGCTGACAATTAAAACTTTGTCTAGAGTCTTAGAAACCACACTGCACATAAGATGGCAGTGACAAATAAACCCAGGACTCTATAAATAGAAACATACCATAGTTTAAAATTGGCTATTTGATTTGGAATATAACATAAAACCCTGACAACATTTTTTTCCATTTTCATATACAAATTATAGAGCAAAAGATGAACTGACTTTATCAAGAAAAATTGGCAAATACAATTGCTAGCCACTGCTGTTTTTCTTGATTCTTGTTTCATGCTCTTAATTGGGGGCTCCCTTTTTGGAAGCTAAGTACTTGCTGCTTTGTGGAAAGACTGGTGTGTCAGCAAAGCCAATTTTAATTATCATGATTAAGAAAGGTAATCTTTTTATTAAAATTGGTATGGTTTTATCTGTGTGTTTACAGATAAAATTCACTTGACTGGGATTTTTTTTAAATTATATATTCCATTGTTCAACAGTTACTTCTAGGTGACACAGCATGTAAGTGACAATATTAATTCTTTTTTTTTTCATGAGATAGCATGCATACAGTGACCTTCCCATATCAAATTAAACTCTGATCCTCAGTTTGTATAGAAATTAAGTATAAATGAAGACACTAAATGAGCTGACTTACTGAATTGAGCTGCCAGGAGAACTAATTGAAATAATTCCTATGAATCCAGCTTGGGTAAAATTTGAAAATCTCTACAAATATAAGTTGTAATAGAGTTACTTAAAATTTAGTAAATAATATGTTTACATTATATTTTATATTTGTGTTACTAGTTTTGGCTTACAATCTTTTTTTAAAGAGGGAGGGAGGGAACAGGGCGGTGGGCATGGAGAGATCAAGTCTCTGACCTCTTCAGCTGTGTGGGCATAGGGAGTCGTAAACAATCTAAATTCTGTTTGCTCAGGATCACTAAGCAATGCTGAGCTGACTTGGATCTGGGGCGAACAGTCTGGGCCTCTCAGAACACACACTGAGCCTGGATCCGCTAAATTCAAGCTCCCGTTCGCCTGATTCCTGCAGACAAACAGCTGTGACTCAGCACTAATCCATCCAGCTGAAACAACTGGTCAGCCCTTCTGATCCTATGGAGATAAATGCCAATTGAGCCTTCATAGGTAGTGGCCACAGGTTTGAAACGGGGCTTGCGAGAGACAGTAAGGACCCACCTGTTGCATTGCTCACCCGGCAAAGGGAAACGAACTGTCGCCATTTGCAAGAGATACCACCATGGCAGAGAACTGACGTCACCAGACTGCAGCGGGGGAGATAACTTCATTGAAACCTGTGGCTACAGTGACTTCTTCCCTTTCCTTCTAATACCTTTCCTCCCAAGCATCAAATAAATTTATAGGAGTAAACAGTAACTCAGCAGTCAAACAGAACAAGAAATAACATGAGCAGCTTGAAAAAGCAAGGAAGAAAATGAGTATAAACAATGCAGGACAGCCTAAATATTCAGGAGTACCTAGAGTCATCAGAAAAAAATGGTCATATAAAGAACTCAAGGAACACCTTAGACAGATGGAATGGAACCTTAAAGAGGATACGAGACAGCAAATTCAAGCAGTGAAAGAACACATTGAGAATGAATTACATAAACAGATAAAAGAAGAAGTTAAGCATATTTATCAGGAGATAGAGATTATAAAAAATAATCAAACAATAATTCTAGAAATGAAGGAAACGATAAACCAAATTAAAAACTCAATTGAGAGTATTAATAACAGAGTGGAGTGAGTAGAAGCCAGAACGTCAGATAATGAAGACAAAATATATCATCTTGAAAAGAGTCTAGCCAACTCAGAAAGGCTGGTAAAAAATCACGAGAAAAACATCCAAGAGTTATGGGATAACATAAAAAAACCAAACTTAGGAGTCATCGGGATAGAAGAAGATACAGAGATTCAAACCAAGGGAATGAGTAACCTGCTGAATGAAATAATTACAGAAAACTTTCCAGAAATAAAAAAGGAAACAGATATACATATTGAAGATGCATACAGGACAGCGAGCACACAAAATCACAGTAGACCAACGACAAGACACATTGTTATGAAGATATCCAATATACAGAACAAAGAGAAAATATTAAAACCTACAAGAGAAAGGAGGCAGATTACATTCAGGGGTAAACCAATAAGGTTAACAACGGATTTCTCATCACAGACGCTGAAAGCAAGAAGGTCATGGAACAATGTATTTCAAACACTGAAAGACAATGGATGCCAACCAAGAATTCTGTATCCAGCAAAATTGAGCTTCAGGTATGACAACAAAATAAAAATCTTTCATGATAAACAAAATTTAAAAGAATTCGCAGCCAGAAAACCAGCATTGCAAAGCATTTTGAGCAAAACACTACACGAGGAAGAAATGAAAAACAATAACCAAAACCATCAGTGGGAAGTGCCTTGGTAAAGACAGAGGGTGAGGGGAAAGATAATCATGGAGAAACAAACTAAATTTTTTAATAAAAGGATAAATAATCAAACATGGATGGAAGTACACTATATATCAATAGTAACTCTGAATGTTAATGGATTAAACTCTCCAATAAAGCGACATAGGCTGGTATCATGGATTAAAAAAAAACAAATCCAGCAATATGCTGCCTCCAGGAGACACATCTGATTGGAAAAGACATACACAGGCTGAAGGTGAAAGGAATGGAAAAAATATACCACACACATGGTCCTCGTAAGCAAGCAGGGGTGGCCAACCTCATATCGAATAAAATCAACTTCAAGACTAAGTTAATCAAAAGGGATAAGGAAGGACATTATATACTGTTAAAAGGAACCATTCACCAACAAGACATAACAATTATCAATATTTATGCACCAAATAATGGTGCTGCAACATTCATAAAACAAATTCTCCTCAAGTTCAAGAATCAAATAGACCACAACATAATAATGATGGGTGACTTCAACACACCTCTCTCACCATTGGACAGATCCTCCAAACAAAAGTTGAATAAAGAAACTATAGAACTCAATACCACAATCAATAACCTAGACTTAACTGACATATATAGAATATATCAACCATCATCAAATGGATATACTTTTTTCTCAGCAGCACATGGATCCTTCTCAAAAATAGACCATATATTATGCCATAGGGCAACCCTCAGTAAATATAAAGGGGTGGAGATAATACCATGCATTTTATCTGATCATAATGGAATGAAACTGGAAATCAATGATAAAAGAAGGAAGGAAAAACCCTACATCACATGGAAAATGAACAATATGTTACTGAATGATCAATGGGTTACAGAAGACATAAAGGAGGAAATCAAAAAATTCTTAGAGATAAATGAAAATACAGACACAACATATCGGAATCTATGGGACACAATGAAAGCAGTTTTAAGAGGGAAATTCATCACCTGGAGGTCATTCCTCAAAAAAAGGAAAAAAAAAAAACAACAAATAAATGAGCTTACACTTCATCTCAAAGCCCTAGAAAAGGAAGAGCAAAACAACAGCAAATGTAGCAGAAGGCAAGAAATAATTAAAATCAGAGCGGAAATCAATGAAATTGAAACAAAAGAAACTATTCAAAAAATTAACAAAACTAAAAGTTGGTTCTTCAAAAAAATAAATAAGATCCACATACCTTTAGCCATGCTAACGAAGAGAAGAAGAGAGAGAACTCAAATTACTAACATATGGGATGAAAAAGGCAATATCACAACAGATGCTACAGAAATACAGAAAACAATTAGAAATTGTTTTGAAAACCTATATTCCAATAAAATAGAAGATAGTGAAGACATCGAAAAATTTCTTAAGTCATATGATTTGCCCAGACTGTGTCAGGAGGATACATACAATTTGAACAGACCAATATCAATGGATGAAATTGAAGAAGCAATCAAAAGACTACCAACCAAGAAAAGCCCAGGACCGGATGGGTATACAGCAGAGTTTTACAAAACCTTTAAAGAAGAATTAATACCAATACTTTTCAAGTTATTTCAGGAAATAGAAAAAGAGGGAGCTCTTCCAAATTCATTCTATGAGGCCAACATCACCCTGATTCCGAAACCAGACAAAGACACCTCAAAGAAAGAAAACTACAGATCAATATCTCTGATGAACCTAGATGCAAAAATCTTCAATAAAATTCTGGCGAATCAGATACAAAGGCACATCAAAAAAATTGTGCACCATGATCAAGTAGGATTCATCCCTGGGATGCAAGGATGGTTCAATATACGGAAATCAATAAATGTTATTCACCACATCAATAGACTCAAAGATAAGAACCATATGATCATCTCGATAGACGCAGAGAAAGCATTTGACAAAGTACAGCATCCCTTTAGGTTCAAAACATTAGAAAAACTAGGGATAACAGGAACTTACCTTGACATTGTAAAAGCTATCTATGCTAAGCCTCAGGCTAGCATCATTCTGAATGGACAAAAGTTGAAGGCATTCCCTCTAAAATCTGGAACAAGACAGGGATGCTCTCTATCACCACTTCTATTTAATTTAGTCCTTGAAATACTAGCCAGAGCAATTAGACAGACAAAAGAAATTAAAGGCATAAAAATAGGAAAAGAAGAACTTAAATTATCACTATTTGCAGATGACATGATTCTATACCTAGAAGACCCAAAAGGGTCTACAAAGAAACTACTAGAACTAATAAATGAATTCAGCAAAGTGGCAGGATATAAAATCAACACACATAAATCAAAGGCATTTCTGTATATCAGCCACAAAACTTCTGAAATGGAAATGAGGAAAAACACTCCATTCACAATATCCTCAAAAAAAAAATAAATAAAATACTTGGGAATCAACCTAACAAAAGAGGTGAAAGATTTATACAATGAAAACTACAGAACCCTAAAGACAGAAGTAGAAGAAGATCTTAGAAGATGGAAAAATATACCCTGTTCATGGATAGGCAGAACTAACATTATCAAAATGGCGATATTACCAAAAGTTCTCTATAGGTTTAATGCAATGCCAATCAAAATCCCAACAGCATTTCTTGTAGAAATAGATAAAGCAATCATGAAATTCATATGGAAAAATAAAAGACCCAGAATAGCAAAAGCAATTCTTAGCAGGAAGTGTGAATCAGGCGGTATAGCGATACCAGATTTTAAACTATATTACATAGCAATAGTGACAAAAACAGCATGGTACTGGTACCAAAACAGGCGGGTGGACCAATGGTATAGAATAGAGGACACAGAGACTAATCCACAAAGTTACAACTGTCTTATATTTGATAAAGGGGCTAAAAGCATGCAATGGAGGAAGGATAGCATCTTCAACAAATGGTGTTGGGAAACAACCAATAAAAAAAATAAAGAGGGAGGGAGGGAGGGAGGGAGGGAGAGAGAGAGAGAGAGAGAGGAGAGAGAGAGAATTTTTAATATTTATTTTTTAGTTCTCGGCGGACACAACATCTTTGTTGGTATGTGGTGCTGAGGATCGAACCCGGGCCGCACGCATGCCAGGCGAGCGCGCTACCACTTGAGCCACATCCCCAGCCCTGGAACTTATTTTCTTCTGTAACAATTTTGTATGTTTTGGTCTTTGTGATAAATATTTCCCCAAAGACTTGAAGTATAGACTCCCAGTTCAATTATGGAACCTACCTTGTTCCTCTATGTGAATCCATAACCCTGTATTTAATACTGTGCTAATCAAGGTGGCAGTATCTCTTTTCCATACCTTGCATATTACCACAAAAGTGACAGTGTGTGGTCCTTGCCTCATCAATGATATTTTATTTCTTTGTGAAATTTATGGAAAATTTTATCAGTCTATTAAGAAAATATCAATATGCTCTTTAAATTTTGATTTTTACATATATTTTTCCTACTAATTTGAGATTGAATTTTTAAAACAGCTCCTTTATTCATTAAAAAAAGCCACCTAGATAATTTAAAATTTTTTGAGGTATTTAGTTTCTCTCATTCCATGGGCTTTTTAAATTTTAAAAATAAAGACCATGAAAATATTATAAGGAATTTAATTATCTAATTTGAAAATAAGTTTCTGATAATTTATTTAAATGTTACATAATATACTAAATAATTTGCATATTAATTTATACACTTATAATTTTATGACATAAATAACTTGGAATGGACACACCATCCTACTCAACTATCCCACTTCTCCATTTATACACAAAGGACTTAAAATCAGCATACTTCAGTGACACAGTCACATTAATGTTTATAGCAGCTCAATTCACAATAGCTTAACTATGGAACCAATTGAGATGCCCTTTAGCAGATGAACAGAAAAAGAAACTGTGGTATATATACACAGTGGAATATTATTCAGCCTTAAAGAAGAATGAAATTATGTCATTTGTAGGTAAATGGATTGAGCTGAAGAATATCATACTAAGTGAAATAAGCCAAACCTAAAAAATCAAAGGTCAAATGTTTTCTCTGACAAGTGGATTCTGATCAATAGGGAAGCAGGGAAGAATGAAAAAACTTTGGTTTAGCAGAGAGGAGTAAGGGGAGAGGAGGGAGTGTGAGATTGAGAAGGATGGTGAAATGAGATGAACATTATTCCCTATATGCATTTATGATTATATAACTGGTGTGCCTCTGTACTATGTACAGCCAGAGGAATGAGAAGCTGTGTTCTATTGTGTACAATGTGTTAAAAAGCATTCTACTGTCATGTATAACTAAGTAGAACAAATTAAACAAAAATAAGTGGAGATAAGGAAGTGCAGTGAAGATGTAGATGAAATAACATTGACTGTTGATCACTGTTAAAATTGAATGAAATGAATATGCAAGTTCATTATTTCATTCCACTTTTAAGTGAACAATTCCATTAAAAACATTTTTAAAAATAAGATTATTAACTTTAAAGATGATTATGAGAAATTGATTAAAATATTTTCTTGAGGCTGAAAAGAGGATATTAATATAATAAAATCACTACTCATAATAAATATATTTATTTGGCAAAATATATTTAAATAGGTACAAGGAATTCACTAGAGGCAACTTAAAAATGGAAATATTTTTACTGATTATACTTTCAAGGCAAATTCTTCCACTTTTATAAAATATGCAAAATTATGATGATTACTTCTTGGAAACCAATATTGCAAGTAAAAAACAGAAAAAGTATCAAAATGTACATCAACAGAGAGTAAGTCTGGGAAGGCCAAATTACAGTATTGATTACAATGTTGTTTGATCAAAGTGAATATAAATTTCTCTGTTCACCTGAATCAGGAAAAGATTTTAGGAAATTTAGAGTCTCAGATTTTTGCTTTCTGAGATTCTAACAAGGAGATTCGAAAAAGGACTACAGAAATTGATCCCTTTCTCTCTCCACATTTCATTCAGATGCAGTGTCATTTCACAACTACTCCAGATACCTGAGAAAATGTTAAACTTTAGAATAGTTTAATTTTCTCAATAAAATATTATTAGATGTAACATCCAATGCATTTTCTTTTTAACTTTGTACCAATGTGAGGTGAGTCAAACCCCCAAAAAATCCATCCAAAAAGCTAAGGTCACTTTAAGAAACTCTTTTTATGGTGTTAGGGGAAAAATTCTCTCTCTATGAAATAGGAGAAAAATTCCTCCATAAAATGTAAATTTAATCTAGAGATATGATTTTTTTTTGCATTGAACAATATGACCAGTGACCAAATTTGATAATTTTACTCTTTATTTAAAACAAACAGTAATAAAAAGTAAGCAGAGTTATGTCACATACATGGGAGAAGGTAGGCAATATTGGGGGTGCAGCAAAAGTTCTTTATTTTACTTTTTTTTTCTAACTAGGTCCAGAAAATATGACAATATTAAGAACAAACTATGAAAAAATATGTTATACTCTGATCCTCCCAAAATAAATTTCATATTTTAACAATAAGTTAAATCAATACTGGCAATTAGAAATATAAACAAAATGTATTCCTAGTTGTACACTTTATTTATATTGAGAAGCTTTCCTGGTCACATTGATAAATAAACATAATGTTGAAGATTTTAAAAATTCTTATGTGAAAAAGAAGCAATGTAATGTATAATCAAATATCTCAATTAAAACTGTGCTTCCAGCACTTTTGAATTCTTTCCATATTTATTTGAATTTCTGCTGCATGTTCCTTTATGGTGTATTTTTGAGATACCATTAAAAAAGAGTAACTACAAAAAAAAGAAAATTATATCATCACATTTGTGGATTCTGTAACTGCATCCATGTGGCATAACACATTAGAAAGATACTTATCTGCAGCCTTTATTGTAAGACCCAGGTAATCACTAATAACCATCACCTAAGTGTAGTTTCCAATGCATTAATACTACCTACTTACTAGAATCTCAAACTAATTATGAATTCAGAGTCATAGTGTACTGTAGTACAGCTACTCAAGCCATTAGATGATTTCAATTAAAGGAATGTCTTCCAGTGATTAAGGGCTCATTAATTTTTAACCCAACTATAAATTAAACAAAGGTTAATCATTAGTGCTGAATATTCTTATATTTAACCATTATTTAGGTCTCTCTATATATACTATATGGTTTGTTCTCAAGGAAATAAGAAATGAAATACAGATGTTAGGCATTGTTTGGCCATATTTTTTTTTTCTATTTCATGCTCTTTCTGCTTCTACGTTTGCTTCAAACACAAGGAAACAAACCACAATTTTATTTCTAGGCTACACTGTGATTCTAATAGTACAATAGCCCTGTCATTTGCTGAGAATTAGGGTTAGTGTTAGGTTGGTCTCAGTACTTTGTATGAGATAAAAGTCTCCATCCAACACATACTTTCAAAGTGGACTCTCAGTTAAGTTCTTGCTTCTATTCCCTTGCGGGGTGGGTGTGTGTGAGGGTCATCAAATAAAATAAGCTAAATCAGAAAATCTGGCATAACTTTAAAACCATGTTGTTGTTTTTTTTTTTGTTTTTTTTTGTTTTTTTTTTTTTTTATCTTTGAAGGATGTTGCTTACTCTGTTACTCTGGGTCATGTTCAACATAGTTCCGAGTATTTCCAGTTAAAAGTCTCTGAAGAATCTATGGAAAATTGCAAAGACACAGAAGTAAATAGCAAGATCAAAAGTATATGTTGGTTTTGTGTACAATTAATGTGATAAAGATATAAAAATATGCCTAGTAATAATCAATACAACTTCAGAATAAAGGTAAACTTTAGGAAGAAGACCAGGAGCATGGTGAACAAAGATAGAAGGTAGATTGCTTTATCTATAATATTTCTTTTTCCAAAAGCAAAGCCTAAAGGACATCTAAAAACCATTAGTAGTTGTACTTTCTAAGCAGTGATATTGGTCTTTATATTATGTTTGTAACTTTTTATCTGCTTGCAATATTTTTCTACTTAAAAAATAAAAGAAATATAATAAAGACTAAAAAAATATTTTGCATACATATTATGAAAGATGAAAGAGCTTTGGAGAAATTTCTACTTGATGATCAAGTTGTTGATTACCAAATTATCTTTCAAATCAGCAAATTTTTGATAGAGCACATCATTAGGGCAATTAAAATATCCAGCCACAAATGAATTATTTTTGTCATTCTAAAAACTCATTAGAAATAGTAGTAGCTCATTGATTTGATTGATAGTTTGGTACTAAACCTGATAATGAGGAAATAAACCAAATTCACTAAAATAATTTCATCACCCTGATTAACTTGGTTTGAAAATGTCATACAGATATTCATTTATACTTCAAATTCTCCTGATCTCTAGCATTATATCCGACTTATGAGCCTAGGAATATGGAATGAAAAAGAGTTTCACTTCATGTTCCAGTCATACTATTGATCAATAATTTTAATTTTTTTCTGATGCACAGAGTTATACAAAACAATTAGTTTGATATTGTCTTTCAAAAACAATAAATGAAAAGCGTGATTTTCATTATCCAAACATGTCAAGTTTGGTTCATCTTCAGAATTTTTATATATGCTGTGCTTTCTCTTTGGTATGCTACTTCTAAGACTTTTCAAATGGGTAGCTAATTCTTATACCTGAAGTTTATGTGTCACTTCCTCAGAAAGATATCTTGCTCAATCAGTGCAAAAATCTTTTTTTTCCAGTCACTCAATTTAATCTGTGGCCCTGTTTCATTATTCTGCATTTGTTTTCTGAAATTGTATGTATATTTATATTTTGTTTGTTACCCCCTTTTCCCACTAATTCGCAAATAAAATCAGTTGGAGAAGAAAATTTATCTTTTTTTTCTCTTTTAATGTGTTTCAGTGTCTAATCTATGCATGATTTGTAACAGATATTAAAAAATTCTGTTCAATAATGTCAACATTTATCCTAAGCAAATAACTGTTTTTAGAAAAGAATACCATAGTATAAATACAATAAATGGAGAAAAATAATCTTGGGAAAAAATAGATAAAGGATAGATTATGTTTCTTGACTTGATGAAAATGTTTGGGTAGCCATACACTTCACCAAGATAACAAATATCACCCAGAGCAGTTTTGGGGAGGCAAGTGAGCACTGTTTTGCACTAGGTTTGAGGTTAGAGGCATAAACATATGATTGATACATCAGGAAAATGTGTGGAAGGTTTATAAAGGATATATATTTGTAATTACTGGAAGTCAGTGAAGAGTAGAGATAAAATATCAGAGACTGTCAAGTATATTGACTAGTGCAAGTCATGTCAGTAATGAGGTCATTCAAAATGAGGAGTAAGAAGAAAGTTGGTCAGGAACAGGGTTTTGAGGTGCATAAGAAAAAGAAGTTCAGTAAATTCTGAAACAAAGAGGTAAGAAATAAGGTGACATTCTGATAATCAAAGTAAGAATATTTAAGGGTGTGACATCAGTCTGCTTGGAGAAAAATCAACTTCTTCGGCTGCTGGTCTGGAGAATTAGAAGGTCTGTGGTCACCACAAAAGGAGATTTAATCTGGGAGCTACATGTAAAAATAAAATAGAAAGCAAGACTGCTGTAGACCTGGGCATATATCTGACAGGGCTCTGTCTCCAACTAATTCTGTGTAAAGAGAGGAAAAAGTGAAGTTTGCACCAAGTTTTGGTTACAGGTTATTGAATCTTTGGTCCTAACGAGAAGTTCAATAAATTTAGAAGGAAGAATAATTTGTGGAGACAAATGTAAATATTAAACAACAAAGTGGAAACTGTCTAAATATTAACTCATTATTTATTTTAAAAGACTTTAAAATTTATTATTGTAGAAGAGATAGTTCAAGAACATATTATATACATAATATGTATTATATATTATATATATATATATATATATATATATATATATATATTATATATAATAATTATGACAGCAGAAATACTGTTGACTTAACTGTTGGTTTAGCAGTTAATAATGATCCCCAATGTAAATACTGCTCACCAGCTTATGCAATGACTATTAAATTATGCTTCCTCCTTTTTTTCTAAAATCTCAGGTGAACAAGTTTAATACACTTATTCACCCTGATACCTCTAGAGAATAAAGGTGTAATAATTTCTTGAGGCAATGTAAATACATCCAAAGTGAAATTGAGATTTAAAAAATTGAAATTTGAAATTAAAGTGTAAATCACTCACCTCTTACATCTGAGTATATCAAGCACTGGGGCGTCAGGAAAGAATAATGTGCTATAGACAAATCAGAATTTTTTATCTTCAAACTGTGTACATTATTTTTCTTCTCAACTGCCACTGTAGTAATATCAAAAATCTTGTAGAAACATGCTTAAAATTTAATTCCTAAGGGCTTTGATATTACATTATTCCTCAGGGTGTTGAAGAGTGCTATGACTCCCTAAAAATTCCCAAGGGAAATACGTTTAAATGACATTAATTCAGCAAAGAACGCCAAAATAAAGCTGATCACTCTGTTATCACCATTTTGATATAACTTTTACCAGTGATTATATCTGTTTCCTACACTCAGTTTTAAATTATCATTCTACTTAGCCATGTTGATACAATTGCAATAAACATAAACAGACCTCTCAATACACTTATTTAAAACCCAGAATTCTTTAGTTCTGAAGCAATGGCTACATAATTAAATTACAGTATTACAGTTTTTTAATTATTAAAAAAATACATGAATTAAAATAAAATAAAAATATTATGCTTTACCAATATTATAATAAATTAGAAATCCAAAAGGTCAATGACTATTAACAAATAGCTCAATGGTTATTCACTGCAAGATAATTTAAAAAAATGCTGACATTTTCATTTAATCCTTACCAATAACTTGGAAATGTGTGTTAAAAGTTTATTTTAAAAAATGCATATATAAGCTGGACATTTATTTGAAGTATTTTTCTCTTCCCAAGAGTCACCTTTTAAAGTACCACATGCTGCCTTTTCAAATACACTTTAAATGTCTCAGGTCTGCATTTCACATTTTCTCAGAATTTAGATATATTTCTCCCTATTTCCACCTAAAGAGAAGTCATTTTCTGACCTGAATGCCTGCATTTTTGCTGAGAGTTTCCTTATAAAATAAATTGTTGGCTTACATATCTGCTTGAGATAGGACTTTGGGGATACAGAGAAAAGATAGACTAAGTCTCAAAGCTTAGATGTCCAGAGCCCTTGGAATGCAAAGTGAGCATGTGTGAGCAACCCTGCCATACCCTTAGCTGGGCCCTTGGCCTCACCCTTGTCCCATGCCTTTCCCTGCAAAACATAGCACAAAGGTAACAGCAAGCACTGGGAATTCTAGTGAGAAACTGTGTCACTAAAAACTGACTACCTCTAATCCAGCCCCAAGTAACTGTCTTTCTAAATATGAACATGCCACATCAAGGAGTACTGTCTCTCTGGGGATGGCTCACATTCTAACTTTAATGTGTCTCTACTCTCTTCAATAGTCTGTCTCTGACAGGTGCATGATGAAATTCTTCTCTGTCATGACCCCACCTGCCCCAATTGAAGGTCCCTTTTCTCCCTCCAGGAACTCCTCTGATAATACTCTTATTAATGCAACTGGCGATTAAAAACAACAACAAAACAAAACAAACAAACAAACAACAACAATAACAACAACAAAAAAAAAACGGAAACCATGATACCTAATTTTGAAAATATAAGTTGAAAATCTTACATATATTTCTAGAATATATAGAAATATTCTTACCTAAACAAGCATAATGTCATATACTAGACCTTGGTATGAATTGAAGAAATGATGAAGCAACAGTAAAATCCTCAAGAAAAAAAAAATGACAATCAATGAAACTAAGACATACTAGTACCAAATCACTTAGAGGGAAAGGAAATACTCTCAGCCACATTAAATATCTTCTCCATGCATTTCTTTCCCTGTGTTCCTTTTGCCCAATTAAAAGAGGATTATTCCACTCTACTGTGTATTTGGGATTAAAGTTGCTTAATATATTCAGTTACAGTGTGGGTGCCATGGGAGGTAGTTGAATAAAGCTTTGAATAGACTAAAGATTAAACATTGACACTTGGAAATATTCTTGGAGATTCTGCTTTGACTGTAGTGACAACTGATCTCAACTTCACAAGAACATAAAGATCTGAGAAACGTCCAGAAAAGCTTAGATAATGGTATACCTTAGACAAGTGATGTGTTAAAGTCAATCAGTCATCTTTAAACAAAATGAAATCCCCCCCTCCCCAAAGTCTAACCTGAAAGCAAAATGAATGTGTTTCAATACTTCACAATGGTTTGGAGAGACCAAAGAAATTTTTTTTTTTTTTTTAAATTAAACTGGTAGCAATTCTTTCAGTAAATGGGAAAGTGTCATTAATTAATCAATGATTACTAAAATCTAATTTCATGTAGTATTTTGATTGGAATGCATATTTCCATAAAAATATTGGCAAAGACATTTAACATATTTCATATATCTGGGGATAGTTATGGCTGAAATCACATAAGAGATCATCTAGCTGCTTGTTTTACAGATGATGGATCAGGAAATGATGTTTGTATTTTTGCTAATAGGAGAATGACAGAAATAGAATTGTTAGCTCTAGAGCATACATTTTTTTTCCTCAATGTTTTCTTATTATTGAAGCCATTGAAGAGATGTGTGTCTTAACAAATTTTGGAACCACTGTTCATAACCTTCAGAATATTTTCAAAACTTAAGAAAAACAGTAAAAGTATCATTTGGACCATGTGTTTTTAGATGAGAGCACATGGAGACCCCAGTTTCAGCAGCTTCATTTAACATTGCTGTGGATTTCAACACTATCGAATGCATATCATTTCTTTTTGATGGATGTGCATTTTCAGTGCACAATTTCCATGCATCTGTGCTTTGAAATGTCAGTTAAATGTTTCCTTAAATTCTCTCTTCATCAAATTGCACTCACAGTCATCTAAATTTTGAGGGAAATATGTAGGTGCAAGTGACATTTTTAATTTTATAAAATTGTGAAACATAATATAAATTGACAGTATTTATCTGAAAATAACGTTTTCCAGCTCCTCCTTCTCCTTTATATTTTCTTCCACTCTATCTTTCTCTCCTCCCGTGAAACTCCCTCTCTTTGTTTTCATTGCTCCAGTCATTTTTTCCAAGCAAAAGTGGGTGGGTAGGAATTCAATTATTCACCATACTTGAATATCACAAATGTTTTTAACTGAATTTTTTTAACATATATTTCCCTTTAGTACAATTCAAACCTAATTCAAAGTTTCACTGCATATCAAACCAAAAATTTATTTTGTTGAGTAAAAGAAATTTTCATATTTTAATTCTAGGCTGGTGGTATCTTGTTAGAAATATTCTGTACTTATAATATTTCTTGATAAAATATAATACTGAGAAATATTACAATTAGGAAAGAGAAGCCAGCATATAATACTATGATCTAACTAACTCATATTTGATAGAGTAATACAAGTATTGTACCCCATGCTTGCTATGTTTTGAATGTTTGTAATTTTCAAAACATGCTGGAATTTGATGTCCACTGTGACAGCACAGTTGTGTACCACAAAACAACATTTGGTCAATATCAGACCACATACAGTCTGGTATTCTCATAAGATCATATCACCTGCTGACATACAAGTCTTAAATTTGTTCAAATATACTCTATGTTGTTTGCACAATGACAAAATCCACCTCTGGACAGCTTACTCATAATGTATATCCTCATGGTGCATGACTACAGGTCCTGGAGGCCAGGCTTTCAGAAATGATTGGACCTTAAGTGTCCTGTCCTGGTGAAAGATCCATGGCTTTATAGAAGGAGTGAGCTGAAATTTACATTGTAAATCAAAGCTGCTTCATAAATTTGCAATTCAATGTGAATATTCACCTGGTGACTTTTTGAAAAGAACTCTGTCTTTAGATTTATAGTCTAATCCTTACTTAGCCAGTTTACCCTATGTTCATTCTCTAGTGATTATTTTCAACAAATCACAAAGAGTCTGATTGGAGCACTCTTTCTCTCTCTTACATTTTCACCTTCTGTCAGTGATAACTCACCATGAAGACTTCATCAGATGCCAAAATCTTTGATCTTGCTCTTAGAAAACACCAGAACTCTGAGCTAACAAATTCCTCAATACATTATTATCAAGTCAGTGATCTTCTGTTGTAGCAATATAAAATGCACTAAACACCACGTTACCTATTCTTCAAATAGACAATATTTTTTTGCACACACAAGGGTGAGAAAGAGGAAAAATATCTGATGGGCCATAAAGAAAGGGGCCAGTAAAAAGAATGAGAAAAAAGGAAAATGCTGGGAGGAAGAAATGATAGTCTATTTGAATTTGATGACCTCAGTACTTTTAAGTATTAATTACCAAAATGTTAATTATGCTGAGTTTCCAGGGATACCTAGGAAATCTGACCAATATTATTGCAGAGCTATTACCACAAATAAAACCAATTTCCACATCTTAGTCAGGACATTATGTTGTTGAAGGATCTATTTTCTTAAAGGACCACAAATGTTGTGATGAATTCATCTTTCAGAAATAAGAAAGGAGCTGGGGCAGTGGTGCACAACTGTAATTCCCTTGGCTCAAGGGGCTGAGGCAGGAGAATTGCTAGTTCAAACCAGCCTCAGCAAATTAGCAAGGCCCTATGCAACATCTCTCAATAAAATATATAAAAGAGCTGAGGATGTAGTTTAGTGTTAAAGTGCCTCTAGATTCAATCCCTGGTGTGTGTGTGTGTGTGTGTGTGTGTGTGTGTGTGTGAATGATTCTACAAATAACCTTGACTAAAATACAAGAGCCTTTTAGGATTTCAGTGAATTTTATTAAGATATTCCAATTATGATAATTGGCTATAAGTATATCAAGATCTTTTTTGCAGTCATGAATATAACATAAGATTAATGGCAATTATTCATGTATACATACTTATGCAGTTGGGGATGCAGATCACTCATTTTAGATTTTTCTGAAATCACAATATCTAAGACCTTGTATACATATGATTATCATATATCTTGACCCTTGCCTTTATTTTTGAGCACTCTTCCTTGATTTTTAGTAGCTCAAGATGACACATATATAAAATATAGTTTTTAAGCTTATCATCAACCCACTATTGACGCTTCTTGAAAATAATATCTTGCGTATAGATTTGTAATTGCTGTGAGTTCTGTGACAAATAGCTAAATAAAATGTCTAAGTATTACTAAAAATAAGTAAGCCAAATAATGAAGTAGCATTCCAAACTAGCAGATTGAAAGTGACACATTTGTTTTTAAAATAGACCTTAAATTACAGAAGAGACTTGCAGAATTTAAGTATAATAAACTTGAATAATTTTTCATTTCTCTTGGATAACAAAGGATCATTACATTTTTGCAGTCAAAATTAGGTAGAAATATGAGTGACCCCTATAACCTGAATAGACAATATAAATTATCAAATGAAAATGCTTAAATACCATTAATGTAATATTTTATACATCAATTATGCTATTCATTTTTTAATATTTTGTGTTTCATTTCTATAGTAAAAAACTCTGAAGACCACAATAACTTGAACATCCATATGGTAGACTCATATTTTCTACATAAATGAGTATCTCAGGAAAAAATAATTATTTATTAATTACTTTTGGAAAAAGGATAATACAAATATTTCTGAGCATAATTGTTTTTATTATTACTGAAGCTATACTATACTTTGATTTTCACTAACATGAGAAGACTGTGAGCCTGGGCAGACTCATTTTATCTGATATAGGAAATTGGATGGTGGAAACTTAGTTGAAGAAAATGATTTATGATAGTCTGCAAAGAGTGCATAATCGTTAATTTTTCTCATCTCTAGGTTTGTATTCATCATGACTTAGGATGTTGTGTTCAAGGTAAGGAGGCTCAGATATGACAAGCTTCCCATTAACTTTTTAGATCCTGGGACTTCCTTGAGTAGAAATGTTATTAAATCCTGAAGAAATGTTATTAAATCCTATAATGTAAAAAATGTGGTCATATGATCTAAGTATTTTAGATCAACAAAATGAAATTAAAAGTAAAAAAATGTTAGAATTCAGTTTTCAATCTTTAAATTTTCACATGAGAAGAAGGCTAGATGATTTGTTCAAGATATATGACAGTCAAAATAGAACGCTGCCCTATTTCTGTACATAAGCTCTGTGATCTTTCTAGTGCAGTATATCTCTGTGTTAATGATAAATTGATTGAGATCACAATGGAAGAAATTTACTTTTAGTTTTATATTTCACATTTAATTTTTGACTTTATACCACTAGTAGATACAAATAATAGTATAATAAACAAAAATCTAGAAACTTACTTATTTTACTCCCTGTATTCTCTGTAAAACATAAAAAGTAATCCTTATCAAAGCAGAAAACATGGATATAACTCATGATTTTGTCACATATATGGGCAAAATATGTAGTATGTTACATATTTTTATTAATATGTCATTACAGACATAACATTTTGAAATATATATTTTTATTATTAACTCATATCATATAGACATAGTATTTATAAAATATGCATTTGAACTTATATATTGGACTTGTTCAATGGTTCCCTTTTGTAGTGACTATTATTTCAATTTTGTCAGACTTTCCAGAAAATGGACCTTGGTTTTATTGAGTTTTGATTTTAAAAAATTAAATGTAACATATTATTTGTTTTTATACATCTGTTTCTGTTCAACAATTGAAATGACAATAAAATATATAAACAATATAAATGCAAAGGCCATAATAAAATAACAAGTTTGTTTTTCTCTAATTGTTTCATTTTAAACAAAATATATTATTAGATATTAAAATACATTAATATTTTAAATAGATTTCAAAAGAAATAAATAAGACCAGGTTGTAAAACAAGAACAATAATCACTAAATAAAAATTCTTATTGTGATTTTAGCTTTCCTCTACTACATGCATAAGTATTTTATCTCCCAATATGATTTTACAGATCTTTCAAGTTTATATTTCTGTTTTATATTTACTTTCTGAACGAGGTACACATTTCAAGAGAATATTTTAAAATATTTCATATAAAAATGTTGGTTAAATTATTTAGACTTTCTCCTTGCTTTGGATATAAATTTTTAACAGATACAATTTCATAAACAATGGATTACAGAAAACAGTATATGTGGATTAACAGTTTTCCAACATAATTCCACTAATGAATAAAAATTGAATCATGCATCTTCTAAAAGCTATTGGCTGTGCATACCCAATAGTGCCATATACATCAAATTTCAATTGGTTTGAACTGTACTCGGTCTTTACTAGAAAGAATTATGGAACTTTGTTCCTGTGCTCTTTACACTGAGGCTGACATTAATTCTCCCTTGCCATCCCTACGCCAATACAATTATGTTAGAAGACTTTATAAAGGAGATGAAATAGGAATCTGCTATGTTTCTGGCTGCATCCTTTAACAAAGGAATATATAAATTTAGACTTCAAAATGCATTTATGATAGAGAAATAGAAGTCGGCTTTAGAAAGCAGTTCTTGACAGTTCTTTGTGTTATACTTATATAAACCTTGGCATATTGTACTTGTCAGGAAAACTTCATAACCCAACAGTAACCTTTTGCTGTCCTTTATGTAATGTTGTCCAGACAAATTGTCATGCTGTTCAGCTGAACAAGATTGATGACACAGCAAACTGCCAATGCAGAGCTGAGGAGAATATACCCCTTCAATGAACTTCAGGGCACTCCAAATTACTTCCCCGTGCTGGGATGGCAGTAGTCCCTCAAGGATTTTGATTTACAGGCTGTGAAATGCCAAAAACAGAACCCCAAACATGAAAGAGAACATCATTTTTAAAAAATGGAGCAATAAACCTATTCTTCCCAATATAGTTCATGAGGCTATTTGTTGGGTGAAAAAAAAAAGAGTTGTTTTTAAAAATTCAGAAGAAAAATGAGGAACATGTCAGCCTTTTTTGAAGAACAAAAAGGAAAGTTATGTTTACAAAAGCTCTAGTTAAATGGAAATGTGCTATGAATTCTTAGATTTGTTTTGAGAAAATTACATTAGTCACTGAAGTGATTGTTACTCTTAGGTATATTTTAAATAAACCAACTATACATATTTGGTCATACAAAATAAAACAAAAACCTCTACTATGTTGCTCTTTCTTATAATAGTATAATTTTCAGTTGTATGTATGTTTACTTTTTAAATGGACTGTCAACTTCTTAATGGTCAAAAATAGTATACTCATTAAAGTTTTATTCTCTGTCATTAAAAATTTGCCCATGGATGGGGGAAATACAGTATATTTTTATATGATTGTAGTTTGATAATAGGGGCACCAATGTGAATCTTGTCCTTCTTTGTGTTTTGTTAAATGTTCAAAGGACTGTCAAAAGTTCACAATTATTTTCTACTTCTTAATCAGTTCTGCTTTCTTCCTCTTAAGCAATGTGGGACTAGGTGATGAAGGAAGAAAATCAACAGAACTAGAAGATTGATCTGTGTTTCTAAAATATAGTTGTGTTACAATGCTGTCTAATGTGCAGTCAAGATATTGTCATGTGAAGAACTTATCATGTGAAAAAATGTCAGTTGGAGAAAATAAGGTAATGGATTACAAATATTTTCTCTGAACTTTTTTGAAATGTTTTTATCTAGGGGAGAGTTTAAGTGTACTGTCTAAATGGGGACTCCTACAAGAGGTTACCAAAAGACAGGATTTCTTAAATAATACATTGATTTTCCACAGCTCCGGAGACTGGTAAATTCAAAATCCAGCAGATCCGCACCTGCTTGGGGCACATTTACCTATTTGCAGATACCATATTTTTCTTGAATCCTCACAGTTTGAGGAAGTAGCTAGTAGAGCTCTTGGGTGTCTCTCCATGAAGGGGCTAATCTCTACAGAAGGGCTCAACCCTGGGACCTTATTTCCTATAAGACCTCACTTCCAGATACTGTCACATTGGGCATCTGGGTGACATTGTTGAATTTTGAGGGAAGGGAACATTCTGTCCATACCAAGTATATACATATTGTTAAACAATCATGCACAACCTTCAACTGTCCCCTAGTTCCAGGCATTATTCTTTCTTTTTATAGTCAATAACTACTATTTGACATTTAGGCAACTTATCATGTTTTCATTAGTATGTTGAAATTCCTTAAAGCAGCAAAATTGAAAGTATATTTAAAATCTTTTTTTATGGAATTATCAAAGTAACTTGTGATTAACTGTGAAGTTATATAATTTGGTAATACTGTGCAGAATATCATTAAGATACACATTAGGAAAAGAACACTGACATAGACCTCAAGATGATACGAATACAGTCAACTGGGTTTCATGGCTGGACTACCAATGTATATTCTGTAAGATAGGATTGCTCACAGATGGCAAGAGTGCATTGCCCTACTCTAATCTCATATAGTTCTGTAAAATACTAATGAAAATATTTGAAAGTAATTAAGAGTAAATTTTCTAAAAATGATCACATTTTTGACTCAAATAATCAATATATCAGATTCTTTGGAACTAAAAAAATTTCCTATTATTGAATATTTTATATTAAGAAAATTAATAGAACAAAGAAGAGGAGAGGAAAAGGTGGCGGAGATAAGTGAGAAATTAAAAGAATAAAGAAAAAAATTACTGTTTCTGTTTGAATGTTATGTAGAAACAATACAAGTTATAATTAATAATCAAAGCTGTAACATCTTTCCTGCACCAACTCAGGTAAATCTATCTTTCCTTCCCCTTTGCTAGGACTCAACAATATTCATCACATCTAATATGGTATCTATTGTACTGTTTGAATTATTTTGTATATTTTATTTCTTCATTCCAAAAAAATGAATTTCTTAGGAGAATTTCTTATTTGATTATTAGTACTAACAATGGTACTTTCACCAAATTTGTTAGTCGGTAAATATTTACTCATTAAGTGATTAAACAATTGAGAGAATAGAGAAATATTTTTTCTCAACATTGATTGAATTATATATTCAGTATTCAGCATTGATTAATAATTTGTATCTTAACCAATAATTCATACTTTATCTGAAATAATATTATTTGAAGCAGATATTAAAATATATCTTTCAGGCAATGCTACAAGTATATCATTTAATTTTAAGATGAGAAGCACAGGCAGAAAATTCTAACAACCATATTTTCCTAATATTATGGTTAGTTGTATATATCTCACTCTCCATATTTGCAAGTTTCACAAGCCCATTCTATGAAATAATATACTATGAGACCAACTATTCAGTTCTTCATTGTTTGATATGAATATGCTTTCTCTTCTTATGAGCTAAATTTTGGTCCTCAAGTAAGACATTAAAATCTAACTCCCAGTACCTAAGAACATGATCTCAATCAGAAATAAGATTACTGAGTGAGGCTGGGGATTTGGGGGAAAGGACAGATTTGCTAAGAGGGAAAATAATAACAGAAGAAAAGGTGAATTAGGATATAAGACCTTCCTAAAACATGAACACCTTAAAATGAAGGACAGACTCTTCTAACTGTATAATGATGATTTTCACTAAAGTTCAGAGTCCTAAACAGGATCATGATAAGGAAAGAATGTAAGTATATAATCTGTGTTCACCTAGCATTTGGAAAAGTAATAGGTATCACAAATATATTGTTCTAATAACACTTGGGCAAGAAAATAATCACAAATAAAAGGATCACATAGCAACTTGGAGATGAAAAGAAAATCACAATTGAGGAAATATTAAATAAATATCATCATCATTATGAGTCCCACTCCTAGAAATATACAGTGTCTTGAAGACTTACACTGTGGTATCAATGTAAGATATTGTAAATATTGGATATTTTACAAACACCATTTCATATAACCTTAAAATGTTTATTTCACATATATTAATATTTTAGTTGTCATTTGATATCCTAATATCATTTGGAAAACTGACCAAGATATGGGTCTTGTGGATCTAATGGTATTCTCTTCTTTTTCAATAACTGGCCCACATATGGACAGTAACACCCAAGGGTAGTTTTATTGGAGTTTCCTTGGAAAAATGCATTCTTATTCTTAGGGAAAGCCTACAGAATTCTAAGCTATTTCTTTCGGAGTGGACAGAACTAGGGAAGCATTTGGTCCTGGAGGTTTCTGGCAGGCACCTTCTGTCCATGAGGGAAGCCAGACTGTGTGGACATGGTCAGCATATGGAAGAACATGCAGAGAGGACAATAGAAAGGAACAGAGCCAGAATGCAGATTGACTCTGGCCCTGGGTCTGCAGTTTCCCTGTACTCTCTCTTTTGTGAGTCAATCACATATTTTATTGTTAAAACCCTTTTTGTCAATTTGATATTCTAAATTTTGAAGACATGCTAACAAATAGATTTATTTCAGCTATATATATATGAACAGGAAAATTTAAATGGTGAGTTAAATTTTCCATGATCAAAATTACTGTAGTTGGTCCATTTTATCTATCCCAGTCTTCCATGACTCACTAAATTCCCTTGTTAAAATATCTGAAAGGAATTTTGAATTCAAAACTGGAAAATTGTTGAATAATTGTGAGTCAGGTCTTCTCTTGCCTTTTAGATCTTTTGACAAACCTGACTTACAATTGCTGTTTCTTGTAAGACAGGAAAGACTATATGTCTGAAGAGAGTACAAAGAGATTTTGTTAAAAAAAAAAAAAGTAGGTATTGACCTATTATAGATTTTTTTAGATCATAAGATTGGCACCCATTATTTAATGAAGGATATTATTAAGTAAATTATTGATTATGTCAGGTAAAACCAATCCCAAAGTAGTTTTTTTTTAAATATTTCTTTGTGCTACTGAATACAATCTGGTACCTTGGCAAAAAAGAAAATTTGAATTGTGTTTGCAGGCTTTCTTGACTTTTTTACCTTGTTTTTTAAACCATATTTATATCAAGAAGTAATATGGCAAATGCTTTAGTCTAATTGTGCTAAGAAAGCTTGGAAAATTATCTCACATATTTTGAACCCAATTTGGTTCATATGCAAATAGTTAAAATATATCTATTTAAATATTTCGTTCAGTGTTTTGGAAGATCAACAAATGATATGCCCAGAAAATTAGCAACTTAGTTTGTGACAGTTGCATTTTGATTAAGATTCAATACGTTATGCTAACATTTGGAATGTGTGCTATTTACGCAGGAAAAAAAATGTTAAAAATGCAAACGCTAGTGTTTCTCATTTCAATCTGGACCCTATTTTTAAAGTTTTAGAGAACTTGGCAAAAGCATTATGAAGATGTACCACTTCATCTGGTATTATATGAGTTTATGACCACATTATCATTATAAAACTTGCCTAGAGCAGAGTAGTGGCCAAATGTTCTTAGTTTGAATCTATGTACATAGGATAATAAAATTTTGCTCTTTGTGAAATACTTTATTTTCTTTTGAACATAGTTTAGTTTTGTCACAATACTTGTTACTATTTTGTCATGATAATGGAGAAGCTTCTGCACAATTGTTAGTAGATAACATTTTTTATTATTTATAATAATTTCTCCTACAAATTGAAATTAGTAATGGTAAACCTTCTACACCTGATGATTAATAACATTCTGTAACACAATATTCACTTTCAATTTAAAGACCTTCACTTGTTAATAAATTAATTATAATCTGTGGGTAGTTTAAAGAAGGTGACCATGTGAAAAGCTATAAGGTAAAGCAAGAAAAAATTAAACATCATTTAAAAAAAGTGTCTATATCAAAAATCTACAAGAAAGACTTCCTTTGGAATTGGGAAAACTATTTGTATTTATTAAATGACATTTTATAGGAGAGTATATGCAAAGAATCTTGGTGAACTATAGAATATACTAAAAATGCTACACTGTAAAACAATCAGTAGAAATAAATGCATAATTAAAACTGTTTAGGTGAAGTGAATTAAAAAAACATATATGTGGAACAGAAGTTGATGAGCTTCCTTTCCAAAATCTTAAGTTTGTGCGTTGAAACCAATTCTAAAACCCAAAAGAACAGAAAGATATGCATAACATCTAACAATTAAAAAATCATAATGTCAGTGGAATAAAAACTAAATTTTGCAGGGCTGGGGTTCTGGCTCAGAGTTAAGAGTGCTTACGTAGCACATGTGAGGCACTGGGTTCTATCCTCAGCACCACATAAAAAATAAATAAAATAAAATAAAGGTATTGTATCCAACTACAAGTAAAAAGACACTAAAATTTTACGTAAAAAAGTATATAATATTTAAATGCTATTTGAATTTTTCAAAATCATTGTAGCTTAGGTAATAATAGTTTATTTGAGTCTCCCTCCATCCTTATTTCTAGGTCCTCTTGTTTATAGTTATTACTGATGTGAAGTAACAGTTGCACAGATTTTTTAATCCCTTTATTATAATCAACAGGTCTTCCTCATTTTGAGATTAATCTTACAAAAAAAATCTTATAAATCAATACTGATCAGTATTTTTGTAAGACTTGCATATTTTATTTGCCTAAAATAGAAAAGGTGATGCCTAAAATATAATAAATAAGTAATTTTCAATAGAAATAATTCAGCTATAAGGGTACTTCAGTACCTTTTTGAATTAAGCGAAGACCTCCCGGTTTAGGCTAAGATAGAAAAGAAATTACCATGCTTTGGGAAACACATAGTCAAGTCAGAGGGTTATTTTTGTTTTGTCTGTTGCTGGCTCACATGTACTTTTGGAACCACAGGGAAAGGCGGATATGGACTCCTGCCGTTCTGCTTCACTGAAATACTGTGGAGGGATTTTATTGAGGTGACAGCATTTTTTTCTTATACTCAAAGCTGCCGCATTGGTGTGAAATACTATGGATGATTTCCACAGTGGGCTTAAAAATGTGTCTGTAAGGTTCAGGTAAGGGAAAAACACACTGCCCACCTGCCCTTCAATTGTAGGTTGTGACTACATGATTCCAGTTGATTCAAAATAAGCTTTCTACTGTAGTGGAAAAGATCATTCTCCCCTTGGAACTGAGATAAAATTCTGCTTCCCCTATTGTTTTACACACTTTGGAATTTGCATCTTTTTCATCTAGGGAAAGAGAATAAATGGCATCATCCTTGAAGAATAAATGGAGAATAGAATCTTCCAACATTTTATTGAAATTTCGAAATGACAACAATATTCTAAAGAGAAAATGCTTTCAATTCAGAAGCAGGCTGCTATTAATAAATTTCTAAATATACATTTTAAGTGTCTGAGCACATAATAAAATGACTCATATATTTTAACACCATTATTGAGAGAGCAACTTGTTCCTTCTGATGGTAGATATAAAAAACGTGAATTATCACAATCTTCTCCATTTCATTCCCAGGGTAGATTATGTGACATGTGAATATGTTAGAATGAACCCCACTATTACGAATAATTTCAATGTATTAATAAAACATAATGAAATGTGAATTATCATTGAAATATTTCTATATATCCTTCAAGTCCCAACTCATCTATTATGTTCTCCTTGAACACTTCCTGCTAATCATTTGTAATTTGTATAAATAAATATAATTTGATTTTATGGATATCCCCAATGTACAGTATTGCACTGCTTATACATTAGAACTCAAGTGTATGAAGAAAGCAAGTGAATGTTTATGTCATTGAAATTGGAAGAATGACTAGAGTAATATTCAAAGATATTAAATTATTAAATAAATCCAATTTAGATGACTTCCATCATTGCAGAAAACTTAAATAAAATTCACTACTTATTATATAGAATTATGGTATATATCTCTCCACTTACTCATTAAATTTTTGGATACTTATTTACTAAAAGTTTAAATGTCCATGGACAACTATATGTTTAGAATGTGTGATGTGATGATTTGATATAGTGCACAGTGTTAAGGATTATCAGAATCGAATGAACAAATAAATCACTATGTGTGATGTATGTTAGTGTCCTAGAAATTACTTATCTTAAACTGGATGCTTTTACCCATTGTACAATATCTTCCCTTTTCCCCACCCCAAGTTGCTGGCAATCATTGAACATTAATTTTCTGAGTTCATCTTTATAAAATTTCACATCTTAGGTCCTACAAAATACTTTTTATTGAGTATGAAATGATAAATCATACCCTAAGTAAAATCATTAATCTTTTTTTTTCAAATTTTATCTTATGTACTTTATTTTCCCAACCATTCGAATTTAAATGGATATGCCACACTGTAATGAGACTAAGAGGGCATCCCCTGTCTAGTTTCTCACTTCAATTTTTTGTTTGTTTGTTTATTTTCCTTAACTCTGCCACATCTTTGTAAATAGTCCCTTTAATAAATTATTTGTAGTAAACTACTATTTTTAAAATTATTTTTATTTATTTTGTTTATTTAGTTTTTTTTCCCTGTGGTGCTGGGATCAAACCCAGGGCCCCACGTGTGCTAGGCAAGTACTCTATCACTAAGCCACAACCCCAGCCCAGTAAACCACTATTTTGCATGGAAAGCTATTTCTTGCTTGGAATCCTGCCTGATATATTTCCTCTGTAGTGGTCTTTCAAATTCCTTAAAGGCAGGGGGATGGGCCCAAACTTCCAAATATGTACAAGATCAAGCATCAGGTAGATTGTCACACAAATGGGATTATAAGGTTTAATTACTTTGTTTCTAAGGTGGTTAAGGAGAGCAGGACTCTGAATGTGAAGACAAATGACCTCAAGATAATTCATTGCCTTTGCCCAAAGACTTTGATCATCATACAAATTGTGATTACTAAATTGGATTCCTAGGTACCTTGATCCAGAGAAAAAGGCTACCATGGTAAGTGGATACCAACATTTCAGAAACTAAAACAAACAAACAAACAAACAAACAAAAAAACAAACAACAAAAAAACTACACTCTTATACTAATCAAATGGAACTTTTCTGAATTAAAAAAAAAGAAAAATAATACTGTATCCCATCTTCCCCGCCTCTTCCACATGCCTAGTATACTTTTTGGCTTGAACTCTGTGTTAAAATAAAGATTTATGTTACCCAGATCTTTAAATCTATATGCATTCTCCAGTACTCCATCACACACTCTCCCACTTCGTATTTTAATAGGAGAATCACTTTTCATGTCAAAGACCATCTCCTATCTTGGTGGTCTTGGGCCCATCTCTCTGGTTTTCAGAAGGGCTTCCCTTTTTCTTAATTAACTCCTCTCTCCCATGACAATTCCTTCCTCACTGTGGGGACATTCCCATTACCATACAAGCATGCTCTAGCATCTCCTATTTTAATAAGAATTCTCCTTGACCCTGTACCCCAGCCCCCACCATAACTTCATTTCTCTGATCCTCTGCACTGCAAAAACTTTTTCAAAAAGTTGTTTTTATTGGTTGTCACTACTTTCTTACCTTCCACTGACTCCATTTTAGCTTCTGTCCAGGAAGCAAACACTCCACTGAAACAGTTCCAGGCAAGGTCATCAGTGACATCCATGTCAATGAATTCTATTGCTATTTTTCATCTTTCTCATTGTTTTAGAAACATTGAACACAATTGACCAGTCCCTTTTATAAATAAGTTTTTTTTTTTTTTCTTAGCTTCTTCTTTCACACCTTCTCCTCCTCTATTCAACCTCTAGATGTTGGCTAATTCTAGACTCACACCATCCACATTTATATTCACCCTTGAAATGCAGCCAACATGAAATAAGGTATGCTATAAATATAAAATATGCTCTGGAATTCAAATGATTAATATGAAGAAATACTATTGAATATCTCAATAATTTTGAGATAATAATACTTTACATGTATTGGGTTATTAAAATTAATTATAACTGCTTTTATTTTTTAATTTTTAATGTGGCAACTAGAAAATTTAAAATTACATATGTAGTTCACATGTGTGTCTTGAACACATTTTTGCTGTTCCAGATGGTAATCTCTATTAACCTTCTTTTTTCATCATCATATCTAGTTCCATAGCTTTAAATATCCGGTGTGTTGACCCGAAATTTAAATGTCTCACTCTGACCTTTCATTTGAAGTTCAAACTTCAAAACCCAACTGGAACCTGCCATTTGCATGTCTAACAGTTATCTTACTATTAGTATGTTGTAAATAGAATTTTCAATTTTCTTCAGCCATATTATATTACTGATGGAGTCTCTTATCTCAATCAATGATGCCACTAGCTGTCCAGTTGCTCACATCCAAACTTGAGTCATCCTTCATTATTCTATTTCCCTTAACCACTTCTAAACATTGAGCAAGTTCTCCTGTTCATTTTACTTTCAATTTGTATCTTGAATTTCACTAATTTTTCTTCATTAGCTTTGCCCCTGCCCAAGTCCAAACCACTGTCTCCTCTCACACTACTATCTTTAGAAGTGGTCCCTTTGATTCCACTCCTGTACCATTAGAGTGTCTGCTCCGTGTCTCAGAGTGATATCTTTTGAATACATATCAGATCATGGCATCCCTTTCTTTAAAACCTCCAGTGACTCTCTATTTTCTTAGAATAAAATCAAAACATACATTGTTTGCAAGACCGGGCATGAGACTTGATCACTACTTATTTTCCTAGTCTCAGCCCATGCCACACTTCCTTCTTGTTGTAAGAATCTAACCTCACTGATCTTCCTTTGTGCTTTGATCCTCTCAGGATTATTATGGCCTCAGCCCCTTGGTATGGTATTCTTCCCTCTTTCTCAAGTACTCTGCTCCCAGATTTATGTATGGCTGACTCCTCTTCATTCTTCAGGTTTTAGCTCAAACATCATCTCCTTAAACCATCTTTGCAAGTAGCAACCAAGCCTAGTCATTTTTCTCACTTTAATTTTTTAATGATTTTGCTGTTCAGAGTTATTTCATTAAGAGGAAAGTAAAGGGCATTCATTGTATAAGATAGAGACACTTGCTACACTTGGCTATAAATATTACATGATTTAGAAAAGTGAGGCTTTTTTTAATTCTTAAAATTATTAGACACAAGATCTAAAGTTGTCCAACACTATATTAATATCTTCTGATTCTAAAATTCAATTACATATTTACTCTTTTTCCAATCCAGTCATTTTCCTCAGTTTGCAATGCTACAGTAAGAAATAATTTTGAAATAATAGTAATGGGACATATATTTTGCAGATAAAACTAAATTTCATCAAATATTTAGAGTGAAACATAAATGTAATCAACATTTAGATACATAAAAAGATGTTGATATTTTGCTAAAATTTTCAGTCTAAATCCAGATGTCTGGCAGCACATAAGGAAAACAAAACACTTTGTGAATAAACATAAGCTCAATTACACCAAAATGCCATTTTTCCTCTGATTCCAATTTTCTTCCAAAGAGAGGCCATAATCATGGGTTGGGAAATTGTAGAGATTAACAGTCAAGCCTTCTAAGAACAGGGTAACACTACAGGGTAACATAGCACATTCATTAGTCATCTGGATTCCTATGGCATTTCAGAGGTCTGGATTAGTTGATCATGAAATTTTTTTTTCCTTATTAGTACAGTCATTTTGATATGACTCATAATGTATTTAATGATGAGTTTTTCTGAGGTGTTTAAGTCAGAACTAAAGTTTATTAGATCCAAAATTTGGCCCAGTTGCATGTTTTTTTTTCCATATATTCAGTCTCCCACTTTGTGATCCTCTCTTCTTTGAGACTATGTACTCTCCAGCTTCCAAAGTACTCAATACCCTAAGTATAGTGCTTCATGACTGCCATCCCATACTAACATCAATATTTCACTCAGACAAAGAATATATGTTGGTATCTATCATTTACTTGATAGTATGGATTTTACTTTATGCTTTATTATTTTTATAAATAATTATATTTAAAATTATATCTCTCATTAGGGGAGAAATATATATTTTAATCATGATAGATGTGGTCATTCAAAAAGACTTACAGAAAATGATTTTGTGTAATGTGAATTTTTTTTTTAGTAAAAATTATTGTAGTTTATATACCTTCCACTAGGACACAGATTGAAATTTTAGAAAGGAATAAATACACCACTACATTCAGGAAGATTTGAAGACTCATAAGAGACTCTACTAATTTCCAGCATTGCCATGATTAAAAAAGCATCCAACTAAAAACAGTACACAAGCATGGAGCTTTATTCATGGAAAACATGACTGAGAATTCCCCCCAGTTTGAATACATGTGCCCAAACTCGGTCTCAACTGGAGAGCTAGGCCCAGCTTTAATTACAAATAAGGATCAATGATATACAATCTGATAACTGAAGAGCTAGATTCTAAACAAAAATATTGTATCTTCTGTTATTTTTAGCACTATATTTTGCATCAGTTTCTTAAATGGAATGAAAGTAATATGGCAACTGTGCTGAGGTTATTTTCAGGTGTTATGTGCATTTTGTGTGTTTGTGTACAGGACAAAGTTTCAGCTACTTATGAAGAATGTACTGTAGGAATAACTTAAGACAGTGATGTATGTGTTCTGTTTGGCTTTAATCCCTGAAAGACTGTGATTCCCATAGACTTGTCTTTTCCCCAAATTCTAAGAGGACTCCCAACATTCCGTTGGATGGCTCAGCAGATATTATGGGCTCATTATCTGCTGGAATAGAGCAAGAGTTAATGTAGTGTCTATCATGTGTGGGGTGAATAGGTGTTATTCTGAGGACCTGGGGACCAGAGGGTCCATAGATTAGAACCTATGTCAAAATGACGCAAAAAGAGAATAGCTAGACATTTGTGTCATGGCAATTGGACGGCACCAGGATCTCATTGAGGCTGAGAATGTCTCCCTTTCCTCCTCATTAATCACTTATTTGAATTCACCTTTGACTCTGCAAACACCAAAAATTTGTGAATGTTCACAAATTTGTATACCCAAAAGTAAAACAAGGAAGGCTGTAAGTAAGTAGATAAAGTGGGAAAGGATTTGTAAATAAGCACAAAGATCAACATTTTTTTTTAGCTGAAAATGGAGATTAAAATATAAATCACCAGTGAACATAACAATAATACATGGGCAGGATTAAATACTTTCCACAGAGATTGGTAGCTCACTGGTTTTTAGTTACTACATTTTCTGGTCTTGTGTGATTCAGGAATAAGACACATTCACAAAAAACAACAAAATAATCCTTCATTTATCTAAGAACTATCTCAACCATATTGTTCCAAATTAATAATATCAATGTAAGTTTGAATACCCAGAGTGAACTTTCCAATAACTCAATGCCTTGGAATTGTCTTTCCAATAAGCATTGCACCTGTTTTGCTGTGGCATGTGTCCATTCATTAAGGCCAGAGTTCTTGGCAGTATCTATCAGGTTACTTTCTTTTAAGCAATTGCTGAAATATGTCCAACTTTTTGTCCCGTATTTTTGTTAGAGTCAATTGCAGTTTTCTCAAAGATTGACAATTTGCTTGAAATGCCTTCAAATAGTCTCTTAAAATGTAAATCAGACTCCTATATATCTGGCCAGAGGATTTATAAAACGAATGTCTGTGATTGCATTTTGAAAGGTGATCACAAAACACTAAATAAGAAATAGATGGATGATAGCATCTTTACCTGAGGTAGTTGTGGAATAATACAAATTATGTCTACTTTAATTTCAAACTTACAGGAAGTATGCACACAGGAAGCACAAAGAAGAAACCCTTGGAAAAATAAACACTAACATTACTTCACATTACTTTAGAGACTAAAAACAATGTTGCATATTTACCTCTTTTTGATTTCCCAAGAGTCAGTCCCAGGGCTTGTCTCTTTTGGTTTCTTTCCCAGATGAGTATTTATCAACTCTGGGAGAAAGTTAGAATCATCTGGCTCACTTTAAAGTGAAATTTATACACAGGTTTCATTCTGACACACACACAATTGGCCTCAGATGAGATTTGAGAGGAATGAGTATTTTCAGATATGATTCATATAGGCGCACATGGGTATATCTACAAATATAATAATGTGTGTTTAATTATAATTACATTTACAGGTATATGGCTAAATTATATGTTTATATGTACCATACAAAATGTAAAACTAGTAGAGTAAAAATATATTATATTAAATATATATCCTAACATTTTCTAAGTAAGTTCTTATACTGTATATACAGATATGTACAGTTTATGTATGTGTGTATATATATATATATATATATATACACATACATTTGCTACATGTTCATGTACTATTTATGTGTGCCTTATATACATATGTATGTACATCTATTTGCATATATAGATAAGTTAAACATAGGTGGATAGACTTAGACATGATTATCTATATGGATAATTATATATATTTACAGATGCACTTAAAATTATGCTTCCAGTAATTTTCACAAGACAAATGAAATCATATCAGCTGCTCAGATAGTGATAACTCCCTTTAAATTACCTCTCCTGAACAACTATTTTTCACAAATTCCTGAGTGTTAAAATAAAAAGGAATGGTAATATATATATAGACAAGTGAAATGGAGTCAAAAAACACAAATGTTAATCCTGACCTATTATTAATTTTATAGGGACAGTCTTAGAATTTCTGGCAAAAGAAATAAACTTTTTAAAAATGGTGAACAAAAGCCCATCAGTGTGTTCCTTATTGTGTTCTCTTATATTATGGATCTGCCCAAGACAATAAATGACTTCTACTCTCAGAAAAATAATAAATAAATACACACAGCAGTTTTCAGACTGTTCAGAAGTCCCCACAAGCTCTATGTCCTTTGCATCTTTCTAAATTTACAGCCTTCTGATTTCCTTCCTCCTCACCACCCTTTGTATCTCTTATATCCCAAGACATTCAGAGGCGCTACAATGGCTGGAAGGGCTTCTCAGTCTGGAATGGCAAACACCCTCACTTTCTGGAGATGTTTGCTCTAATGCCTCCTTTTCCACTAGCCTGGCTGGGTATTATATTAGGATTCCTCCCACTTCTGCCCACCCACCTCCACACACTCCCACAGACACCACTCACAGCATTCACTACTTCATATCATTTCCTCAGGATCAATCTTTAACTTGTGGGTTTGTGGTTTGACTTCCTTACTTGGCAAAGTTATTCGATAGCTGTGTGTGTGTGTGTGTGTGTGTGTGTGTGTGTGTGTGTGTGTGTATTTTTGTGGTTACATATTCATAACCTAAATATGTCACTGAAGACATTTCCAGTGTTCACTTCAGTGAGATGAAGAACATCTGTAATTTTGTGCTACCATTCCACCATCCATCTCCAGAACTTTCATCATCCTAAATAGAAATTACAAGTATCTTCATCATGCCCTGGTCCAACCCTTGGCAATTCTATTCTGTGCTCTGTCTCCATGAACGTGTCTGTTGTAGGTTCTAGAATCACACTCTATCCATCATTTTCTGTCTGGCTCATTTCCCAGAGCAGAAGGTTTTCAGGATTGGTGCATGGAGGTGCATGTATCAGAATTCCATTGCCTTTGTTCAAACTGAATGATATTATGACACATACACACTCGACATTTTGCTTATGGACATTTGGGTTGTTCGTGGATATTTGGCTTGTTGCCGTTTTTTAGCTTTTATGAATAATGTTGCTATGAGTTTTGCTGGAAAAGTGTCTATTTGAGTCTTGGACAGATTTTCATTTTTTTTCCTGCTGTGTCTGTGGGGTTTAAAATAATGTCTAGAATAGTTGTATGCTTATTGTTCCTTTTCCTCCCTTTCTCCTCTGTTTTGTAGCCCAAGTCTGATATCTGTGGATCTCATTGTGTCTTTTGCTTCCACCTGGGCAGGTTGATGGGACTCATAGAGAAGGAGGAAAGCAGATGTGTGAACCGCACTCAACCCTCCTACTTTGCTGCAGCTCCTCCACCTTACAGTTCCCCTCATGACCATGCTACCACGGTTACACTACCTGTACTTCCACTCTTGATCCCCTGTCCCTTCAGACTGAGGAATCCCAGTTGATGGTCTTGAGTAACTCCAAGGGCATCCACTTTCCTGCTTGTTTTCTTAAAAATGCAATGACTGCTTAAATAACCACTTAGTTGATCTATTTCTCAGTTAAGTACATTAAAATTTACCATTTGTTTTCTCCTACAAATCTCATAATGTGCAGTTACTGAATACATATTTTTGAATACATGAGTAAATGGGAGCTTAAAAGTCCTCTCATATGGTCAAAGGAATACAGTCACCTTTTATATCAAATTTCATGTTTTGTTAATCATTTATTGTATTAAAAAAACATAAAATCATACATTTCAAGATAGTGATGTGGCTGAGAAGTAGAATGCTTGCCAAGCATGGGCAAGGGCCTGGGTTAAATCTCCAGCACACATTTTTTTTTTTGTGTGTGTGTGTTCCAAATTAAAGGTATTAGAAACAATTTCCAAAAGCTGTTGGTTTTGATGAGCTTGTTATTTATTTGTAGATTTCACCGTAAACTAAATTTGACTATCCTATCTATTTTATTGAAATTTAACTTGAAATTGCATGGGAACTATAAAAAGATGGCAGTAATATGCAATGATTTATCTGTGTGTAGTAAGATTTTTTTGAGACAGTGTATTAGCCACAATATTCAAAATAAATTAGAAAATGATAAAGTTCATCCATAGGCTAATATATCACTGCATATATCCCCTATAAACTGTAATTTAAAATTTTTATGCACATTAAATACCTTTTTTCTTGTGTTTATTAAGTTACAAAATGAATTTCTATTACTAAATTGGGTCACCTTATATTTTGTATTGTGACCTGGATAAAGTTTTGTTGGAGAAGTCATTTGAATTTATTTTATATTTATAATTTTCATTAGTAGAAGTGAATTTTTTAAACTATCCATCTATCTCTATCTCTGAAATTTTTCCGGGTCAGAATCTAGCAGTTTATGCTTTATCCACGAATATGTATGCCAGAGCTTCCAAAATGAAATACTGAAACATCGAGTACAGGATGATTGGAACAACAGAGTTGTGTTACTTTCTCCTTCTAATGAATGGAAGTCTAACCCCCAGGGGTTGGCAGCCATAGTTTCTGCTGAGGCCACTGACCTTGCTTGCCACAGCCACCCTCTTAAAGTGCTCTCATTTGGTCTTTCTCCTAGTCTCACACATTCCCAAGCTCCCTTCCTATTATCAGGATACCCATCTTGCTGTGACGCACATGGCTGTGGCTGTGAAATATTCTACATGTGCATGTCTTTGTTCATAACTCCTCTTTATTTGTGAGCCTTGGTCACACTGGTTTAGTGTACACCCATATAACCTGATTTTACTCTAGTTAGATTTGAAAAGGTCCTATCTTTAACTATTGTAGTCATATTCTGAGGTACTGATGGGTAGGGTTTCAATGTATGAATTTGGGATAGACACTATTTAGTTGATGATTTTAATCAAGTCAAAACAAGCATTGAGTTTTTCCATTTTTTTTTTCTAAATGTTTCCATCACATCATTGTCTCTGTCCTCTGCCTCCCAATTCTGGTGACAGTCCTCCTATGACTTCAGTCTCCACCTCCCCTACTATCCATCATCTAGCTTATCTGAACCAGGTCAAACAGCACTTCCCAGAACTTCTTCCCTGGCTGAGATTACCTTTGCTTCTTTCTGTTTGGATTCTAACAAGTTTCTGCTCTGATGCTGTTCCTACCCTTAGTACCTGTCACAGTTCTTTGGATGCTAGTGTAGTGATCTTACTGGTGGACTCAGACTGCCTGAGTTCAAAGCCACTAATTAGATATGAATCTGCAGGAACTTATTTAAACTCTGTTTCTGTTTCCTTGTATGTAAATGGAATAATTATTCCTTCACAGGTATTAGTTAAATAAAACACATTAATAGCTTAGAATAGTGTTCTGTTAGTTCTTTGTTTTTGTTTGTTTGTTTTGTTTTGTTTTTCTGCTTTGTAATTTGTTTTCATTGCTATGACTCATGTAATAGCTGCTCCCTGCAAGTTCTGCTACTTTCAGGAAGCCAGGAAGTTGGTTGGCTGTGCTCATGACAGCATCCCTAATGCCTGTACAGGACTAACATCTATGTCCAATATACATTGGTAAAATGTACAATAGACAGACATAGGACAATCTATTTCTTTTGCATGTATAAGGCGGTATTGGAGTTTAAACCCAGGGATGCTCTACCATTGACCCTTCCTCCAGATTTTTTTCATTTGAGACAGGATCTCACAAATGTGCTGAGTCTGGCCTCAAACTTAAATGTTGCCTCAACCTACAAACTTGCTGGGATAACAGGTATGCACCACAGAGTCCTGAGAAAAGCTGGTCCTTTCTTATTGGAATAGAAATAGTAATTAAGATTGACCCTAAAAATAACAGTTAAGAAAGAATTTAAGAATCCACATTAGAAGTAGGCATCTGTTGAACAGAGAGGATTCCTATTGAGAAAATGTCCAGAGAGAAAGTCAGTTGCCATGTTCTAAAAACATTTCATTATTTGCAACACGTAGAGGCCAAGACAGAAATCTCAACACCAGCAGGCAAGAACAGCATAGACTTAAATAATAAAAAAAAAAGCTGAATTTATATAGACTTCATATTTGAAGTAGAGGACTTCAGTGTCAAAACCATATGCCCCAAAGCAGGAGTAGGGCTAAAAGAAATGTCTTAATGCCAAACTGAGCCAGCAGTCAAAGTACCTGACGGACTTGCAAATATATGTTCCACAAGTAGCTTTCCTGTGAACTTGCTTCATACTACTTCTGAAGGCTAGAATATATAGCCTTTTCCAGTATCTTTCCTAACTTCTTAGTAGAATAATTTAGAAGGCAGTTAACTTTGGGGTTTTTATAGTGGTTTTTTTTTTTTCCTTTGAAACAATAAACGATTGTGGGTTTTTTTTGAAAACTTATTTGCTTTCCTTACTCCCTTCAAGTTCAAACAGGTTTTTGAATAAAAATAGAATTTCTTTAGACTGAAGAAAGATAAATACTGGCAGGTGAAATGTTTTCTAGGTATTTAGAAACTGAAAATAAAATTACTTGAAACTAGATACCTGTGTTAAAACGTGAAGCAGGATTTGGTTATTTCACTTAATATTGCTAATAGTATGTGTTTAGGTTTAGATATGAGGTTTCCTCCAAGAGCTCATGTGTGAGACTATGCAAGAATGTTCAGAGATTAAATGATCAGATTGTGAGAGGTAAACCTGGAGGATTAATTGGTGGATTAATCCAGTGATATAGATTAACTAAGGAGTAACTGAAGTTATGTAGGGTGTGATTAAAGGAGATAAGTCACTGGGGGCACACCTTTGGGACTTATATTTTGTCCCTGGTGACTGCAGCTCTCTCTACTTCTTGGCTGTCATGTTCTGAGTTGCTTTCCTCCACCATGCCCTTCCGCCATGATGTTCTGCTTTACCTCAGGCCTAGAGCTCTGGAGTCAGCTGATAGTGGACTGGACCTCTGAAATGGTAATCCAAAAATGAATATTTTCACCTCTACATTTTTCTTGTCAGGTGTTTTGATCACACTCATGAAGGGGCTGAGTAAAACAGTGTGGATCATTAGTTTGGAGTTATCACTAAGAGGTAGATGAAGATATAGAGATGAGAAAGCCATTCTAGAAAGAAGCTGGGATTCAACATTCAGGTTTTCTCCATCTGGGGCTATCTTAAATGCTTTTGAAAATCAAGAAATCAATGTGGCACAATGTCACATGCCTGTAATCTCAATGGCTAGGGAGGCTGAGGCAGGAGGATCATTAGTTCAAAGCCAGCCTCAGCAATTTAACGAGGTGCTAAGCAACTCAGCAAGACCCTGTCTCTAATAAAATACAAAATAAGGCTAGGGATGTGGCTCAGTGGTCAAGTGCCCCTGAGTTCAATCCCTGGTACTGCCCACCCCCCCCCCAAAAAAAAGAAAAGAATGTGGTTTGCAAGTCTGAAGCTAAGAACAGCCAGTTCCTTTCCTGTATAGATCTTCTATTAGAATATTTATTCACCAAAATATATAATATGCAAAAAATAATGCTTACGTACTTTTTTCCTCATGAACCTTGAATTGCCTGTAGTTGTTAATCATATCTTGCATTTAGCAAAATCTAACAAATCATACAAATGTGTGCTTATAACCATTCTCTTTATACTGTAGTCATTTTACCATTTTATTTATACTTTTGAAAATAATAAACATTTTTGTATAGTGTACTGCTTTGAGGACCTTTAGAGAGTCAATTTTCAGAATGTGAAATAAAAGAGCAATTATTACAGCTAATATTCATATCAACTTCACACCCAAAGTAAGGGAAGAAAAATGAAAAATAACTGAGAATCTAGAATATCAAAAATGTGTTTTTACTTTTCACTGATAGACTCTATTAACAGCAAAGCAATGATGTATTTTAAGAGCATGATCTTTTTTTCTTGAATAAGAGTCTAATGTACATGCAGATTTTTTTTACAATTTTTTCTAATACTTTTATATCCTATGATTAAGGATAAATATTACTATTACTATTAATTAGCAAAATGAACTAAGTCAGTAATTTGTTTAAACTACTTTTTAGTCATTGCTTTCAACTGATCAAATACTAGGAAAATGGTTAATATTTAAATAAAATAATTTATGTAACAGTGATATTTTTTTCCTTCAATTCCCTATATCCTGTGGTACAAAAGGAAAGTAGCAAAATGGAGCTAATATTTTACCTTGACATGAGACTTCCTTTTCTCCTCCTGTGTGTACTTTCTGTCTGAGTCAAAACCTCAGGGTAGCATGTAGCTAATACATAGACATTTTGCATAAAGACAGGTTCAGCTGGGAGACTCCTTCAATACATTTTTATTCTTTTATTTGGGTGGAGCTACATACATGTTTATGAGCATAGTTTTCATTCTTCCAGAGAATAGAGTGTACACTAGTAAGTTCCCTTTGAAATTAGGTTGGGGCCTTGTCATTCCTGTGACCAAAGAAATATAGACAGAAATCTCCAGAATATATAAAGAGCTCAGAAACACTTAACATCAAAACCACAACAACCACAACAAAAACAATCCGATAAAAAAAAATGGGCTAAGGATCTGAACAGACACTTCTCAGAAGAAGATATACATTCAGTCAACAAATATATGAAAAAAATGTTCACCATCTCTAGTAATTAGAGAAATGCAAATCAAAACTACTCTAATATTTCATCTCACACCAATCAGAATGGCAGCTATCAAGAATACAAACAATAATGAATGTTAGCAAGGATGAGGGGGGAAAGGTACACTCATACATTGATGATGGAACTCTAAATTGGTGTAACCAATCTGGAAAGCAGTATGGAGATTACTTAGAAAACTTGGAATGGAACCACCATTTGACTCAGTTATCCCTGATCTATACCCTAATGACTTAAAATCAGCATAGAAGAGTAACGCAGCCACATCAAAGTTTCACTCAATTCACAATAGCTAAACTGCTTTGATATAAAGAGAAAAACTAAGAACAGAACAGGAAGAAAGAGCATGAGGAAAAGACTACAGTAAACAAAGACGAATGGGGGGAGAGAAACGGAGAGAGGAGGGAAAGCATATGGAAATGGTAGGAGACCTTCAAGGATACATAAAATTATAAGAGGTTATGAGGGGCAAGGGGGAGGGAAAAAAAAAAAAGGGAGAGAATTGAACAACAGCAGGGGAGGTAGAGAGGGAAGATGGGAGGGGAGGGGAGGGGAGGGGGGATAGTAGGGGATAGGAAAGGTAGCAGAATATAACAGTCACTAATATGGCATTATGTAAAAATGCGAATATGTAACAGATGTGATTCTGCAATCTGTATTTGGGGTGAAAATGGGAGTTCAAAGCACAATTTGAGTCTAATGTATGAAAGATGATATATCATGAACTATGTAATGCGATAAATAATCAATAAAAAAATAAATAAATAAATAAATAAAAAATAAACTGTGGAAGCAACCAAGATGCTCTTCAAAAGAGGAAAGGATAAAGAAACTGTGGTATATATACACAATGGAGTATTACTCAGCATTAAAAAGTGGATGCTGATCCATATTGGGGGGGGGCAAGGGGAAAATGGAAAAAAGGGAAGGGAAGGGTGGGGATGGGGCATGGGGATAGGAAAGATGGTGGGCATTGAACTCTTCTAGCCCCAATCTGATCTATGGAATCAATCTTCACACTCTGTACTTATTTAGATACAAAAGGTAAATAATCCAAGATGGAGAAACAGACCAATGAAAGAAGCTTGGATGCCTGAGTGTCTCTCTGGGAAGAAAGACACCTGGACAGTGAACCCATGTACACCGCCCTTCAAGGTGAACAAGAATGGCAGTTAAAATGGGTAAAATCATGGAGGCTTGGGAGTTTATACTTCAATATCTAGTGAGAATTCCCAGGGTTAATAAAGCACCTTTTCTGTGTCAGCCAATTTTCTAGAGATTTACATTCAGATTGAAAAACTACTCAAATTATCAGCAGATCCAAAAGACAGGATTATGTTTCTAACATTAATAGTTACTTCTATTTTACATTACCTGATTATTTTGGTTGGTAGGTATAGGTAGTTATCAAGTAGTACTGAGTTCTTGCTCTGACAAGCAAAGATTTGATATTTACAGTAGCAACACAGAAATCAACTCAGTTAAGGGAAAATATTCCATGAAATGTATACTTGAAATTTTAATATATGTGTGAATCATATTTTATGTCTGCTACAATTTTGACATAACTGTACTTTTTCTCTTTAGACATGATGCTATTCACTGACATGATAGCATATTTTCAAACAAGGTTATATAAATAGTCAAATGTATAAAGAATAAATACTACCTTACTGACATGTTTAACTATAGGAAATTGGTAAACAATTATTTAAATTATATGGTTGGGAAATATTTTAAAAGTCATTTTTTCATAATGCAAATTATTTCTATTTATCTCTCAAATTACACAGACACAGTACATCTCTTGTTGTTTTTGAAATTTTGATTTCAAAATTGTACTTGTGGAAGAATTTCACACTGAATTTTGAAGCAGGGACTGGAGATATTATTTTTAGCACAATTTGAACTTGTTCCCCAAGATTGAGGGCTCAGTCAGTTAGAATATTTCCATTGATTTTTAAATTAAAATTCTCATAGAAAGCAGGTTGACTTGGCTTCTTTTAAATAAGACACAATGAAAGCATAGAGATTGTTGCATGCCTGTTTTTCAAGAAGCAGTTCTTGAGTTTTGACAATAAGATTGAACACAGATGTTTCTAACATGCTAATAATATTCCAACAACTTCTTTATTTAATTTAGTAAGTTACATTGTTTTAAAGGTTTTCTTTAAAAGTTCTTAAAGTGTGTTCTTAAAGTTCTTTTCTTGGAAAGCTGGGAATGGAACCACCATTTGACCCAGCTATTCCCCTTCTCGGTCTATTCCCTAAAGACCTAACAAGAGCATGCTACAGGGACACTGCTATATCGATGTTCATAGCAGCACAATTCACGATAGCAAGATGGTGGAACCAACCTAGAAGCCCTTCAATAGATGAATGGATTAAAAATTGTGGCATTTATACACAATGGAGTATTACTCTGCAATAAGTAATGACAAAATCATAGAATTTGGAGGGAAATGGATGGCATTAGAGCAGATTATGCTAAGTGAAGCTAGCCAATCCTTAAAAAACAAATGTCAAATGTCTTCTTTGATATAAGGGGAGTAACCAAGGACAGGGTAGAGACGAAGAGCTGGAGAAGAAGATTAACATTAAACAGGGATGATAGGCGGGAGGGAAAGTGAGAGTTAAGGGAAATTGCATGGAATTGGAAGGTGTGCCTCAGGGTTATACACAATTACATATAAGAGGAAAGGAGGAGTAGGAGAAAAATTACATAAGTGGAAGAAACGATTTATAGTAGAGGGGATGGAGAGAGAGAAGGGGAGGGGAGACAGTGGAGAATGGGATAGACAGCAGAATACATCAGTCACTAGAAAGGCAATTTGTAAATCAATGGAAATGTAACTGATGTGACACAGCAATCTGTATACGGGGTAAAAATGGGAGTTCATAACCCACTTGAATCAATCTGTGAAATATGGTATATTAAGAACTATGTAATGTTTTGAACGACCAACAATAAAATAATTAAAAAAAAAAGTTCTTCAGGAGGATTTCAAGTCCAAAGCCAGCCTCAGAATTTTCAGAATTCTTGCAATATATATTGTGATAAATCCCTTCATTCTTTCCTCCACTATTTAAAAGTTATTCTGGGAAATAACTGAGTCATAATTTACAGCATTGGATTACGTAGGAGATAAACTGATGGTGTGTGGTTTTCAGCAGCAAAATGCCAATGTACTCCCATTTATCAAAAGAGGAGTACAGGCATATCCCCCAGGACAGAGCTAAGTCTCCCAACATTTAAGTCTCAATCTAAATCTCATCTCATTTTAGTCTCAAGTTTTTCTTATTCTCTGTCTCTAGGAGCTGCATTTTTAATTAGCAACTTTATATAAAATAATTTGTATTCAAAACATAAAAACTGTTGTCCCATTCCCCCACGAAAAATCCAATAAACACACACACACACACACACACACACACACACACACACACACACATACAGACTTCACACTTCTGTTTTGGGCAGACTAATTGCATTCCAACGCCAAGAGTCTGATTTCAGAATGTAGCTGGGATACACAGGCATGACAACAAAGTCATGAAAGCAGCTTTCTGATGTAACTCTTTGTCAAGGTATTTCAATAAAAGATATTTCAAAAATGTTATTAGCAATGGCAGCCTCATGGGTTAGCTTGGAAATAATAAGGTCAAAGAGAAAGTTTTCATAAAGTTTTATTGGCCAAGCACTAACAGAAATAAGACCTGTAAGAAACAATGTCAGTGATCATAACATTAGTTCCTGAGGGAAATACTGAAGAAGGGAGCGGAAGCAAAATCTGGGATAGGGAGCCCAGAGAGACTCTGAGGCCCATGGAGAGAGTGGGTGAAAGGAGACAGGATCTGACGAGGGAGAAGGGGCTTTATGAGCCGAAATTTGAAGACAAAGAAAATTCTTAAAGTGTGTTTTTAAAGTTTTTAAAGAGGATTTCAAGTCCAAAGCAGGCCTCAGAATTTTCAGAATTCTTGCAATGTATATTGTGATAAATCCCTTCATTCTTTCCCCCACTATTCTTACTTAAGATTCACATTATTATTGTCTATTTTTGTGTTTTGCTTTTCTTGCAGAATTTTCATTGTTAATTGCTTTGGAGGCATTTGTCCATTGCATGTCTCTGCATGAAGAGCTCTTAACTCAAGATGATCCTGATATATTCAAGACAATCAATTGACTCATAATTTGAATTGAGGAGAATAAAAGTTGCTTAAGACATTTTAGCAATTAATTTGTACCTAAAGATAATCTGGAATGCAAGGCACAGTAGTACATGCCTGTAATCTCAGTGGCTTGGGAGGCTGAGGTAGGAGGATTTCAAGTCCAAAGCCAGCCTCAAGAATTTAGGGAGGCCCTAAGCAACTTAGCGAGAGAGTCTGTCTCAAAATAAAAACTAAAAAGGGCTGGGGATGTGACTCAGTAGTTAAGCACCAGTGGGTACAATCCCCAGTATCAAAAACAATAATATAAATAATCAGAAAGGTACGTTGGAAGAAAAAGAGTATTATCCTGATTTAATAGTCCCGTTGCAAGATAAATCTATCATTTCTATCCCTACTCTCAGGCAGATCATCATCAAAATGTAATTAGAAGAATAAACAGAAATACAGGATCATGCAAATCCTTGTGCAGTTAGAGGTTGAGATAAAAGCAAGACAAAAGGAATATTCAACTAATAAAGAAAATATACCCAGGAATCATTATAATTCATTTTAAAATGAAGATATTAATTGAACATCCACTCCATACCAACCAGGTGCTTGGATGATTCAGAGAGCAAAAGAGACCACATTTAACTGATATTGAGCTTTCCTTATAGTTGGAAATAAGTGGAAAAAATATGTCTACCTACATAGATGAATATATTATTAGTTAGATGACATTGTGAGAAGAAGATAATGGGTAAAAATTAAACTTACATTGTTGGTGAACTTCAGAGAAATGAAATAGGCAGCCATGCAGGAATCTAGAATGATCACTACAAGTAGAAATAATAGCAAGAAGTTTGCAAGCTAAGAGAATATATGGGAACACTGGGTAACTGGAGTGAAGAAGGGAAAGGAAAATTGAAGCAAGGTTACGTTGGGGCAGCTCATACAGACCAGAGCATGTGTGCCAGCCTCAGTGTATCTCTACTGAGTATTAAAGCAAACGTGAAGGAAGCCACTAGCAGGTGGTTGTCTCTGTGCCTGGTGCTCTTACATAAGCAAACCCAAACTAAAATTGGAGATGTTTCATTTAACTGACTTAAAAAAAAGTGTACCACAAACAATAAAAAAACTTAAAAAAGCCAACTAGCCAATAGTTATGTAACTGGGGACCATATAAAAATAAGTCAAATGCTTTTTTAGTTGCCAATCAAGTAACGATCTATGTGTTTAGCATATAAAACCACACTACTCAAGCTGCTGAAATGGAGCTCTCTGAATTTCTTCTGTTTTTGAAAATTGGCTGATTCATGAATTGTTCGTTGCTTGAATAAACTCTGTTCACTTTTGTCTAAAGTTTTAACTGTAACATGAATGTCCTCTGGGGTTTTATACAGAATAATGGCATGCATTTAGTGAAAAAATGGGTGATTGTTCTGGTTACTTGGGGAGAGTAACATGAAGGAGAGTAAGGTGGAAGGAAGGGATGAGTTAGAACAATCTCAAGGTAAAGGTGAGAGGTGATGGTAGTTTACATTAACTGATGAGAGGAGTTTGATTTAAGATTCTATAGTGTTTGTTGATGGAGTGGATGGAGGATGAGTAAGAAAAATGACCCAACAATGACCTTTCACCCTGAGTAGTGAGAATGACAATATTGCTGCCTAATAAGAGGGGGATAGTGAAGGGAATCAGGTTCTGTGCAGTTGGAGTACAGTGCTTGGGTATGTGTATGCAACTGGGCATGCCCTGTGTATGGGTGTATATGTCTCTGTGTGTGCAAGAGTGGGAGGATCAGTTTACATTTGAGATTCCCAGCAGATGTCTAGTTGAGAGGTAGCATAAACTGTTACATAGAAGTTGGGTATTGAGGGTTGAATCTGAAATTTAATGGCATAAAATGTATAAATCTCATTTATCTCAAGGAGATCACCAGAAAGTGAGCATAGCATAGATTAAGAGCAGTCCAGAACCCTAAACCCTGAGACCAAATAATATTTATGCATGAAAAAAAGAATTAGCAGGAGTAATTTGAGGATGAATGACTAGCAAATCATGGAGGTCAAGAGCAAGTTGTGTTCTGGAAGCAGGGGGACAACCCCAAAAAGAAACAAACAACTAACTTATCCAGTATTTTCAACTTAACCACTCAATACCTCCAACAGTTTCAGGATGTACAGTTCACTTTGCCTGGGTCCTCTGTTCTCCTCCTACCTTCTCTACAGCACAGATAAATTGCTCATTTTTAAATAAGTTGTGATTATAAAAATTAAAGGATAGGAAAATACATGAAAATTTTCTAATAACTGCAGAGTTAACTGTTTACATTTTTCTTTACTAGTATCTCATAAAATCTATGATTGCCTGAAATTTATCATTAAAAATGTCAAAAAATGCAAATATACAGTCACCATAACACAATGAATGAAAGAAGAGAAAAAAATGTAGCCAGCATTTAGTGAAGACTGCTACTGGAAGCAGGACTTAGCTAGAGGAAATGATCTGGGCTGCAGATTTTCTTTTTTTATTTATGTTTTTAGTTGTAATTGGACACAATAACTTTATTTTACTTATTTTTATGTGGTGCTGAGGATTGAACCCAGGGCCTTGCATGTGCTAGGTGAGCGTTCTACCACTAAGCCACAATCCCAGCCCCTGGATGGGGTTTGAATGACTATGTTTGGGCAGAAATAAGCAAGTTTTATAGAAGGAAAATTATAACTTTTGTTTTGTTAATAAAACTAAGAGAAGAAGTATTTTACCACAATTAAATCACACTTGAAAATAAAATATTTTAAACATACATAAATATTTTACAGATATATTTTCACTTCCATGTTGTATATACACCTATATGTACATTGCATATGTATATATGTGTAGTGTGTGTGTGTATATATATATATATATATATATATATATATATATATATATAGTATTTACATATGAAAACTGATCTTTTAAATGACTAGATTCTTAGAATGGTAAGAGGAATGTTTGATTACTCGTCAAATCTATCATTTAATAAAATCTGCCTTAAATTTCAATTAATATTCATAGTTAAGGATTTATCCATTCTTTTATTCTTCTAAGTAAGAATGCAAGTTAAAGCACACAAATATGTGTATATGCTATATACAAAAGAAAGTATAATAGTCTTTGACCTTATTCTACACAAATTATTTAACATTGACAAACAAGGCACACCGAGAAATATGAAATATTACTAATTCCCCTTCAATTATTTCTGAAAAACAACTTCATTCAGAAACTCACTGAAGGTAGAAAACATGCTTATGCTTAATGAGATTTTATTAGGATTACTTGTTTGCTTGTGTCAGTCAAACCTGACCTTTATAACACAGTATTTGTTTAGATCTAGTGGAGATAAATTGAGTGCACTGATACTAAATTGAAGATCTATTAAATAATAAGTAGGTTGTAGTCTTATAATCATCTTTGGATTATAAACAGCATTCACCACAACATCAAAACATATTGACTTAGAAGAAGTGAATGCAAATTGAAATGAAAGAAATTTCACAAATGCAGTGATCAGAATTATAATAAGAGATGCTATTAAGGATTTTAAAAATATTTCTAATTTATTTTGATTAAATGGTGATTATACTTTGAAATATGTATTCAACAACAATTTTAAGGCATTCATGAAATGCATTGAAGTATTTTTGTTTTAATAATTAACAATATTGAAGGCACAATTATGTCAACTCCTTTAAATAATATTGGAACACTCAAATTTTCCGACTTCTTTTGTATTTTAATTTTCTATTATAAGTGAAGAAAAATAAATACACCTTCTCTGATATGTGTAATGTGAGTCTGCAGTAGCACTTTGTATGGGTGTGGAGCATGAGTTAATTACATTGATGCTAATTCTTCTGTAATCCTACTTCATTATCTTATGCAAATAATTCCCATAATGGATCAACTTACTAGGAAGAATTAGAAAAACGAATGTCATTGGTTCAGGATACATCAGCAAGTTGAAAAGGTACACTACATTTAAAGTAAAGACATAGAAAACTTCAGCAACTTTATTTTTGAAATTGTAACATTTTTTAGAAAAACTATTAAGTGGCTAAAAATTATGTGCACTGTTCAGTTTTTTTTTAGATAATTTGGAAAAATAGAAATCAAACTGTTCATATCCAATATACAAAAGTCTCTTTGTATAGCTTTTACTTTTCAAATAGTTCTACCAGTGTTTTTCACAAAATATAAAGATAGGTTAAACATAATAGTATATTATTTTTAAACACTACAATCTAATTTTAAAGCAGTTTCTGTGAAATATTTCCCATGTATAACTGCTTAGCATAATATTTTGCTTAGCATAGTATTCTCCAGCTCCACCCATTTACCAGCAAACACCATAATTTCATTCTTCTTTAAGGATGTGTAATATTCCATTGTGTATATATATATAACCCAATATTATATATAATGTTATCCCATTCCTCAGTTTATACCCAAAGGATATAAAATCACTACACTACAATGACAGCCATATCAATGTTTATAGCAGTTCGATTTGAAATAGCAAAACCATGTTGATCTTAACAAATAAAAATGAATATGCCATTCAAGTACTCTGTATCTCTCTAGACTTTACACTATGCAAGCACTAAAGTCACATTGATGAAAGCATAGTTTAAAAATATAAAGATAAAAATTAAAAAAAAATGTTACTTGTTCTTCTAACTTTAAGCATGCATTCCTCCTCAAAGAAGTGACCTTTACCTTACTACTGCTTGACTGGTGTCTCATACATCAACATCTGGAGAAAGTATATCCAGCCATTCTAGGAAGAATGCATTCTCTTTATCATGCCATTTTGAATTAAATACATACATCAGCATATCTGAATACCATCTTAAAATTATTGCCGTCATACCCATAATTACTGTCTTTTGCATGCTAAGCATGTATTTTATTGTTATTGGATACTCAAATCATTCCATAATAAGCTGGCAAGAGCTTGAAAATTGTAAATAAAAATATTTCACCCAACTGTGTTTTATATAATGAGATCACAACCTCTTAATTTAATGTTGAGAATTAATTGAAGTTAATCAACTTAAGTTCTGAGGCATTAATACATATGACTTTTCACCTCCATTCCTGTAGATATACTTGCAAATTCCTACAATTTTGAAGGAGCTACTTATATTGTTGAATACATCTAATTATGAGGAAGACCTTTCCTGAAATCATTTATCTCTCTTTGCCTCTGTGTTTTCCCTTTGGAATAAAATTTGGAATAGAATAGAAGACACAGACACAAATCCAAATAGATAACAGTCATCTCATTCTCAGGAAAGGTGCCAAAAATGTACGCTGGAGAAAAAAAAAATGTCTGGTGAGGTGAGTTAGTAGTTAAGCACTCCTGGGTTTGATGCCAGCACCAAAATAAATAAATAAGTAAAAATAAATAGACAATGGTACTAAACAGAAATTTCTTAAAAGAAGGAATACAAACAGTAGATAATATATAAAAAGGGAAAAAAATTCAAGATCTCTAGCAATCAGGGAAATGCAAATCAAAGTTACACTGAGAATTTGCCTTATTCCAATTAGAAAGGTAACTGACAAGAATATAGATAACAATACTAATGAACATGTGATGGAAAAGGTACACTCATACACTGTTGGTGGTACTGAAAAATAGTCCATCCACTATGGAAAGCAGTATGGTGATTCCTCAAAAGTCTAGGAATGGAACCACAGTGTGAACTATCTATCCCACTCCTTGATGTTTATACAAAAGAACAAAATCAGCATATTATAATGTTACAGGCACATTATTGATTATAGCAGCTCAATTCACTATAACTAAGTTATGAAACCATCCCAGATATCTCTCAATAAGTGAATGAATAAAGAAAATATTCATTACATACACACACAATATAGTTATTTAACCATGAAGGAGAAGGAAATTATGCCATTTGTTGTTAAATGATGAAAATGGAGGAAATCTTGCTAAGTGAAATACGGAGACCCAAAAAGTCAAGGATTGAATGTTTTCTCTCATATGTGGATTTAGAACAGAATAAGGGGAAAAATGTGTGTGGAAAAAATCCCAGAAAAAAAAAAGAGAAGGGATATCAATGATGGCTATTGAGAAAGGGGACACACGGGGAGTGAGAAAGGAGTAGAAAAGGGAGAAACTACAGAAAGAACTAACCAAATTAAATCTTTGTCTGATTATACCACAGTGAAATTCATTTTTATATATATGTAAATTCACCTTTATATATACATATATATCTATAAAGTGTATATATAAATATCTTTAAAGCACCAATAAAAATTTATATGTAAATAAAAGGAAGACCAGGAGAACAGAGGAAGGGGAATATTGGGAGGGAGGAGAGAGAGAAATAGATAGTAGTACAGACTGAAGTGGAGCAAATTTATTCCATTCATGTATGATTATGTCAAACTGAATGGGTATATTATGTATAACTATAATGTGCCAATAAAGCATAAAAAGGGACAAATATGAACCTACTTTTCTGCCATCTTCTTCACTTGGACTTCTTTATATCAACTGAGGCCCTTCTTGCCTGTCTCCACATCTGTGATATTTTTGCCACACATGGTCCCTGCTCCCAATTACTAAGTCTATGGCCCCATCATTAATTTACTTAACCTGAAGCTCTATATATCTATCCATCTAATTATCTTTTGTCTGTCTATCAATGTAGAACCAATGAATAAATAAAGGAATAGAAAATCAGAGTATGTTATATAGTAAGTGTAGGGAATACAAAGGCATATACTGACTTTTATAGGGCAAAATACTTTATTACACACTTTCTATATGCTTAAGTAGATTTGCAATAAGTCAGAGAATTCACCTTATAGGCACATTTACTGTTTCATTAAACATTCATTTAACAAGTGCTGCTATGTGAGGCCCAGAGTTAGGTAGAGATAAAGCAGGGCCGAAAGCTCATCTAGCATGAGAAAATGCAGTTACTTATCATAATCACACAGGTAACAGGCATCTAGTTATTTTCATTATATTCCTTTCATTAGTACAACATGATAATAACATCTAATTATACTACTATATTAAAAACTAAACTAAAATTAAGCAATATATTTTATCTACAAAGTATTTAAAATACAAACAAATCTCCTACATTTTCTCACCACATTCACTAACACTAAACTGCACCTTTACCAGTCCTCAACACACATTAGCACATAGAAAAAAATGAAGGGTATCGTAAATTAATATACTAGGGCCATTTGGTGCACCTTAAACTGTCTTTTGGTGTCAAGAATTTCCCATGATTCATAAGTGGACAATTTTTGTCTTTCCCCTTTACAAACTAAAGTCATTAGAAGGAGAAGGACATAAAAAAAATAGCAACCAGTGGTTTAGTGTGCCAAATTTTAGAAATATGCATTATTTATACCAGGGTGATTGATAAAGAGAAATTTGATTCTTTTCATAGTGATAAAGATGATAATAATATGATAATCATATCAGCATCTTCCTAAAAATAAATAATAATAAATTAAACTTAAAAATCTTCTATATTTACCAGGCTTTAATGAAAGTCATTTACATTTATTTAATCACTTATTTTAGTGTACAAAGTCTTTGAGCTATATTATATTATTACTTCCATTTTACATTTGTGCAAAGTGAGACACAGTGGAATTTTAGTAAAATTTATCAAAGGATAAATAGATTAAAGGTATTGCAGCCATATGAGATTTAACCCAACATTACCTTGGCTGTCTTAGTAACACAAATCAGAAAAAGAGAAAGGAAGTCTGCATTTTTATTATATTTTATACTTAATGAAATTTTTACCATCTAACACATGTCTTAGGAAAAATTTAAACAACTATTGAAATTAACTATTCTCTTTGTGTTGGGTTTTGGCTACCCTGATTATTTTTCCTTAGAGGTAATAATCTAAATGATGTGAATGAACCCTGAATTTTTCTTGGAAAACTACTACATCTGTTATAGCCAGTTGTATCCAAAATACATATCAATGGATGGGAATATATTTCTTTCAGTAGCTTTGCAACACTGACTTTCCTTGGATTTTAGCATTCTATAGTTAAATGATCAGCATTTGCTCATCATATTTATTCTGTTCTGATTTCCCGTTCCTGTAGAAAAGTCAAATTTTCACATAAAATATGACAAATATTGTGAATTACTGCTGGGTCACTGCTTATCCAACAATTAGGTAGTTGATTTATAACAATACATTTTATCTAAACAGTAACAATTGCACATTCATGAATTAAAATCCAGAAGTACTCTGCTACTATCCCCACAACCTAATTTAGTCTAAAATGTAATGCAAGTTGGGACTTCTTAATATTTTATCTGTTTAAAGCACATTTGTGTATACAAGAAAGAATCCTCATTTATCTGCAGTAATTTGTAGATTCTCTAAGGTGTTTTTGTAATACTTCCAAAAACATTCATTTACAAGAAAATTAACCAGAACTTAATTTAATTTATATGTTGTTTTGAAAGCTTATCAAGACTTCCTAAGTCTTTGATGGTTTAGGAAAGATGAAATAAAAGATGAACTGAATTCTCAGGATCTTTCTGCATTTGTTTTCTAGTTTTAAAAACGTACAGATTCTTGATTTTAGCTGCTTTTTAATTAAAGCTTGTTTTTGTTGAAACTGCATGAGCACACAATACTTGTTACTATTCCTATTATTAACAGGAGTAGATTTTAACCACTCCTGAAAGAAACAGCAAAAACTTTCCTGCTCAAAGGGAAAGATGAGAATTAGGAAGTAAAGCAGGTGCAAACACAGCCAGATGGAAATTATTACCGGTTAGCTTGCAATCAGCATTCTAGAAGAAAAGATTTTTTTTTTTTGAGAAACATGAAAAGCTACAGTTTTCTTTTCCTGCTACACAAGACTAATATTGTATTCCTGCACTTAAATACACATCTCAGCAGGTCTCCAGCTATGGGAGGAAAATTCTGATGATCATACAGAAAACAGAATCATTGAAAAGTTCATGCTGAATAGCAAGGCTGAATTTCTGCCTTTCTCTTGTTCATAAGCTGATGCAGAATATTCTAGAAAGTGAAATCAGCTCAAATATCAAAATCAGTGCAACAAAAATAAAGGTTAAAAAATATTTCACATTGATCATGGTGTTAAATTCTGTATTTTGTAGACCCTGCATCCAAACTAAATGCAGGCTCCATAATCATTACTGTTAACTTCACTGTGCTCAGAAAGCTCAGAAAGCTCAGAAAGTGCAGTTTATCTTTCTCTCCTTCCACAATGAGGCACATAGAGAAAGAAATCTTACTAGAAAAACAACAACAACAACAATGGGAAGTGTGAAATAAGTTCTTGCCTTTTGCTCTGTATTCTTATAAGTATCTCAAAATGCTTCTCCACAAGCTCTTGGTTTTGTGGCTTCAGGGAACACTATCTGTAAATACATGGTCTTGTCATCATCAACTGTAACACCTACTCTGCTTCTTTAAACTGAGCTATTAAATGTATGCCTTTGAAAGTTCAAAAAATATGTTTTTAAGCTTGCCTAGCTATTTCTCTGTGCCTTCTTGTAAAGAATGTGGAGGAGAATATGCAAATGCTATTCCTGGAATAATAGTGATTTCTTCTTAGTAATGGCCTAAAAATGTCACATTTCATTGACAATCAAGTATTTACAAAAAATCAAAAGTGATACTTCCCCTAAATAGAGAAACTGTTCGTTGCTAAAATTAAAAAAAATAAAAAGGGGGTGAGTGGGTGGGTTCCAGAAATGTATTAATTTGATGCTATTATGGGCCAAACTGTATGTGCCTTGACCAGGAAAACTCCATTGTACCCTGAGGCTCCATTTCATATAAGAAATTATTCTCCCTGGAGAAAACTACACTTCTGCCGCCTTCTGCTAACCATACCATGTTTGACAACACATAGTGCAAGGCGACTGACGAATCTTTGTTATTCTCATACAATGTAATTTGTCTATTAGTTCCCGTTTTTCTTGGGCAATGTACACTGACTGTACTGGGTCATTCTGATCCACTCCCTACCTCACTGGTGGCTTGAGGTTTTTTGCTCTAAGAGTGCACACTATCTTCTGCAAGGAGTTGAATGAAGGAAGGATGCAGAGGTGACTTCCTGCTGCCCTTCCAACCCATCATCGAATAAAGGTTCCGTGTCTTCATCCAAGACTGACCCAGTGATGTATTTCAAATGTGCCAAAACATCACTTATAGTTTTTTTTTCTGTGAGTGATTAATATTGAATTGACATTTCCTTAATATTATACAAATGACTCTATTTATACTATGTTTCAGTAAATCAATTCCCCAAAACAAGTTGTATTTATTGTATAAGTACTGTTTAGGATGATTCTACTGAAGATATCAAATGATATCACAGAGTATGTACCAAATGAAAATGTTAGAAAAGCATACTGTCGTGAAAATATCAAAACTTTTCTCTAATTCTAAATGACTAGAAGGACTTTTCTCCCCATAAGTGAAAAAATTATATTCTAATTCTCTGAAGTATTACTGCATAAAAATTAGTATATGTATTTTGTTTTTACCAATGCAGAATTATTCTTCAACATTTGACAATAATGTGTTACCAAAATTTTAAAATAGTTGAATATTATAACATTTGTATCAGTGCTTATATTTTTAAATATAGTTTTTGTATTCATCTTTATATATTTATGCCTTTTAATAATTTCATTTTTTCAAAAGATGTTAGCATACAGGCCTATTGTACTACCACAAAATAGGTAAATTAAAGGAAAATACCAGGTGGAAAAGAGTGAAAGAAAGTACCTCATGGATCCAGCACTAGTCTAAACAATGTGGTGCTCAGAGATCTGAGTAAGAGGCTTTGAACTGACCAATAGTCTCAGCTGCTGGTGTGAAATATGTTCTGAGAGAAGATGGAGACTGTTTCTTCAAGGCTGTTTTTCCATCCAGTGCTTAAGGACAGGAGTGGATTGAGGCAAGCCTGTTCTTGAGGGAAAATTTGGCACTGGCAACACTATGGATGCTTTCTTTCTTTCCCTGACAGGATTTAGATCCCTTTCCCGGATTCATGAAGTTCCCACATTCCTCAGGGTTGAGCTCCCATTATTTGCCCAGCTCCATGGAAGTGGGAGTCATAACTGCAGATTTCACTGCCGGCCTCATCAAAGAGTTTACAAATCAGCAGTGAGAGAGAATGAATGTTCAAATTTAATGATGTGTTTATGAAAACCATTAGGAGACACATCCATGTATGTATAATAAACACACTCAGGCTTTGCATGACTTTATGTGAAGATAGAGAACATGAAAAAAAATGTGGCCTTGTTCTGAGGGTTGGGGGAGTCAGAGCATTGGAGGAAAGATATTTCCAGAAAACCGCCAGTGAGAAGGTTTTCTGATCTACTTGTGTAGTAGGCTTTCTCATCTACGTGAGTAGTAGATATTTGAAAACCAGTGAATAAGAAAAATAATCCAGTCATGACAAAGGACTTTGATTTTACAAGAAGGAGCTTTGGGATATTTAATATTTACATTTTTTTTGTTGCTTGTCCTGTAGGAAATGTGTGAGACAGAGTATTTTAAAATGATACATAAAAGTAGATCAATATCTTTGAAGTACTTGTTTGTGTTCTAAGGAAAATAATTGTACTACAAATAATCCCAGCATGTCTTTCCATCAGAGGAAACCAGATTTAAATTGGGAAACAGGGACTCTCACTCAGTTACATCAAATACAAGCTGTGCAATCACCTTGAGTACCCGTCTCCTTAGGGAGAAATACAATTGCTGTGAGGATTAAAACAGATCATGTTTAGAAAGATTCGTAAATCACTGCCCTCTATTAGTGCCCAGATGTACCCCTATTTTTTTGCTGCTTGCAAAGTTATATTTCTGTCCTCCCCCAGATCTACAAGCAGATGTGTTCAAAGAAGGTACTTCTCATAACAAATAAGTGCAAATTAAAATTTATATTTTGCAGAAACTGTGTTAAGATGTATCACCAGTGAAAACCGGGGTTTGTGTCTCCTGCTTACTGACGTGATTCAGGGATTTTTAGAAGCCCTTCCCACATACCTAGTGCTCACTACACAGCTGGTGAAAAAGAAGGTGTCCTCAAAGCAGAAAATCATAATTGATGATTGCATCTCACTCAGCAATATCTGGTACGCAACTTGATGGCTTTTGGGAAAATGTCAGCTGTCTAGTATTCACATGGTCATGGGGTGAAGGATTTTCCAATGTAAAATCTGATTTTAGAGACTGAGTTAACAGAGAGGAAGATGATTTGTAAACTTTTTTTTTGTTAGCCATATTTCATTTGCAGAGGTGTCAGGAATTCAGAGTTGCCAAATGTGAAAATAAAATTTGTACTAAGAGTAAATAAAACACAAGGCTCCCCACAAATACATACAAAATTTGTCTACTTACAGATTTTTTTGAAATTTTAATTTTATTTAGGGAAATTTTGGGTTTATGAAAAATTCTAAAAGCAGATATCATTAAAGAATGGATTATTGACTCCAATATGCAATTCATGTATGCATATACATTATTATATTGAAATAGTGTAGAAAAGTTTTAAAATTGGTCAGATGATTTTGCATTTTTTAAGTTATGTTTTCTTCATGTATGACATTTTCTGTACTATAACAAATTAATCTTAATTATAGAATATATGTTTAAATGGGTTTTATGTTTGTGTGAAAACTTTTTCATCCTTATGGTTTATTTTGGAGTATAAACTACTTACTTATCAGCATTTTAGATATAAATTTCCCCAAAGTAAACTCTATTCTCATAGTGTGTTAATGTCTTATTCTGTATTTGCAAATTACATGCATTTAGAATCTCTATGTTGAAATTTCATAAATGAAGATTACTGTATGAATACAATTGTCAGAAGCAGAATCTACAAGATGAAACTGTTGTTGTTGTTGTTGTTGTTGTTGTTATTATTTGAGATAGGAACTTCTAGAGCATCACTTCTGGAACATCACTCTTGATATACCTCACAAGGATGACTCCAGAGGACCATTTTCTCTCCATCCTCAGCATTCTTCCTTGACACCACAGCATCCCCATTTTTCTATACTTGCCCAATAGCTGTGCCCCCAAAGTAACTAACAATTGAAATTCAATGAAAACTCTCTCAAAATCCATGTCGTGTTTATTACAGAAATAGAGAAAGCAATCCAAATATATATATGGAACTACAAATGACTGAAATAGCCAAAATAATCTTTAGAAGAAGAAAATGCTAAAGGCCTCTCACTTCTCAATTTCAAAATAAATTATAAAGCAAGAATATTCAACACAGGATGATACTAGCATAAAGACAGATATAAAACCCAATTAAATATAATACAGATCCAAGTAATCAGCACAATTTAGTTGTTCAACTTCTCTCTGTGGAGTGTGTAAAGAAAATTCCATGAAGAAGATTTTGGTTTCTTCTAAGAACCACTGACTATTCATTTGCAAAATAATGAAATTAGAACATTGCTTACACAATGCAAAACAAAACAAAACAAAACAAAACAAAACAAAAAAACACTGCTCTAAATGGGGAAACATTCAAGTTTAAGACCTGAAATTGTAAAATTCCTAGAAGTAAATACAGGGGAAAAGCTTTATGATTTCATTAACGACTTCTTGGTTATGTACACAAAAGCACAGGAAACAAAACAAAATAGAAAATCAGGATTACATCAAACTGAAAAAATTCTTTAAAACAAAGAAAAGAGACAACCCAGTGAAAGACAATCTATCCAATTAGGAAAGAAACAAACTTTGAAGGATATATTTTATAGGGTTAATGCAAAAAAGAATGAAGAACTCCTACAAGTCAATAGCAAAAGGCAAAAAACTGCTTTAAATTAGGCAAGAGATTTGAATAGATATTACCTAAAGACAGAGAAAAGTCCAACATGGTTTGTGAAAAGTTTCTTAACATGACTAATCATCAAGACAATGCAAATCAAAACCACAATAATTCCTCACACCTGTCACCATTATCAAAAAACAAACAACTTTGTAACTGGGGAAGTTCAAATCTTATGCACTGATAGAGGTGATATAAAATGGTGAAGCCACCATGGAAAACAAGATGGAGTTTCCCCTGCAAACTAGAAATAGAGCTACTTATGGTCCAGAAAACTTACTTTGGGGCATTTATCCAATAGTATTGAAATTGTTGTTTGAAACAAATATTTTCACTCTCAAGTGCATTGAAGAATTATTCACAAGGTCCAAAAAATAGAAGTAAATTAAGTGCCTATCAAGGATGAACTGATAAAAAAGATACAGTATATAGAATCAATGAAACATTATCCAGTTTTAGAAAAGAAAAAAATAATCCCATCATATCAGCAATGTGTAAGGACTTTAAAGAGGTTATGCCATGTGAAATATGTCAGTAACAGAAGGATAAACACTATATGGTTTCACTTATACAGTCCCTTTTAGTAAGGGAGGATAGCAACAGATTCATGGAGTGCCAAACAATATATATATATATATATATGCAAATATATATATATATATTGCAAAATATATATATGCAAAAAAGTATGAAGAACTCCTACAACTCAATAGCAAAAGGCAAAAAACCTGCTTTAAATTAGGCAACAGATTTGAATAGACATTACCTAAAGAAAGAAAAAAGCCCAACATGATTTGTGAAAAGTTTCTTAACACCACTAATCATAAAGAAGATACAGTATATAGACTCAATGAAACATTATCCAGTTAATTTTACAGAGATGAAAACTTGTAGATCCCCTGCGCAGCTCTGTGCCTATAATCAACAGCACTCGAGTGCTTAAAAAGTTGTTAAGGGGGCACATCTCCTGTTATATGAGTGTGTGTGTGTGTGTGTGTGTGTGTGTGTGTGTGTGTGTGTGATTTCTTTTTTCTTTCTTTTTTTTTTTTTTTTTTTTACTAAGTGTATGCACTGCCTGAAATAGGATCACTTGAAACAAAGTTAAAAACAGTGATATGTGGCTCCTCATCTTCCCCTGGGGAGGAAGGATTGCCCTGGTGTCATGATGATCACATTCCTTGACTGACACCTTTAGATCACACCTCCTCTCTTTTATCTATTCAATGGGCATTTCTATAAGGAAGATTCAATATCATCTCATTTGCTACAAAAAAGGTTTGTTTTTTTTTTTTTCCAATAAAGTCACTTCTCAGGCTGTGTCATTAAATGGCCTTTTAATCTTTGTCTCAATTTTCTTCATCTTTAACAATAACTCTTCTATTCATCTCACAAAGATTTGTGAAAGCAACAAAACAAAAAAAGATAATGGGGAGAAATTTCTTTGAAAATGCTAGACAAAGGCATGGTGATATTCTTTTTGAGAAAACCTGGCTAAAATATTTCTGAACTACAAAGAAATACTATCAGGATAGAGATATATGTGGTGGAAGTTTAAAATAGAGTTTCCCTTTGATGTGTAAAACAATATGGTGTTAAACCATCCAAATGTAGGCTACCACTGAGCTTGTTTTTATAGTAGTTCATGCTTCCTGACATGGGTATAAATCAAGATAAAGACCACTGTATATTAGTGATTCAGCACTTTTGTAATACCCATAGGAGAAATTTATTGTCCATGCACATCTCTGTCCCTGAACACAAATCAAAATTGTTTACCGTCTAAGAACAGCTGAGTTTGTCAACTCATCTTCCTGGCTTTTAAGAACAAAAGGTGGCTTTTTAAGATGTAATTCAGTACCAAGCTTATTGCAATCACTCTAGTACTAATGTACTGACTTTAGTAAAATTTAAGCAAAGTGTAAAATTTTTTAAAACGAATGTTGAAGTTATTTTGAAGGTTTGTTGCACATGGCAATATTTTTCCCCCAGACTACTACATTCAATGCCAAGACAATAGATGCCTTTCAGGATATTCCTCAGATTACAATGATAAACTCTTCATTGATATTGATCTTCCCTATTGGAGAAGGTCCAACAGTCATGTTTGAAAACAGCCACCTGGTTATAACTGTGTGAACCATGAGAGGACTCCTGAGGAATCCTTAGACAACAAGATCTTCAATCATAAAAATATAAATCTGAAATTTAAAAAGTTACTCCATGTGCCTTACAGCACATATGATATGAAAATTGTTCAGTCTTGCTCTGTTACATGGATCAATGACCAGTAAAGCTAGGTCACAAGGGAGACAGAAGAGAACTAGCCATAAGTCCCATAGTAATAAGAAAAGAAGACAGAATGTTGTAGACTGAAAAAAAAAATGTCCCTTAAAATATGCCCACAACCCTATACCCAAGAAACTGAATTATCTCATATGGCAAAGTAAATAACAACAACAACAACACTAAATTAAAGAGAGAAGATAGTAAAAAGGAATGAAAAAAGGAGGGGGCTCTTTGCAGAGGAGGTTCTTTGAAGATGTAACTAAGTTAAGGATCTTGAGATGGACCATGATATGTCAATTATCCTAGAATATCCCCTAAGTCCTAGATATAATCACAGGTATACTTATAAAGAGGAGAAAAATGGCGACTAGACACACAGAGACAAATGTGGCTTAGGATTCAAAGGTCTTGGCCTTGTAGATTTGGTTGATCAGTCAGAGCCTAAGGAAAGTCAGCCGCCATTAATAGCTGGAAGGGACAAGGGAAAGATTTTCCTAGATCTGTTGACACAAGAAAGGGCCACCTTGTCTATGCATTTGTTTAAGTACAGAAATAATTTTATAGTTTGACCTTCAGAAGTATGAAGGAATGAATTTCATTTGTTTTAGTTTCCATGTCTGTGGTAACTTAGTACCAGTCACCACAGGAAGCTAAATATGCCTAGTGTATCCATTCTTCCCAGTCCTTTCTAAGATATGGCTAATTTCTGCTTTTGTGCTCTCTGATAAAAGAAACCATATATTAATTTTACACATTGCTTTTTATTTCCAGTTTTGTTCTATTATTAGTAACTGACAAAAATGCATTAATATACTACATGCATCCCACTGAAGTTAATTACTAAGGAAACTCTGCATTATACATATAAAATATTAGGTGAGATTTATAAAGGCATGGCCATGTAAATTGTTTTACCCAAAGTAATGCAAGTGGACTTTTGGATATGTTATGCATCACTTATGAGCAAAAGCTTGTGAGACTCCATGTGGTAGAAACTTTTCTCTTTCACTCTTTTATAAGGCTTAGGTATTCTAAATAGGCTCTGCTCCTTCAAATTTGGTCCCAAGGAAGGAAGCCATGGATGACTCATGAAGGGCATACAGTAAGAGTGAATCTTCTACTGATGTATCTCAATGGGATTTAAGGAGTCATTTTACCTCAGAATAAGATACCCAAAGCATAGCAATAGCAAAAGACATACAATATTCATATTATAAAATATGGTAATACTTTGAACAATTATAAATGGCCATACAAGTGCTAGATGAAAATGCAGTTGTGTTGGATGAGTCAGTGAAGACTCAGGGAGAAATTTTATTTCTAGATAGGCCTAGATAAATGACAGTGATATAGAAAATTAGTCTTGATAGAAAGTCTATAGAGAAATAGATTTAAAGGAAATGGGATTTATGTTATTGGAATGAAAATAACATATTTAGGGAGAATCAGAGACATCTGTATGCAAACACTTAGAAATAAACCACAGAAGATAGTATATTAGTCAGTTTTGCCTCCAGAGGACCAGAACTAATAGTGTGTGTGTGTGTGTGTGTGTGTGTGTGTGTGTGTGTGTGTGTACATGTGCAATCACGGTGCAAGATTTATAGAAAGAGGGAAAGAGAGAGAAAAAGAAGTTTGTATTAAGTAAATGGCACATGAGATTGTGAATGCTGTTGAGTCTGAAGTTCAAAATTTGCAGAATTTAAAGATTGCAGACTAAGAAACAGCTGATGTTGTGGCTCCAATCCAAAGGCAGTCTGGGGCTAACTTTTCTCTAACTTGGAGGACCTCAGTCTTTTTTCCCTTAAGGCTTTAAATACATTGGATTAATCTGATTTATTCATTCTACCAATGTAAATGTTAACCTTATCTAAAAATAATTCTCATGGTGAGACATACAATCTGGTGGCTCACAAAATATCCAGGTGCCATGGCCCAGCCAAGTAGTTACATGAAAATAACCATAATGGTGAAGTGATGGAGATCTTCTACTTTAATAATTACCAGACAATTAAATTTTTGTCTAAGAAGCTCTGTGATCAGAAATTTGATAATAATAATATAGTGGGGAATCTCATGAAATTTTTATGGAAGAGGCTCAAGTCACCTTCTTTACCTTCATTTCTTCTATTTTTAACAATTCTCACATCAATGTAAATTACATCATGTACTTTTTCAAAACAAATACTCATACCTCCATCTGCAACCCCATTTCTTATAATTTCAATAGAATTTCTCTTCATGGTTTTCTTATGATTGACATTATCTGTATATCTCCCTGTAGCAGGGATCATTCTCAGGACATTCCACATGCTAGGCAAGTATTCTCTCCCACTGAACTATGTCCCCAGCCTCATTAATTACAAATATAATTTCTGCTATTTCCTTTACACTGTGAGAGAGCTCAACTCTTTGTCCCAATTTTCTTATGTGCAATTTATCTTTGAACATGGAACTTCTACTATTCCACTAAAATTGCTGTAGCACTGGTAACTAATGACTTCAAAATAATACAATTTAATGTCATAGATTTAATTCCTCAACCTATTTGAATTATTTGTAGAATTTGAGTCATTTGCCTAATTCTTCATGTAAATTTTGCTACTGTAGCTTCCTTACCATTTTCTTTCACTTAGAGCCAATTGTTTTTGAGGTTTTGTAAAATAGTAACTGTTGCTTTGAATATTTTTTAAATAAAATATGAAATAAATGCTAAACATAAAAAATTGATAACACAGTGACAAAAACTAAAAGATAAAAAAAGAACTTTGTAACTCTATATCTCATTGTTAATATTTGGAATATATATTCTATTTTCTATAAAATATTATTCTAAGGATATTCACACATTCTGCATACTGGTAACTCCATTTTTTAAAAATTTTATTGGATTGAATAGTCAGGACAAGTAAATAAAAGAAGCTCTTCACAAAAATAAAAATAAAAAATTATATGATTTCAATATTCTACTATTAGCAACAATTTCTATTATGCGTTTATATATGAGCCTTTATAAATTTTCTTTTAAATAAGTAAATACATGTGTATCCTGTTAAGAAGTACAATAGATTATAAACTGCTTTATAACTTGTAGTTTTAATTTAATATATAATGAACAACTTGCTGTGTTAATGAGAAAAAGTTAATAATTCTATATCTATATCACCTTCAGAATATATTTGTCAAAAGTCAATTGTCTTCTATATGCAGGTCTACTACCAGACATTTTATACTATTCTCTTGATTCAATTATGACAATTTTTTTGTGTATGTGTGTGGGAGGGTTGGGGCAGGTACCAGGGATTGAACTCAGGGGTACTGGACCCCTGAGCCACATCTCCAAATTTTGTATTTTATTTTAGAGACAGGGTCTCATTGCATTACTTAATGCCTCACTTTTGCTGAGGCTGGCTTTGAACTTGCCATCCTCCTGCCTCAACCTCTGGAGCTACTGGGATTACAGGCATGAACCAATGTGTTCAGCCACATTCTTGATTAATGAAGCTTTGTAGGTATTTCTGTGTGCTGATAAAATGTATCCAAATTTCATTTTGTTTTTCAAAGTCATCATGGCTATTGTATGTCCTTTGCATTTTTGTCTTATTTACTTCCAAATAAAATTTTATTTAAGGGTAGATTTAAATTCATTGAAAATTAAGAACAAGTACAGACAACCCTTACATGTTTTTCTCTTATTAACATCTTCCTTTAATATCATGCATTGCCACATTTAATGTAACAATAATAATATGCTATTATCAAAATCAACAAATATATTTAACCTTTTTTGTTTTCTTAAAATATTAGCTTTGTTATCTGTGTAATTTTATCTAATGCCCATTTGTGATTCCTGGATCCTTTTCCATATTTTTGTGTATTTTATATGATTCCATGATCTCTCCTCTCTTAACATATGAACTCTATATTCTTTTCCAATTTTTATTGATTACCCTAGAATTAGTAGTACACATTAATAATTAATGCAAGTCCATTTTCTAATAGCACTACACAGCTTCAAGCAAAGTGCTGTTAACTTTTTCTACAATATTCCTATTTCATCTATTCTGCTTCTTTTTAATAACAGATAAAAATTTATAATATTTATAGATTGTCATGTGATGCCTGGGTATGTTCCTGCATTTTATATTTATCAACTCAAACTATTTATGTTCTTCATCAACTGAAATATTTATCACTTCTTCTTGAATGAAAATATCCAAAATATTCTCTTCTAGCTATTTTTATTTATATAATATGATATTGTTAACTACAGTCACCTTTCTTTTAATAGAAATTATTATTCTTATCTGACTGTCACCTATTAACTGATCTCTCAGTATCCTTCCCCCTCCCCTATGTTCTTCCCATTCCAGGTAATCAATGTAATCCTTTCTGTTTCTCTTGTGATATTGCTATAAACCATTTTGCTCATCCATTAAGCTAAAATAACATTCTTATTACTATTGTGTTCAGCAAACCATTGTTTTAGAAATATGAAGAATAATAATGTTTTATTTTGCCCTCATTTGATCTTTCTACACAAACTTCCCCTTTATGTAGATCTGCAGTTCAAGGATATTATACTATGGCCACAATGGTGTGTTGGTGACGTGTCAGAGAGTGTGGGTATTCTATAAACTTCCAACCAAAACCCATTCTGTTAGTGGACCTTTGTCTTAGGTATGACTTTCTCCCATTGTCTCCTAGTCCCTTCATTGACTGTAATATTTTTGCTGTCTGTTTTTCTTTGTTCCTTGTTTAGTCAGCTGTTTCATCGCTCTGAATAAAAGACCTAACAAAAACAATTTTAGAGATGGAACAGTTTATTTGGGGGCTTATGGTTTCAGTACATGGACAGCCAGCTCCATTGTTTGGGGCTCAATGTGGACAGGACATGGAAGAGTGTGTTGGAGGGAAACAGCTTATGTGATCATCAGAAGGAAAGAAAGACTTCACTCACCAGATACAGAATATATACTCACAGGCATACCCCCAGGGTCCTACCTCTTCTAGTCACACCCTCTCTGCCTTTAATTACAACTCAGTTAATCCCTATCAGGGGATTAATTCACTGATTGGATTAACATTTTCCTAACCCAATCACTTCTCACCTCTAAACCTTCTTGCATTGTCTCACACATGAGCTTTTGAGGGAACAATTCACATTCAAACCATAACATCCTTCATACCTTGACTCTGCTTACTTTCCCCATGGAAAGTCAAGAAGGTGAGCTGGAGATAGAGTGAAAAAAGCCTTTTACCCAGCATAAGTATAATGTTCTGGTAAGACATTGTACCTTAGAGTGTATGGTTTTGTTATGGTGAACACTCTGAGTGTATGTCACAATGACTAATCTCCTTCTCTGCTTCATATCCACAAGGTTTTTCTCATCTTCACTTTTAAAACATGTTTGAGGTTCCTTGGAATAAATTCTATAAAATGTGGGTCCTTTACATCTATAGCCCTGAGGGACTTCTCACTCTCATGCTGATCTAATCAGACTTCTGTAGTTAAATAAGTATCTGTGTAATCCAGTCAGTACCATGACTCATGCAGCCTCAGTTTCAAAGAAGATTTCTGCTGTGTTTGTTTGAATGTGTTTAGTTTTCCAGCTCCTGTAGAAATGGTGACCTCACTTGCTTTGATAGATCTAAAAATGTAATTTTCATTTATGATTTTTCTTTTCTAATGTTTTTATTAGTGAATTATAGTCATATAGAGTAACAGGCTTCATTTTGCTACAATTGTGCATGATAGAATATAACTTGATCCATTTTTCCCCCAGGATTTCCTCTTTCTTTCCCTTCCTACCTCTCCCTATTGATCTTACTTCTACTTATTTTTGTAAAAAGATGGAGTCAATGGCTTTCCACCTTGTTGTATGTCTGAGATGAAACTGAAAAGTGTCCTTTTGGAATGCATTGAGTTAATTTTATTAAACTAATTCTTTATTATACATATCACCCTGAGTTATAAAATACCTTTTCATCAAACTTTCCAACATTTTCAAGTATTTTTCAATTTAGGCTTTGTTCTCTTTCTAGCATTGATAACCACCTGCCACTCAAAAAGTTTCTGCATGCTTGGATGCTGTAATACAGTTTTACTTCAGTTTTCCAGTGCTTCAGAAGTGTTTATCCACCAACTGAACTCCTACTTATTTTCCATTTCCAGATCCACCAAGAAATTTATTCCGAATCCCCAGGAAGAACCTCTGATTTTACAGAATTTATAATCATACTATTCATGCTTCCACACTAGCACTTTTAAGTAGAATTATACCTAATTTTTAACTGGCTAATAATTTTTAACTAAATTGATTTGTTGGTACTGGTAGGAAAGATTGGGGCGAGCAGATCATGAACATGAAAGTAGGAAGAATACTAAAATAAGCCAATAAAAAGGAACTTACACTAGGATTTTATTAATGGACCCTCAGCAAACTTTAGATATAACCAATTATATGAAGAAAAATCTATTACTATTGTGAAAAAATTAAGATCAAACATATACAGAAAGTCAAAGTACCCCAAATACTATGCTGAGAGGACATGAGAGATCACTCTTCAGTCACAGCTGCCAGGCAATAAACATATGGCACTATGTAGTTGTATATCATTTTCTCAGGACAGGCTGAATGAAGCACACACACAACTCCCTTCATACTGTAATTTACGTGCTGAGAGCTGCTGTTTTCATTTTACTGGGAAATTTCAATCCGATACATCGCCACCAGCATCATCTCAAGCTTCCCTTCTTTCTAGGAATGACTTTTTTCTTGTCCTTCTCCCACCTTCTCTTTCTGAGAACTTCTTTATATATACATATATATTTACATTACCCAATCCTTTCCTGTAAGACAGCTTGCTATACTTCCTACACTAATTTGAACTGTTGAGAAGTGACTGCAACAATCTCTCCTCTCTCACGTTTTTTTTTTTTTTTTTTGCCTTTAAAAATGTTCAAAATCTGTAGGACCCTAGAGCACATATTCCAGTTGACTTGAACCAGTGTTTCCAGGTTGCCACTCTGATAAGCCTAAATAAACTCTTGTTTCTTAACTTATTTGTGCCTCACTTTCTCTTAAGGATTAGTTTTCTTGCTGGTTTAAAAGTTATGAAATAAGAATGATGGAAGAATCTCCATGGTTTCCAGGTCACAATGGATAACATCAGTAGTAAAAGAGAGGTCAGGAGGAAGATTTATTATAAGGGAGTTTTTAACAGAGAACAGATTGGAGTCTGTGCTGTGACAGATATCTAGCCAGTCTTTTGAGTTATTGGATCCTAAAGATTGAAATATAAATTGAGGTGTAGAAGGCAATTGTAAAAATGGTTTATTTGGTCCACATTATATGGGGACATGTTAAGGCTAAAGAGTAGATGGTTTAAAAAAATTAAATAAAGGCAATATATGGGTTTTATACAGTGAATTGAAAGGAAGATAAATAATTATCAAAATCACAGAAGGAGACTATTAGAAGAATAAACATTATTCAAAATAACAATGCTTCAGAATGGTAAATTAAAGTTTGAACATATTGTTTCTTTCATGTGATATTAGAATTTTTGTTAAACCATCCAATTGCAATGAATATGTAGAAAATAGTTAGAAATGGTAAGTAAATATTGGGGCAGAATAAGACTTTTTTTTTTCCAATAGAGTAAGAGAAAACCCATGATTTGAAGACTGAGAATAAGATGAAAGAACAGATCAGTTGGTTACTGAGCACTTTTTGCCAGTATATCTAATACTATAGAAATAACAAAATGAATATGCATAAAAAGGACTTTATCTCCTTTCATGTTTAGTTATGTTTATATGACTAAATTGGAATATAGTAAAATAAACAAATCTGATTAAAATTAGGTCCTTAAAAGGACTATAATCTAACATGAATTACATGAATTTCTATAAATTTTGCCAGAGACATACACACAGGGAAAATACCATTCAAAGATGAATGTAGAGACTGCAGTGATTCTGTCTAATCCATGACATCCCAGAGATTTTCGGCAAACTGCCAGAAGGTAGGAGAGAAGGATGAAACAGACTCCTCTCCATAGCCCAATTACACATCTTGACCTTGAACTTCTAGACTTCAGAACTGCAAGATACTGAATTTATACTGCTTATAACATCAATATGTAATACTTTGTTAAGTCAGCCCAAGGAAACTAATAAAAACACTGAAAAATGGAAACACTGAAAAATGGAGTGTTGCTGTTAAGAAATAGCTGAAAATCTGGAAGAAGTTTTAGAAATGGAAAGTAAGTAGAAGCTTGAAGAGATTTGAGATGATTGGTTTGTAAATGCCTAGATGCTTCAATCTTTCTCCAAGAGAGGATAGGTAAAGATCATTAACTTTAAAGATGTTTTTGTTAAGGGTTCCAAAACAAGACAAAACATCAATCATCTTAGAGAATACACTTATTGATATGAAGAGAATGTTGCTACCAACAAGAATGTTGACAAAGATTCAGATGAGGTCTCAAATGTTAGTGTTAGGAAAGGTGTATCTTAACATAAATTGACAGAGAACTTAGATTTGTGTTGCATTGGACAGAAAATAGAACTGGTAAGTAATGAATTGAGATATTTATATGAAGAGAATTCTAAGCAAGATATTGAAGGCACTGTGTGGATTCTTCTTACTCCTCCAGATCAGTTAGAAGTAAATTGGAAAACAGCAAGAATTTGATTAACCAAAAGAAAACCAGAGCAATGATTTAAAAGACTTCAGTCTTTAAGATACCATACCCTTGATACAGAGAGCCAAAGGTATAGCTGGACATTTATATGTGCTGAAGAGTTTAGGTGTATCATGCATGAATCCAATCAACCAAACATTTGAGTGAAAGCCAGGATTAGAGAGAGAGAGATTCAGGAAATATGTGTATAGAACCAACTTGTGTGAAATATTGAACCTCTATGTGTTGTATAACTGAAAAAGTAGATTTTGATAGTTTTGTAATGGCAGAAATATTCCACCTGCAGGGACAGGACAAATACAGAGATGGTATAGGTTTCTAAATAGACTAGGCATGAAACAACCATATGACCCAGCTAAACTACTGCTTATTATTTATCCTAAAAAATTAAAGTCATACTATATTGATTCATGCATATCCATGTTTATAGCAGCATAATTCTCAATAACCAAACCATGGAAACAGCCTAGGTTTCAATCAAAGGATAAATGGGTAAAGAAAATGGTATATATATACACAATGGAGTTTTACTCGACCATAAAGAAAAATTAAATTATGTTATTTTCAGGAAAATCAATGAAACTTGAGAGCACTTGGTCATTCAAAATGAGCCAAATTCAGAAGATCAAGTTTTGTATGTTATCTCTTATATATGGAAGCTAGAGAGAAAAAAAGGAAAAGAAAGGAGAGGGTGGAGATTTCATGAAAATCAAAGGGAGGTCAGCAGAGGATGGGAATGAGGGTAGAAGGAGAGGAGAGGGAGGAGGAGGGAAGGATATTGAACAAATTATATTGCTATATTGTGTACATGTATAAATATCTAACAACAGACCAGACTATTATGTACAGCTATAATAAACCAATAAAATTGTAAAAAAATTCAGCATTATAAAATTATTATAAAGTTAAAATTTTTATTGAAGGAAGAATGGCTTTGAGAACAAACAATGGAAGGAAATATGACTTTAAGGATTGAGTCATGGATCCAGATAGGAAGCAGATTCACCTCCATGGAATGTACAAGGCAGGGCCTCTGGAGCAGGGGTACCTCTGGGAAGGAATATTGAACAATATAGGGCATAATCTAGATTCTAAAGGGCTGGCTGTGTCCCTGATGAGCCCCAGAGACAGAATATAGTCCATCTAAACTGGAATTCTCTCAAGACTTAGATTTCCCTGGTCCTTGGGATTTGGAATTCTTATTTATTTATTTATTTATTTTGATTGGAAATGTCTTAATCTATGTGTATACCACCACTGTATTTTGAAATCAGATAATTTTTCTGGTTCACAGTTTCACAGACGAAGAGAAATTTTCCTCAGGAGAAGTCATACTAAATATCACTCCTACTGATAGAGATGATATTTACATAAAAATTTAAATTTAGAGTTGTTGGAATGAGTTAAGATCATTAGAAATATTATAATGAATGTATTTGGCATGAGAAGAACATAAATTTTGCACAGCTAAAAGGTAAATTGTTATGTGCTGATTTGTTTTTCCCCACAATTCATTTGTTGAAATCCTAACTCCCCCATTTAGGTAGTCAGTATTGTTTAGAGTTGGATTTACAGTAGTAATGTAATTAAAATGAAATAATTAGGGTGGAATCTAACCTACTCTGAGTGAAAACTCTATTAAAGGAGAAATGTAGAGATGTGCAGGTAGAATGGAAGGCAAACTTGAAGACAGAGGTTGGGGGGATGCTCTGCTAGCTGAAAAAGGGCAAAACATGCCAAAAAAAAAAAAAAAAAAACACCAGAAATTAGTGGTGAGGCATGGACTAATTATCCCTCTGAGTTCTCAGAAGGGATCAAGTCTTCCAACACTTTGATGGTGAATTTCCATCACCCAGACTGCTGTTGTTTAAGCCACAGCAGTTGTGGTACTTTGTTTTGGCAACTTTAGAAATCAAATCCAATGTTATATGAAAAAGTAAAATTAGAGAAATCAAGCTTTTCCTACAAAATTTTAAAAATCATGAAATATATCCATCAAAGTTTGGTAATTAAATTTAAGTATTATTTTTAGTTTATCTGAGAGAGTTATACATTTATGAAATGTTCTAGTAAATTCTAACTAGCATAGTCCTTGATAATAAATGTTGTTTTATTCAAATACATAAGTACATGAATGTTTCAGGTGGCAGAAAACTATTGTACTACTGATTATTTTTTGCATACGTGTTTGCTACCATTACCCCACATGGTTAATCTTTGTAAGTAAAGTCTGAAATCTTTTTCTATATGATGATTATTGTGTCTCAGGGGCCCTGTATCTGGTAGGACTTTTAAGTGTACTTTTCCATTTTTGTCTTATTGTTTTCTTTTTTCCCAGTTTGATTTTAGTTTTTATTGAAGGGAGATTCTAGATTCTTTCACACCTCTTTCTTCTATATGAGTATTCATATCAATTATAACAAACTTATAAGTATCCTCATGGGGATGAATGTGGTCTTCTTATATAATAGATTCAGTTTAATTTAATTTTGTTCATAAAGAATCTTTATGTTTTTTATATCTCTTAATTATGGTATTTTCAACATTAAAATTTATTCAACGTGGAGATGGTTTAATCCCTGAAAAAATTGTCTGGTATAATTGTAACAGGAATACAAATGGAACAAACCCAACCCTCAGAATTTGGTAGGATTATATGAATATTGCTTCAGATACTCATTGCTATCTGAAGTGTTAGTCACAACTATTGGCCATCATGTGTTGATTTTCTGCACCACTGTAAAATGATTTGTGCTGCATTTTTTTCACTATGTAAAACATAATGCACTCTAAAGAACACAGTATTAAACTAGTTCTTATCTATACAGATTACAAAATAAATCTCAAACCTTAGACTTTTTCTAAAAGTAAAGTAAAACTATATTAATAATCCAATGAAACAACATACTGAGTAATTCTCCAATCTATTTTATCTACCTATTTTTTGTGGGGAAAAAGCCAAATAAGGAAAATAGGTCACTATTAAACTGTTTATTTATGAAACCATGTACACCTTTTAAGATAATGGTTAATAGAAGAATCAACACAATTTTAAGTACTTTTTTCTTTTGTCCATGTCCATGGACATCAATCTGATCAGATGATTACTACTGTCAGCATATCTAATCTTAAGGAACCCTTAGTATCTTCCATTTAGTGCTGTGTCCTGATCTGCTCCTGAAGCTTCTCCTCTCCAAGGTGTTAATTCTTCTCTAGGCATAATTGGTGGCCCCTTCTCTATTTTTTGTCACTATTCTTCTGCAGAATTTTTAACATTTTAAATCCAACCCATTCACTTATCCACCTACTTACCATCCTGAAATTTATTATGTTGTCTAATTTCATATTAGTTTAATAATTATCCACTTGTATATTGTTATGTATATCACTAAAATTTAAATTTCAAGATGACAAAACTTCTTCAAACATTTTTCTTTCTCCAACACCAGCACCTTGAATAGTGCTTGGTGTTGATACTTAATACAAATTTTTCCCAAATGTATTTTTATTACACCCAACAAAAATATCATAACATTTTAGTACATGATAGAAATAAAAAAGCTAAGTAGCTAATATTTAGTTAATTAAAGATGTATTAACTAGTAGTACCATATTTCTAAAACAATTTCAGTTACAATAATTTATTTCAGATAAGTGACAGTCCTCATTTTGAAAATAGTAGCAAGAGTCAATGACTTTTTGCAATTTTGACAGATGCCTACATCTTAGGTATTACTTATTATGTATTTTTAAATACTGTTATTAACTTCATTAGAAAATATTGAAAAAATATGGGATAATTTAATTATTTCTAAAGGTATGCACATCTTTTTTCCTGGGTTTATTTCTAAAAGGCATTCGATATTGGGTTTGTAATAAAGTTTAAGATATTTCATGTTTAAGAAAAGCATGTCTTTAGAAATTTGTATAAGGGGAATTCTGATTCATTTCCCAGCTTAAGACACATAAATGATTACATGATATTTTAAATGCTTATTGTTTGTGGTTAATTTCCATAATCAGATTATTATTAAGGTTGTTTCAAAGCATACTTAGGGATTTGGTATTTCAAAATTTCCTTATTTTCAGCTTAGAATTCTTAAAATTAGTGTACAAACAAATATAAAAATTGTTTACACCAAGGCATTGCCACGTTATTAAGCAGAAATAAATGAGTTGTATTTAATACTCACCATTTCCACCAGAAGAATCATTAGGTTACACTATTAAAATAAGAATAATCAATCAATAAATAAATTTATTAAAAAGAAGAATAAAAATAATACAAGAGAAGGGGATAAGAAAGTATTAAAAATTGCTAATCCTTTAATCTCTGTAAATAAATTCTTTCTCTTTTGTGTCAGCATGGTCTAAATTTGGTGATATTCCAAACATAATAGCAACAACATCTACATTTTAATGGGGATAATACACATGGAATGTTTGGAAACCTTTTTCTTTCGTTGAGTTTCTCCTATTTTCTTCTTTTATAGACATATTTTTCCCCTGCATTAAGGCTCAGAATGAAAGCTGTTTTAATCCATTACTCTTAGACATTCCCTTCTATGTTTAAAATAAGAACAAGACAAAATTTTGGTAAATGTATTTTCAAAAAGTTAAAAGTTAAAATCAGAACCTAAATATTTTTGTGCTGTTGCCGAAAAAGACCAAAGTAAAGAAATTGATGGCAAGTATTCTTACTTTGCAATGTGAAATGCTCAGGCACATAGGGCACTTGCAAAGGAGATTTTGTGATTCTTAGACCAAAAGCCTGTTTTATAAGTTAAAATATTTCAGGCAATAGTGGCCAAATGGGTAAGAGTAAATTTGTGTGTGTGTGCATTTTTAAATATTTTAAAATCTTTTTCTTTTTATTCTTGTGACAGTCCACTTTGTCTTCTACAGCAAATGGTAGTCTCATTTTCATTAAAAAGAATTCCATTATTGCACAAAAAGGGAGAAGTAAAACATATTGTGATTTTAAACTCACAAACAATTAGATTTAAAGTATAAAATTAAAACTAGTAGTTTATGTAAATGAACTGGTTTGTTTGTTTGTTTTTATTATTGTAGTTGTTTTTACCTAGTTGCATGTACTTAGATCACACTGTCAAAATTCCAAAGCTCTCTACCCTCCATCCACAAGCTTAAAGAAACTGAGTGTTTAAATATGCCTAATGCTCTATCTCCATTTTTATTAGTCAAAACCATAGTGTGTTCATCTAAAGACCAAAATACCTAATTGTTCTTATAACAGTATTAGCAAAGTAAACAGGTCATGAAAGAGCCCTGTTCTGCATTGTCTGACAAGATCTCAACCTGACAAAACCCGTGTCTACCTAGTGCATGGTTCTAAGTTCTTCCCTCTTGGAATCTTCAATTCAGTTATACAAAAGGTGAAAACTGCAGGAAGAAGCAAGTACAGATGCACCTGGACCAGGCCTACAATGGGACAAATTCTCATTCACCTTTCATATATTAGAAGTTCATCTTAGGTATTCCCCTACTGCAAGAATAGGTAATAAATCTAGTTCCCATTTGGGCAGCCAATTCACTGCTTTAAATTGACAATAAATAATCTTGTTAAATGACCACATTCTCTGTAGCATACTTCCTTTCTGATTGAATCTCCTCTATTCTTTGACTTAAACTGAATCCTGACATTTCTGAAAATATCAGTTCACTCTGATATCAATACAAAATATAAGTTTTTAATGGTAGCTTTTAAATTCTCTCAAATCATGGAGCTAAGTAATAAGTGAGTCTTTAATTTCTCACAGTTTCATTAAGGCAAGTACCATATTATAGTGCTTATAAGTAAAATAATAAATGATCAAATAATAAAATAAAAGCAATGAATAAATAAGCAAAATATAAATAGGTGAAAATTCATCCTTTCTTTTCTTGACTTCTTGAGTCTATCACATTCTTCCTCTCTATAGTTCTTTTATCTCTCTTTAATTTTTGAAAGACTCAGTACTTCACTTTTAATTTCACTCCCAACCCAAAATTTGATATTACAATCAGTGAATCAGCCAAGATCTTGAAACTTGACTACTTCCATTTAAGTTTTCTTGTTCCTCTTCCTAATCATACTCATATTACTATGGAAATGGCTTTACTCTCATATCACTAATAATTTTATTTTCTGCCCACACTATAGTTTCTTGACAGTTTACTTGTTTGAACACTTGAATTTCATTATTACAAAACAATGTTAGGCATGAATTTCCTTTGATAAATATTTTGTTGTTTTAAAACATTTTTCATTTCTACTTAAGTGTATTGAAAGGGCTCCATATGTTAACCCAATTAGTCTTTTTCTCTGTGGCAATACTTTAAAAAATAGTAATTTCAACTTTGTACTACATATAGTTTAAAAACTCTATCCAATGCAGTAACAATTTCAAACCTTCTTCTACCTACTAAAGCACCATACTGGAACCTTCTCACACTTGAAGCAGAAAAACACTTTCTCTGCTCTATAAAGATAGACAACATAAAAAAAAGCAAAAACAAAAGTCTTGTTCTTTATTCAAGATTATCTCTCCCACTACTTGATCAGACAAGCCTAAGAGTACTTGTACACACTGAATTCTTTCAACCTATCTTCATATTCTATGCACATATCAATCTTTCCAGTGTAGTTATATTCCCTTTTACTATATTAAGACTGCTTTTATTGGGCATCTGAATTTTCCATGTCAATAAATTTAATGAACTCTTACCTCTATTTATGTTGCTTAATTATCCTTGATCAATACTCCCTGGACATAGGACTCAGATGCTATACTTTCTTGGTTTAGTGTGCTCCCTTCATTTGACTCTTTCAGAAGAAAGGTACTAGGCAGAGGATTGGGGAGTGGAATGCAAGTTTTATGAACAATGTTATTGCTGATACTGTTATAAATTTTAGGCATATCTGTCCCAAGGACTATTATGTCTATGAATGGTAATGAAAACGAGAGCAAAATTTCCCTATTGGTACCCCTTCCATCTAAGACATCACAGAACATCCTCACAAGGCCTGCCTTTCTTCTTTTCTTTTTTTTCTCTAGTATTTGTTCAAGAAGGCACATTTTTGACGTATACTCTGAAATAAGATGGAAAGTTTCAAAAGTATATTCTACAAAATTTTAGCATGTTAATATATTCTCTGCCACTCAAATTTTTACTAATTTATTTTCATCTGCATAACTTTGTCTTAACTATTACAAAAATAAAAAAAGGAGGTAAGAAGAAGAATAAAAAAACATTAGGAAAAAATAAGTGTATGATAACAAGATGGCAAGTTAGTTTCCTAAATGAATTTTATTTTCATCTCTGATATCCCTAGTACCATGCAAATTTCACCACCCATCATAGAACAAGTGAATTATAATTACATTGGGAGTTGGCCAAAAAAAAAAAAAAAGATGAACTTTTCCTATCTTGTTTTTTTTTTTTTTTAAATTTTATTTCATTCTATTCAGCTGACTTGGATGCAGATCTAAGAATAGGTATTTTTAACAAGCACTATGGGTAATTTTTTATGACATCTGTTTGGGAACTGGCTTAAAGGAATTATACATATAACCTGTAGGAAAGAATTATTGGAACATTGTTATAGTTCCTCAATTATGTGAAAGTCTATGTCACTTGAGATGAAATAGTCTAATTTTGTGTATGTACAGGATACTGAAGCAAATCTTGCCAGTAAGTTTGTAGTTAATATGAGGATGCTTAAAAAAATAGAGATGTGATTAAAGTTTAATAAATTGGGATAAAACAAAGAAGTATGAGAATGTGATAACTATGGAGTCCAGAATGAGCTTGCATGTGGAAGGAGGGAAGAGGTTATGTCAGGAATAAGATACATAGTACAGATTTGGAGATATCTATAGTTATATTTCTTTTCCTATTTTCTTTTACTGGTCTACTACTATGATCATATTTATATTTTATTTTTCTTCTATGTGGCTTTCTGTAAAAAAAAAAAATCTGCAAAGATCCAATGGCTATTTTGAAGACTTGGGACAAAACAAAACACAACATTTTTCTCAGGAACATCCAATTCTAATGTTATAATCTCGGTAATCTAAATGTGTGTGTAAAGCTTGTAGCATGGCTGTTTTTTTTTTTTGTTGTTGTTGTTGTTGTTGTTGTTGTTTGTTTTTTAATTGTTTGTTTTCAAATTGTAATATACTTTAAAATCATCATGTTTACTAGTGACAAGAGCAATCAAAAGATGATTGTTTGCAATCTGGTAAACACATGATATCCTGTATTTTATTTACCTACATGTTTTCTTTGGTTTCTTTTATGATGCCCCCCTCACGTCACATGAACAGGTTCTATTCAAAAGAATCTAGGAAGTTTCATTTTCCTTTAAATAATTCATGAATACACAAAGGAATATGTAATACTTTTAAGTCCTTAATACATCTAAATCAATAAAGGCAATGGCTACAATAGAACCCTCTTAGAATTATATCACATGAGTTCAATATTAATAATTAAAAGCATTTTATAAGTGTCAGTAATCAGCAGCTTCATTAATGACCATTGAATTTAGGATACATATTTGGATTATTAATTAAATCTTATTTTATTTTAAACATTGAAGGACAATTGCTGAGTGCATAGATCTATGGTAATTATTAGAAACAATGAAATCATAATACTAAGGACATTTTTGAGTACTCAAAATTTTTACTTTTTGGATTGCAACCAAATTAAGACAATATGAATACCTAAATTACTTCAAGGCAGTCTGTTCTCAATTTTGGCATCCAATGAACACCTTATTTGTCTATTGTATTACACATTTGTTTACAGAGTTTATATCAGAAATAAATTAATTGTTCAGAGTTTTGGAACAATTTCTTAGTAGGCATAAAGATTAAATTTCTTTCCAATGGCTGCAGAGTGAAGATTGGGTTTTTAGCTGGTTGATCTGTATCTAATGCCCAATCTATTTCCACAAAAATAAAAAGCTTATTAAAAGAAGAAAAGAAGTTATCTACTTACTATGGGCTAATTCTGAGTCTCTAAAAAGAAAAAAAATCTGACTCTACTGAAATTCTCACATAAATTAAATTAAAATTTAAAATATATTTAATGAAACCAAGATGGTTCTAGAGATTTATACTGAACTGATATCACCATGATGTCCCAGTTACCTTAACTGGAGGTTGGTTTTATGAAACTAAGACCAGGTACAGCTGCAATTCCCTAAAGGCTTGTTGATTTTGCTTTTTTTTTTTTTTTTTTTTTTTTTTTTAAAGCCATCTTCTTGTAACTGACTTTCAGACAGTAGATGAATCATTTACTACAAAGAAGTGGTGAAATGATTTGGAGTGGATTTGTATACATCAGTAATTCATAGATATTTGGTATGTCAGATTTCAGATTATGAACGGACTAAAGTAATCTTCTGTAACAAACTGACCTGATAAATAATTGTACAAAATCCCACATACTCAAAGAAATCTGGAGTCCTTCCGGAGGCATCATATGTACTCTTTAAGATTCAGAGTAGAATTATCCTAAGAAAATTCACTCAATAATATCAATAATGGAAAAGTTTTAAAGTGAAATCAGAATATCTATTAATTCAGTTTGTTTTTAAAATACCATAAATATTTTTGAGGAGTTGAAATACTTTGTTGGAGATCAATGGAAAAGTTACCCAAGGTGGAGATTTGTTCATTTCAATATATTTAATTTCACAATTTCCCTTAGGCTTTAACACATGAATAAACTTTAATAAGAAAGTGTTCTCTTGAAGATAAACATTAGGGAATCAAGATGGTGATATGAATTTTCCAGACACCCTCCCAAAGAACACTATTTTGATGTAGCAGTTGCTTATCTCATGAAGATATTTAACAGAAAAATTAGGTCAATAACAAACTTGTTTGCCACGTGTTTTTCATTCTCCAAACACGAAACTGCTTCTTATCATCTACTGAAAATTTCCATCAGACAATTGACTAGCAATTAGAAATGTTTTTTTAATTTGTGTGTGTGTTTTATTGTTGTTGTTGTTTTTGTTTGTTTTTCCAGTGCTAGGAACTGAATCTCAGTTCATTCTTTCTGATCAAGTGCTCTACCACTGAGTTATACCCCAGGACTTCAGAAGAAGTTTTAAAATATCACAATTAATTTTCCTAACTTTTGGTAAGGTATGGCAAAGTGGGAGGACAAAGTCTCTTTTACCTTCCAAGTGTACCCTCATATCCTGTAAAATCTAGAATCCAGACTGGGGCATGACTCAGTGGCAGAGACCTTGCCTAGCATACGTGAGACACTGGGTTTGATTCTCAGCACCACATCACAAATAAAAAAGGCATTCTCTCCATCTACAACTACAATTATTTTTAATCTAGAATTCCAGGAGCTACACCATCAGACATTGTATGTAGGTTTGTATGGACCCCTTTGAGTTTAAGCTCTGGGTACGCTGTGCCCTTCAGGACAACTTATGCACATCATTAATTCACATCTTAATTAAGGAAGCATGGGGAGCTCTCAGCCTCCAAATTATTAATGCTCATCTTTGGGGAACAGCACAGTTTCAGAGATCATAACTCTGCCTGGACATTCCTCAATCTAGATTCTACACAACTAAGTCAGAATAACCTCACAGCCAGCAGAACTCATGATGTGTGTTCCAGTTGCTTCTCTGTTCTATGGTGTTTAAATGGCACATGATTGTCAACTTCCCTAGCAGATCAATCCTGGGCAATCTTCTCAGAGTTTCCATATAGTCCAGCCTGGAATCTGTCTAGAATAAGTCAAGAAACATTGTACTGACAACAGAAAATTGAACTACCATGAGCAAAATGTGCAATATAATAGTTCTTTGGAAACTAGAAATTTGACAGCATGGATTGGGCCTAATCACAAGCTTTCAATAGCTGAATTTTCAAATGGACTGACAGTATTATGCCTGGCTTATTAAACATAACATGTTTCCTCCTCTATACAATGTTCCACATGAATATGGAACTATAATTTAAAAGTATTTTATAAAAGAGTAGTGTTTCTTTTGTACTCTCAACTTAAAAATAGCCCATAATTCACATTTTTATTGTATCCTAGGAAAGAAGGTAGATAAACAAATGAAGTATATGACATAAATGGAAAAATTCTCCATAGAAATGACATGAGAATAAAAATTTGTGGTCTGAGTTTCAATTAAAAAGCTCTTTACAGGAGCACCCAACTTCCAGTGACAAGTTTTGTTTCAGTCCTTTATTAATGTGTAACAACTAATACAAAATTTAGTAGCTTATTTAGGAGTCAGAAAATATAGTCTGTAGGCTAAGTTAATCCCAACACATATTTTGTCACACTTGTTGGCTGAGAATTTATTTTATCTTTAAAGGGTTATAAAAAGTAGGTTTTGGATGGGAAAATGTATTAAATTCAAATTTCAATGCCCATTAATGGGGTTTTATTTGAATAAAGTAACGTTCATTAGTATTTGTATTGGCAATGGCTATTTTTGTTTTATAACAGAATCGAAAGCTTGGAAAAAAAGAAATTGTTTGACATTCATAGCCTAAAATATTTACAATCTGGTCCTTTATACAGACAAATCTTGTCTACACCTCCTTTGAACCTATAATGATTTATCAACTTTTGTGTCTCTGTGGGATGACTGGGCTCAGTTCCTTGTGCCATGACTGAAGTTGTGTTTGGTTTCATTCAGCTGTGTGCCTGGCTGAGACTGCAGCATATGATCTCTGCGCTCCACCAGCTCAATCTGTGTTGCCTAGTCTTTTGGCAAATAGAAACTTCTTTCTAAAGAGGAAAATTCCTGGTGAACAAACCCCATTGAATAGATGTTTTTCATGACCCCATTAGCACTACACTTGGTAGTTTCCCATGGACTAAGGAAAGACATTTTGTTAACTCCAGAGGCAATGAGGGAAATGACTAAATAAATCCTGCAATGTAGGAATTACAGTTCCCGGGGGCAACCAATCTAAGTGGCACCTGTAACACTTAGGTTTGTGTTCTCACTGGTCTTTTCTTGTCATTTTGGTGTGTGTGTGTGTGTGTGTGTGTGTGTGTGTGTGTGTGATACTGAAGCCAGAATTAGACAGGCAGTCAGGATAGGTAGGTAAATTGTGTCAGGTGGGATGGAGGAGGCCGATTTGAGTCTGGGAAGTTGGAGATTGCCCCTGAGGAATTGAAATACTTTCAGAGCCCTTCCTCCACCATTTCAAGATAACCTGCCCCTGCTCCAACCTCCTGCTAAGTTAACCTGTCCAAGGAATTTTTTTTCTCCCTACAGGGAGTTATAAAAGTTATTAATTTCCTCCTTTACAACCAGAGAAGTGAAGAATTGTACTCCATTTGTACACAACACATCAAAGAGCATTATGCTATCATGTATAACTGATTAGAACAAATAATTTTTTTAAGTTGTTAATTAATGTGTCCTAGACTGCTCCATTGAGCCCCTCCCCCTGTCTATTTTGCTTCTCAACTTTTGGCCTGAACAGCTCCTGGGCCTAGTCATGTGTGCAGAAAGGAGAGAGAAAAGAGGGAAGAGAGCATGAGAAGAACGGAAACTTAGAATTAAAGAGGCAGAACAGACTCACTTCTTCGGATACCAGGTACCAGCTCTTTCCCCTTCTCCCTCCTAGGAGAAATCTATGTTACTCTGCTGAGGGCCATTACCAAGTAGGAATGACGCATTCGAAATTTCCTTGCCAGCGTACCCCATGTTAAATGACTTGCCTTGGAATTTCGCTGTTGACATTGCATGTAAGGTGACCTTGCTCAAGGAAGGCGGATCCGGGTTTAGAGCTGATCAGGTTTGAGGAAGTATCCCGGTCCTTGGGTTTAGGGCGTTCCCAGTTTAAGACCTTGGGTTTTAGGGAAATTCGATGTTGAGGATTATTGCTGCTGGAAATAGGGCGTTCCTGCTACCTGAGCTCCCGTTGAGCTCTCGTGAGATTCAGAGAGCATTTTGGGAAAAAAGCCTCGTGTAGTAGGTGAATTGGGTGGCAGCAGAACTGGGATTGCCCCAGTGCGTGTGTGGAGGCCGGTGTGAGTTCAGGAATAAAGAATTGCTGTTTGAATCTACAAAGCTGTGTGGTGGCTCGTGATTCTGTGCCCAGCCAAGACTGCGGCAATACTCCTTTTTAAATAATCCCTGCCTTTCTAATGTTATACTTCAGCATGTGAGGAAGCAGGTCTCATCACCTGTAACCTGCAGTACCATTATTGTTATTGTGAGCCTATTTTCCATGAAACTTTATCCATAGAATTTCCTTGAGGTATGTAGTTACTTCGTAGACATTAGTATTTGCAACTTTATAATTTTAAAGCAATAAAACAGATCAGAATAAATAAATAGTTTAATTAAAGAAAACACAGTCATTTCAGAATAAAGAACTATGAAAATCTGGTTTAACTTACTAGTGCTCAGGGATTGCTTTTTTTATTTTCACTTAGCTCTTCATTTTGAGGCAGATAGGTTTTTTTGGGGGGAGGTTAGTGCAAGATCAGCCTTTTGTGTAGTGCATTCTTACACTGAAGTTATAATTATGGTAAGTGTCCACTGTATTTAGAAGTTCTCCTATGAGGATTAACACCTTGAGCTACTCCCATAAACTTATAAAAACAAAGCTCAATTTCCTCAGGTTTTGTTTTATGATGCCCACAGGACAAGAAGTCAGTTCCAGTTTAATGCTATTTACCACTCTTCTCTCTTGCTTTAAATTAGTTTTTGGTCTCATGATTCCTTGTTTTCATGCCAGGTCATTGATGCAATCACAAAGTTTGCTTTCTCTCTTTTTTTTATTTTTTATTTTATTTTATAAAGTCTGTTTAGTACTTTTCAGAAGGAAGATAGCTGTGGTATATAGTCCTGCATTATGCTGGAAAAAAAACAATATGTTACCTTTAATAATATATCCAAGCCTAAAGATTTTTAGGAAAAAAAAATAAAACAACATATACTCATATAGGAAGTCAAATATACATCAAAGAAAGAATAATTTATCTGTACTGTCTATACTTACATATAATCATTATGAAAATTGTGTCTTACTGCTTTATCCTTTCTTTTTCTGCCTTTTAAATAAAAGCCCTGACTTTAAATCACATTATCTTGTACATTTTTATAAGCATCTTGAAAGGATATAGATCTAGCTTTGTACAAGTACAATCATTCCAAAATATTGCACAATATTAAAGGTATTTAGTATTATCTAATACTGTGCTCACATTGAAATTTCCCTTGTTATCTAAAAGTAAAGTTTTATAGTTTATTTAAATCAGTTTTAATATCATATTTGCATATATTTCTTTTAATGTAGAACAGCTTTGATCTCTCACTGTTTTTATTGCTTTGTCTTATTGAAGAAAATAGATTATTTATTTATTTATTTATTTAGTATAGAAACTTCAAAAATCTTTGTTCACACACTTCTTAGGCAACTTCAAACCTCCTTTTATGTGTTCCTATAAAGGTTACCGGGACTACATTGTGGCAATTCAATGGCCATTCCTAGATTCTCATCCTCATTTATCCCTCAGTAACAAATGGGTGGTTAGGCAGAAACTGAAGAACAATTGTCCTGTAAGAGAAAGCTACTATGGGTGAATTCCATGAAGTACAAAGACTAAAAATTGGAAGAAAAGCAGTATAGAAAACAATGGATAAAGTTTCTTAGCTAAATACAGTGCAAATATAAAACAGCCTATAATACTTGGCATTCATAATTTTATAACAAAACACCCATCTTTTGTGAAAGTCTCATTTTAAATATAAAGCTTTATATTAATATTATGAAATATACAAAAATTTACACACATACATATACTAGGCATTAGAAGATGGATGCAATAATACGATTTATAAATGCTCATGTGTGCACAAAATTTTTTATTTATGATCACACATGTTGCCATTCATTGTTCACAACTAAGAGGTTAGCATATATTGGTCACCAACCCAATGGTCCTATGTGTCCCCCCCTTGCTGTAACCCTACCTGTCAATGCATTTGTAAAGTGTCACATTGGCTTTGAAAAAGGATATTATCAGGGTAGATTGTAGAAAGTCTTTGATTCTATTCTAGGTTGATGTTCTTTTTCTTTCAGAAATAATCTACTTAGAAGACAATGTCAATAATCCCTTTGAAAGTGTAATTCATTCATTTACATTTGAAAAATAATCCAATTTTTGAAAACTCTAACTTATCTAGTTTTTCACAAATGGTAGTTAAAGAGAAGTATTTTTTATCTTTGGTATTAGTTCTGCATTATGTCGACAAAATAATGTAGCTGAAGTTGAGTAAATTAGCTTAAAAGAAGAACAATTTTAAAGAAAGTAGTGATAATTTCAAAGAATTTCTTTTTGCATATGAATCTTCAATACTTTGAAATGCAGTTATCACAGAGATGAGTTCAAATCTTTTACTGACTTTTTAAAAAAGTTTTCTTCTAAGTTGAACTAAACCATAAGAAACTTTGTTTTTCATCATCTAACTCACTTTGTTGTTGAGTACATAAATAGAACACAAACTTCATTGTCGAACTCTTTGAATTGTGCCTGCCTTTTTCCCTCCTGAGTTCTTCCCCAGGGACTGAATAAAGAAAAACAAAACACAATGCTGAGTTTTTCATAATTTAACTGCCGTTATATTTGAACCAAGAGTGATTTGAGGGATGGAGTTTGTAACATAAAAAGATAAGTGGTTTCATAAGGAAGAGTCTATCTGAGGAAAAAAATCAAGGTCAATGAAAATGGGAGACATTAGAAATATGAGAAAAGAAACATTTTCTATTATTTGCTCTTTGCAAAAGTGACTTTTCTAATACATTCTATAATTTATGGACACAAATTAATCTCCATGATTAAATGAATCATCCTTACCAAACAATACTTGAAGCAAGAACTAAATTATAAGAAATTTACTAAAACACTATGTGCTAAGAAATGGTGTGGGGTGATTTACTTTAATTCTAATTACTTTACTAACAGTGATTATTTTTCCAACATATCTTGAAAACTTAAGTTTTTCAAAAATGATTTAAGGATTAGTGCAAAATATTCATTTAATATTTGAAATTTTTAGGCAATGGATGGTTAATAGAATGAATTTTCAGGAAAAGAGATATATTCCTCAATAACAACCTCCAATGATTTTATCCATTCTAATTGTTCTTATTAACTAATCAAGCACTCATTTTTAAATTTGAGTTGAATAGTTCATCACTCTTCGTATAAACTATTTGACATGTAACTTAAAAATATTGAATCTACTTTGCAACTGTGTTTGAAAGGTTGTGTGTGTGTATGTGTGGGTTTTTTTTGGTGTGTGTGTGTGTGTGTGCGTGTGTGAGAGAGAGAGAGAGAGAGAGAGAGAGAGAGAGAGAGAGAGAACGCTCAGTAAATAAATTATTATAATACAGTTGTGGAGTACTTTTAATATTTGAAGTAATTATGAACTCATAAAGACAAACAACTCTTTTTAACCACCCTCACTGGTGATTCAAATTACTTGATTATCACAAATTATTTTTATAAGGATCTTTTCATGAATATACTCTTCCAAACAAAAACACCAACATAGTGTTTAAAGAGGGAATGCACTATGCATTTTTGAATTTATTTTATAAAATATCCCCTATTCTGACAGGGAAACTAGAATATTGTCCCAAATGTCTTCATACATTTAAAATTTAAAGCTCCCAGGTTCTCCTTTGATATATTTGACTTTTTAGATTGAAATTTTGAATGTCTGTGAAGATGGCTGCTGAAAGATGGCAGAAGCTAAGAGATGTTTATGACTAAATTTTTTTCATGGTATAAGAAATTTAAAAAGCTTTCTGTCCCATGTATTTTCTTAATAAATGAATCAGTGAATCAGTAAATAAAGAATAAATGTATAATGAATAGTAGCCAAATAAATAAAACAGAATTGCCTCTACAATAGTAAGAACCAATCAGGTAGATAATGATATTTATCTGCCACAACAGTAAACACATGATGTATTAAATGTGGGAACCAGGCAAAAAGACAGCATGCACAAAGGAGTTTTTACAGAGCTACATGGTCATGCAATAAATCAGTGCTGCCAATCCTAAACCCAAAAGGAAAATATAGAGAAATGTATGCAAAGAAGTCTCCTTGAATGGAAGAGGTTGCATGAAAGAAACCAGTGGTAAAGTTGATCTCTTGGGGAGACAGTTAAACACTCTGACCTCATCCACATCCTGCCTGCTAGGCCAACTGGCTTAACCCAGCAAGAAGCAGAGCAAGATGAACCAGACACACAGGTCAGATTTCCAGGTCACGAAACAGAGTTTACAATGAAGGATGCTGATGTGGAGGGAACAGGAGCAAATATTTTGGACAGAATATGTATGTTCTGAATGGATGAATGAATGACTGAATAGAAAATAACCTTGAAAGACAGTCTTTACTTTTCTTTTTTGCTTCCTTTAATTTACTGCTCAAATCCCCCAAATGCCATTTTATAAAGTAATAAAATTGCTTCACCAAGTAAGGAAGTTCACCATAGAATTTCTTTAATATTTTTAAATATGCAGATCATTGGAAATTTGACTTCCACATTAGAAATCAATGATCCATTTTTGCACATCTATAAATATTATTATAATTTATCTTGGATGAGTCTACCAATGTGGCCCAAAGTGCCCAGGATAATAGACATTAATGTAGCTAATTATAGACCTAATTCAAGCAAGGATTAAAGTGAACACATAAAAGAAATATATATATATATATACTTATAAATTAATATAAAATTGAAAAATAATCATTACCATTTAAAAGGACATGAAGTTTTAATTTATATATTTATGCTTTCAAATAAATATTAGTATTTATTTTTGAGACGCAGATGCCATTATGTGGATTCTGTATGCATAATAAAATACCTGCAGGGGATGTTATCACAAGATATAGGATCTGGTACACAGCAACATATTATGTAAAAATTAAAAAAATAATAAAAATTTAAAAAATAAAAATTAAAAAAATAATAAATTTATAAAAATAAAAATATAATTAGAATATGATAGATTATCCCTGGCATTTTACTATGTTAATTGTGCTTTCAAAGTGTATCCTTCTAATATGTTTTCTATGACAAAAATATTAAATAAGCCAGGTACCCAGTGGCTCTGAAGACTGAGGCAGGAGGATCATGAGTTCAAAACTAGCCTCAGCAAATGCGAGGTGGTAAGCAACTCAGTGAGACCCTGTTTCTAGATGAAATGATAAATAGGGCTGAGAAAGTGGCTCAGTAGTTTAGTGTCTCTGAGTTCAATCCGTATTACCCCCCCCCAAAAAAAAAACCTATTAAATAAAATGTAGGTATTTTACAAAGTTATATAAAATATTCTCAAATCACGGAGAAAATATTTATTTTAGTTTTATTTTTCAAGGTGCATCAAAATGTATCCATACAAGGAAGTAGGTTTTTTTTTAGTATTAATAATAATGACTTTTGTCAGATAATTTTGGGGGTGAATTCTCCTTTGAATTATAAAAACAAAAAGGAATTTAAATGTCACTCTTTTAACCATAAAGAATTTTTAAGTTAATTTTTCTTGATCCCTCTATTGATCCCTCTATTTTCCTAGTCAGCCTCAAGCATTTTCACGTTACAAAATTAATCCTCAATATTAGTAAACATTGTGCAAATCTTTGTATAAAAACTTGGTAATGTGTTGGCATGATAATTCCAGACATGTTATCTTTTTTATCTCTTTCTCTCTCTTCTTTAAATTTGTTCTAATTAGTTATACATTACAGTAGAATTCATTTTGGCATATTAAACATAAATAGACTACAACTTTTCATTCATCTGGTTGTACATGATGTAGAGTTACCAGATCATGTAATCGTATGCACATAGGATAGTAATGTCCATTCTTCTGTCATTCAGTGGCCCCTCCTATCCTTTCACTCTCCTCTCTCTAGTCCAAAATACCTCTATTGTCCCCATCCTTATTGTGAGTTAATATCTGCTTATCAAAGAAAACATTTGTCCTTTGCTTCTTTGGGATTGACTTATTTCACTCAGTATAATATAATCCAAATCCATTCACTTACCAGAAAATGTCATAATTTCATTCATAATTTCAATATTGTTACGTTATACTTATTTGCTTCCACATATGTTTTTTCATCATTTTCTAAAACTCATTTGTGGACTTTACAGGTTTCAACTTTGAAATGTATTTGTGTTTTTGCTAAATTTAAATGACAGAATTGTATATGTCACATTTAAGACCACGGTGGTTTTCTTGTGAACCCAATGAATAAATAAGTTCTGCTAAATTTTACAAATATTTCCTAAGGAAAAGACTGAGGGAGATGGCAGGGGAAAGGAAAAAAGTAAGTGAAAGTAGTCATATCCCCCCCAAAAAAAGAATATGGAGCAGAATTAATATCACTATTTTAAAGAAAATATCCATTGTTTGATGGAAGTACAAAATACAAAAACCCAGAATCTCCATAAATTGTGCTATCAATAAATCTGTAAATTCCCAAATTGACCAATTGTCCTGGGAAGTTGGGAACTGTTCAGTGTATAATCCTCATGATTTTTTATGATCCTTATTGTCTAATGCAAGTGACAGCCATTTATAAATAGACAAATGACATATAGAATGAGTTGTGAAAATTGCTCTAAACCAAAATTACCAAGTGTAATATACATCAAGGAAACTATGAAAAAAAAGCAAATAAACCATTGTCCCAGAAAGTGCTACTGGAATCATGTTCTGATGGATGGATGTGAAGTTACTAGAAGAGGGCTTGGGGAACTCTTCAGGCAGTAGGTGCTTAGCTACGAAAAAGGAAAAACAATTTAGACCTGTGGACAGAAGCTGGAGTGTGGGTAGGACAAAGCTGAGGGGTTAGAAAATGCAGGTTCAAGACTTCTCTCTACATAGCAAGATTCAAAGGAATCCACTGGATGGTTACAAGCAGGAAGGTAGTGTGGGCAAGTTTGCTTTCTGAGCTCTCAGCAGAGTGTATAGATCACATTAGTGGGGATAACAAAATGTCTGTAGTATAGATGTACTATTTCTGCACTTCTAATCCTTAAAACATGTAATAATGAAAAATAACACATACTTTTTGCATTAAAATATGAATATAAAAATATATATTAATATTTTCATTCATTGACAATAGTTTAAAATTAGAGGAAACAGTGAAGTTTCAAATAGATTAATTTAGATAGTGGTGGATGAAAACTTTCAGATCATAATTGCAACTGAGAATTTCCTCTAGCAGCATTATTAAATGTACAAAATAAACCATGATGTGGGAAACTACAACTCATACATTAGGAATGACAAATCAAATAGAAATAATGGAGAACCATTTGTTTTCCAAAAACTTTATATGTGAAATCTTTCAAAATAAATGAAAAAAAAAGAGGAAAGATTTTAATGAATCCCCAATGGAACTAACTATCATTCTGCTTCAATGATTTTTCAATTCCTGTTTAATCTCATATTGTCCATACCCCCATACACTTCTCATCTGCATGAAGGTTGTTTACAACAAATAATGTACCTAGTATTAATTTATGTTTGGATAATTTATTATATATCTCTATGAAGATTCCCCCTTTTCAAAACAACTACTTTCAGAACCTATCCCCCCAAAAGCAATAAATCCTTTACTAATATGACAACAATCCAGCACTCCTCATGCTATTTTTCCAACCAAAATACAAATACATCTTATATATCTTAGTTTAGCAGTCTTAGTTTGAATTATAAGTTTAAAAATTCCATGTACTGTTATGAATTTCTAACAGGTTTGTTTTTCTTCTATTTTGAAATCTAGTTATTTTACTAGAATTTGCTTAGAGTTAACTCTTGTAGTACTTTTTAAGGAACACATAGTGCTCCTTTATTATGTAGTTTCAATACTTTTTTGTTGTTGTTGTTATTTCAAAAAATCTACTTTGATTTTGATTTTTATTGTTCATTCTATTCCATTTGTTTTATCTTTTTCAGAGAGGTCAATCTGTTATACAAATTTTATAAAAGTATTCATTCCAATTCCTAACTGAAATTTTCATATTCTTCTTTTCACCAGTAAGTTCACTCTTGATATCTTATGATTCTAAATTACATTAATTCATGACCTCTATCATTTCCTTTATTTCTTTATATCAGTTGGTGTTTTTCTTTTGTAGACTTGCATTTCCAACATGCTTCTTCATCTTCAAAGGGTTTGTCTGTTCTTTCTTTTTATTCTTGTATTTATTTCAAGGACTAAAGTTATAATTTTGTCTACAACTGATTTTAAATGAAATAAGTATTATTTCAAATAGAAAGGAATGGACAACTGTAGTTTTCTAACTTCACTATAAAGTTCCCATTCTCTTCTTTTCATCTAGATTATAATTATAGGATCCACCTTTCTGAGGTCTTCATTCTTTTATCTGAATCTCCTATTTGCTCATTAACTTGATCATTAAGATTCTAGTCCTTGGCTTTGACTTCAAAGAACATTCTGGTTTGTGAGTCTCCATGGTTCATGAGCCAGAAGCCTGGACAAATTGAGCACTATTGACCTTCCTTCATTCTGTTAAAATCCTCTGAGAACTGTAGGCTTCAATTCCAACTCTCAGGGGCTCTGTGATCATTTTATCCCAATGAAATGTGATAGATGTATGTATCATTTGAATTCTGAGGCACCTCCTTCTATATACCCCTCTCTTCCAAGCCACTAGTCACCTAGTCACTACTAGTCACCACTAGTCACCACTAGTCACTGCTGAGCTCCAAGTTTTCTGATGAACATAGAAAACCCAGAGCACAGAAGTAGCTTAACATGTCTTCCCCCATGATTCTATGAAGATGAACCTCCCCGAGAACTGCCCTGGACTGTGCCACAACAGGACAACTGTGCTAAAACATTGAGTTTTTGCAATTTATTTGCAAAACAATTCAGAGTATGACACTGAAAATATCAGTAGTTTTTAAATAAATAGCTCATTTTACTGACATCTGCTTGCATTTTTCCTGCACATAATGAGAATTAGTTTGGCAGTAAGATACGTAAATCAGTTATTGCTTGTTCTCATTGACCAAGATAATTATTTCTCCTTCATAGCCCTCCTTTCTAAGAAGTGCAGAGTTTAAAGAAATGTAAATAATATGTGTTTGGGGCTGGAGATGTGGCTCAAGTGGTAGCGCGCTCGCCTGGCATGCGTGCGGCCCGGGTTTGATCCTCAGCACCACATACCAACAAAGATGTTGTGTCCGCCGAGAACTAAAAATAAATATTAAAAAAATTCTCTCTCTCTCTCTCTCTCTCTCTCCTCTCTCACTCTCTCTTTAAAAAAAAAATAATAATAATATGTGTTCAATTTCTGTGTGTAATCTTTCTAAGGAGCATACATTTTTCCCCAAATAGAGATAATTTTTGTTCTCCACAAGACTTAGATTAGAAATGTGAATGTGTAACTTTTGAGTCTTTAAGTAAATTCTATACAAATTCTCCAAATTTATTGAATGCAAGTAGGGTAAAATACAAAACTGAAAGCATCATAATATATTTAAACATGGTTTCTGCTTTATATAGTTTTACAAGAAGAGTGTGACTTATAAATTACGTCCTTGTTCTATGTGATTTTTCTAATTCAGGTATTAAAATGATGACTTGAAAGTGCTTTAATTTAGAAGAACCCCGTCTCTACTAGCTAAAATCAGCCTGTCTTTCTTCCTGGGATTGAAATAACTGTTCAACCAAGGAAATGTTGTTTAGTTAATTTGCAAAATATTTGCCATACTCTAGAAAAATATCAGTGTATATTAAAAACTAACAGAAATATTCTATTTTCTTTGGTACCTCTATATGAAAAATAAATTTTCTATTTAGAGGAGCAGGCTTAGTTTGCTCTTTTATTTTTTATATTTTGATTTTCTTTACATTTATTATTTTAATAAATATACATTTAAATTATTTAAAATGCTCATGTGATAGATAATCTTTAACTTGTGAAAAGCATCAAGCAATTGAACATGAGGTTGTTCTACTCTATGTTTTAACTGGATTTATCATATTACAAATCCAGTAGTGTCAATTTCTGATTTTCTGTTTTTATGGCTATTTGATTTTCTTGCAGAGGGCAGTACTGGTGAAAGTAAGTAGTGGCCTCATAAATAGGTGAGAAAAGTGACCATCTGCTCTTACCTAAGCCTTAGAGCCAGAACATCCCAGTAAGGACTAGTAACAAAGGCAGAAAAATAGGGGATGTGTTCAGATCTGAGGGTCATTATCTGATTCTTTCCTACCCATAAATCCACTAAGAGCATACTGTTAGCTTGAAAATGTGAAATATGAGCATCTAAAATTCCATGCAGAAATTCAATCTCTGTGGCTGCTTTTCCCTTCCTCAAAAGTTGCAATGATTAATTTTAAGTATAAATGTGGCTGGACCACGGAGTGTCCATGTATGAGCAGGTGAGTTATTGTAGTTTGTTGCAAGAAGATACATTTACCATATGGCCAGTCATTAATCTGGATACATCTGTGAGGGTTTGTCTTGGGGACTTCTCTACCAACATGATTACAAAGACCAATTTATTGAAATAGATATCTATCTATCTATTTATCTCTTCATCCATCCCCTTAGTTCTGTTTCTATGGAGAATCCTGCTTAAAACGATTTTTTTTTCTTTTCCAACATTATTTTTCTTTTCTCTGCTAGCTAATTGAGGATAAACTAACTGGCTTCTTTTAAGATCTAATTAAGGAAAAAGAAAGAAATAAAACATGCAATACCTAGAGCAGGTGTGAGACCAAACCTTTCTTCAATAACTAGTGTAAATAGAGTTCCTCTCATTTTTTTATCTTTAAGTAATAAGTGTGCCATGTTTATCACACACCAGGTGGTAAAATAGTGAGTAGAAAATGTGTAAGAACAGCAGGGATGTGCAGACAATAATAATAACTTCCCATGCATTCTAATTTGTAGTTCCCAGAGCATTTCTAAGTAAATTTGAGTCACAAAAAATAACCAGATGGGGGTAGAGTAGATATTTACACCCTTCACAGATGAGAAAATGGAAGCATTGCAAAAAATAAATAAAATGGCAAAATGAAAACTGCAGCCTGGGTCTTTGGAAAATAAATCACCTCTTCTTGCAATGGAATGACTCAGCTATGGGCAGAGCATTTTAATTATATTTTTCAAGAAGGAATTGTCAGTCACTCAAAAGAGAAAGAATAAGTAAGACTTAGTGGATTTCTGCAGCAAAAGACAGGAGATGGGTTTAAATTTGGAGAAACAAATATAGCTATATAAGCTAATGTGTGACTAGGTTAATTATTATAGATCGTTGCAAGGAGGTACTTAATGCACATACTTTAAAGGAAAAATATTAATTAAAATATTAATATTTATAACAGAAGGAACAGCTGCCAACATTTACCAAGCACATGGTATAAAGAACCTTCTTGAAATTTTTGCTATTTTTGACAATAATTTGGACAGAAAAACTGTACTACCTCATTTTAACATAATTAATGAAACTGAGACTCAGAGACATAACTTCTTGATGGTTATATGACGTTAAGAAAATGTTGTGTTCTAAAGCTGGGAGGCTCAGAGTAACTGTATGATGAAAGAAAAACAAATAATGAATATTTTGAAAGTTTGCAGTTATTAAATAAAGAGCAAAGTACATAGTGCTTTTTTCACTCATTACAAATTTTGTATTTTAGAGTTTGGGAATCAAATAAACAAAGACTTACTAAATTATGCACTGTTATAAATAGCTGGCTTAGATTTTGTTATCTGGAAGCAGATTTTTAGAGGAAGACTCAAGAAAAATTTCTTTCTTTCTTTCTTTTTTTTTTTTTTTTTTTTTAGGGTATGTGTATCTGTACTGGGGATTGAACTCAGTGGCACTCAACCATTGAGCTGCATTCCCAGCCTGATATGTATTTTATTTAGAGACAGAGTCTCACTGAGTTGCTTAGCACCTCACTTTTCCTGAGGCTGGCTTTGAACCTCAGTGCCTGAGTCTCCCAAGCCACTGGGATTATAAGCATGTGCCACCATGACTAACTGTAAAATTTGTTTTTTAAGGAGAATTCTTGGGAGGATAACGAAGGTCAGAGAAATGGGAGATTGTTCTAAAAGACGAGTAGACCAAGAAATAAAAGTAAAATTCGTCCAATCTAAGTTTGACTCAATCTCATAAATTTAGAACTTTTGAGACTATGTAGGTCTTACCTCAAAATTTTTCCAGTCAGGGAATATTTATAATTCTGTAGTTCTCATCAATTGTCTAATGTAAGATTGGACAGAGAGAGGGCTCCAGTTCTCTGTGATGAAAGTCAATGGGGTCTGAAAGTCTGAGGACAAACTCTTATAAAACAGATGCAGATGCCAATTATTGGAGGAAACATCATCAGAAGACATTGTTGGTCTACATGGATGTGGACAAATTACCTGTTTATTTGGACATGGCATGAATCCAACCACTGTTTTATATGAACGAATGACTTTACCCCAAACTTTCTCCCTCTTTTTGCCGCACCTCTGCTTCTCCAATAGTGGGTCACTCTGTCTGATGACAGACATAAGTGATAAGGTGGTTACTCTCTCCTAGTACCTCTTTAATTCCATAAGGGCATTGCAAATGTAGGCATTCTGGAGCGTTTCCATATGCAGTCAACATTAATCGAAAGCATTGTAGACTCACAGAACGGTGACCCTTACGTGAGTGAATTATTGACTGGGTTATTCCCTTCCCATATTTTCTCAAGGATCGGCTCTGTCTTTCGCTTTAGTCAGGGGAACAAGAAGAAGCAGAATTCACAGAAGTATATATTCATTTTTATATCAGGAAATATTGCCTGAAAAAAAGGCTTTCTTGACATCCATCTGCTACATTATTAGAAAACCCAGGGTTTCTTACAGGACAGAAGAGCTCATCTGGAGGCCTTGGGGGTTGAGACACTACATAGAGTGAGAGGGCTCATGGAGGAAGGCAAAGCTGAATTCCCAAGTGGGTGTAACCTCATGAGAACCAGAGCCAACACCACCATCAGCAGAAAACCTGCTGAGATAATCCTTAGAATCCTGGGAAATAACACATTGTGCTTCAGACCACTAAATTTTGGTGAGGCTAAACAGTAACTTATGAAAAACAGATTTTTCATTTGTTTTCTTGTTTTCCAGTGATGAGGTTTTAAACTTAGGGCTTTGGGCATACCATGCTCTTCAGCTGAAAAACACACTTGGGCTGAGAAATATAGTTTTTGACTTACAAAAACGGTCACCCCATCTTATTAAAATGAACAGCATCAGTAACAATAAAAATTATCAAACAGATTTCAACGGGCATAATATCAGTTATTTGATAATATCAGGTACTACTTAAGTTAATATACCATACTGGTGCCTTCCCACATTAGTCCCCTAACCTACACATATAACCCATGCTATTAGGCAACATTAATGCCTAATCCTAGAACTAAAGAAATCAGGACTCAGAGAGTTTTTGTGGCCTAGTGTCAAACAGGAATCTGCAGCATCACAATCTGTATCCAGTTAAATATCAAATTTTATTTCTTATCCACTATGTCTCAAAATGCACTTTCACTTAAGGGTCCCTGGCAATGGAAGCAGACATTGTCATTAGGCCTGCCATTGGACAAAGCAGAGCCAATGTGCACTTACAAATTTGTCTTGAAAATCCTCTAAATCTAGGAAGGAAAAATGAATTGGCAAAAGTGACCCTCAACTCTTTCCAAATCAATACTATCTCACTTTTAAGAACTAGTAACAGAATCATGACGACATTATAGGTTATTCTAGTCTGAATAATTTTCATTTTATTATCCCTTCAACTTCGTTAATAAAGTAGGAAGACATACCTGTATACCTTTTCTCCCTGCTGTGGTCTGCATGTCTCCCAAAATTCATATGTGGAAACGATCTCAATTTTGAATTAAAGTAGAAGTGGAGAGTTTGGGAAAGTATTGGAGTTATTCAGGCTACACATGAGTCAAGTCTTATTGAAGAACTGGAAGGAACTATGGCTTAGCCTGTTTTTGTTCTTCTGATTTCAGAAATGTCAGGATAAAGAAAGAAAGACCTCAAAAGAGAGCAATTGTTGACTTCCCAGTCTTCAAAAACTGTGAGGAAATAAATATCTGTGTTTCAAACCCACCTAGTCTCAGTTATTTTGTTATTGCAGCATAACCAGACTAAGACAGTATAATGACATTGCTGAAGAGTTCAGATTAAGGGATCAAATGGCCAAGGTGGCCCTGCATCTTTTTTATTCCAGATCTTTCCCCAGGCCCTCACTTTGACCATTCACCTAATGAAAATAATAACAGGAGCTGTTTCATTACAACTAACCTCAACTATCACTAGCTTCATTGCTTTTGTTGATATAGGAAAATTACTATATGTAAAATGCTCAGAATAATGTTTAAGATAGACGAAGCTCTCAGGGTTGGTTGGCTTTGATCACCAGGGTTGCTATTGTCATTGCTATTATGAACAATAATTTCCTCTTAAAAATCAAAAGAATTTTGATTCTTATATAGAGAACCACTTCTTAAAATTCTGTTGGAAGTTTGGTTTCAAAACAGTCATTATGTAGAATGAGCAAGATGGTTTTGGCATAATCACTGGTCATTTCAAGAAGATGAAGGATAATTTAACTTTATTAATATAACCTTTATAAGCTAATAATTTTTTATTTATATTTTATTTTTTTATTTCATCTTAGTCCTGTCCAGAATGGACAAAGATATTCTCTACAGAAGAAATAAAATGTATTTTGAAAAAACATGAAAATAAAGAAAAAGATTTCCAGTTTGGATGACATGATAAAATTATGCACAATAGTTATTTTCTTATCTGTTTTCAAAGCCCCTCTGCTCATTTGTATTGCAGCAGTTATCACATTTTACAGATTCATTTACACAATTTTCTCTTTAACTAGACTATTGGTTCTTGGAATCCAGAGTCTTCTTACTCAGTACTGTCACTCATGTACAAAGCCGAGTGCTCTACATTAAAAGTCAGCTCACTAATTATTCAAAAAATAAATGAGCAAATAAAATATAAACTGAATGATTTATCTCACATTAGACATATGATTGTTTTGGGTAATACTGATTCTATCTAATAAATCTTCCTCAAAATTTATAATATCTATGATTGCAATAATAAATGACTTATTTGAATATATACAGTAAATTCTAAGTATTTTATTGCTTGAATGACATTTAAAAACATCAATTGTTCCTAAATCATTGAGAACAAACAGTATCAGAAACCCAAGTATCAGAAGCAGTATAATGCTTTGAAAGTTATTGACTTTCATACATATTTGAACTAAGGAAGGCTCATCTAGCAACATTAATTTTCAAAAATTATATAGACAAAATTTTCTTAATTATATATTTGAGCTTAATGAGAGCAACTTAATGAACAAACACTAACCAAAGACTTGAGGTAAAATAAAAAAGAAATTGCTTGTTAATATTTGGTTTTCAGTCTCTATCCAGACCTCCAGCAGTACATTTCTTTCTCTAGAGAAAATTCCCTGATGTGAATGGTAAAATAAAATGCATGACTTATTCATAGTTTTTCTTCAAACAATGCAAATCTTGTCTCCTACTTTGTTTATTTTTTATCTGTTTTTCAAAAACAATCATAATAATAAAATTGCTAACATAACCTTAAGGCAGCTAACATTGTCATTCTGTCTGTACATATCACTGCTTCAATGAGAGCAAATTATGAAAATCACTGTAAGGTTATGTGTCTGGCCTGCTGTGATTCTCTGAGCAGCTCACAATTCAGACATATTTTGTTAGAATTGAACTGTAGTTAAACATGCAATAAACATTTACTATAATGTGTACTTTTATGTCTTAATAATTAGTTGCCTGTTGAAGATGTTTTAAAAGGCACCTTTTCCATTGAAAATTAAAGGCAACCAGTGGAAGACATTCTTTTTGGAAATCATAGTAGCAGGAAATTCCTGCAAAGAGTCTTCTGTTCCAGCTCAGGAGGAAAAACCTAGGAGTCTTCCATACTTAACTAGATATGTGACCTCCCCAACTCACTATAGCTTCCTGATCCCGAGATGTCTTATATGATATGCCTTTGGCCTGAAAGCAAAGAATGTATCCTTTGAATCTCACTCTAGATCCAAATTTTATTGTCATGAAGTATACCAACTGAGTTGTTTACAATACTCACACACTTGATGAGTGCATAATTGGTATATTTACTGTCTTTCCATCTCAGCTTGCTTTCTCAAGAGATTCTATTTTTTTTTCCAGTAAGGAATCATCAATTTTTTAGTCCCCAAACCATATGTTTTGTATTGCTTCCTTCATAACAGATTCCATATCAATTCAATTTGATAGCTATAACCTAGAAGATAAAGTTAACATAATTTATCCATCAGATCACCTCTTACCCCATTCATTACCTAATTTCATCCACACCACAATGTCTGTGGCCTGCCCTATAATAGTAACATCCTAAGCTGTCAGTTTATATCCACATTTGCTACCAACCACCCAGGAAATTTACAATGCAGCACTCACAGTGATGGTGTTGAATTGCATGTTATAGAATCAGACTCCTCTGCTCAAAGCACTCATTTGTTTTCCTATGTTACTGAGAATGAAATCCAAAGTCTTAGGTTACAACAGCTCAATCTAGCATACCTTGGCTTCTTCTAAATCGTTGGCCTTTTCTCACAGTACTCTCTCTGCTCTCTCAGTTCACTTCAGCCACACCAAGGCTCCTTTGGTTTTGTTACTTATTGTTTAAATAATTTTTACAATGTGATTTTCCCTTTTTTTAGAAAAGAAAATTGGTCTGGGACAATTTTCTCAAGATCAGTAATAGAAGTTATGAGTGGTTTTATTTTAATCTAAATGTATGTGAATTCTGAATTCTGTTATCATTATTCCTTTCTCATATGAATTAAGGAACAAAAATAAAAGTAAAAAAAGGTTCCTTCTTGCAGCTACCAAACGCATGCTTGCTCCTATGTGTTGAAAAAATAACATAAGAAGCATTATCCTTTTAATTAACTTTGAATGGATATCTCCAAATATTATTTAATTAGTTGCACAGATTTTTTTTAAAGTGTAATCAAGTTTCTATCCAGATGAAACTTTGGATTACTAGACTGTTTTATATCAAGATAAAAATAACAATTATAAACATTTTCTGAATTGTTTGTATATAGAGTACCTAGGCTCACATATGTTTTACATACTTCTTTAAAATGATCAGTTAAAAATAAATCTACTTATTGAAAATTATCAATATTCCAAAATTTTATTTGAATATATGTGTTTGTGAGTGTGTATAATTGTCCTATTAGATGAGAAAGCATATAATGCCAAGGATTAATCCTTTATGGGCCATGTAATTATATAGCATTTAAGTAAGACTTCATTACTAAAAATTGACATGTACTGTCAATTATATCCATATGATATAATTTATTCATAGTATTTTACTACACCAATTATGACTTATTTTATAATTAAAAGATACACATATATGTTTAAATATGTCCCATTCATTTAAATAATATAGTCAGCTTTGGTCAAAGAGAATCCTAAGTTTCTAGAATGCTATAGAATTAAGAAATCACAGCTTGAAAACGTAAAGAAAAAGAGAGGTTTAAATCACAGAAACAACTGATTCATATTTAGCCAACCAAATACATGTTAGAGAGTGACTCATATATTAAATGTTTTCTACATTTTACTGATCGCTATAAATTTTTTATGTTAATCATTCTCACTCAGCATCTACATTTTCCCAGCCACGTTAGTGTCAATGCTGACCAGTTTCATTATCACTATCAAAATTCAGATTGCCATTGTCTTCATCATCATCATCATCATCATCATCATCATCATTATCTTCATCATTTGCAAAATGAACTACTTACTATGTGTGCCAAGAACTGCACTAAATACTTATGTACTCCTATGAGAAACATTTATTATTATCTTTGTTGCTGTCACAGTGGCTTAAAGAGCTTGTTAAAGATTAGACAGATGGTAAATAGTGAGACTGACATTTTGGATCCAGACCTCACTGTCTTATTACAATATCCTTCTCAAAAGTTTGCATTCATTCATTTCCTCACTTATGCATCTGATCCAAGTACAAAATCATTCTGTGGTGTAGGCTTTTGCAATTGTTCTTTTACTAATCTTCCTATTTTGAAAAAAAAAAAAACAATGGCTTACTTATTGATTTTCTATGCTAAATATACCCAGGTGTTTGTGAAGTATATACACTTCCAATTTTAAACAGTAAATACCTTGACGTGAATGCCCAGTCACATTCTTCCCACTTCCTTTGTGTCATTGATTCACTTGATATTTTTCCTCTGACTTCAGATGCTTGTATTCCACTGGCGTCTTTCTTAGCCAACAGGAATGGCAAGTGCTATGATTAGTTTCTCATGTAGGCATCATCATTCAGCCTCTACTCCACCTTAGCACCCTTTTAAGAATATAATAAATTATTTCCCAATTGTTTCTATTTGATCTGGTTTTAATTGACCGCTTGCTTTTCTTGGTCATTAAATCATAATGATCACCCTGTTCCCATTGAATATACATCTTTGGTTTTCTTAACACAATCACCCTCCAGTTCCTTTCGTATTTAAGAATAGCTGTCACTGACAGCAATAATATAAATGTGGATGTACTATATGTCCTTCAATACATGTTTTCTTTGTGCTTCAAGGATCTGTCATCTCTTCTACTGGCTTCAAGCTCTATGCAATGGAAGTATATTTAAATGATAATAGTTAACCTTCTTTAATATCTTTATACACGTGACTTATCATATTTATCAATTACCTACAAACACGAACAAATGTGTATGCCTATTTAATTTTCAAAACAATCATCTGGAGAAGATAATTAATATTTTCATGTTATAAATTAGAAAATCAATTAATTCGACTTATTTATTTTATTTTGCTCTTTTTTTGTTTACATCCTTCTAATCTCTGTATAAGCAATTCTCAGCCTTGATTTGCCTTGGCTTGATATACTAGGTATGCTTTTTGTTTTCTTCACTGAACTCTGAAGCTTTAATGCTACCACAGCCTCGGATACTTCATATAGTTATTCTGTCCCCTCACTCTATCAGTCAAGGGTCTTCAACTATACCTGGGTGGTTTCCCTCAGTCAGTTCAACTCCCTGATTTTAACAGTTTGAACAGTTACTGGTTTAGTTCACATGATTTATGATTAGTTTTCTAGCTGAATATTTCTAAAGCATATCACTCAAGAGCAATAGAAAAATGTTTTTATTAAAAATAATAAAAAATATTTGATAAACTAATATTTGGCTCCTTCTAACTCAGCAAAAATTTAAATCTTCTTAATAGGCAATTTGATCTCTTTCACCAGTAGCTACATCTGACACATGTTTTTCCTGCTGCCACGTACACCAGCCACACTAATATTCTCTCTAAAATTCTCCTCTCTTAGTATCAGCTTGCAAGTATACTAATTCTTTGAGATCTCATGGAAAAGATCTACCAAAAAGAACTCTGAGTTTCACTGTGCTTCCAATCATGTGATTATCTTTGCACTTATTACTGTGGCAGTTTTCACTCTTTTCCCCAACACTTCACATGATTTTCCATCTTCATGGATCTATGAGTTCATACAATTTTAAGTACTAATTTGAATTAATCTAAAAAATTGATGAGTTTTGGTGTTTTTTTTTTTAAGTAATCATGGATTAAAAACAAAGAACAAAAGAAGGGAAATTGTGATCCACTGGCTGGGCTTATGTATTCTAAAATTTATCTTCTTTTTTTAATTAAATTTTTTATTTACTCTAATTTATTATCCTTGATGGCAGAATGCAATTCACTTCATATTACACATATACAGCACAATTTTTCAAACACTTGCTCCAAAGTGAGTAATCACTGTTTTTGCCATTTACAAGCTCTTGGCACCTTTAAAATAAATTTCCTTGCCTGCTTGACATTACTTCTATTTTAATGCCATTTCAAGATAATCTTGGTCTTGAATTAAACTGTGGGCTATTTTAAGTGATTGTTAAATGACGCTTTAAGCATAGAATATTATAAGTAATTGAAAAAAAGACAGTATTCCTCATCATTTGTGTAAATCTGAAGTTGTTGATGGGTCCAAGGGGCAGAGATGGTGAACTCATTTAAGGGAGTAAGATAGAATCTTGAACAGTGGGATGGAGACCAGGAAGAGTAGCAAGTTTTCTGGAACAGTTAGCATCTCTCTGAATGCCAGAGTTGTTCAGCTGCCCTGGGTTGCTAGGAGGGAATTCTTTTCCTCCCTTACTACCCTTACCTGCATTTTTTCTCCTAAGAGGCAAAGGACAATTTTAGATTTGCATTTCATCACCATAACTTCAAGCCTGATTTAATTTTCTCCCTCTAGGCTTCTTGTCCTTAGTTAAAATTGTCAGATTCACTTTTCAGCTTTTGTTTTCATCTGGCCCCTTTCAAGATCTGTAGTTAGGTTGGTTAATAAATTAAATGGTTGTGATTTTTAAACTACTATTTTGATTTATGAAAAATAGATCCAACAATGTGACTGAAAAGCTTAAAGAAAATTAAAGTCTAAAAAATAATAATTCAGAGAAGCCCCATACTGCCTATGTGTTATTTGGAAGTGGTCAGCTTTATGTTGTTTACACAATTATCTTTATAGATTGAGCTTTGTATTTCATGAGCAAGCTAACATCCAGTGAACCAGGAAATTCATTTATGTGAAATTTCCCAGTGTTTACTGTTACAATTTTAAAAAGGACTTTTAGTATTTTGAGTACAGAATTGCCTTCACTATTTGAATGCATTTATATCACTCAGATTTAATTTACTTACATACCTATGATATCTATACTTATCCTTTTGATGATTCATTTAATTAGGTAGTAATTGACTATGGCATGTCTTATGATTTCTAATGTAATTTATACTAATTGTAATTATACATTTATTTTTTACATTTCATTGTAAATTGATAGAAAATCATATATTTCTATCAAGTACAACACAGAGTTTTGAAATGTTTGTGAAATGGCTAAATTTAGCTAATTAACACTCAACATAAAAAAGGTAATTATATCCTAATATGTAAGATGATATATCACTCTGGTACATTTATGTAACCTAGAGTTAGTGCAACAAAATAATTAATGTTGCAAATTATGGACAAATTTCTTTGTATAGATAGACCTCTTGGAATATGAATGACTAAATGTATTATCCTACCTTAGTATGTTTGTCTCTGAATAAATATGTAGTCTTTAAGAGAATTTTTGTTTCCTCCAAAAAGTTTAAGAATAATGAAGCATTATATGCTTTTACATTGTGATTGAGGATAACTAAAATGTCTACATTTTAACTTTCATAATTCAACTAATTAAATAGGACATATTTTCAAGAAATATAGTACTACCTTATTTGATAATAATCTGCAAATAATTTAGAGTCTTCATAAATGTTGAACCACATTTATTTAAACACATAAAGAAAAATCTGCCAATTTTCAAATCTCAAAAATACAGGGATGCCAAACTTGTAATAATTTAATGGAATCATGTTCTGGAACATGGTCACAGCTTTACTCATTTCACAGGTAACTCATTCACCAGTCTCTGCTATTATAGTTCTTTGTAGTCATCTGAAATAAATTTTGCCCCTAAACCTTCAGAAGAGCCTGAATCATCACATTTGTGTGCTGAGTGTATGGAATTAGAGGAAAGAACAGGTTAGCAGCAAGAAGAGAAAATGACAGAGTGCATGACACATCCCTTCCTTCCTCACTTCCCCTGCACTGAAGAGCCTCTTGATATCTAAAATTTGCAGCAAATGAATAATACTTTCTTTACAATGAATCAAAGTATGTAGAGAAATATAATCATCTAAGTGAAAAATGACAGCTGGTTTAAATTTTAAGCATTACATGACCACTCATAAGAAGCTCAGTCTTCCAAGTACTCTTGACCTGAAGAATAACAGACTGGAGAATCTGTGATTGGAAGAAACAGAAAGTTCCCCTGCACGAACACCATACACCCTGGCAATGATCATGATTTTATCCTACAATATCAAACTGATGTTGCTGTTTGATATTGCCAAGTCCTGAAATTTTGGCTTGCCACGTACTTCTGGCAGCTATTAAATGCAGAAAAATCTATGAATAATAGAGAGAAAATATATTACGTGTAGAATAAAGAAGATATCTAAATGCAAATTTTAAGAAGCAGCATTAAATTTTCAGCACCTAACTGCTAACCAGAAGTTGCAAAGAAACAGTGACTTTTTACAAACATAATGCCAAACATTTCACTAATTAAGAAATGCTCTCTAAATATACATATTTTAAATATAGTTAAAAATATCGCCTTTCTCTTTGTTTTTAGTTGATGAAAACAATCAAAGAGATGGAATCTCTTTTGAATACATCAGACCTTTAGGCACAATATATAGAACATCTAGCTTCAAATCAGCAATAAGAACATAACTTCTGACTCCCTTACTTAAAAATTGTATTGGTTCAGATAGAATAGGTTGTTTGAATACAGTAATAGTGACCAGATTTTTAAACTTCCTCAGGACTTTTATCACATGCAACCAACGTGACCTTATTATACTTACTTCATGTGACATTTCCTGTTATATAAGGCATTCCCTGAAATACTGTAATTGAAAGTGGTTTTTACCACCCAGATGGAAGTGATTGTTATTACTCATTTCTGGTATTCCAAATGAAAAAAAAATCACACATGGTTAAAAGGACCTCATAATCTTTTGTGTCTTGATTTAAAAAGAAATTTATTTATCTCTATTATCTCCCTGCATCATAATTATACTAGTATCCCAGGGCTGCTTTAACAAGAGTAAGTTCTTGTCTCATAGATGTAGAGGCTAGATGAAATTAAAGAGCCATACTCCCTCTGAAACATGAAGACAAGAATCTTCCTTGCCTCCTTTTGTTCCTGCTGTTTGCCATCTCCCATTGGTGATCTTTGGCTTAAGATGAATCACTCCAATCTCTGTCTCTGTCACATGGCTCTGTTCTCCCTTTGGAATGTTTTATGTAGTGTTTATGTAGTGTTTTCTACTTAATATAAGGATATAGTCATCATATATCAGATGGTATTTCCTCTAATAGTATCATCCTCTTCTGCAAAGAGTCTATTTCTAAATGAGGTCACATTTGCAGTTCCTAAAGGTTCAATGTTCAAGGGAACATTTTGCCAGAAATTGTACAATCTATAACACTAATAGATTCAAAATATGTTTGCAAGCATGTATATATGAAAACATATATACATATACATATATATTCACACACACATGTATTTAAAGAGTACTGATTGAGAGCTTATGTTTTATTTTTCTCATTTTAGTATTTATTTAACATTTTGAACATTCATAAGAGTATAGCTATTCTTTTCTGTACAATATGCAAAACAGCTACATATAATATAATCATTTATATCATCAACAAAAAGAATTATATGATAAAAAGGAAGAATACAATAATGAATGTAAGGGTAATTGATTTTTTCTGGTAGAGAATGTAATTAATTAAATATGTTGAGCAAGTAAACTATCCAGATCAAGTATAACTTGACCTTGCCATTATATTTGCTTTTATTTGACTATAAAGGATGGAGAACCTCATTCTATTCAGGAGGAAAATTTCAGAGAAAAAAGAATCACATGGTTTAGGGACAATTAAAATATTGGCCTTATTCACAGGAGGATATGTGAAAACAAACATTAGGTATACATTTGGGCAGATTAGAGATAATTTAACAGGAAGGAGAAAAGTATACATTTGATTCCACAGTCACTGGGAAGTTAGAGATACTATTAAAAACAATAGCATTATACAAACATATTTGTCAGCACTTTGGATATAAATGTAGAATAGGGTTTAAAATTGGGGGACAAACAGGCCTATGAGAAGGTGATTGCACTAGGCTAGCTCCCTAAGCTTTCTATGTTAACAGATACCTGCAGCTGTGCTGAATTTCCCAGCAGTATCAGGGTGAACTCATAGTGGGGAGCCCCCAAGACATTTATAAATTTGAGGAAAACACACTGACATTGGTAAGAATTTAATAGTCTGCTCTTAGATTATTGAGATTATTTAGGTCTATTTTGTTAAAAACAGATTTTTTAGGATTTGGGCCTGGGATACTACAAAAAGACTATTGAAAAATGAATGTAATCATGGACCAAAAGAGCTTAGGAATCCTTGGCATATTAGTTAAATCTAAAATGGATTTTTATATCTTGATTGAAAGTTTTGTATAGCTTTATACTTCTACAATACCTTCCACATTTTCTCTATTTAGATTATTCTCAATTATGAGTTCATTTTACCTTATTTTTTAAAATGCTGCAAAGCTGTAAAAACTAGACTCTCTAGTCTCTCTCTCTCTCTCTCTCTCTCTCTCTCTCTCTCTCTCTATATATATATATATATATATATATATATATATATATATATATTCTAGTAAAAATAGAGAAAAAACAAATTTTACAAATACAACAAAAAACAAATTTTACAAATACAACAAACTTTCGTTTTGCTCTTGATGAATTTTACTCTCTCCTTCATTAAGGTCTTTCTGTAGTTTGCTAAGATAATTCCAAAATATTGTTATTACCTTTACACTCTAGTATTTTCCGTTAGTTCTTGATTTTCAACTTTAATATGCACACTTCTATGTGATTAATTTGATCCCTGGGACAATTCTAAAACACATATCTATGTTAATAATAAAAGTGAGATGAATAGAAACCACCAAATGTATCAAATTTTGAATATCATTAGCATAAAATGTGAGCAGTATTTTCTTAATTTTTAAAAATAATTCAGGTATGCTACTATATCCAATTTATCATTATTGATTTTAGTATTTTCCTCTTTTTATCCCAGACATGCTTGAGTGGCTTTTCAAAACATTATATTTTAGGATAGTCTCCTGAGGAGTAACCAATTTTTAATTTGGTCAATTTTCTGGCTTTATCTATTTCTGAGTTATTAAGTTTCTTATTTCCTTTATCTTCTTTTGACATAGATGCCATTTTTCTTTTGCAATAGAAATCCAAAGAGCCTTCTGAATTGTTTTCAGATTCCTGTGTGTATCATTTTCAGAGTTATATTCTTCCTCTGAGGTTTTGAAATGAGATTATATTTACCTTTCTTGCACAACTTTTCTACTTCTCCATAAAACTTACAAAATCTTGCCTTGTTATACATTTCAAATTTAATTAAGCAAATGTTTAATAAAATGATTTTTAAATTCTATCTGCTTGAAAATTTTAAATATTTATGGTCTTAAATTTTCATTTGAGTAAAAAAAAAATTATTGCGTTTTGGAATTACTGGGGATTGAACTCAAGGGCACTAGAACACTGGTCCACATCCCCAGCCCTATTTTTTTAATATTCTTTTTTAGTTGTAGATGGATATAATGCCTTTATTTTATTTTATTTGTTTTTTATTTTTATGTGGTGCCAGGGATCAAACCCAGTGCCTCACATATGCTAGGCAAGCTCTCTACCACTGAGCTCTATTTTGCATCTTATTTAGAGACAGCTTCTCACTGAGTTGTTTGCACCTCACTGAATTGCTAAGGCTGGCTTTGAACTTGCTATCCTCCTGCCTCAGCCTCCTAAGTCACTGGGATTACATGCACACTCTAATATGCACCACTTGTGTGCATTTTATAACTTGATAAAAAAATATCCTAACTTTACTGTTCCCTAAATAGTGGCTGTGAATTTGCATTTAATTTCATAGTCCATAGTGATTTCGGTGAACACATATAATAATACTTTTAAAAATATAAAAGTGCACACATATTTAAAATCATTAATTCTATTAAAATATCTGGTTTGGTTTTGTTTGCTTTATTACTTGGAAAATTTTTAATATTTCACAATTACTATTTATATGAGTTATCTGGATATTTCTAATACCATTATACATGACCACTTCAAGACTGCATATTTTGCTAAAATGGGTCATGACGATTATGTTTTAATCATCAACAATACTTACTAGTATAAAATTATCTTGTTTAATGAAAAAAAATACTGAAAGTAGACATGATAAAATTTTATTCCTGTTCTAAAATTGCATCTTCAGAGTTCATGTTATATATTAATTATATACAAAGGTTAAAAAAATAATGCCATCAGTTTCAAGATCAGTGAGAAACAACCTAAATTACTCTTCATAAAGAAAGTTAGAACTTCAAGAGAGATGTCCACCCTTTCAGAACCCAGCATTGATTTCCAAATCTTACTTCTTATTTAATATCATAGATAACTATTCCTATTATTTCATTTGTTTACTTTAGTAATACAGCTATCCAAATTTAGGTTCTTAAAATGATTGTCCATAACATTGATAATAGCTTTCTCCTGGAGCTTTCTTTCTCTCCCAACAATATTCTAATGCTTCCCTAAGGATATCTCCCTGCTCTCTGTCAGAGAAAATAGCAACACCACTTTAGATGCATCAAGAACAACAATAAATCAACCAATATCTAGTTTTGTTTTATAATCTTGCTCCAACAAGTGATACTAGCATTTTTCCACATTTCTTCCCTATACAGGACCAAATGAAAATCAACTGGAAGTATTCAATTTTTCCCCCATGTGGTCTTATTTCAATTGTTCATTTTCACTGCCATTCATATTGTCCTGTATTTCTGGAATGCCCCTCTTCATTCGTCAATGCCTAGTCAAAACTGCCTTATCAGTACCTTTACATCTGGGAAAATTGTCTTGTTTCCAACTATCCTGATTCAGCCAGATCCAGCACTCTGCTGGTGAGGTAGCATCATGCTAGATTGAGAAGTTTTAGGAGATCAGGAGACATGCTTAACAGAGGCAATGCTCTACTGTCTGTTCTATAGAGATGTTAACAGGAAGACTGAAAGCATGAAAATAGACCCAATGGCCAAATGATCTTGCAGAAGATCACTGCATTTCTTTTTTTAAGCAAAAATCCTAATTATTTCACAAATGAAAACTAAACATATGGATAATTACAATGCACATGAACAAAATTCATCCTCACAATATCTACATGCAAAGTGTGATGGAAACTTGCCCATGCCAAACATGCTCAGTATAGACAGGATTTTCATCTGTGAACTTAGCCTCCCTAGCAAGAACTAGTGAGGAATACACACTTTCAAAAATATTCAGAAAATAAAAATGCAGATCTCTGTTTATCTTTAACTGGATGATAAAGTAGCAGAAGAAAGGTAAAGAAAAGAAACAAGGTCACAATCAGGTAAATACAAAATATGATTCTAGAATTGAGTTTTAACTTATTTTGGTTTCCATGAATTATGGGAGTCTTTTTATCAATAATGTGTCTGCCAGTTACAATATTAAGAGTTTGTTTTGAAAACACAATAAGATTTAAGCTCTAGGTTAGTTCCTTTAAAGTAATAAATAAAAAACAATCAAAATTGTGTTTTTGATGCTGTTTAAAGCTGTTTGATTTCCTTGTTACCATTTACCATATTTACTTTTTAAAACATATTAAAATAATTCTTTTCTAGGTTTATGTTAATTTCATAAGTTATTAGCTTGATAAAAATTACCTTTTTACCAAATTACTTTAATGGTCACTTAATCAAGGGCTTCTCTGTCTTAAGATTAAAAATCTTTCTCTTGTGATTTCATAATTTAGAAGTTAACACATTTTTATTGGAATAATAAAAATCATAATTATTCAGGATTTGCTTCTCATTTTTATTAAGTATTCATGATTTAATTTCTGTACCTATTCTGCCTCCAACTGTAGAAACCTCACTGTCACAGAAGATAAACTGAGGTGTCTTTTAACCATGCCCTTGTGACTTTCAGATTCTCTGAAATCTAGTTCCTATTTAGAACATACAAAAGTACTCTGGCAGATAGTTGTCTCACTCCTGTTTCTAGAAATATGGGTCAAGTGTTTAATCATCAAACAACTACAGATATTTAACAGACTTACATTTTTCGTGACAATAGAAAACCCTAGGGTTATTTTGTAATAGAGCAGGTTATTTTTTTCCTAGCTCAAGTAAATCTGGAATTTTATCATATTTAGTATATTTGAGTTCTTGTTGAGGAGGGGGACTTTCCATCTGAATACATATTTTATTTTTTGTATTTTTGGATTTATGTCAGATTCTTAACATGAATATGTTAATATGAGCTTGCACAACAAGGACAGCTTGAGATTTTGCTCAGCAGAATCTCCGATTTTTTTCTCTTTTTATTTGAATCTTTTATTTATATATAATCAATTTGTGCTGGATAAACCCTCATTAATATTATTTAAAATTTTCTACTAATTCTATTCAATTTATGTGGCTTTTGTTTAAAGCTTTCCTAACATAATCACATCTATTATTTTATGTTAAAGGATTTATCTTTTTACTGACTGAATGAATTATTCAAATTATGGTGTAAAACCTTGGTAGAAAATTTTTATGTTAAGTATGTTTTTTCCTAAATTTCAAGAGTCTGTTTTGAAATGATTTTCCAGCATTTAATGAGAAAATGGTAATTTCTTAAATATTCTGTTGTTTTACAAATATTCACTTTAATGCATAATCATGTATTCATATGGATACTTTCTCTGATTTCATTCTCTCTTATATTCCTCCTTGTACGCAGCCTGCCTTCAGCCCCACAGTGTCCTTCTAGCTGTCAAGTAAATATACAATTTAAAACTTCACACTCAGAAGAAACCCTCTTGGATAACTGCTTCACTTACTAACTTCCCCTCATGGTTCAAAGGTCATCAAACCAGTGAAGTAGTCTCTGAACATCTTAACACATAATTAGCTCACAATGTCTCTGTCTACCTCCTTATATGTCATTTTTAATTCACAGCGTTTATTACCTGCTCTGACATAATATTTGTCTTCTACAAGTAGAAAACATTTTCTAATGAACCAGAATAATAACAATAGCATTGCATTTATTCTGTGCATTGCTAAAGTCTCTATTCTTGCTTAGGAATATGAGACTAGTTAAAAGAATATTTTTAGATTAATCCACACCATTAAATTAACTACTTTAAGTAATAGTGTATAAAGGAATGGTTAGAATTAGCTGTCATTGTCATGAATAAGAACAAATTATTTTTGACAATGAAAATTTCAATTGCAGAGTGATCTTGGGTGATTATTATAATTAAAAGAAAAGAATATGTTAACTTCAATAATTGTTTGTTCAAATGAATCACATTTATATTGACATGACTTATATCATGCATACGCTGCAATAACAACATTCACTTCTTTTTTTTTTTTTAAGAGAGAGTGAGAGAGGGAAGAGAGAGAGAGAGAGAGAGAGAATTTTTAATATTTATTTTTTAGTTCTCGGCGGACACATCCTTGTTGGTATGTGGTGCTGAGGATCGAACCCGGGCCGCACGCATGCCAGGCGAGCGCGCTACCGCTTGAGCCACATCCCCAGCCCAACATTCACTTCTTGATAGAGTTGAAAGACTTCAACAGTGAAATAATTAACACTTTTTAGGGAAGTATTTTGTTTAAAACTATGGAATAATGAAGCTTTAAATATAGAAATTTTAAAATTGCTTTTAAAATCTATTACAACTTTTCTTATTATTTAAATTAGACTCTTTAGTAAACTAAAGAAGTCAATATCAAACATATTATAGTTCCTTAAGTGATTAGCAGAATTGTTTACTCACATGAAATGACAGTAGATGATGCATACTTTAGATATGATTTTTACTGAAATCAAGTTATACAGTTGGTTAACTTTCTTCATTTAGATTATATTAATGTTTTGTGCTGAAATGTGTTTGCTATGTTTACTTATCAGAAAAATTAACCTTACAATCATGTATTATAACCAAAACTTTTATGTGTGCATCTATTTTATAATGAGCTGTTAGTAGATACTTTCTCCATGAATGGAAATGAGAAAGCAAATATTCTATAATTTGTACTAAGTTGTATACTATACATGTATGGCAAATAGAAATATGAGACAAAGTCCCAATGGTGGAGTGGTAATGTTGAATGTATTAACCCACTGTATGAAGAGATGAAGAAAATATTTCCAGTGTATTAAGATATTGTCTTCTCCCCTGGAAAGAGATGCCTTCCCCTTTAAATACTACTCCATCCCCTGTTCTCCATTATTTTATCAGTTAATCATTTATAATGTCTCTTTCCTAAATATTCAAACTTCCTTATCACTCACAACTTTACAGTTTCCCTTGAGCCTGAACTTCATGACAAAACATAAACACATGCAAGTAAATCTCGCCTTCATCCTGTACCTTCTTTTGCCTGTGCTTCTGTTTCATATTTCCTTTTCAAAGGTATTTTATTTTGTGTATGTAATGCTAACTCTCCACTGGCTCTTTGTTTCTAGTGTTTTCCCTCAGAACCCACTGGAACTTAATTCTTTACCAATCTGACATGTTTAAACTTAATGTTTCCATGTGTCCTCCAACAAGATCCTCTTCTCTTCAGTGCTATTTAAAACATGGATTCTTACTTACCTTTTTTTTTTTATTGGTTGTTCACAACATTACAAAGCTCTTGACATATCATATTTCATACATTAGATTGAAGTGGGTTATGAACCCCCAATTTTACCCCAAATGCAGATTGCAGAATCATGTCAGTTACACATCCACAATTTTACAAAATGCCCTATTAGTAATTGTTGTATTCTGCTACCTTTCCTATCCCCTACTATCCCCCCTCCCCTCCCCTCCCATCTTCTCTCTCTACCCCATCTACTGTAATTCATTTCTCTCCTTGTTTATTTTCCCATTCCCCTCACAACCTCTTATATGTAATTTTGTATAGCAATGAGGGTCTCCCTTCATTTCCATGCAATTTCCCTTTTCTCTCCCTTTCCCTCCCATCTCATGTCTCTGTTTAATGTTAATCTTTTCTTCCTGCTCTTCCTCCCTGCTCTGTTCATAGTTGCTCTCATTATATCAAAGAAGACATTTGGTATTTGTGTTTTGGGGATTGGCTAGCTAACATCTGAAATACTTCACAAAACCACATATATACATACACAAATACGTTAACACACAAAAACCATATAATTACATTAAACTACAGCTAGACCCAAACAGTTGTCAATGTCTCATTCCCTCTGTCCCTTTGAGGACAAATGTTCTCTTACACAAATTCTTATCTCTTGTATTTTCTCCTTTCAGCTCCTCCCACTTTAGCATCATTTTCCATCCAAATCAACTATCTTTATTGGTGAGATCAGACCCCATTTCTATAATATCTTGAGATTCTGCTAATATCTTTTTTGTTTCCAGAGACTTGCCAACTATCATTCTCAGAATTTATTTTGTCACTTCCTCTCTACAGATGTCATCATTCAGCACCTTCCCATACATGACCAGCACTTGACTATGTCTTCAGTTCATAAGGATTAGAAGATATTGTGGCTAAAGAATCAGTCCTCACACAACAGACACAATGAATAAGGTGGACCATAGTCTTTCTGTATCCACTCCAATCTGTCTCTACCATTGATCCTTCAGCTATATATTGAATCATTTTCATTCACCTCTCAGAAATCCAAAACAAGGCATTATTTTTCTCCTTATTATCAGTTCAACCCTTCCTCAATTACACTCATCCTGTCAGTGTTTAAACATCTTCAGATCTCTTGTCTCTAACCTAGCAAGCCAACACAAGTCCCCAATCTGTCTGCAGCTGCATCTCTGTTCTGCCATAGGCATCACTTCTTCCATTTTATCTACTGTCCCCTCATCAATCTGTGACCCTCTGATGTCACATCCTCACCATTAATCTAAATTTTCTTTCTTGGGGTAATCATATAAGTTGTTTATGTTAACCTAGTGTGTACCAATTGCATGCCTATCTTTTTTGGGTAAGAAAATGAACACTGGCCTTTCACACTACCAGCAGAATTAGATGCCCTAATATCACAACAGGAACATAAGTTAGCTGAGATTAATTTGATTTATATTCAGGTAGAATTCTAAGAATAGGTTGATGAATTGTCTGATAGTTGATCTATTTTGTTTTGTAGATGGGTACATTTTGCTACTTAGTTTTTATGACATTTGGGATACCCAGGGGAATATGGGAGAGAATAAACCTGGAGCACAGAAAAAATGAGTTCCATACCTTGAAGTTTTGAATTTTATGGAGAAATGTATGACATCAGATTGTTGATTAAAAACATTAGCTCAGAATTTTGACTCATAGGTTTACTGAAATTAACAAATGATCTTCATTATTGTGTCATGGATTTTTGCATAAAATTCACCTAAGCAATTTATCATTGTATTTCACTGAGTATACTACTATCACAAAACCCCAAACCTTTACAAATATTGATTATGATTGGAAGATCTGCTCACCAGGCACTTCCAAATAAGGCAAAGTGTCATTTCAGCTGGAAGACAAGACCAGACATTTAACAATGCTTGTGCTGTCACTTATATATTTTGGTCTCCTATTGAAACCTTCACTTTATCCACAAAATAGGTTTTTGTAGAATTACTAGTTTTCATTGAAAAAGTTATTTTTCTATTTCACTATCATTTTTTTTACACAAACAGAGAGAGAGAGAGAGAGAGAGAGAGAATTTTTTATATTTATTTTTTCAGTTTTCGGCGGTGACAACATCTTTATTTTATTTGTATGTGGTGCTGAGGATAGAACCCAGTGCCACACACATGCCAGGCGACCACGCTACCGCTTGATCCACATCCCCAGCCCTCACTATCATTTTTTAAAATTTCCTAATGATAATTCATCAACACATCCTTTCAGATTTACCAAAATTTTAAATTAACACATTTTATTTTTGAATGTAGTATTTTTATGTTTATATTTTCTCTCTCTCCAAGTGTCTTTTCTCTGCAATAGATTCCTTTTTCTCTTTAGTTATATACTTTTTCATGTGGTTCTATTTCTGGGCAAGGAGCCCAGATTGGTGTAATTTTTGTTTGTTCTTCACATAGTGTCCCGGATTCCATGTAGAGAGGAGCATTATAAATTAATTATATGATTACTGTGTTACTTCCATTATTTACTTTTTGTAGAATCCATCATATTAAGGTATATTGTTTTTGGTACTTAACTGCAAATGAGAATACAATTTGATCAGTTCTCAGGCATTGTATTTATAAGTCCTTTTTTTTCTTTTTTTTTTTTTTACTTTAGAGAATTAATCATACAAATTTTGTTTCTTAAAATGGGAAGTAGAATTGATGAGTTTTTCAGAATTCTTTGGACAGTAAAATTCTTTATGATCCAGGCTGCTTGGTGTTCCATTCACTAGGAATAATATTTGGAATCTATGTCTCTTCTAATAATCATATGTGAAAAATCCCTGTGATTATTTGTTTGGAACACTGAGAGTTTCAATGTACTAGAATCAGAGAACCCAGGATGCCAAACTTCCTCATCCTCTGAGGTGCTGCAGGGTTAGAGACATGGAATGGATCAAGAAGGCTTATAAAATACTGGTTCCACTGTAAAATACATTTATAAAAACAAATTACTGGGCTGGTGATGTGGCTCAAGTGGCCTGGCATGCATGTGGCCCAGGTTCGATGCTCAGCACCACATACAAACAAAGATGTTGTGTCCTCCGAAAACTAAAAAAAAAAAAAAAAAAAATTAAAAAATTCTCTCTTTCTCTTTCTCTCTCTCTCTCCCCCTCTCTCTTAAAATAAGATAAAATAAAATAAAATAAAATAAAATTTTAAAAAATTAAACCTCTTTCTCTAAAGTTCAGCCAGAATGTGATTTGATATCCAGAACTCGGGGAACAAAGAAGATGAGATTTCTAATATATCTGCTTAAAGCATCTTGTTTATAAATAAAAATAAATTCCAGTTTCCATTGCTAACTGATGACCACCTTATCACAAGCACACTTTGAACTTGTACACCTGCACATTCTCCTCTTCCTTCTCCTTTGTCTTTCTTCATTATTATTTTAATTATTGCTATTATTTGTGGGACATTATATTTTAACTGTATTCTATCAGTCCTTCTAGTTTGTTTAAGTTGATAAGGTGATCTTGATCATTCCAAATTTTCTAGAATAAGTTGTCTCATTTTCTATATTAGACTGTTAAACTGGGATCTAATACAACAATCATTTTTTAAAAAATCATTTCTTTTCTCTCAATGAGCCGAAGATAGAAATAATTATACTGTATCAGCAGTCTAAAATGTTGTTGAAGGATTATTTTGGTGATAGAAAAATAATAAACATGCATTCTGAGAAGGGAAGAAGAGGAAGAAAAAGCTGAGGTGTTGAAATTTGTCTCTCATGTGTGGTAATCATTCAATGTTCTTTGCATGAAGTCAGGAACACAGAGCTCAGCAAATACTTTAGATGGTCTTCAAATTGTCTCTTTGAAAGGGTACGTTCTATTCTCACTACTGTCACCCGTTTGAATGTTTTATGTACAAAATAACTTTGCACACAAAATTTGAAATCAAAATCATATAGTTTTATGAATTTTATTATAATTCAGGAAACTTTAAAGAATCACCAAATTCAAACTTTCAGAAGTTGAGTTCCCCCTAGTGGTAACTGAATGATCAAATGTCTACAATTTTTTACAGGACTGAAACAAGTTGATTCAACTCAACTTGAAAATCTCATCATTTTACACATTTTGAAACAAGTCTGTGAACTTGATGTAGCCTGCAAATATTACAAAACTGCATAGCACCAGAAAGATTTTTTTCAGATTTCCAGACTAAAACCTGTTAATAACAGTAAAATTATTTTGGTTTATTCCATATTAAGCTAATATTAATATTTCAACACCATAATTATAATCTATCTATACCTATATTGTTCAAACTAAAATTGCAGTAATATTTTAAGCCACATTAATAGCTTTTAAAAATAATGAATGGTATAATGTAAAAAGTAAAAATAATGTTAGTTTGAGAATTCTTTTTACCAAATATGAACACAAAAAGTTTGGTATCCTCAAGACTAGACAGCAAAATATAGCAATTTTGAACTTTTTTTTATTAAAGTATTTGTCTTCATTCTTTACTTTTTTCCCCAAACAGTAAAGCTCTATAGGTGACCTTTACTTTCAGACAGGCTAGGAAAGAAGGCAATTTGAGGACTGAATATTGATAAATTTTCTTACTGTCACAAATGATCTATATGTTTCATTACTTTACAAACTTAAATCCTCAGGCAAAGGGCTCTGGAAGAAAGCTTAAACTAACCCCATTTATTTGAAATAAACAGAAGTACCATGCATAAATAACTATGATACATTGGAAAAGAAACAAAAACAGGGTCCAATTAACCGTAAATTACAGTTATTGTATTTTGTCAAAGTTCTATTGAAGATAATTTTAGTTAAGTTTATAATGTGCAACTAAATTGTTTTGGAATTTGTTGGTATTTTTAACAGTAGAAATTAACAGTTCTACTCCTTTGGGCTGTTTTTACCAGTAAGTCTCTTTTCCTCTTTGTAACCATCACCTTGTTAAATAAGATTTAGTTTGCTTTTGATGTATTTATATAAATTATATTGATACAAATGTATGCCACATATGTAACTTCTAAAATATAGGAACTCAATGGTTTTAGAAAAAAATGACAAAATAAGAATTTTACTATGAAATGTTTTATACTTTTTTGTATTATTTAAAAAGTGGTCTTTAACTACACATGCTATATGAATTAATGATTCCACCTAAGGAAACCAAATTACAAAAGTTGGGAGATATGAGATGAGAATACTTGTAATTCTGATTTTGTCTTGCAAATTTAGTTTGTAAAACCATATTTTACACATCTGTAATTGTCTTACATCTACCAGAGTCTTCAGTAGAAAAAGAATATAAGTTTCACAGATAGAGATCAGATTAACACACTTGAGTTTAAAATTCCTAAAATTAATCACTGCCTCCCACTCCCCTTCTAAGAAACCTATAAGATTTAGTACAAATTATTCCTACTTGCCTTTTGTATAAATATAACAATATTTCTATTTTGTCTAATTTCCCTAACTCCATGTATGAACATACATATACTATGTTTATGTGTGTTCATACATGGAGTTAGGGAAATTACATATTCTATCAAAATATACCTATTCTCATAAATACTAAAATAGATTTGCTAGACATAAGTAAAACATATAATTACATATAAAATTTTAAAGTTCAATTCATGCACAGGTTTATGAGCTTAATCTCTTTGTTTTGTGCACTACTTTCCTTCTATTTCAATCTTTCCATGGATTTTGGGTGATAATATCAAATATTCTTTGTTTGAAATTTGTTTTTATTGTTCCCTTGCATTTTAATCAAATTTATTTAGGTAGACATTGAATTTTATCAGATAAAGTATTTTAATCCCATAAATAATATCCTATTTTCTTCTTTTTTATTTCTGATGAGAAACTTACCATTAACTGTTTGTGATGTTTTTATTACTTTTTGTTCTCTAAGATGTTACTTTTGTTTTGTTTTGGCATGGTTTTCAAAATAGGCTTAGATATGTATTTATTTTCTTTGTTGAGTCAAGTTTGCTATCATTCAACCTTATTAGCATGCATTACTATTATATCTTTGAATGTTTTACTTTTTCCCCCTATACTAAAAATTAAAAAAAAAAAATCTTTGTGACAGGTAGATTAATAATCAATATAATTCTTACTTTTCTGTGAGTCCTTATCATCACTTTATAATTTTGTAGGGTTCCCTATTAAAATGTGAAGTAAATTTATCTACATCTTGAACCCTATCTAGTATGGAGTTTCTTATTCTATGAAATATGATAGAAGTGACCAAAGTGACTTAGGCCTCAGAAGACCCTTGAGAATTTCCAGGATCTTTTCTTCTCTGCTTCTGGATTAATCTTCTTTCTCTCTCTCTGTCAATCTCACCTGTTTCCCACATGACAGGAAGCCTTTCATCCAACAAGGGTGTAGAACACTGAGCAGACGTGACTCTACCCAGTAAGGGCAGACCTACACCCACACATGCTGACCACAGACTGAGGTCATTTTAAATAAAATTATCCAGGTAGAGTAAATAGGATCTGCCAAGCAGGCAGTAGATAGAAGGCCTAAATACTTGTGTATTCTCTCTTTGAATATTTCTTCAATATTCTTCAATCTTCTTTACATATCTTCTCCCACCCCCTCTTATGGTCTATTCCATCATTAAACTCTCTCTCTTAATAGATGTTTCACATAACCCATGATTTTAGTTTATGATGCACTATGGGAACTGCTCTATCTATGTTCCTGATCATAAGTCCCCATGAATGGAACAAATAATATAATAAGAGACATGAGGCTTGCATCCTCTCTTTGTTCCCCACCTCAGAACATATATCCATAAGCCAAGAAGCATGCCCTAAACAGAAACAGATCTGCTAGTACCTTGACCTTGAATTTGCCAGCCTCCAGAACCCTAAGAACTAAATCTTGTATAAGTCACACATCTATGTTAATTGGCTATATCAACTTGATCTGACTAAGACAGTTCTTAAATGATAATAAGATTCTTAAAAAAATACATCTATATCACAATTTCAAATAATTATTATTGGTGTAATTAGAATCCTTCAAAGAATAGGAGAGGGAGCAGTGAAAATGATATTTGGATAAAAAGAAGGCAGAAATGTCCCAAAATAAATGAAAACGTTTCAACAAGCGATGAAGTGTTGTTTTTTATTTTTATTTTTTGTAAACATTTTTAGTTGTCAATGGACCTTTATTTATATATATGTGGTGCTGAGAATTGTACCCAGTGCCTCATACATGATAGGCAAGAGCTCTGCCCCTAAGCCACAACCCCAGCCCATGATGAAGGGTTTTAACACATCACAGGCACAAGGAACATGAACAAAATAATACTTGAGACACAGATTTCTGTTTGAGTGGCATCACAAGAGGCAAAATATAGGATGAGACTTCCAGACACATATGGTAACTTTGCAGAAAACAAAATATGGCAAAGATGACTTAAAAACAGCCAAGTGAGCCAGACATGATAGTTAAAGAGAAATGAAAGTAAGAATAACAATAACTTTATTCTCAGAAAAATTTCCAATTATAGAAAAAAAGGGCAATGTCTTTAAAATACCAAAGTTTAAAAGTCAGGTAAGAATTCTATACCCAAAATTATTGCTTTTTAAAAGCAAAATTAAGTTTTTATTCATACATCTAGTTATATTGATAAGCAGAAATACAACATTGAAAACATCTACTGTCTTTATTGAATAAATGACTTCACAGTGCACATTTACGTCAGATCACATTGACTTTTACACTTCATGTGTGTACTTTTTTATGTCAATTATACCTCAGTAGTGATAAAACAATATAGTTAAGTGAGCATATGAAGATACTTAATAATATTTCAACCTGTATCTTTATCTAACTCCTCATATCATTTTGTTTGTTCATTGTTTAATTGAAAGTTCTAAAGCTGAATCTTAAAATATTTATACATGTCTACACTAAATTAAACATGTTTCTGAGTAAAGGGTTGTTAAAGAAAAAAAATATTACAGAAAATCTAGACTTTCAAAAAATCAAATTTTAGAGTGTGAATTAAACAGGATTAAAGTGGGAAAATATGTAGTGAATGAGCAAATATTATTTTTGTATTTTAAATATGTACTTTAGGATCAAAAAAGATTGGCTTACTTCATTTAGCATAATATTCTCCCACTCGAACCATTTACCTACAAATGCCAGAATTTTATTTTCTTTTAATGCTGAGTAATATTCAATTGTGTATATATACTAGTTTCTTTATCCATTCATCTACTGATGGGCACCTAGGTTGGTTCCACAGTTTAGGTATTGTGAATTCAGCTACTATAAACATTGGTGTGGCTTATGTCACTATAGTGTGCTGGTTTTAAGTCCATTGGGTATAGACCAAGGGGTGGGAAAGCGGTGTCAAATGGTGATTCCATTTCAAATTTCTTTGGAATCACCACACAGGTTGCCAAACTGGCTGAACCAATTTGCAGTCCCACCAGCAATGTATGAGTGTACCTTTCTGCCCACATCCTCTCCAAAACTTATTATTGCTTGTATTCTTGATAACTGCTATTCTGACTGACGTGAGATGAAATCTTAGAGTAGTTTTAATTTGTATTTCTGTAATTACTAAAGATGTTGAACTCTTTTTCATATATTTGTTGATTGCTTGTATATTATGGCATTTGCAGACAAATGGATGGAGTTATACTAAGTGAAGTAAGCTAATCCCCAAAAAACTAAAGGCTGAATGTTTTCTCTGATTAGTGGATGTCGATCTACTATGGGGGTGGGGGGATGGAAAGAATGAAGGAACTTTGGATTGGGAAAAGGGGAAGGTGGGTAAAGGTCATGTGGGTAGAAAGGTGGTAGAATGATGTGGACTTCATTACCATAGGTACATGTATGATTGTACAAATAATGCGTCTCTCCACCATGTACAATGAGAGAATTGAAATATTGCGCTCCATTTTGTGTCATGTACAACTAAATAGAACAAATAGTGATAATAAAATGATAATAATAATAATAAAAATAATAGAGGTCAAGAATTACATAATTGTAAATACACAAGAAAATATAATGATAGTATGAATACAAGTGTGAATTTCATTTGTTTTTTTTTCAGAAAATAATTTAGGTTTTAATTTTATCATGAAAAATATTTCATTTCATTGCCTTACCATGATGTGTGTGTATGTGTGTACATTTGTGTATATGTGCATGCGTGTGTGTGTTATTCACTGTCTAAGGTTTAGAAATGAAATAACAAGTACTCCCAATTGCAAAAATGAGGTACTATCTCCACAAAAATAAGTGTCTCCATCTTCACAGAAACAAGTTTACATATTTAAAACACATAAATCCTATTTAGTTAGAAGCACTGTTACACTCTGAATATTTAACACATTTGTTAACTTTTTATGATTTCTGAAAACTGAAGCAGAAATAAGTTGTTACAATAAAACATGAAGTAGTCACATGCTCATAGGATAAGTGGAGACAGACCTGAAAGCCATAATTTTCTTCTGTGATGTTTTGGTTTGTCGAGGTTTAAATTGGGAAGGATTTAAAATGGGATTTTTAATATTAATGACGTTTATCTAGTTTGTGTAATATTTGAGAATTTTAAAGAGAATGAAGGGCTGGGGATGTGGGTCAAGCGGTAGCGCGCTCGTCTGGCATGCGTGCGGCCCGGGTTCGATCCTCAGCACCACATACCAACAAAGATGTTGTGTCCGCTGAGAACTAAAAAATAAATATTAAAAAAAATTCTCTCTCTCTTTAAAAAAAATAAAGAGAATGAAGTTATCTAAAAGTAGAATAGCTAAAAATAATTGCTAACCTGTTGTTTTTGCAATTAACATTATAAAATTGCCACTATAAGCTTAAACTTTGACTTTTAAAAATATTTTTCAGTTATAGATGGACACAATATCTTTATTTTGTTTATTTATTTTTATGTGGTGCTGAAGGCACTGGTACCCCCTGCTTCAAATGTGCCAGTCAAGTTCTCTGCCATTTAGCCTCAACCCCAGCCCCTTAAATTTTGGTTCTGAACCATTCTTAATAAGCTATTCCCACTGAACTTGAATAGATAACAAATCATAATGATCTCATCTAACTTTATTTTTTACCTTTTCCTCCTTCTTCAAACTTACACCATTCTACTCTGTCATTGTTAATGAATTCATGAAAATCAACAAATTATAAACAAAACAAAACAAAAATCCCTGTATTATTTACAATCAGTTTAGTTTTCTTTTTACTGTAATTCTAAGATTATAATGCTTCTAATTATTGCATTCATTTAGTGCTCTGTGGAAGTACTGGTCAAGGGACTAAGTCAGCACGGTAGTCCTTTTCTATGAAGTAATTCAAAGACCTGACCTGTCAGAAGCTTGTTTATATGGAATACATAAATTCCATGTAATTATGTGTCCCAATTCAATCCAGACAGCAAGACGACACAAACAGGAGGACAATCATAGGAAACGTCCCTCAGCTGGACAAGGTAGGAATTGTTTGATTTTCACTTACATTCCAAGACATTTTTTTACATAATAACACTTTATCATTCTTATAGCTATTAAAATCATTTATTCTTTGCTAGCTATTACACTGTTTAAAGACAGGAAACACCTGTCTCCAAATTATATTTTTGTTACAATCAGAATTATCGTCAAGTTCAAATTATTGTAATCTCTTCAATTTTTAAGAAAATCCAACTTAAGGTTTAAAATCATCTAAACGAATCAGAGCTTTAAAACTTCAATAAATGTATAATTACAATAAACCCCCAAATTATGTTTATTACTGTGACCTACACTAGTGAAGCATCATAATGGAAAGCTGTAAGTTCAAAGGATCAGCACTTCAAAATTTCAACTTCATTCCCACTACCAATTATCAAATAATGAGACTCAGGCTCAGAAAGGGTACACTAATCACTCAAGGTCACACAAAAAAGTAAGATTAAAAGAAAGTGTTTTCAGTGATGCTGAGACCTCTAAACTCTCAGTTTAAAATTTCCAACATTTTCAATTAAAATTTTCTAATCCCTTATTGAAATATTGAGCATTATAGATATTCAGATATTTTGTTCAGAAAAAATTCCAAATATTATAAGTTTAACATATAATAAATAAAAACAAATTAATATCACCTGCCAAAAATTATTTCCAACATACTATTTAATAACAATCTCTGCTAAGGTTAATTGAATCTTTTATTTGAAATAATATTTTGTGTAATCTAGCCTAATAAAAATAGAGGAGTTTTAAGAATCAGAGTGCCAAACAAAATAATGCTGCATGATCATAAACTGCAGTTATTTTTGTTATTAAAAAAAAATGTTTCCAACATGGTAATGCATTCTGCCGGAAGATAGTCAGACTTGTCTCTGTGTACCCAATTTCCCTGACCCCATATGTCCCCACTGGACTAGGCTTATCATTGTAGCAATGGAAAAGAAAAACCAAAAACATTTTATTTCCCTTTCCACAAGTACCAGAAAATTCCAATTCATGATATATTTAAGAAAACTTGAAGGAATACTTTAAGTAAATCACAAAATTTCATAATTTGGACTGAGTGGGAAAAAAAAGTAATAAGGCTCATTATAACAAATAAAATCAAGTATTACATAATATCTTGATAGTTTATGATTTTCAAAACTTCTCCACTGTTAAAATAGTTTATTTGACCTGTGCATGATTTTACATAGTGTATTATGAAATATGTGTTTTAATTTTATGTCCTTTTCTCTGCTTATAACTTTTTAGAATCATATAAGTAGAACAATGAAACTAGAAAAACAATCTTCTAAATCAACACTAAAGTATTTCCTAAATTTTTTATTTAATCTAATTTGTTCTTTAAAAAATAGATTTTTTTCTGTGTCTATATAAAGTAACAATTGACAAGAGAATTGAAAGCCTAAACATTTTATGGTTTGACTCAGGATCTCTCCTCCTGTGATTTACTGGCGCCCAAGGGTTGCATTAAATCAGAACTAAATGGCAGTTTGTTAGTGGATATGTCTTCAGTTCTATAAAATGGCTTTTCTTGTCCTTGCAGAGTAGACTTCATAAATAAAATCCACCTTCATGTTAGAACTAGTCACAAACTCTATTTTACCTACAAACAGAAAAGTCTGGATACATGATTTTTGCAGTCATGTTGAACCAGATGGCATTATGTTGCAGTATATTCTAGTTTGAAACAAGTGAAGTTATATCAAAAGAGGTTCTAAAACATTTTTATATGCTCATAAACATGTTGGATTTGAATCCAAGAACAAAGGTTACCCCAAATGACTTATTCTTCTGAGATAGAAATCACAGCAACAGAGAAGATAAAAAGAACAGGTGTCAAACAGACCAGTTGGGATACAAGATAAAGCTCTGAAATTATAGGCAGAAAACCTAAGTATGAATACTCATTTGACCTAGATTGTGTTGTTCAGTAAATTATCTGAAGCAATTACAATAACCAGTCAGAGACACATCTAACATATGTCACATGCCCAGCCCAAGGTATGATGTTACAGTTACTCAGAAAGTTTCATAGGATTGAATAAATGATATGAGATAGGTCAGAGTGCCCTATATAAGCACCCAACACCACATATTAAGAAAATATGCAGGGCTGGGGATATAGCTCGGTTGCTATAGTGCTTGCCTACCATGCACAAGGCCTAGGTTTAATCCCTAGGACTGCATATATATATATATATATATATATATATATATATATATATATATATATATATATATTCATGTTTTCAATATGAGGTGTCCCCCCAAAAAACTCATGAACAAGACAATACAAGAATGCTTAGAGTTGAAATGATTGGGTTATGAGACCTGACCTAATCAGTGCATCAATTCCCAGAAAAGAGATTAACTGTAGGCAGGCAGGGTGAGGCTAGAGGAGGTGAATCATTAGGGGTAAGCCTTTGGGGTTTTTATTTTATCCACTGTGAGAAGAACTCCTCACCCCACCCCTCTTCTCACCATGTTCCCAGCTGATATCCTCCACCATACCCTTCTTCCATGATGTTCTGCTTTTCTAATTAAGCCCCAAGGAATGGAGTAGTCTCTCTATAGACTAATACTTCTGAAACCAAAAACAAAATTTTCCTCCTCTAAAATTGTTCTTGCCATGACTTTTGGTCATAGCAGAAAAAAAAAAAAAAAAACAACTGACTAAAACATATGTTAAATCAGAATAAAAATCTTCACAAGTGTGTGGGTCTTTGACAGTTACTTTCTAAGTACACTTAAATTTTCACTGCAATATGGCACATATTTTCACAAAGCACTAATACAGTAATGCTAATACTGTCACTATTTTTAACATACAAGACCTTAAGAAAAAAAAATAAAAGAAAAAAAAATGGAAACTGTTTTGAGATGTTTTGATGTTGTTCTTGTTTTAATAAGGGGTTGTGATTTTTGGTACTGAGTTAAAGAATAATTCTCAAAATTTGAGAAAGGTGGAGAAACAATAAATAGAAACAGAGTGAAGAGCATCCATAGATTTGTAATTGGTAATTGCTTCAAACAAGTGCTTATCACATAATTTGGCCTTCAGTTAAATTCTACAGCCTATCAAACATACACCACAGTTAACTCAAAAAATTTTCATTTGGAACATATTTTATGAAGCTGACTTATGAAAATTCCTTTTATTGATGAAAGTATAGTTCAGTGGTAGAGCACTTGCTTAGCATGTACAGGGCACTAGGTTTGATCCCCAGCACAGAAAAGTGAAAATGAAAAAAAAAATCTCATCTGAGTTTGCACAAGTTTTTTTTTTCCAGATGCTCTTTTTATTTGCATTTATGAATTGTTAAACACTGCATTGAGGAAATCACTTACAAACGTGGCTGTGTTTTCCAAATAATCCATATGTCATCGCAATTTTTTAAAAATTTTCATCTATCCCTTTTTGTTGCTATTTACTTAAAATCCTTTTTATTCACAGATTCATTAGGAGTTTGGTGTAAGTTATTAAAAGCTCTAGGCAGAGAAAATGCTAAACAAAATTATGTAAAGCTTAAAGGAATTTGAAACATGAGTCTAGTATTGTATATAAAGAAATACAGGAAACAAATATGCAAAGGAGATAATCATCAATATCTATTTAGAAAGAAGCCAATAGCTCTGATTACCAGCCTCCCTGAACCAATGTGCATATTTGGATAAATCAAACTGCCTGTATCACCACATTTATGGTTGTCTTAGAGCAAAAGACTGGCTTCAGAAGGAGCTCCAACCAAATAGCATTTAGTGTCCTCATCAATAAAAAGGAGAACTAAACCTGTTTAATTAAATTGTTCTAAATATTAAATGAAATTGTGTATTCCTATTACATGGCAAGTGGTTTAGAGTGGGCATCCAATAATTTATATTAAAAAATATAAAACTTGACATTTGGGAAATTTTCCTGTAATCAAGGAAACATCAGATAGTTGGTTAGTCAGCTACTCCAACACCTGACAGCCCAGCTCCTGTTCTGAGCTCAGCTCACTCAGCCCCTACTGTCACTTCCTTCTGGTTTTCAGTTGTCCCTCACTGGAGACATATAACTGTAATTCATTCCTTCACAAACAATGAATCCTAATTATGTGTTAATCAAATAAGCTAGTTTATGTTAATGGGTCAAGAAGCAAGATGCCATTGTTTCCATATCGCCCTTCAAATATCTGCTTCTGATACCACTATTTGTGTAGGTATATTCTATTCAATTGAACCTTCAATATTTGTCCCTCTTATTTCAATTCAACTAATATTTACTAATTCTATTTTATGAAAAGTATTGACAATTAACCCTGGGAACTAGAGAGCACCTCTCTAGAGGAAACATAAAAATAGAATGTATATTCAAATATGGAAAGGATGCTTCCCTCACAATGATGTTTTCTAAAGTTGTGAAGGTTGAGACTAGGGTAAGAAGGAATTGGCACTCTGTATAGGTGAAAGATATGCAGGGGTTTTTTTTTACTAGTAAGGACAGTTTTAATAGTTTCAGAAAAAGCATATAAGCACTTTTATTTTTCAATAATAAATATGTTTTATAAAGTAGTAATAGGAAGGAGAATGAAGAATATTAATTAAAATGGATGTGGTAGAATGTTTTGAAATAGAGAAATGTATGAGAAAAAGTACAATTAGATCAAAGATGACATTGCACTTGTGAGCATTCATGGAATAAATAAATGATTTTTTTTACTTCACAATCATCACAAAAATATAGTTTGTTAAAAATACTGAGTAGTTTATATCAATTTATGTGAAATAAACTTGTGAACAATAGTGGAACATAAAAAATATTAGCATGAGGTTATTTTTGTGAGAAATTAAAGATACCTCTTATCTGAGGTACTGCAGTGATTGATTTACTTCCAACTAGATCTGGGTTATTTTTTTCAATGAGACGTGTTTCAAACAGCTGACACAGTTGAGTAAGTGAAACGGTAAATGCTTGACATTAAACTACATGAATAATGCTGTTCGTCAACAAATGTGCAAGAAACTTGAAAGTACATAATCATATTCCTTCTCATCAACTGTCAACGTGATTGTATCCCCAGAGGATGAGACAGACTTATAAACCCAGCCCATTTACACAACAAGTGGATTTCTCTTTGCATTTTTCTTTGCTTCACACTGGCAGCAGCCTGCTCAATGGAAAATCAGTAGCACAAGCACTCTCTCTCACTCTCTCTCTTTTTTAAATTTTTTTTATTGTTGTTGTAGATGAACACAATAACTTTATTTATTTATTTTATGTGGTGCTGAGGATTGAACTCAGTGCCTCATACATTCCAGGTAAGCACTCTACCACTGAGCCACAACCTCAGCACATGCTCTCCGAGGGAAAGGTCCCTTCTGTCTCTCTCTAGAATACAGAGCTTCTCCATGACACAGAACAGAAACATCTCAACACTCATAAATAGAAACCAGAGTTTTTCCCTTTCCAAAGAAATCAGAGCAAAAAGTCAATCTCTTCTTCAAGTCCATATCCCATGTTTATTGTTTGGCAAACTTTGACAGGATTTATTCCTCTGTACTTAAGAATACAAGTGTGAGCAAGATCTAGAGAAAGAAGGAATTGAATTGTTAATTTATTCAGAAACCTTCCTCCACCCTTATCAAGAGAGCCTATCCCTGCTTCAACCTGTTGATTAAGGTAACCTGTCCCTCCCTACAGGGAGTTGTTAATCATGCCCCCTTCATGCCCAGATCACTCTTCCTTGGCCCTTCCAGCCTACCTGTTTCCCACCTTTTAACCTATCCATCCACCATTTCTGGGGTCTAGTCACTTACCAGGAAGGAGAGAGATAGGGAAGGAAGCAGGAGAACAAAGGAAGCCAAGGACATATAAAAAGGCATAATGCCCTCACTTCTGGGAATAATGAAATACCAGCTATTGCCCCCTTCTCTTTCCTGGGAGAAGTCTAGGTTGCCCTTATTAAAAAATAAACCCTTCTTTATATGCTTGCCTCAGCATGCCTCTCTAACGTCATGCTTCAACATGTGAGGAAGCAGAACTTGTCACCGCTTACTGTGGGTATCAAAGTGACATATATGAAGTTCTTGGCTTACTTGGTTAAAGGTACTTAGTTAATGAATTTACTTGGATTACTTATGAAATAAAGGGAATATTTAATTATTGGGTGAACAAAGCATGTAAAAATATATAAATAACCAAAGCACTATTAAGTTCAGTAGATTAGTTATGTTTTTTCCTAATATTGATTATATGAAATATATATATTAGTACTTGTTTCAGGAAGAAAATGAGGAAGAGTAAGTATTAAATAATGTAATTGACTAAATGGACATTTTGTGATATTCCAAAGGGTATTTTAAAAACACCAAAAATTATCCCAAGTAAATTTCCAGTGTATATCTGTATAAATTATGTATTGACATTCATTTTATAAATGCTTTTGCAACTTACATAGTTTACTTCTCATAACAATTAATTGAACACTTTAATACAAATGAGCACGACTTTACTTATCATCCTGACTATGCCTAATTATTTAAAAATATACATAGTTTTGAGCATGTCTGTAAAAAAAAAAGTCCATCAACTTTTAATACAAATTTAAAATGTAAGACATTAATTTATAAAATATAATTAAAATATTTGAATGGATATTGAAATTTCAATGATTAATTTTGTCTACTTTCTACTTACTTATATAAGTAACTAAGTAAACAATATTGTATTCTTTAACTTTGTATTGCATAGAACTTTGTATAAATTTGGCTTAGTCCATCCAAGGTCAGGCCAACATTAAAAGTGTGTAAGCTTGCTCTTATACAAAACAATAAATCATGATGTTCTATAAGCTCTATTATAATTCTTTCTGGGGTTGTGCTATCAAACTTAGTTCCAACATGAAGAACAAATGATTCAGTGTAAACATAATTTTTTTTTACAATTAACTAGAGCCTTATGGACAGGACTATGATTTTTTTTTAACATGAATTTGACACAAACAAGTGAGGATTAATGAGAAAAATTGTTAAGTCTTCATTGATGGGCTCTCCAGGAAATTTAGAATTTCCTATAGAAGTCAGCTAATGAAAATTCACCTTTGCTGGTTCTATGATAATTGAAAAAGTACATCTATTTGATAAAATTCAAGAAGTTATTAGAGGAAATACTGCATTGAATGATTTTTTAAAAGAGTAATTTTAAAACACAAAAGGAAATTCACATGGTCAAATATTTATATAACTCAGAATAGATATACAATATTTTTAAAGAGAAGTACATGACAACAATTTTGATATTTTATATCATTTATAATATAACAAATGTTACAAATTTTACCTTACAATTCCCTCTATGTATATTTGATGTCATGTATTCTTATATGTTGATGTACTTGAGTCCTGCAGAGGAGACAAAAAAGAAAAAAATATGAAAACATGCACATATATGTGTGTGTCACTACAAGTAAAACATTATTGCCAGGCCTGGTGGTGCACACCTGCAATCCTAGTGACTCAAAAGGATGAGGCAGAAGGATTTCAAGTTCAGAGCCAGCCTCAACAACTTAGAGAGGCCTTAAGCAATGTAGCAAGACCAAGTCTTATAGTAAAAAACAAACAAACAAAAAGGGCTGCTGGGCATGTGGCTTAGTTGTTAAGCACCCCCTTCCCAGGTTCAATCCCTGATACCAAATATATATTATATTATATATTATGAATAACTGGGGTGAGATGGTAAATATACTTTGTAAAAGTTTGAAAGGTTTTAAAATCTAGATTTATTTTTTAAGGGAATGGACTTTAAAATTTTTTTATTTATTTTTATTGTTTCATGGCACAGACTTTTGAGACAGAAACCACAGAATTTCAGCTGAGTTGGTACTTGTTCAGATTTGAGTAGTCCAGTTTTGTTCTCTGAATCTTTGTTCTTTTAACTGATTAGCATGAAAAGTGCCCCTTGTACAGCCTGAGTACTAACTTTAGTGTTCCATACTTTGCAAAACCTAGCCAGGCCCCAACAAAGCTCAATATCATAATATAAATTATCTTTAGTAATTTCAAATAACATAGTAATGATCTTAAATCCATTTTTAAGATCATTACTATTAATAAATTTAGAGTGATTCTGATGTCAATAAACCACACATTTTGAAATGAATGGGATATTGAAGATCACTGTAGAAATCAATTAAATTTTAAATTGTAGAATAAAATGTTGTATGTATAACAGATACTATAAATCAGTAAGTACATTATTCTAGAGTTGAGACAATCAGACATTTGACAAATTAAAAAAACTGTCTTCAATATTTTATAATATATGAAACACAATTTCAGCTGGATTGAAGTGTTAACATTGAAAAGCCATGAAACTAAGAGGTATGATCTCGGGGCTAATGAAGACCTTTCAAAACTAAAAGCCAAAGACATGAGAATTTTTTTCGCCTTGATCTTCTTAGCAAAAATCAGCATAACATGTTCTCAGTTTAAAAGGTATTTTGACTTATGATGGCCATTTCCTAAAATGTGAAAAAGAACATTATAATGGTCAAACAGATCCCTAAAGCACATTGGGAATAAATCAACAGGACAGATTATCATCCAACCATGATTGGAGTATCTACAATATGCCAAACATAAGGGCTGGGGATGTGGCTCAAGCGGTATCGCGCTCGCCTGGCATGTGTGCAGCCAGGGTTCGGTCCTCAGCACCACATACAAACAAAGATATTGTGTCTGCCGATAACTAAAAAATAAATATTAACATTCTCTCTCACTCTCTCTTTAAAAAAAAATGCCAAACATAATTTTTACTGGGGATACAACAGTGGAACAAAGAGATAACAGCATCTACCTGAAGATAAAAAGTTTGGGGAGGTGAAAAGAGGAGAGGAGACCCAAGTATACATACAAACGGCAAATATCCATTTTATGTAGCATCATCTTAAATGATATAAAGAAATTTAAAATAGATGGGATTAAGGAATATGATTGTTCAAACAATTAGAAATGTCAACATAGGTGATTTTGTCATCAAGGTGGAACAAGGGAGCTGAAAAAACATTTGGTAAAGTACTGAGTTGGGAAGCGTCAACCTAAGAATCTGAAACTTAAGAACCCAGGAAGGTCCAGGGAAAGAGAAATGATAATCATTGTGACAGGAAAACTAGAGACAGTGTGTGATGTTCTGTAAGTGCTGTGAAGAGGAATAAATCTGTCGCAGCTTGGTGTTTTCTATATCTGTCTATTGCAAGTTTAATTTCAGGAACTCCTGATAGAAAGGGTTTGGATGCTCTTTCATCATGAACTAGCATCAATCATTACTGATATGACATACTCTGTCACTCATGTAGAAACAAGATTGTTGGTGAGCAGCAATAGTTTCCAAGAAGTAATGTTACAGATTGAGATATTTGACTATTCTACTAAGCGGAAACCCACATGTAAGAATGGAGGAACAATTTGTATGTAGCATCTATTTCCTGCTAGTGTAAATTTAGGTCCACACTAAATGAGGTTAATAGCATATGACTTATCTATCTCTGCTCCATTGCTGGAACAGAATAAGCTGCTCCCTAACAGAAGCTCACACTAATGCACAGCTCTGATTGTAACACAGGCTGCCAATTTAACTATTTAAAATACAGAAAGAGAAAATTAATTTGATAATTGTTTTGAAGTAGTGGAAACAATTCTGTTCATCAGAAACTGTCCTCAGTGAACAAACAGCCCCATTTCCTGTGTTATATACCTTTATTCAAAAACAATGGAACAACTCAGTCAAATACTTCCTGGAGAGGATTTGTAGTTTATTCTTATTGAGAAACATATTTCACTTTCACTTTAAATCACACTCTTTTGTCACTACTTCAGCAATTTCTGGGTACTTAATGTTTTAAAATGCAGCAATTATTTTAGAGAATATTTTCACAGTATTCATTTGCACTTCTGAGTTCCTGGAAGAATAAAATGTACATTCATAACTAGAGAAGAAAGAAGGAATACGTTGGAAAATATATATGTAGTTGCTTAAATGTATTCTCAGTTATTATATAGGTCACTGTTTCAAAGCTATTCATGCTACAGTGAATTCCACTTCATTTCAGTTCATTCTCCAATTTAGTCTTATTACACATTCACAGTAACTAATGTTTTTGCAAATTGTCCAGAAAGAAGAAAAACAACAACAAAAATATGTGCAGCATAATAAACTATCTTAGGATTCTTTGCTACAATTTGTAGTTGTGGTTTTAATATCAGGTCAATTCAATGTAAGAGTTCATAACTGTATTTTAATCCTTTTGAATTTCTCAGTCATAGAACCAGTCAATAAGGGGGATCAACTATACATATGTACATGTGTGTGTGTGTGTATATATATATATATATATATATATATATGTATATATACTTATATATGAGCACACACAGAGATTTCAGTTAATGTAAGCTCTTCTTCCGAAGTGAAGTCCCCTTCTCAGGAAAACTCAATTTCAAAAATCATTTTCTCATCAGTAATTTATTTAATACATGAACCATCTTTACTAAGCCATTGGTTTTAGTCAGCATCCAATAATTTAAATGGAAGGACAAATCCACCATGTGAAATATTAGAATAATATATAATGTTAAAATTGCACATAGACTTAGATATTTTAATTTGAATACTTCATTTAGCTTCTGAATTAAAACTTATAACATTATATTGGGTCAGCAGAAATCTCCTAAGTAATTCATGAACAAATTAACTAGGGCATTCATTAGTATAATTGCTTTTAGCTCTTTTCAAATACAATTCCCAAACTCTATGATATGAATATTTGAGACTATTATTATTGCCATAATATATGCCCAATATCATATTTATTTGGCAGAAAAAAAATATCAAGTCTACTATACTATGAAATGTATAGCCAATAGGTTAATATTGGCTTATTTGTGTCCAGAGCACTAGTGTAAGCAAGTCTTAGTGATGAAGCAAAACACTGGGTATTTTGTCCTTGAGGTTGCCATAAGGTCAGTCCTAGATGAAATGTTGATTTTAGATGATAAAATTCTGAGCCGATAGCATAGGTAAACCTTACCTAAACTCCTGATCCATGGAAACTTTGGGATGACTTGTTACCAACAGACAAAATAAATACACATTATGATATTTGAAAATAGAGTACTGTTGCATAAAAACACCTTGGGTTGGGTAAGGAGGGACATGAGTGACTTTGGAATCAGAAAGTTGGTAAAGCCTGGAAAGATTTTAAGGCACTTGCAAAAAACCTTAAATACCCTAGGGCAGACTGTTTAAAAACTATTTAGAATATATTGACAGTGAAGAATCTGAAGGAAGTAAGGAATGTTACTAAGAACTAGAAGAAGGGATATAAACTCATGAGAAACCTAAGCAAAACATTGACATAAGATTGATGGGAATATACAGTTGTATGCCAAACATATAAAAAGGTTGCCTGCTTTCTTCACCAGTTTATGCTAAAATGTGAGATGAGAGATAAATTGAAGAGATAATGATAAAACCTTAAACTGAATGATTTGAAAAATAATCGGCCTCACTAAGTAGTCCAAGATACCCTTCAAATATGGCAGCTGAAATTACATCAGAGGGGAGAAAGGATGATGCAATTGTATAACTTTTAGCCAAAAACTTAGAAAAATCCAGAAATTGTGACTTAATCACAGTATTTCCCTTTTAGGAGATTAAAGGTATGCTTTACAGATTTTCTTAACCAATAGCCATGAGGAAAATTCTAGAACTTGAAAGGCAATGAAAAAAAAATCCAACATTTCAGAACTGTTATGGACCAGTTACTCTTTTTTGTTTCCCATCTTTCCAGTTTTTGTACCAGAAACTTTGTAACTATCGTCCTACAGCTATCCCATCATTGTCAATTGGAAGGGTTGGAAGCTAGACGTTTGCTTCTTCTAGTTCATCCTTTGGATGAACACTTGTGTCTCATGAGCTCTACTTACTGGATTATATCCAGGCTTTTCATTATGTGTGGATTTGACTTAGATTTTAGACATCAAGTTGATGAGATTTTGAGGAACTTCTGAACTTTGATTTGAAATTCTAATGAGAGGAGACTCTAGAAGGAGTCTTTCTTCTGAATGACTTAAATAGTTCTGAATCAGAGGGTGGCAGATTCCCACATCTGTGATATAGAACCTATGTAATCATCTTCCCTTGAGTGTGTTCAAAAATCTAAGTATATGATGGGATACTGTCTGTGATGATGCTATATAAGTGTGATGTTATGTAAGATGTCATCATGGTAGATTGATTCCTAAGGCTTTACAGAACTAAGATGGTATAGTCATGCATGACTCAATCACTAGGATGCATTCCGAGAAATGCATTCTTGGGTAGTTTTGTCATAGAAACATAATAGAATATACTTACACATACCCAGATGGTACAGTTTACAACAAACCTAGACCACATGGTGTGAAATCATAGATTGTACACATATATGGTATATATGCATGTATGTAAACACAAGATTAAATCAAAGACAAAGGGAAATTCTGTTTTTAGAAGATGCATTAACCAAAAGATGAATAAGACTAACACCAGTGTTACATGAGGACTTTTGATTATAGTAACCTTGTTTTTTCTAAGTAGAAGGATATTCTTAATGGAAAAAAAAAATCATAGTTATATTAAATATCTAAATGAATTACATAATCATTCATTATCAAGTATTGTGTTGTATACATAATTGTATGTGCTAGAGTTTATGTGACTAACAGTGCAATAGGTTTGTTCACTCCAGCATCATCAAAAATGTTTGAGCAGTGCATTGTGCTATGATGTCATGATGGGTTACAAATGACCATAATTCCATAATGTATGCATTTTTCCTGACAAAAACATTGTTATCTTTCATGACTATATTGGTCAAGACCTGAGGATACTTCTACAGGGTGGAAGAGACCACTGGATAATGCCAGCAAGGTGAGGAACGAAGTTTCACAACTGCAAAAAACTAAGTCATTTTCAAAAATTTTTTGAATTGTAGAAAACCTTGATCCTATAAAATACAAGATAACAAATGGATGCTGTTATAATACTGTAAGTATGTGATAATTTTTACATAGAAATTAATAATTTGGATATCAACTTCAAAATGATATTAGGAAGAAATAAATTCCTAGTTTAACTAGTTGGCATAGAAAGATATAAATGCATTTTAATGTTATTCTCAATTTTTTAATATTTCATTTTAAGGAAGGTAATAATTATCAGTAGAAAATTTTTAATCATTTTATATATTCTCAAATGTGTATTTCACATTAAAAAAGTGGAAAATAAAAATTTAGAAGGACAACACAAAGGTTTTGAAACACACAGAGCAACTTCAAGTTACAAATAAGACCATGTTTCTTAAGAAATACTTTCATGGTCTATTTGCATTGACTACAAATGTATGATCATTGCTCATCCATTTCTTTAGCTCTTCGAATAAAAAATGGATTCTAAGTATTCTATAAATAAGGACTGCTGAAGTAAAATTGTCATACTCTGTGTTAATTTGGTTTTGTACTTCCAACATAAAAGTGATAAAACAGCCCCTTTTGACTGACTGACATTGGAAGTCATGAGCAATACAAGTCCACTACATAATATAATTAGGAATGCAATGAATAAATAATCCTCTGCTCCTTGAAACAAGGTGCTGTTCGTTCATTAGTGGGAGGGTCATTTGTAAGCCAGTTTTGTTATTACCATGAAATGACATTGTTGTTAAATTGTGATAAAGGGGAAATGATAAATTGGGTAAGAATTTTAATGGTCGTTATCTTCATTAGTTAATGAGATGTGCTAATTATATTCTTAAATGACAGTGATTTAGTGTCCCTGGCATAAAGGGCCACAGAGCAATAACTAGGCCAATCCCTTTCAGTTTGTCTTTACAGTGTAGGAAGAGATATAATAACTGAGAGTCCAAATATGGTAATTACGTTATATAAAAAATTCATTAAAGTGCATCCCTAAATTATGCAGTTATGCCAGGTTTTGTGTTGTTTATCCATACAATATATTTGCATAAAATTTACAATACTTAGAATGTGACACAGAAAATTTCAGTAAGGCAATGTGGTCCCTAGATCCCTGGTGATCCCTAAGATACTATCAGTAAAAATGTGATGTCAAAATAATTTTTGTAAAAATTAAAAGATGCATTTTCTACTTTCACTAGTTGACAATGATATTGGAAAAAACAATGGTGTGTAAAAAATAATTGTGCTTTTCTTTCATCTATCTGGCAACGTAGACATATATAAAAATATCACTTGTGCCCTTAAAATATATACAATGAGTCTTAGTACAACTTATAGAGGAATAAAATTATGTCATGTCCTGTTCAATGAATGGAACTAGAGATCATCATGCTGAGTGAAATAAGCCAGACTCAGAAAGTCAAGGTCAAATGTTTTCTCTTATATACAGAAGCTAGAAATAAATAAGAAGTCTAAAAAGTTGGGCAATCTCATGAAAATTGAAGGGGAAATAGGGCACTAGATAAAGGGGAAGAAGAGGGAGGAGGGAAAGAAGGATAGGAACACTACAACAAAATTCACCAAAATATTTCATGTGCATGAATTACATATCACAATGAATTTTACTTTTTTGTATAGCTATCATACACCCATTCAAAAATAAATCAATATAAAACATTAGCTTGCTGAATAAAGAAACACAATTATTATTTTTCAATTAAAACAAATAATGTATTAAAAATACTGGCACCTAAGTGTATAAGTCAAGGAAATGGCTCTAAACCACAGAAAAGAATGGAGAAGAAAATAAGTTAGTTTGTTCTTGATAAATAACAAATTATATATAATAGAGAAAATATACATGAGACATGCTATGAAATGACATGATCATCTTCAGGAAAGATGTGTAGCTGACATGATGTGATGACATGTGTACTAATCTAACTCTTTTATCATGAAATATAATTTCACTTGTCACAAAGTCAAAAAAGAAAAACTGTGGTTATAGTGTTGTAGAAAGCAAACCTAAATATAGAAACAGATTCAAAAACTCACATCCATTAAGCTACAAGCCAGACTTTAAAAAGATTTCCAAAACAAAACCAAAGCCTGTTTTTAATCGTGTTTTTCTTTTTTTTTTTTCATTTCTTCCTTTTTAATTTTTCAGTAGATATTTTTTGAATGTGAAACAAAGGGAACTTGCCATTTCAAGGAATACCACTGATCACATTTCTGTGAATTGTGATAATCAATATTTTTAACAAATCTAAAAATTATGGAAAATTTGTATCTTTCCCTTAAGTTTGCTAGGTTTCCAATATTTTGATATATTAATGATAAAACATTTGATGATGTCAACAATTGGAATTATTTATAATGAAATATGTCAATATTTGAAAGATATGTGAATCTCAGTGACTAAATACTTTCAAGAGATCAATGAATGATTTTCAAAAGCATGGACAGATAAAACATTTAGTCAAAGCATAAGGATGAACAATGGATTTCAATGAGCAGAATATGAAGAATTCAGTAATGTTGTTTCAGATCATGTTAGGCAAACTTCCTTAACAAAAATGGCCAAAAATGTTGAATTTGGGTATAGAACCAAAAAGGAAAAAAAAAGTTCAATTATCTGAAAAAGAATTTAAAATACCTCACTTTTTACTCTGAGTTACACATTTTCTTATACTTAATTAAGCAATATATCACAATTTTTGAAATATGGAATTGATATGAATATTCATATCTATTAATCCAGAAGACAGACATTAGAAAGATTTGCAAATGTAGGAAAAAAAATACATAGTTTTGATTTTTGGTCCCATAAAATGTTTGAGAAAATACTTATGTCAATATATTATGCTTATTATTTTTAAAGCTAATATACATTAAAATCATAGTTATTATTTATAATATAGACAATTTTAAGATACACAAATCGTGTGTGTTAAAGATCTTTGATCCTTGAAACATTTTAGGATTCTAAATTTGCCCCAAGAAGAAAATTGTAAGAAAACCACTGCTCATGGTAAAGTAATGTCATGAATCATCACAATTCATGATCATGGACAAATTGATGCAAAAAGTGTAATAGGTCAAAGAACATAATTATGAATGTGCTGTTAATCTACATGAGCACTAACTTGAGTTCAACTCTGAAAGCTACAAATTATCAGAAATACAATAAGATTTATTTTATTTTTTGATTCACTAATATCTCTACCATATTGGAAAAGGATGTTTGCTATGCATCAGTGTGTGGAGGACAATGATATATGAATGGTGTTTTGCATTTTTGTTGTATTCTTATGTCTTTAATTTTTTCTCTTCATATTCTTCCTCTCTCTTGTCTATTTTCTTTATGTTTTCCAACCAATAGCCAATCTCTGTCAGCTCCTCTACCACTCTTCTGTGAATTTTTACTTATAACTTCTCTCTTCCTCCCATGAAAATATTGCATACTACCCTACCTCTGTTCTGCCATCCACCATTTGAAACTGTAAACCGTTTTAACAAATTTTCTATTTGTATTATACATAGTTATTGAGCTCATCATTTCGGTTTAATGTGAGAAAGCAGTACACACCATAGTAGGAGTTATTAGGTTTGAGGCTATGTATTGTCTGCAAGAGTGCTGTTGATATTGGTCAGACAATTAAAGGAGAGGAGCTGAAAACCTCTATGGACACTATAGGTCTACAGGGTAGAATTTATGCTGCCTTAAATTCATACTTCTAGTTGGGAAAACACACTAACCATATGAAAAAAAACAAGAGAATATAGAGCCCCAAAACAAATAAAGATGCTTCAACAACAGAAGTCACTGATTACACAGTAGAAGAAATGTCCAAGAAGGAGTTAAGATTATACATAGTTAAATTGATATGTGAACTAAAGGATAGTTATAAAGAGTAAATCAAAGGAAAAATACAGGAAGTGAATGATCAATTTAATAAATAGAGATTGATAAAAAAACAGAGATACTTGAAATGAATAAAACAGTAAACCAGATTATAAATTCAGTAGAAAGCATCACCAGCAGACTAGACCACTTGGAAGACAGAACCTCACACAATGAAGACAAAATAAATAATCTTGAAAGTAGAGTTGACCATGCAGTGAAGATGATAAGAATCCATGAAGAGAACATCCCAAAATGATGGGATAATATGAAAAAAACAAATGTAAGAGTTATTGGAATAAATGAAGGAGCAAAGATACAAACCAAAGGAATATTCAATTATATAATAGCAGAAAAATTCCCAAACCTAAAGAAAGGAATGGAAAATCAAATACAAGATGCTTACAGGACCCCAAATATACAAAATTACAGCAGACCCACACCAAGACACATTATAATGAGAGTGACCAACACAGAAAATAAAGATAAAATCTTAAAGACTGTGAGAGAAAAAAATCAAATTATGTATAGGGGAAACCAATTCGGATCTCAACTGATTTCTCAGCCCAGACTCTCAAAACTAGGACATTCTGGAATGATACATTTTAAGCTCTGAAAGAAAATGGATGGCAACCAAGAATTTGATATCCAGCAAAATTAAGTTTCAGATTTGAAGATGAAACTAAATCCTTCCATGATAAACAAAAATTAAAAGAATTCACAACTAAAAAGCCTACACTACAGAAAATTCTTAACAAAATATTCTACGAGGATGAAGTGAAAAAAAGAAAGTGAAAACCAGCAAAGGGAGGATTTACACTAAAGTGACATTCAACCAAATGAGAAACTAAGACAAATCAAAAACCAGAAATAAATCAAAATGACAGGGAATACAAATCATATCTCAATAATAACCTTGAATGATAACAGAATAAACTTATCAATCAAAAGGCATAGATTGGCAGATCAAATTAAAAATCAAGACCCAAGAGTTTTCAAGAGACTCACCTCATGGGCAAAGACCTCCACAGGCTACAGGTGAAAAGATGGAAAAAACTTATCACCCATATGGATTGCATAAACAAGCAGGGGTTTCCATTCTCATCTCAGATAAAGTAGACTTCAAACCAAAGTTAATCAGAAGAGACAAAGAAGGACATTTCATACTTCTTAAGGGAAGTATATATAAGCAGAGCATAGCAATTATAAATATTTATGACCCAAACAATGGATCATCTATGTACATCAAACAATCCTTTCTCTATTTCATGAGTCAAATATACCACAACACAATAATAATGGGTGACTTTAACACACCTATTTCACTACTGAACAGATATTCCAAAGAAAAGACAAATAAGAAAACTATAGAACTAAATAAATACAATCAATAATTTAGACTGAAGAAAAAATATAGAATATTTCATCCATCAACAAGCAAATATACTTTCATCTCAGCAGCACATGACTCCTTCTCTAAAATAGATCATATCTTATGCCACACAGCACCTCTTAGTAAATACAAAAAAAAAAAGACATGCCCTGCATTCTCCAAGACCTCAATAAAATGAAATAAAAAATCAACAATAAAATTAAAAAAAATACAAGCTACTGTAACAAATGGAGACGAAATAATACACTATCAAATGTTGAAACGATAGTAGAGGAAATCAAGGATGAAATAAAAAAATATTTGTGTTAAATGAGAACACTGATACAACATATCAAAATCTCTGTGACACTAAGAGGGCATTACTAAGATGAAAGTTTATTGTATTGAGCACATTCATTAAAAGACTAAAAAAGTCAATAAATAAATGAGCTAACACTACATCTTAAAGCCCTAGAAAAAGAAGAACAAATCAACACCAAAAGCAGTAGAAGTCAGGAAATAATTAAAATCAGAACTGAAATCAAGAAATCAAAACAAAAGAAACAACTGAAAAAATTGACAAAACAAAAAAGTTAGTTATTTGAAAAAATAAATTAAGTAGATAAACCTGTGGGCATGCTAACAAAGAGAAAAAGAGATAAAATTCTAATTAATGAAATACAAGATGAAGAAGGAAATATAACAACGGACATCTCTGAAATACAGAAAATAACAAAAATCTATTTTGAAAATTTATATTCCGATAAAATACAAAATATCAAATATATCAATGAATTTCTGGAGACATATGACCTACCCAAACTGAATGAGGAGGTCATACATTATTTAAACAGATTAATTTCAAATAATGAAATAGAAAACTCCATCGAAGCCTATAAACGAAGAAAAGTCCAGGACCAGATTGATTTTCTCAGCTAAGTTCTACAAGACTTTCAAAGAAGAATTAACTCCAATACTCCTTAAAGTATTCCATGAAATAGAAATGTGGAAAACCTTTCCAAATTCATTCTACAAGGCTGATTTCAAAATCAGACAAAGATACTTCAAAGAAAGAAAACTTTCAGCCAATATCCCTGATAAACATAGATGCAAAAATTCTCAATAAAATTCTGGCAAATCGAGTACAAAAACATATTAAATAATCGTGCACCACGATCAAGTGGGTTTCATTCCAGGGATGCAGGGTTGGTTCAACCTACAAAAATTAATAAACATAATTTCATAGTGATAGATTAAAAACAAAAATCATATGATCATCTCAATAGATGCAGAAAAAGCATTTGACAAAATACAGCACACCTTCATGTCCAAAACATTAGAAGAACTAGGGACAGTAGAAATATAAGTCAATATTGTAAAAGCTATATGTACTAAGCCCCAAATCAGCATCATTCTAAATGGAGAAAAATTATAAACATTCCCTCCAAAAACTGGAACAAGACAAGAATGTCCTCTTTCTCCATTTCTATTCAACATCATCCTTGAAACTCTAGCCAGAGCAATTAGAAAAAGATAGCAATTAAATGTATACAAATAGGTAAAGAAGAACTCAAACTATCCCCATTTGCTGATGTTATTATTCTCTATCTAGAAGATCCCCTCCAAAAAAAATTCCACCAGGAAACTTCTAGAATAAATGAATTCAGAAAAAAGCAGAATATAAAATCAACAAACATAAATCAAACACGTTCCTATACGTCATCAATGAATCCACTGAAAGAGTAATTAGGAAAACTACCTCATTCACAATAGCCTCAAACAAACAAACAAATAAACAAACACCTGGGAATCAATCTAACAAAAGAGTGAAAGACCTATACAATGAAAACTACAGAAAGAAATTGAAGAAAACCTCAGAAAATGGAAAGATCTCCAATGCTCCTCTATAAGCAGAGTTAATACTGTCAAAATAGCCATATGACCTAAAGCATTATACATATTTAATGCAATTCCTATCAAAATCCAAATGACACTCTTCATACAATTAGAAAAAGCAATCATAAAATTTATTTGGAAAGATAAGAGGCTCCTAATAGGTAAAGCAATATTTAGCAAGAAAAGTGAAGCAGGAGGCATCCTAATACCAGACCTTAAACTATTCTAGAGAGCTATAGTAAAACAAACAAACAAACAAACAAACAAAAAAAAACATGGTAATGCCACCAAAATACACTTATAGACCAATGGTATAGAGTAGAGAACACAGAGACAAATCCACATAAATAAGTTTGTGTCATAGTAGACAAAGGTGCCAATAACATTCATTGGAGAAAAGATAGCCTATTCAACAAATGGTTCTGGCAAACTGGAAATCCATATGTAGCAAAATGAAATTAAACCTCTATCTATCACCTTGCACAAAAATCAACTCAAAGTGGATCAAAGACATAGGCAGTTGAACAGAGACCCTGCTCCTAATAGAAGAAAAAATATGCCTGAATTTTCACAATGTTGGTCTAGGATCTAACTTCCTTAACAAGATTGCTAAAGTGAAAGAAGTAAAATCAAGAATCAATAAATGAGATTCATTAAAATTAAAAAGATTCTTCTCAGCAAAAGAAACAATCAATAATGTGAGAAGAGAGCCTACAGTCTGGGAGAAAATCTTTACCACATGCACCTCTGAAAAAGCATTAATCCCTAGGATATATAAAGAACTCAAAAAACTTAACACCAAAAATAAATAAATAAATAAATAAATAAATAAATAAATAAATAAATAAATAAATGAATGAATAAACAAACAAGCAAGCCAATCAATAAATGGGCTAAGAAACTGAACTGACACTTCACAGAAAAAGAAATACAATTGATAAACAAATATATTAAAATGTGTTCAACATCTCTAGCAATTAGAGAAGTGCAAATCAAAACTACTCTAAGATTTTATGTCACTCCAGTCAGAATGGTAATCATCAAGAATATGGTCAACAATAAATGTTGGCAAGGATGTGGGGAAATGGTACACTCATACATTGCTGGTGGGACTTCAAATTGGAGCACCCACTATGGAAAGCAGTATGGAGATTCCTTAGAACACATTGAATGGAACCACTATTTGACCCAGCTATACCACTACTTGGTTTATACCGAAAGGACTTAAAATCATCATACTACAGTAATGCAGCCACATCAAAGATTATAGAAGCTCAATTCATAATAGCTAAACTATAGAACCAACCTAGGTGTCCTTCAATAGATGAATGGATAAAGAAAATGTGATATATATACTCAGGAATACTACCAGTTTTAGAGAAGAGAGAAATTGTGGTATTTGCCAGTAAATGGGTGGGGTTGGAGAATATCATGCTAAGTGAAATAAACCAAAACTGAAAAAACCAAAGGCCAAATGCTTTTTCTCATATGTGGATGCAATTTCACAATAAGATGGGGTCCCTAGAGAAGAGTAGAATTACGTTAGATTAGGTAGAGGGAATTGAAGGGAGGAAATGGGAGGGGATGTGGGGATAGGAAAGATAGTGGAATGAAACAGACATTTTTAATTTATGTTTATATGTGACTGCATGGTCAGTAAGATTCTACAACATGTATACTCATTCAAATGAGAAATTATATCCCATCTATGTGTATCAAAGTGCATAAATAATTCTACTGTCATGTATAACTAATTAAAACAAGTTAAAAATAATTAAAAAGAAAAGAAATATGGTGATTATTTAGAAACATGGAAGACTAAAATGCATTAAACTCTTTTTTAGAAGTTGATAACCTGTGATTAGTAGGAACAAATTCTGATTTGATATGGCCAATTAATTTTGACTCTGAAAACCCTGACTCTACATCAGGATAAGGACAATCCAGGGTATTTATAATTAAAATTTTAAAATGATTTTTAAATTGTATATCACAAAACAATAGTTTAAATTAATGTGTTTTGTAATTAAAAATGAATAAATTTGATAAGATGTGGATATTATTTATGTTTGAAGGCTGTTTTTGCTTATACTCTTATACTGTATAAGCAATATTAATGATTTAGTTTTTGAAATAATAACATAGTTACTTTGAAATTAGAAAAACATTTTCAGTAATATTTATTATTAAAGCATTTATTAATAGATGAAATGCAACTAAATAAAATATAACATGCAAGGAAAAATAAGTTTTTTTCATGCAGAATACTTCTTATGTTATTTTCAGCATTAGAAGTACAAATATATTTGATTCTTTTACATTTAACATAAAGATTACTATAGTGGCTCTATGTGCACATTAAAAAATTAGAACAATATAGAAAACATCCAGATTCCTTTCCTACAAATACCACAGTTAGATTCCACAGAAACAATTCAAATAGTGTCAAAATGTTAAAATATTGAAGGCACTCACATATTAATAAGGATGTACATGGGCCATTAGGTCTCTGAAGACAAAACAGAGGGTCTTTTCATGGGGAGAAGACAAATAGGAAAAGACAAGTAGACTGAGCCAAAAGTAAGCAAGAGAGAAAGCAACAACAACTACAACAACCACACACACACACACACACAGACACACAGTGGAACTTAAAGGGTTATTGTTTCATAATATTGTTATAATAAAATTAGTAAAATTCCTCCTTTAAGATCATAAGTAGGAAAATAGAAACTAAAAAATCCCTCAACTTGTCATTAAACTTTGTAACAACAAACATACCAAATTCAGAATATGAGTGGTGACATTGTTCATTAAATTGAATGTCAAATATCATATTTTTAAATTATAACAATATAACCAGAAATAATTCTTTAGGTACATGGAAAATTTTTCATATTGAATCTTAATGTTACAGTTGATAACTCATTAGAATAGACTCACATAAATTACATGAGTAAAAATAAATTTAAAAATAGAAGAGTACTGACCAAAAATAGATTGTTGTGTTGCTAAATGAATACCATAAGGAATAGATTTCAGGCATAAAAAATTATTCCTTGAGATTAGAAAAACAATTATCTTGTGATTTAATTAAAGGACGTTCACAAAATAATTATTAAAAATTCCAATATAAAAATGAGGGTTTTACATTGCTGATACCTAAAAACAAGAAAATTAAATAGTGTGGGATTTTATTTCTCACCAAAGCTTATTAAAATTTCAATACATTTATTAATTATTTGATGGGATTCCACAAACTTTAAAGTGGAGATGGCTTCTGCAAGCCACCACTGAAATGTAGGAGCATATGCAGCCTTCAAATATGGTTAAAACACACTTAATCCAGAACAATGGAGTAAGAGAAACTTTCCCCACAAAGGAAGGTAACTATTACACTTCTCTAGTTATTTCAATACAGGATTGATATGGGAAGACAAGTAGATTGGTCAAACAAAACAAAACAAAACCTGAAAAAAAAATGCAAGGATATGTGCATACCTGATATATGACAGGTACTTTTCAATGTGAAGAACTTTTTAACAAATATCGTATTGATAGCTAACTAAGCTTATAGGAAGTAATATTGTACTTTTTTTGCATAGCAAAAAACAGATCCAGAAGGATTATATGATTATCTGTGAAAAAAGTCTTTAGAAAACAAAGTAAGGTAATATATTTATGCATTTGAAGTAAAATTTGTATGTATATCACAGTGTCACAAAGACTGAAAAAATATAAAAAATTATGACTGGAATTTAAAATTTTGTTTAGCACAATTAAGTACTAAGAAGATGAATACCAACTCTCATTTATGGATGGTATTTTAAAAACATAACTTACAATGCATCAATAAGCCTTAATTATAAGAGAAAAAAAAAACTTTGCAAATCACTAGGGGAGAAAAAGTCTTAGTCTTGGTACTAAATGTGACAGAGGTAGAGACAGCAATTCCTAATAAAGCAAACAATTTTTCTAAAAATATAATAACTATTATTCCTTAGTATTAGTTCAACTTAACATGCAATACAAACAAAATGAATTTTATTGATATTTATAAAAATGTGAACAATCATCTAATACCATTTTACTAATGTTTATAAAAATATCCATGTGTACTTTGTTTATAAATAATATTATACAATTTATTTATTTATTTATTCATTTTTATTTTTATTTTACTCTTTGGATTTACTCCAGAGATATCCTTCCATATATTCACCAAGATAGAAAAAAGAAAGGGAGGGAATATTCAATGTGTTCATCCAATGTAATATATTTTTTCTAATGTGCTGAAATTATATAATGCAATACTATCTACACCAGCAAAAATGAATAAATTACAGCTACCTTCACTGACATTATTAATCTAAGGAGGAAAAGTCAGTAAGTAAAATATATCATACCAAATTCTTAAATTTATCAGATGAAAAAGTGAAGATTTCCATTACTGATAATCCCATCAGATAAAAATAAGGAAATTATTGGCACCAAATTCAGCTCAATGATAAAACAGTGTAAGAGGGAAGGTCATGAGTTAAGAGGGATTTAGGGAGATGCAGCTCTTTGGTGAGCAGACAAATTACCACTTTACTATTGTTTATTCATTATGGATTTTAAAAGTAAGCATTTGTATAATTTAAAAATTATTATGGTTTAGATATATATTGCCCTCAAAAGTTCATGTGTAATACAAATACAAGAAGGTTAAGAGATGAAATGATTGGGTTAAGAGAACCTTAAACTAATCAATACATTAACACCTCTCTCCCAGGGGATTAAGAGTATGGCAACTGTAGGGTGTGTCAGGAGAAGGTGGGTTACTGACCTCTTGCCTTTGGGTTTATATTTTGTTGGTGGTGAGAGGAACTCTAGCGCTCTCACAATTTCCTCATGGATGTTCTCAGTAGCTCTCATTCAACACACTTTCATGCCAGGATGTTCTGTGTACCTCAGGCCTCCAGGAATGAGTTGGCCAACCATGGACTGAGACATCTTATTACATGAGCAATAAAAATACTTTTCTGCTCTAAAAATCTTTCTTTTCAAGTATTTTGATTACAGCAGTGAAAAAGATGACTAAAATAATAAAGTAAAACCAAGGAGTGGATGAATTATCTAGATTTATGCATGTGTCTATTCTCTATGAATAATGTATAATGGTGCTACAATAATATACTAGCACTTCTCACTCTCTAATGTAAGACTTCTAAAAAGATGACAAGATCTCAAGAATTACAGGTTCCTTCCTTAGCAGAGAACACTGCATTGATTGTATTTTCAATGTGAAGAACAGTACTGCCTACATTCCCTTCTCCTTCTTCTCCTCCTCCTCCTCCTTCTCTTCCTCCTCCTCCTCCTCCTCCTTCTCCTTCTTCTTTTCATTTTTTTTTTATCAAATACCTGTTATCTACAAGAGGAAAATTTCATTGAGGAATAAACATGAATGAAGTAATGTTTTAAACATATGCATTCAAAATCAGTTCATGGTGTTTTCTGTGAAAATTTCTCAGGTCTTAATATTTATTAAAATTCCCAAGTAATTTCAAACAAACTCACTTTTTCAGTAGAAATGAGGTAACTGAAATAACAAATATTAAATAGGACAAAATTTATGCCAGTTTTTAGAGAAATACACTAGTGATATTGACCGATATCACTTTTTAAACCAATTTTCTATTTTCTATAAGTCTAAAGAACATGAAAATGAATCATGAGTGTATTCTATTAGATTTTTCCTTTATGTCATATTTTTACCCCTGGCTATTCAATGAAAATGTACTGCTGGAAAAATTAAATGACCTGAAGGAAAAGAAGACATATTTTTTTGCTCTACTAATTGCATAGCCAAAATAAATATATGACATTTATGATCATAGCATTTAATTCTTTTAAAAATTCTCCCCAAATTGATGATTTTTAAAAATTGTAGGCATTCTCTTTCCTCAAGTTCTTTCCTTTTTTCCTCTTTGTTATTTTGCAAATATATCAGTTGGATTTCAGATGTAATCCCTGTGTTTACTACAAATTTTACTGTCTTCTTAGTGTTTTTCTTGTATCTACCAATATAAAACAATACACATGCTGGTTCACATGTAGGAAAAGAGAACTTACTATGTTCATCAGGTATGAGCATTTCATTGCTTACGCCTGACTGAGGACAAGGTTATAGTTGTTTTAACGTTCTTTTCCTAAATAAAAAGCATGAACAAATAAGATATATAATAAGTTGTATATTGATCCTATTGATAAAATGTAGTCATTAAATTATATTACTTAATCTAAATATTTGTTTTTTATAAAAAAAGATTTAACAGAAATGCAGAACTCATGAAAGTGCAGTCCATTAAAATGATGCTCTATAATACATTCACTATTAATTTAATATAATGTGAGTTTCCTTTGATATTAAGAGAACTAATCCTTTCTTAAGATATGATAATCCTCCAGTTAAAATGCTGAAACCAAACTATCAACACTCAGTGAAATATCAAATATTGCCTATGAAAATACTGATATTTTTAAGCTATTTTCTAATTTTCATATTAAGTCTTTTGGGGGTCCTTAATCAAAAAGTGCTTTAAATTATCCAAAAGAGTAAAAATTTTGAATGTAATCATGTCTCTTTCATGATTACTTCAGCAAATGATTATATCATAAATGCCTTTAAAAAGCAAAGCAGATGTTAAATATGAAAATACTTAACAGTAGATCAAACTTGTTGACCCCTTTAACTATGGTATTTCTAGAATACTAATAGTGAGCTTTATTACATCATGTGAAACCAGCCATTGGAGGTGTGTCTCTTTTAAATTGATTATGTAAAATTTTAAAAAACAGAGATAAATGCCAAAATGTTAAATAGTATAAAATAGGGAGATTATGTTAGATATATGAATAGTTTGTAAACCCAATGTATTATTAAATAACTTAATATTGAAACACACACTAATTAGGTCTATTTTAGAATTTCAAAATATTGTTTATTAAAAATGGGTGGCTTTAGAGTGACACAAAAATAGTGTTTATTTGATAGACTTGAGGGTATTGATATGCTAAGCATGTATGTGAACTGAGATATTCAGCAGGCTGAGTTTAAATTCTCCATCTCATAGATAAGCAAATCTATTGGCATATCCAGGTTTCCTGAGAATGATTTTCTGACATACAAAGAAAAACTGGAAAAAAGTAAGAATGGTTTCAGGATGTCTGAAAAGTGTCACAAGACTTGAAAACAGCATTAGGATGACTCAGCAAAGACAAATGAATGTCATTATCTGGAATTTAAGAAGATACAGCATCAGCAATTCACTTTTGACTAATGTGACTTAGAAATTAAATTTATTTCATTGTTCTTTCTTAATACGTAAGCTTTTTTCTTTACCCATTTCCCCTATTTTAGTGATGATATTTCTCTAAAAACATGATTAATTTGTTTATATACAAAAAAGGGGTTATCACTAATAGTATGATATTTCTAATAGTGGAGACAAATTCTAAGGAACATACAATAAACTGTGTTCTTCTTTTATTAATGTGAATAGTATTTTGCATTGTGAAAAGAAAACCCAAACACCCTAGACAAACTATCTACTTAGGAGCAGAAACACAGTTTGCACTTGCCTGGATGTAAACTGTTTCTGTTTAACAAAGTGCTCACAGAATGCAAATGCAGGCTTATTTCAGAATGCTCAGGAAATAAGTTAAAATTTTGGTCTTATTCCAAGTCTGAGGGGATGACATTTTTTTAAATGTATCTATTAGTAGGAAAACTGAGTACACATTTCTAGAATAGTTGTGCATTATAATTTATAAAATTTAAAAAATAGGGATAGAAGCTGGGTGTGGTGGTGCACACCTGTAATCCCAGAGGCTCAGGAGGCTGAAGCAGGAGGATCATGAGTTCAAACCCTGCCTCAGCAATTTAACAAGGCCCTAAGCAACTCATTGAGACCATGTCTCTAAATAAAATATAAAAAGAACTGGGTATATGGTTCACTGGTTAAGGACATCTGGGTTTATTCCTCTGGCACCTAAATAAATAAACCATAGAGATAAGTCTGATTATTTTATCATTATACTATGGTAGATTTTCACAAAAATTAAAGCAATGTCCACCTTTCTTTGCCACTTGTTATTAGCAACCAAACATGACATGTAATGTTTAATTTTATGTGTCAACTTAACTGGGCTAGGTCACAGATAGCTGATGAAGAATTATGCATGAATATGTGTGTAAGAATGTTTTCAGGAGAAATTAGCCTTTGGACCTGAAGAGTGAGTAAAGATTGCCCTCTCCAGTGGTCTGGCATAATCCTATGTATGGAAAGCCTCCTGAACAGATCAATGGAATAAAGAAGGGATTTTTTTTTTTTTCCGCTTGAGCTGGTGCATTCATCTCCTACTCCTGGGTACCAAACTCATGGTTTTCAAGCCTTCATACTCGGGCAGAGACTTGAATAAGCAGGTGCAACTGTTCTTAGGATTTAGGATTTGTACTAGAATGACAATACATTCATACTAGAATGACAACAAATATTTTATGTATGATATTTACAGTTTCACATTCAATATATAATATTTAGTATGCTGTTACAGATGTTATTTAGCATTCTCATGCAGATTGAAGATGACAAATATTGGACTTCTTATTCCACAGAATTGAATGGTGGCCCTTAACAATCCATCTTATCAAATATCTTCCTATCTATCTAGTTACTCCTCTAGGTATCTATCTATCTATCTATCTATCTATCTATCTATCTATCTATCTAGCATTCATCCTGTTATTTCTGTTTCTCTTGAGAACCTTGATGAATATATTACCAAATGTTTTAATGGGGTAGGAAACATGACACATTTTGTAGTCATAATATTTTATTTTTTGTAACAATATGAATTTCAGAGGAAAATAGGAAAATGAGTTACAAAGTTTTCACAGTATAAATAGTAAAAGTATGACATAAATTAATACAGTGGAAAAGAAAAATGGTAACATAAAGTTGAACCATATGTAAAGGTAAAATACATAAGACCAAGCAAATGAAGAAATATAAATTGTATATTTTAATGATATAGAAATATTTTTAATTTCTTGCATGTAATACCAGTTTTGCTGCTTTGTAGAAAGCAAGAGATTGATGTGTGTCCCTCAAATTGACAAGTTTAAGAGGACTTAACTTCTGGCTCTATTTATAGATATGATATTTAAGAAAATAAGTAAGCATAAAAGGAGTCACAAGGATAGGACTCTAATTCAATAAATCTGATGTCCTTACAAGAAACAGAAGATAAACTAGGGATGCACATGAGTGAAGGAGAGACAAGAAGGTGTTTATCTGTAAGTTGAAAGACCACTTCCAGCCATCAGAATGGTGAATATGATTGATTGATTGATTGCTTTGGATCCCCAGGTTGTGGTATTCTCCATTATAGAAGCAATAGTGTCACAATATACAGTAGAATTCTCATTGATTTTAGAAGAGTCCTGCTGGATCATTTGGTGGTGGTTTCAATTACACTGTCATTTGTTGGAGAGAAAAATGTGGGGCATACCAAATTAATTCAAACAATTTGTAGGTACTAGTTTCCTCATTTTCAACAAGTGCCAAATTTCTCTGAGTAAAAAGTTAGTGGAAAAAGTGACTAGATGAGCATCCATCTGTACTATTTATTTAACTAAGCTTTTCTACAAGATTTTTTAGGAGAGATGATGTTCAGACATAAAAATGTATTTGCAATTCAGTCCTATCAAAGAATCACCCTTCTATGAAGATAATTCCATTAATTTTCTTGTTTTGTTAATAATAATCAAAAGTATAATTTGGATTTATGCTATAAATTTAATATCAACATGCTTCTTTGTCACTTATACATAGGTATACTGGTCTTCTTGTAAACTTTTTTTTTTTCCCCACAGAAACTGGAAAGATTGACAGTTGAATTAGACCTCATTCTATGAGTGAGTTATGCCAGTCCCTCTCCTAAGAATAATCAACTTCTGTTTGTAAAGATAAATTTTGTCCTGTACCAGCCACCTTTAGTGTCGGATCACCACCTGGATTGACCCTGTTTAATAATGTTCTCTGAGATCCTGCTAATTTAGCCATTGCTATAGCAAATGGAAAAACTAGTGCTTTGGACTTGCACATTTATGATCTATTTCAGAGGCATAATGCAGAAAACATAAGGACAGCACCTGGCTTATAAAGGTGTACTAAAATTCAGTTTTTTGAGTTTTAAAAAACTTAAAACTCATATACACAAAATCAAGCATGAATATTGATATATTTTATTTTGCACATGGAAACCAATACAAAATAGAAATTATTCTCTGAGGTAACCATTTAAATATTTTGTCCAAATAATTATCATAACTAAACCTTCACATAAACAGAAGACATCTTCTGTGTTCACTGTGTTAGAGGAAGGATAGATGAGAACAGTGAGAACAGGTGGTTAAAGGAATCATTCTATAAAATGGACCCACTGTGCTGACCCTCACATGCTTTCTTTTCCAAGAAGAAATTTATCTTCAGTCCTGTCTGGCTTAAGTGACAATTTACCTGTTGCTCTGATAGGCTTAAGCGGACAAGATATATCACAATCCTCAACCACTACCTGTAATTCACAAGAGACATGGAGGCATAGGTCAATGTCTATGCAAAGAACCCAGGAGACTTGTGACCAGATCCTGAAACTCAGGGAGATAAGGATAACTCTTCCTAACAATACAATCTTTAATAATGTATGGTTGTGTCAAGTTGGAAACGGCCAGCATTGGCCAGGTTGATATAAATGTGCCATGGAGGTGGATACTTGAAAGTCTGATATCATGCTGTTGCCTGGGTGGGTCTCTGGAAACTTCTCTGGAATCCTTTATAAAACTGGATTGGAAGAGGGGCACTCTGTCCCTTTCCTTTCTGCGAGAAGGCGCTCTCTCCCTTGAGTGTCCCCTTTCCCTTTTCCTGTCCCTTCAGTGAACTTATTCCTGTTACTCTGAGTGATATGTCTGAAATCTTTCTGAGTTGATCCTAACAGTCAGTGTTTCAAGGGGGATCTTCATGTTACTTCATTGTCATGAAAAACCTCAGCTCTGTAACAATTGTATTTCTTGTGTTAGGTAAATAGCATTTATGGGCTCTATCATTATGAATGTGTTATCATCTCAATGATAATCTATAATGTAGCAATTATAATCTTTTTCTATGAGAATCAAATTTTTGAAAGTCTACACTTGGTTATAACAGGTCAAGAAAATTTATTCAGTTTTCAATTTCTTCCACCAAATTAGGACACTCATTGATTACATATACCTACAGTTTTCTGAGGAATGTTTTGCTCTCAGTCTCTGAGAAAGAGCCATATGAGTTGTGGCATATTTCAGACCATTTATTACTTGGAAAAATAAAATTTTAAGACTTAAATTTGAGATATATTATCTGTATATTGATTTATATTTTGGGTACAAACAAAATGTATTAAAGATGAAAACATAGAATACTGAATTAATAGGTATTTATATTTGAGGGATGAACACTAAATTCAACATTCTTTTTTCAAGCCAGTTGTTCATAACGCACATACAAGTTTATCAATTGAGGTGCAAGAAAAAAAATAAACCTACATTTACTTAATAATAGTAAAACATTTAACTTTAACAATATTCATTAAACAGAATGATACCATTTCTCTCAACCAATGCACATGTTTTCTTGTCATACCTCAGATGTATTATTTGGAATTTGAGTGTCCCAAGGAAGGTTTGGGTTATTGATCTATTTTTCTGTCTGTAGAATACTTTTTTTAAAGAGAGAGAGAGAGAGAATTTCTTAATATTTATTTTTTAGTTTTTCGGCAGACACAACATCTTTGTTTGTATGTGGTGCTGAGGATCGAACCCGGCCCCATACATGCCAGGCGAGCGCACTACCGCTTCAGCCACATCCCCAGCCCTCTGTAGAATATTTTTATTTAAATATTAAAATATGTGTTCTACAAAGAAATATCACTTCACAGATTTGGAATAGCTGTTATGAAAATGGCAGTAATGCATACAAACACACAAACACATAGACACACACACACACACACACACACACAAAAGAAACAAAAAATAACAAGTGTTGGAATAATGTTGAAAAACTGGAACCCTGGAGCGGGGGTTGTGGCTCAGTGGTAGTGCATTTGCCTAGCATCTGTGAGGCACTGGGTTCAATCCTCAGCACCACATTAAAAAAATAAATAAATAAAATAAAGGTAATGTGTTCATCTACTACCAAAAATATTTAAAAACAAACAAACAAACAAACAAACAAATGGAGTCCTTGTGCATTGTCAATGATTCAGCATGCCCCATCACCCCTCCTTGGAAAATATTATGACAGGTCCTCAAAAAACTGAACAATAGTATTGCCATATGGTCCAGGAATTCCATTTGTGAGTATATGTCCCAAATGTTTGGAATAAGTATCTCCAACAGAAATTTGCACTCCCATGTTTATAGTAGCATTATTCACAACAGTCAAAAAGCAGGAGCAAACCAAGACTGTATAGATGTATGAGTGGATAAATAAAACTTATTCTACACATACAATAGGATTTTATTCATCCTCAAAAAAGGAAAAATATTCTGATGCATGCTACAACACAGATAATCCTCAGGATGTTATATTGAGTGAAACAAGCCAGCCACCAAAGGACACTGCATGCTTCCACAGAAGTGAGGTTTCCGGAGAAGAGAAACTCATAGGAATAGAAAGTAAATTGGTGCCTGCAGGGGATTGGGAA